>NC_143583.1:38796296-39452773 GCF_048544385.1 Mastigoproctus giganteus
CAAATGCGCCCTGGAAATCAACAAAGGTAACTAACGTGTACTTTGATGTTGAATTCTCAATGCTGCGAGCAAATTCAACACGTGCTTCCACAGGACTTCCCTACACAGAACCCGTATTAATTAGAGGACACCATATTTTTCGACTGAAGAAGATCAGTAACGCGCAGAGTCATTAGACGCCCTAGCAACTTCCCAAGATTTGGCAAAAGTGCAATAGGCCTATAATGTCTAGGATTTAATGCCGGTTTATCTGGTTTTTTAATCAGTTTTAAAAGCGCAATTTTCCACATATCAGGAAAGAGACCTTCTTGGAGACATTTGTTAAAAAGTAAAATCAGTACTTGTGGACGCAATTTGAAAAATCGCAAAATAAATGTATTTTCAACCAGGTCTATCCCTGGACATTTCTTAATATTAATCTTTTTAGCAACAGAGGTTAACTCATCAATGGTAAATTCTTCTGTCTGAATATTGGTGGTATAAAGCGAATTTGCAACTCGAATATTTGAATGTACAACAGAATCAGCAGTTAGATCATCCACCGGTAATAGTCTGTCAAGAATAACATTAACTGTATTCATGCAATCAGTAGTCTCCAGGAAATCTTCTATCACATTACCGTATACATCTAAAGAGTGAATCTTAAAAATAAGACCCCAAGGATTATCATTACCAGCACTGTGAACAAACTCCTTCCATGTTTCCCGCTTACGTGTGGCAAGAGCCTTTATATAACGTTGTTTGAGTGAAATATATTAAGAGTAAAAATAAGCTACTTCATCAGAGTGCCAATCCCTACGTCGACGGCGATATTTTCGACTGGCTTGATGTACCTTTTTCCTTAAAGAAGACAATTCTGAGGTCCACCAGGAACAGTTCCTTAAACTAATCTTTTTCTTGCTGGCCGCTTTGTACGAGGCCTTAAGCAATGACTGGCGAAATGAGGCTGCAATTCCAGCAGCCGTAAAAGAGTGAAGAGACGAAAAGTCTTGTTCGGGGAAATCTGCAGAAATGGAGGAGTCAAATAATTCCCAGTTTATATGATTTATGGAAAATCTGACTAAAGCTGGCTGTAGTAAAAATTGATCTCCAGGTTTAGAAAAATCAGTAACAACAAAAAATAGAACCCGATGATCACTTGTTGTCCAATCAGTAATCGCCACCCAATCACGAACAACTGCTTTAAAATGAAAATTAGTTAATGTCACATCAATATTTGATTCTCCAACAGAGCTGGAAAAGGTTGTTACTACTTGAGGTAGGTTTATTACATTTAAGCTGTAATTAATAATAAATTCCTCGAACATATTGGAGCGACCACGACGATCGCTTCCATTACTGAACCAGAGTGGAGATTTAGCATTTACGTCAGAAGTTATTAAGACATTCTGTGGACCCAAGATATTTAAAGTTGTTTCTAGATAACTCAAGGATAAATTAAAATCTTCTGAGGGAGGACAATATAGAGAAATTAAATAAAAATTCAAATTCAAATATGTAACCAAAATACAAGTAGCCGTTCTATTGCATAAACCATTGATTATAGTGATATCAAGCTGATTATTTAACACCACGATACATGTTTTAAGTTCCTCAGAGACCGGTTGAATTATACGGGCAGTGAGTGGAAACCCCGTTACCTTTGGAGTATATCCAGGTTGAACTTTAACAGTATAAGGCTCTTGAATCGCAATAATATCAATAGCATTTTGCTCAGCAGACACTCGAATTTCGTCAGATACTGCTCTAGAACGCTGACCGTTAATCTGCATAATCCTAATACCAGCAAGCAGAGACGCAGGAGAATCAGCAAGAACATCATTATCTCCAATAATAGCTCCTTCTCCGGGAATAAAACTTGTATTATAACTCTTATTCATTGGCGGTCCTTAATCGTGCCGTCTGTAATGCCCGTAAGTACTCGGGACATGTGCCGTCCCTAACCGAGTGCTGGTATTCCTTCCTACGTCTCTTACAGTTAATAGAACTAGGTGGCTCTTCCTTAAATGGACACTCATTAAATACGCGCCCACTTCGAGCACAATGTCCACAAGACGGGGACTCATGCGAACAATATTGGGTAGTATGTCCATACCCAAGACACAGATAACATTTAGTGACTATCGTATAAGGACGGTGCTTATGAGAACTCCAAGTCAAAAACAACCTGTCCAGGGAGGACACATATTCATAAATTTTAGGCGAGAAGCTAACAACCCAATGAACTAGCGATGACCACCTCGCCTGAGTAGTAAAACGAAAAACAGTTTGTTGCTTCACTTCTTCCAATGTGAAACCGTAATCTATCAAGTTCTTGTTATAGAGATTATCCACAATATCGTCCTTTGAAAGATCCCGTGGGACATCATAAATTATGACTGATGGATTACCTTTACGAGGAACGCCAGTGATCATTCCAGCTTCGGAAAACGCCGCCGTAGAAGTTAAGCAGTCTAAATCTGATTTCGTAGCTGTTTCCACAACTACTCCTGGATTGCGAACAAGTCGTAAAGATTTCACTTTTACATTCTTCAAATCATTTTTAAGAGTTATAGGAACTACATTTTTCACATCAGAACTTGTTTTCAGGTCACTGGTATCTGAAGCTCTAATTATTAGATGATTTAATAAGATCACTAGAAGAAACACCCTTCTCAATAGTACCCCTCACAGTATCAGCATAGGTACGCACAGGCTCTTGTGTATGTAACCTATCCGTCAGAAACTCATCGGTATCTACATCTGACTTTGGTATGTTCTTCCCTTCATCCTGTTCAATGTGTTTATCAGAGACCACAGATAAAGTTTGTATCACTGTTTGTAGCAATTGGGCTCTTTTATCAATTTCCTCATTAATGGCTTTTAATCTCTCATTTTCTATCAATAGTGCAGTTGTTACAGTCTCCAAATTACACCATTTGTCCATAATGCCCATTTGCCCATTTTTTTTAATCACCTTATTAGCCTCTCCGAAAAGAAAACTTGTGATATCTTTTGGCATTTTAGAAATGACCGCATATACAGAGGACGCATCTTGAATATTATCACACTCATCAGTTATTGTACTCGCATAATTTTCGCATTCATCAGTCATTGTACTTGAATCAGTATTCAAAATAGGGGTGTTAATAGACCCAGTCCCCTCCACTTCAATTAACTGACCACCTGTGCTCTGCCCTCGTACTAACTGAGCCGCGGGTCTTAACTGCTCGTGACCAATACTTTTAGAATAAACAAACTGAAATAACCTTCGTATATCGCCATGAGATTGAGGAATTTTAGGTGGGAGAAGTATCCTCTCCTTCCCCACTGGATCTGTCTAAAATCGTTTACCGTTACGAATTCTATCTTCCATAATTCTTTGATATCAAAAACTCACAAATAGATTAATATTAGTAGTATTAAATAAGCAACTTCCAAATATATTAGTAAAAAGAACTACAGTATTTCAATAATTCCAACTTCTAAATCCTGTGTTCTTGAACTGTTCCTTTTAGGTTCAAAGCAACAATATTATTTGTACTTACAGTAACTTTCTTGATCTATTAGCAAAAAAAAAAAAAAAACAAAAAAAAAACCTGATTTACGTTTTCCGCCAAATTACGTGTCCTCCGACGACGAGGATCGTTCCCACGTGGCAACCATATTGGCTCTGCCGATGTGGTAAACCACACACACTTCACCCAATAGCAATATCACAAAAGCTAAGTAATATTTCACCTTGAAACTATTAATAACACCTAAAGAAACTGTTCCACGGTTAAATCACACAAAATAACAACCCGTTTAATCTGTACTTCGGGAGTCCAATCACCCTTAATTTCTCTTTCTTCGTCTTTATTCTTATTCGCTACCGTCACTCCTCTTCGTCTTGGGAACTCTCTGTATGGACAAGCCCTCCTTCTGCAGAAATATCCTTCGGATATTTCTGCAGAAGCTCCGAAAACATATTTATCAGAAATATGTTTTCGGAGCTGCCTCCATCGGTTGCTTTACTTAATCTCTTTTAATCCCTTTTTCTACGGTATTCGCCCGACCTAGCCACCCTACAGTTTTCAACGGCGTCGCAAGGTCAATTTACAACCGCATCACTTTGAATGTACCGAAGCTTAAGGTGTCTTCCATTACCAGAGTAACGGCTGATTTTCTCCATTGATAAATTGATTTTGCAACGCCGATGAAAGCTGAAGGGCGGTTAGGTTGGGCGAATAGCGTAGAAAAAAGGGATTAATTGATTAAAAGAGAGTAAGTAAAGCAACCGATGGAGGCAGCTCCGAAAACAACACGGGTATTTCTGCGAAAGGATGGATTGTCCATAGAGAGAGTTCCCAAGACGAAGAGGAGAGACTTTAACGAATAAGAATAAAGATGAAGAAAGGGAAATTAATGGTGATTGGTCCAGGAAAGGGGGGGAGAAGGATGAAAAAAAAGGAGACACACTGAGAGAGAAAGTAGACAGATTTTTGGAGGTGGGTAGAGATTTTTGGAACAGGGAGAGAAAACAGGGCAGGCATAGTTAGTTAGTTATTTGATTTTTAGGAGCATTAGCAACTAAGGCCATATTGCTCCGGGATATGCGGTGGTCATTCCCCAACCTTTCCGCATCCTTCGTATTTAGTGGTGACGGGCTCGAACCCCGGTCTAATCAAGAAGCGTGTGCTACGCACTGCTGCTCCTTCCCACCTGGCCACGGAGGCGCCTGGCCGGCACAATTCAGTGGGTAATCTATAAAGGTAAAGTGATGGGAAAGGTTAAGGAAGAAAGGTTAAGGAAGAAAAAGTGTTACGAGAAGTGAAGATAGTTGCTAGAAAGTCTAAATCAATGGCCAGGTCAGTGTTCCAGAAGCAAAACCCTTGTATTTTGGAGAGAACCAGCAAAGAACGCAGTCCAAGTGCGACTCCAGAGATGTACGACTGCTGGACCAATAAGCCAGACCAAGGAAGACGACTGCTCGAAAGAAATCAGGATCCAGAAACCCTATGAAGGCAGTGGGAAGAAAAGTAAAGAGAAAGGCAGAGAAAGTAAGTCCAGGAATTTTGATTATGTTGATTGGTAGGCAATGAATAGGACTGATAGGTCGAGCTGAATGCTTTATTTTAAAAAGGGGAACAGTGGTAGAGAGAGAGAGAGAGAGAGAGAGAGAGAGAGAGAGAGAGAGAGAGAGAGAGAGAGTTATCTAGCTGATCAATGTAAAAGCATATGTGGAGTAATGTATTAGATGTTATTGTCAATTAACAATGAGATAGTGCTCTGAGTAGGGCAACCAGTTTGTTCATAACCCACTGAGAAATGCCAACGGCCAGAGAAGGTTGTATGCCCAATTTGTTGTTCATCTGTATGAAGAGAGAGAGAGAGAGAGAGAGAGAGAGAGAGAGAGAGGGAATATAATATAATTATATATATATTAGACAGTATTTGCAAATATACGTTTAGATTGTAAATAACTTCGGAATATTGAATGTGAGAATAAAAAAGGGATAAATTCCCACAATTGGCGAGCCAGCCAGGGGTCTTATCCATATGTACAAATTTGTATTACTGTGAAGGAGCATGAATCGAACGATGGTAGATGCTATTGAATTTACTATTTTGCATTGCTCATATGTTTTACTTGGTTATAAGTGCGTGGGAAAGAAAGAAGTGTAAATCATCGGTTCTGGCACTAATGATCTGCGACCCCCTTTTCAAGAGTGTGATCATGAAACTGTTCCACAGAAGAAAGAAGTCGGAAAAGCCATCAGAGATGGCTTTTTCGTTCACTACAGGTGTGAAGGGCGCTGTGTTTTTTCATAAAATGATTGTAAAGATTTGGGAAACGGGACTGTGGCCATCAGATTCGAAGAAATCAATTTTCATCCCCTTACCAAAAAAAAAGGAGATCTGAAAACTTGCTCAAATTACAGGAATTTTAGCCTAATTTCTCACGCTAGCAAGATCCTTCTTAAAATCATATTAAACAGAATCTCAAGAAAACTTTAAGAAGAAATGCCACAAGAGTGAGCAGTTTTCAGAAGGGGTAGAAGAACCACAGCTCAGATCTTAAGTCTACGACGCATTATTGAAAAATCAAAGAATTCAATGTTCCAGTCGTTTTCTGTTTTCCAGATTATGCAAAAGCATTTGATTGTGTTCAACATGAGAAACTATGGGAAACGATGACTATTATGGGTTTCCCAATCCACATAATTCAGCTGATTAAGCTGCTGTACCAGGAACAGGAAGGATGGGAAACACGGACTTTTTCACAATATGTAACTGTGTCAGGCAGGGCTGTATTTTGTCACCTCACATTTCTAATTTTTATGGTGAAGATATCATGCGTGAAGCTTTGGAAGATTTAGAGACTGGCATCAAAATTGGAGAACTGAAGATAAACAACCTTTTATGCAGATGATACTGTGCTAATTTGTAATTCTAAGGTTCATCTTAAAGAAACTCTGAGGAGAGTATGTGAAGCACGTAAGAAAAAAGGATTGTTTCTGAATGTGTGTAAAACTATAATTATGGTGATTGGTGATAATCTCGGTTCCAGTAAAGTGAAGATTAATGAGCAATATATCGAAGAAATTGAACAATTCGATTACTTAGGGTCCAGAATAAATAAAAATAGTGACTGCTCAAACGATGTAAAGAGACAACTGGCAATTGCTAAAATGTTGGTCGCCGAGCTGATAAAATTATGGAGAGGACATGATCTTCCCCTAAAGACGAAACTGAGAATCATTGATTCTTTAATTTGTCCATTTGCCACTCATGGATGTGAAGGATGGAATCTGAAAAGAGTTGACAGGAAGAAAATTGAGGCATTTGCAATGTGGTGTTAAATGAAAATATTGCGTACTGTTTACTTGGATCGAAATACAAATAAGTGGGTATTGAATAAAATTGTCAGGCCTAAAATTCTTCTTCAGGTCATCAACAAAAGAAAACTCAGGTTTTTTGGTCATAATGTAAGAAGGGAAAACTTTTTGGTAAAGAATATAATGGAAGGAAAAACCGAGGGGACGAGGTACAGAGGAAGACCTGAAACTAGGTGGAAGGATGGGATCACTGAGCTTCTGGGCATGACACTTTGCGATGCTGCTCGTATAGCACACGATCGATGCAGTTGGGGAATTTGTTGGTGGCCACAACAGCTCCTCAGGGAGTTATGTCACTGGAAAAAGAAGAAGAAAGGAAAGAAGTATATGAGTGCATTATATTTATGTAGAGTAGAGGAGAGCAGTGAGTAATTGTATATTTATGATTAATTTAGTCTTTGTATTTGCAATGATTCTAACAGTGCAATGAACTTTGTTATGTTGACAACAAAAATGTCTCATCATTCAGGAGATATACACATCGCTCTATAGACCGCCACCGCACTTATCCTTGTTGGGGAAAAAATAAAAGAAAACGCTATAATCGAGAATCTTCTGATACTAGGAAAGGTTAATAAAATAAAATGATTAGGCAGCACATAGCTTGTGGGCTTTGAAGAATTTTGAGGTACCAGTTGGTGTTCTGGAAAAATTATAACAACTACCAATTTGGGTTGCAAAGTATAGGGGCATTAGAAAAGATAAAAATTAAGAAAGACCCAGTTCCGACATATTGACAGTTGCGTTGGCCTTTCAGCTTTTGTCTAACAGGATGTCATTTGCGTAAGCAGAGTGTCTCGAAATAAATGACAACTTTTACATACGAGCAGCGCCGTTGTAATCTTCTGGCGATAATTTTAACTAATTTTTTTCTTCAACAATTCGCTTCCCCATATCCAAATAATATACACTCCGATTTTCACAGCTCCAACTATAACCGTTTTGACACTAGGGTCCTCCCGAATAGGGATACTTACACTGGAGTGCAAAATTTAAGGACCAGTCAGGTTTTCACCTGTAGCTTCTCATAGGAGTAGCCTGGATATGGGAAAAGCATACCAAAGGAACCTGGTGAGGTACAGAAATGATGAAGAAAACAACATCGACACAACAACGAAAACAAAACGGTACAGAGGGACTTTATTCAAAAATGGCAACATAGCACTGGCTGCCATGATACAGATGCATCACTGCCAAAGATGGAACAAAGGGAAGAGGTGGTCCTCAGTAGGAGATATAGCTACCCCCAATGTCGATGCAGGCTTTGCACCACCTGTCCATACTTAAAACAATGTTGTTGATGAGTTCTTGCGGTGACATCGTCCATTCCTCTTTCAGCGCCATCTTCAGCTGCTGAACATTTTCTAGTGGATGTGATTGTGCCGCTAGGCATCTCCCCAGACCGTCCCGTATATGTTCGATGGAATGTAGATCGGTGGAACGGGCAGGTAAATCCAAACGACCGATGTCCTCACTTTCTAAAAGCATATCGACAGCTGCAGTGCGATGGGGGTGGGCGTTATCACCCATAAACACGAACTCGGGGCCAAGGGCAAGAGGAACAGATGCACATCGGGAAGGATTACCACAGTATAGTAGGGTGCACTGGTTACAGTACCGCTTTAGAGTATCTGGAGTTGTGTACGTCCATCCAAGATAACGCCTCCCCAGACGAAAACACCTCGACCGCCATATCGATTCCTTTCAGTGATGTTTGCGGGGTGATACCGTGTGCCAACCTCTCGCCTGATTAGCTGACGTCCAGAATCGCTGCAGAGGCTGAATCTACTCTCATCAGCAAAGAGTATCTTAAGTAAAGATTTTTTGGTTGTAACGTTCAGAAATAGTGTTGATCCTTAAGTTTTGCACATCAGTATATTTTATAACCACCCGGTACAAGGAGAAGAAAACACTAAGAATAGAATGAAGAGAAATAATTGAATTGTTCGTGAAAGCTGTTGGCACCACTTTTGCTATTATTGTTATTGGAGAGCAGAAATCGCTGATCCTCTTAATATGGGCTACACCTTTGTTGGTTCCGTGTGAGCGAGAAAGTCAGCTGTTTCGAATCCTCAGGATTGATGTGAACTCAGAAACCGCAGAGGAAATATCTCGTTAATTGTGATTATTATATTCGGGCCGCCAGGAATTTCTTACATATACCCATTTGTGTTTTTGTGTATCTGTAAATTGCTTGTGTTTTGTGGTTGATCTGCCTGTTTTGCAAGATGAAAAAACCACAGTTTCTGTAGGAAAAAAACCTTGTTATCTACTCCTGAGACCTACTAACTCAGCCGCTGTGTGAAATAATATCCGGACACCTCTTTCCATGGATGGGGAAACAGTTCCTATGCATGACACACGTTGCAGAACCTGCTATAAATATGCACACTGGGCTTCGAATAGACAATTGCAAAAGTGGGCATGAAGATGACGCATTCAACAGAATTAACCGACTTCCAACGTGGAATGATTGAAGGATGCCACATAAGCAAGCTTTCTGTACTAGAGACGCAGTCACTCTGGGATCCCTAAGTAAGCGGGTAGTGACGTCATGTGCAAATGAAAAAAGAATGGGACTGAATCTATCAAAAAAAAAAAAAAGCTGCTTGGCAAACCCCGAAAAACTGTGCACCAAATCGTAATTTGCCGTTGTCTCAAGTCACACAAATCCTCTGTGACAGTATTGGGATTAATGTCAGCGCTAGCACAATAGCAATGACACTCCATTGATATGGGTTACAATTGTCGTGCAGCTGTTCACAACCCATTGAGCACGTCAACAAATGCTAGACGCCGATTAAAATGGTGTGCGGAGCGCGAAACCTGGACTGTAGAGCAGTTGAAAACAGTCCTATGGACAGACGAGTCGAGGCTCGCGCTCTACCAGTTTGAAGGTCGTTCTTGTGTGTGGCGAATGCCAGGGGAAGAGTTCCTTCCTGATTGTATCCTCCGAACAATGCAGTTCGGAGGGGTCCGTGTTATGGTATGGGTCTCCTTTCGAAGTTTGGCTTGGGCCCATTAGTCGTTATTGACAAAAAAATTAATGCAGTGTAATACCAAGACAGCCAGGACAATTATGCACTTCCAACATTAACATCGGGGGAAGACCTATACCTGTATCGGCAAGACAAAGCGCAACACCATACTGCTCGGGTCTTAACAGAGTGGTTTGAGGACATGGGTGTGGAAAAGTTGGATTGGCCCGAGTTCTGCTATGACCTCCTGAGCATAATTGGGATGTACTGGATCGGCGGGTACGTGCACGTTGATATCGCCCATCGAGAACAAAGCCGAACTTGTGACTGCGTTAAAGGCCGAGTAGAGGAACATATCAGCTGACATTGATAAAAGTCTGCGCGGTAGCACAGTGGTATCGTCACCGTCATCCCCACACTGGGTGGAAAAGGACCGGGTTCGAATCTCGTCGATGACGCGAGGAACTTCAATGTGTCGGTCTCAGGCGTAGATAACAAAGTTTTCCCCCAGAAACTGGATTTTTTTTTTTGTCTAAAGGCAGGTGTCCGACATTAATGGTAGGGCAGTGAGTATCTGTATAGAGAGAACGAATTCTAAAAAGAAAAAAAGAAAAAGAAAAGAGGAGAAGAACGTTCACCAAATCCTAATCATGAATCTTTTGGCCAGAATTACAGAAGTAAGAGTTCCAGGGTGATTCCTTGTAAAAGTAGATTTTTATGCACGTAAATTCCTCCACGACACGAAAACCTCGTGTCGCGGAGATGGTTGCAGCAAAATTTCTGTCCAGTATTTTCTCAAATTTAAACCATGTATAGATCTTGGAACATACAAAGTACACTGCACTTACACATTTCTTGGAACTAAAGCATACAAAGGAGCTTCGTCCATCCAAGATATTCTAAACCAAAGAATTAAATGTTTGCGGTTATATTCAAAGACATCACAAAAACGCAGCAAATGCACGAAAAAGGAAAGACTAACCCTAATTAGAAGTGAGAAATGCCATCGAATTTGTGGTGGCAATTAATTTTCTTGAACCGAATTCGTGAGGAAGCACCTCGTGATTAATGTAAATTCGTATTGTGTTTATTAATTTCAAACAAATTAATTCTGATAATTTCCATTACAGGTTTGAGCGCGACCATGTTAAGATTAAAGAAAACCTGAGCCATTTCGGGAAGCTCTTGTTAGAGTAGCATAAAAAGTTGGGACATCGAGAAAATTGCAGATTTAGGTTTGGAATTTCGGCCTCGAACACGCTTGTCAAATTTCGTTTTTACAAGGATATCCTTGCTAAGAAACGAACAATGTCAGAATTATTTAGATCGAATAAATAGACTGATTATTTAATAATTATTTAAGCGGACGGAGGTTTAATGCGAGACAAACACTACATACAAGAAAAAGATTCATTAATTATCATTTATGTATTAATTTATTATTTATTAATTATTATATATAATAATGTAATTCTAATGAGAGTAATATATTTTTATTATTTTAATTATATTATTTCTAATATTGAGTGACCTGTCTCGCCACCTGGTAGTGCAGTCGGACACTACAGAGAAATGAAAGATGCAGTAATACACTCGTTTTTCGGAACATCCATCTTTTGCAAAACCCTCGAATATTAATTTTATATATTTATGTTTAGATGTTCGGGTTTAATTAATTAATTATTAAATTAATTAAAGATTTTGAGGATTTCGGTTATTAAAGTTTATGAATTGTGTATGAATAGAAAACATAAATACATTTTCTTTTATGAATAGAAACGTTTTTCACTTTTCTGGTTGCTGCTGGGCAGTCCCTCTTTTGAATCTCAATTAAGCAATCCAGAAGAAAAGCCACAGTTCTTTTGCTTTTAAAATTAGGTTATTCTTTTTACGCCGAAAGGAAATCTCATTGGATTTTTTTCTTTTTATGATCTTTTTCTTGGAAATTACAGTGGAATTTGAAGGTAATGTTGATTATCCCAATTCATTTACGCAGTCTTCGGTCCGCGGTTCTGCCCAAGCTGGCCATTTTGTTATTTCGGCAACCCGTAGCCGTAGTAGACGCTACCGTGCCCGATAAGACGCGAATTCAGTAATTTACTGACTGGTCACGGGGCCTTTAAAGCCAAGCTGACAGCGCTGGGGATTGATGTGGATCCGAGCTGTGCCAGTGGGGAGCTTGAGTGCTGGGAGCACCTTATGTACGATTGCACCCATTATGAGGACCTCAGGTGCAGACTGATCACTGCAATACACTACCCCCCAAGAACTTGGAATCATATCTATTGGACTCACTAGAGGAATCATCATCATCATCAGCCATTTTCAATCCACTGCAGGATGAAGGCCTCTCCAGCAACTTTCCAGTTCCTTCTGTTTTGAGCACTGGCCGTCCATTTACTACTCAAAAACTCATGAATTTCATCTATCCACCTCCGCCTTTGTCTTCCAGGTTTTCTTCTAGCTCCTCTTGGGTACCATTCTGTTATTTTCTTAGTCCATCTGTCATCATGTCTTCGAGCTATGTGTCCTGCCCAAGACCATTTTAGTTCTTTAGTTTTGATAAGAATGTCCTTTACTTGAGTTTGCTGCCTAATCCATGTGTTTCTCTTCTTATCTAACAGTCTGATTCCCAATATAATTCGTTCCATTCTTCGCTGTGTAGTTCTTAGCTTCTCTTCCATTCTTTTGGTGAGTGCCCAAGTTTCACTTCCATAAGTCATGGGGGGGAGTATACATTGATTCATTATTTTACGTTTCAGACAAACTGGGATATTGCTCTTCAGTATGTGACTATATTTCCTGAATGCTATCCATCCAAAATTTATTCTTCTCTTGACTTCCAGCCATTTATCATTATTACAGCTAATAACTTGTCCCAGATAAGTATATGACTCCACCTTTTCAATTACTGCTCCTTCAATCATTATTTCCCTTTCCGTGGCATACTTGTTCATCATTACCTTTGTTTTAGCCATATTCATCTTTAGTCCAAAATCCTTACTAACTGTGCATAACTGATTAAGATTTTCCTCTAATTCGTTGGGATCGTGGCTTATGACCACAATGTCATCTGCAAATCGTAAATGGTTTAGGTACTCTCCGTTCACATTGACTCCTTTCTGCGACCAGTCTAATCTTCTGAAAGCTTCCTCAAGGGCAGCAGTAAACAGCTTCGGAGATATTGTGTCTCCTTGTCGAACTCCTTTCTCGATTTTAAATTTGCTACTGTCTTTGTCTAGTCTAATAAAGGATGTAGCACTCTCATATATTTTCTTCAAAATCATAATATATGGAGTATCTATGCCTTGTCTTTCCAGTGCCCGAAACATTGCCTTATGCTGTATGGAGTCAAATGCCTTTTCATAATCCACAAATGCCAGGCATAATGGTGTTTTATATTCATTTGCTTTCTCCATTAGCTGTGATATTACGTGAAGGTGATCCATAGTTGAGAATCCTGTCCTAAAGCCAGCTTGCTCTTTCGGTTGATTCTCATCAAGTATTCTTTCTAATCTGTTAGTAATGACCCTTGTGAACAACTTGTAGATATGGGATAACAAGCTAATTGGTCTATAATTTCCAATTTCTGATTTATCTCCTTTCTTATGCAGCAAAACTATGATTGCATTATTCCACTGCTTAGGCATCGCACCTTTTCTAATGCACTTTGTAAAGAGCCTTGCCAGTTTTTGTGTTATGTCTCTTCCTCCCAATTTTAACAATTCTACAGTAATTTCATCTTCCCCCGGGGCTTTCCGATTCTTCATTTTCTTCAATGCATGTCCTACCTCATCAGGAAGAATATCGGGTATGTCGTGTGTGTTGCTACTTTGCAATCCATCTTCCTCACTGCTGGTATCATTCCCTCGCTCCTTGTATAATTCTCTATAGTAGTCTTCTGCTATTTGAATTATGCCTTCTCTGCTGTTTATAAGTACACCATTGCTATTCTTCAGTTTCAGTATCATTTGTCTTTCTGTATTACTTCTCATGGCTGCTGATTTAAATCCTTTGTTTTCCCTTAATGCTTGTTCTACTTTTCTTGTGTTAAATCTTCTTATGTCCTCTCTGAGTCTCTTTCTAATGGCTTTGCATAACTCAGTATACTCAATTTTCTCCCTGGCAGTGTTTTTCTTGCTCTTCATTTGTCGTCTTTGGTTCATCATGAGAAGTGTTTCTTGACTAATTTTTTCTTCTTTGGATTTCTGTTTCCCTATAGGTTTCTTGGGCTTTATCACTTCCAGAAAGTTGTAATATTCCTCGTCGATATCTTGGTCCTGAGCAGTCTGCAGAAGCTCAAACTTGTTCTTAAGTTCCAGTACATACTGCTTTTTCTCCTCCTCTGTTATTTCAAAGACCTTTGTATTATTTACTCGAGTCAGCTTTTTCCTTTCCTTTCCTACATCTATATCAAGTGTACATCTTACCATTCTGTGATCACTTCCAACATTTACCTTATTCAGGACGGTAACATCATTCACAATATATCTTCTGTTAGTGAGGATGAAGTCGATTTCATTAGTTGTTAATCCATTTGGACTCTTCCATGTCCACTTTCTGTTCACCCTTTTCTTGAAAAAAAGTGTTCATTACTGACATTCCTTGAGATTCTGCAAATTCCACAAGTCTTTCACCTCTTTCATTTCTTTCACCAATTCCAAAATTTCCTATAGTTCCTCTTTCTGCGCTGTTTTGCCTTTTTTCCAACCTTAGCATTGAAGTCGCCCATAATAATAGTGTAGTGGGTTTTCTGCTCATCTAGAAGGCTCTCAATTTCAGTGTACATTTCTTCAACCTCTTCATCATCATGGCTCGATGTTGGTGCATAAATCATTATAATCTTTAGCTTGTACCTCTTAGAAATCTTGAGTATTAGTCTTGACACCCTTGGTGATGTACTTTTGAATTCCAAAATGTTGTTTTTAAAATCTTTATGGACCAGAAACCCAACTCCACCTTCACTCCTTTCACTGTTTCCATTGGTGTACAGCAGATTTCCACTTGATAAACTTATAAGTGATTCATTTCTTCTTCTTGTTTCAGCCAAACCGATGATATTCCAATTCACATTTTTTTAATTCCTTTTCCAGCTCTAATATCCTGTCTTCACCGATGAGTGATCGTACGTTATAACAGGCCAAGTTAAATTTCCGTGCATGGCAGCCTGGTCGTACCCAGAGATTCTTAGCACCCTCTGCTTCCACTCTGATCCTCTCGCTGCCGTAAGAGGGAGAGTGAAAGCTGCTGGGGACTGAGGGCCATTTGTATTGTTGTGCTCTCATTGCTGGAGGGTTTGGTCTTTTCCTCTTCACGCTGACCAGGCGTCTTGAAGAGAACCACTCTACACGTTCGTTGCCACCTAAGTGACGTAACAGGGCTTACCATCGAGAAGGTGTGCATGAGTGGATTTTAGGGAGGCAGGCCAACCGGACTTCTCCTAAATCTTATGTAATAGAGAGATATTGGATCCATCAGTGTTTTAGGCTGAGTGTCTGATAACACACAGGATACCTGTTCCCCTCTAAGCCCCTTAGAGGAATACAGGGAGCTAAAGGAATATGCCCAAAAACTATTTGGTAGGCGTAAAACACTGATAGCCATCTACAGAAGAAGATAAAAATAAAAAAAATAATAAAATAAAATAAATAAATAAATAAAAAGAGACACAGAACACGCGTGGAGAGGACTCAAGGAGAACCTTCCTCAGGAACCTGCTCACTACTAATCATCAAAAACCAGCGATCGCAAGAATAACCCCATGGAGATGCGGAACTTCCCATGATGAAGAGAACCACAGCCATTGCTAACAGACTAACAACGGACCTGACCAGTGTTCATAGCTGAGGACAAATCTGGATACCAAAGGCTACCAATGACAGAGAAGACCGACGAAGATAGAGAAACTCCAAGTTGCTGCCTCAACGGAGCCATATTGGCTCAAGGCCCGGCACTCTCTTGTGCAGTGCAATTCTTTTACTCCCACACCCGGCTGGGGAGGGAGGTGATGGCTTGCTGTCTCCTCTCTTCCCTGCCACACCATTCCTTCCCTCTGGTGGGGCATGGGCATGCTTCACTGAATAATTAGGGGTTACCTACCCTATCGACCCTATTCTTCCTATTTCACCCCCCAGCCTTCACTCTCCCCTCCCAGCACTTTCTCTTGCACAGTGTATAGCCCTACACGTCCAAATTTAAAATACACCAAAAAAATTTTCGACCAACCTTTTAGGCACTTCAGAAAGAGGCCTTCAGCGTCAAACCCCATATTAGCGCTTTAATGTAAGTGAACTAAAATCAACCGCGGTCGTTCCAATTTTATTTTAGGTCCTAGCCACTAAAATCCCAGGAAAGTAAGTGGCAGGACCTGCCAGAGTACAATTGACTCAATGGTAACACCCGGCTAGCCTCCACGTGGCGAGGTATGGGCAACGTCGGGTCCCATTAGGGGCCTGGCGGCCAATAAGCCGGATAAACAATGGGCACAACATATAACACTACTCATGACCCACACACTTCTAAATCATTGGCTTTGACAGGGTACTGTCACCGATATATAGAACATTCGCGGAGATGGGAGAAATCCCAGGAGCCGCTAGACCCTCAATATACCTCATACCTCATAACTGAAAATCTTTGCAGAAAAAAGTGTACATTTGTTTACTTCCTTTGCTGCCTCCTTTAATATAACTGGATAGATTCCATCCACCTCGGGTGCCTTTTTTATGTTTACCCTCAACAATTTCTCCTCCACTTTCCTCTCAGTTATTTCAGAATCATCCAGCTCACTGCCAGAGTTTAACTCACCTCTGGCATTCCCCTCCCTGAATAACTCCTCATGGGTGAAAGAAAGTAGATGCAAAATCCTCATTTAGTTTGTTAGCTACCTGAGCAGGATCATCAACAGTTGAACCATCAATATCCAGGGGACCAATCTGATTCATCCCTTTCCTTCTAGAGTTTTCATTGGTAAAGAACCCTTTTCTGTTTTTCTTTGCCTCTTTGCCTAGGATTTCTCGTAATCTGCCTTTGCCTTCCTAATCTCCGTTGTGACTTGTTTACAGAGTAGCTTATAACTATCATAGTCTTCCATGTCACCCATTAATTTATATGTATCCCATGCATTTTTCTTCTCTGCCACATGTCTCATTAGTTCATCTGACATCCACTTAGGCCTAAACCTTGAACAATATTTCTTAGTTGGTATGTAAAGCCTAGTAGCTTCCAAGATAAGTTCTTTGAATGCTTCCCATTTTGAATTTGCTGTTGGTAACATCATCAGTTGGTCCCACTGTATAGAATTTAAATACTGTCTGAGACCATCGTAGTCGCCTTTACGAAAGCAATAACCCTTCCCTTTACCCCTAATGGTAGTTACGTCTTTGAGTAAATCCCACTTCAGCACACTGTGATCACTGCCACCTAGTGGTTCCTTTACCTGCAGATTCTTTTGATGCATGAAGAATCACTACTGATAATCAGATCAAGAGTATTACTCCCTCTAGTTGCCTCCAACATGCTGATGTAGAAAACAATCATCCAATAAATCCAGAAAAGCCTTGCTACTGTGTGAGTGACCAGCCCCCAAATTCCAGTCAATATCTGGGAAATTAAAATCCCCATTATAAGACTGTCTGATTTATTGGCCCACTCTATTTCCCTGTTCAGTTTCTTATTATACTCATCTTAGGCCTATAAAACAGTCCTAATCTATACTCATCATATTAGGCCTATAAAACAGTCCTAATCTCCCAATGCTTATGTCACACCAAACTGGCTCGACACTGCACTGCCCAGCGATGTCGACTGGCTTCACTTCCTTGGATTTTATGTGTTTCTTAACTAATAGCATAACCCCTCCTCCCTTCCTACCCTGTCTATCCTTTCTGTAGACATTGTACTCCCCAAATTCCAGTTCTGTGTTCCTTATATCTGTGTGACACCACGTCTCTGATATTCCAACCATATCTGCATTTGATGTATTGACTAACACCTCAAATTCATCAAATTTATATACCAATCTCCTAGCATTGGTGTATACGCAAGTAGAGATTCACTTGTTTCTATTCTTAGCTACCCTAACACAACCCATGTGTTTACTTGTACCGCATTGACTCCCAGCAGTCTCTGAAATATCTCGCATTTTGTTTTTCAGGATGCTGCTCATTCCAATAGAAGCAGTGCAAGAATCACTTTCACCTCTGCCAGTGGCTACTGCTAATCTATTAGTCCTTGTATCCCCCCCAAGCTAACAGTTTTCCGACCCACCTAACACTGCCTCGATATCGTCAGCAAATATTCTTGCACCCTTTCTATTTAAGTGTATCCCATCACTGTAGAAGCAGTTTCTCTTGTTAACAAGTACAGACCGGATTGAAAAAAATTCTACCCATCGAGCGTTGCAAAATATTTTAAAGGCCGAATTGATGGACAGTACTCTCATCATATACCCCCCACTCCTATCGTGTCTGGGCAGAATTGCAGACACTTTCAAATTCAACCCTAATTCACGGCTTTTTTTACGCGGATCTCATTTGCATATTATGAAGATCGTGATAGGGATGGTCTGGATAGGGAGCAGCTGTGGATCCGTTTGCTCGTTTTTAAAAATAAAGTATTAAATTTAATAAAAATTAACGTTTTCACCTTAAAAACGTCAATGAATATAAATTTTGTCATAAAAAGAGACACCGTAAATTACAGAGACCAAATAAAGTACAAAATTCTATTTCATTTGTTTTATTATATATTTTGTGTAATGAGTAAGATAACGCTTGTTTCATAAAAATGGATATAAGAAATGAATAAGGTAAAAAATTAATGAAATTAAATTTGTAGATTTCTGTCCTTATTAGCAAATATATATTTATTTATTTAAAAATTAATTTTAAGTTATCTTCTGTGCTTCCTAACGAATTGATTTTTTTGTAGATCTAACCCTCACCTAGAACCTCTTGTATGTATTATTCTTCTTACTCTGTCTAACCTAAAATAAAAGACTACTGTCAGCATGTGATCACACAATTAGAAACAAATTGCATATTAAGTAAAAAAAAGAAGTTTTTCTGAGGTCCATTCTTTTGAAAACTTGTCGAATATGAATTTCATATTTTTGTCTTGAGAGGAATTTTGAGGTTCACATGGATTAAAAACATTAAATTACATTTTATCCTTAGAGAATACGCTGATAACCGAAATCAGTTTTATTTTTGAGCTCTAAGGTTTACTTGTTGTAATTTTCTTCAAGAAAAATGTGATTTAAATATTCATATTCAGTACATATTTCAAATCTTTATCCACGAAGATAGAAATGCAAGAACCCTGACAATTCAATATCACCAGGACTCAACCTGATACAATCACACGTTCATTTTTTCCTTTTATTCAACATTCCCATCTAAGAAAGGAAAGAAATTAATTATTTTATGCCGTCCGTTACATTTCACGCGTTATAAAATTATAAAGTTAAACAACATGTCTATATTTGAAAAACATTTAGTATCTCTGCTTTCCATGATGTTTTGTACCCTCTTTTGAGGTATCAGTTGTCAATATTTTTCTCTCTTCCACATCTCTGTCAATCCTTTTAGAGAGAAATATTTCATTTTTGCTTGTTCGTTATGCTTTCACCTGTATCTCTGTACCTCGCCCCCCCACCACATTGCCAAATGAAGGGATTAAAGTTTATTTGAGCTTAATAAAAAACCAGTAACATCGTGCAGAAAATTATTAATTTAAAAGCAACAATTGCAAATTTAAAGAATATTAGTACTTTTCCTAGTAGATGATAGATGGCAGTGCAGCAAACTATTCATTTAGGCGTATTTGATACAGTAATTGGTGTCTAGATGAGAGGAGAGCCATCCTCTCATCTACAGACCGCACAAATTAATTTTTGAGCAGTGAAATCGTCAAGTAGTGTGAAAATATAATATTATTGTTTCTCTATAGCTTTAATACTATTTTATACATAATTATCAATTCAGTGTAAACATAAATCTATTTTTCTCACAGCATTCTTATCGAGATATACCCCCGTTATTTTCTGAGCCCTGCATCGAAATTTTAGGGCAACAGCCTCATGCTACGTGGTAGAATGACTAACGTAGAGGTTACTGTAATTGCATCTGTTTAATTGGCGTCGTCTTAATTATAACTCATATTGTGATTACCTTCGTAACGAGTTGCCATGGTAATGTGCACCACCTGGAATAAGTAACGCATCACCATAGGAGAAGACTACTGTTACTTATTCCTGGCGGATACCACCACCCAGTGGGAAACCTTTGCAAAATAGTGTGGGATAAATCACTGTGTTATCCACATGCTGTCCCTATTCCACTTTGCAAATTGATGGTAGGAGAGGGAGAGGAAGAAACGCCGTCCAAAGAGGAAAGGGACAGTTACTCCTCGCACTCATTCACTGAACTAAATCACTCATAAACCAACTTGATCGGCAACCCTTTCCCATTAGAATAGACCGTTTTTGCCTAATCGGGGTAACGAGGGCCCCTTCAAAACCCCTCTCCAGGCGGAACGGTTTCGAAGCTTATTGGTTTCTCGTCGGTGGGTGGGCAGATACCCCGGCTGTTGCAATAGTAAAAACACAGTTATGAATTATAACTCGACATTAGTCTTCTCCACAGGTGAAGCATTACTTATTCGGGATAGTGCAATACCACGGCAACTCGTTGTGAAGGTATTCACAATATCAGATATAATTTAAACGATGCATTGAAACTACCTTAGTAGCAGTAGAAGTGATGTGTGTGCATAACCCATTCATCAGTAAACTCCTCTAGAAAATTAAATTATTTTAGGCCAAGCTTCGGAGGGTTAGCAGGGCGAAAGGGGGAATTAAGGGACGTCGTTTAAATCTATTACACAAAAGTATTTTATTCCTCATAATCGCGCATGCCACCAGAGATTAGTTTATGAAGAGATTAGTTTATGACAAAATTATCTCTGTGTAAGAGATAATTTACCACTTTTATTTGTAAATCACCTTAATTTTAAGCTTTTTTGTTATGTGTATTCCACAGGGGGATTTAAGCAGAATATCACTCAATGATTTTATTTTCAGGTATTTTTGTCATTAAACCTATCACTTTTTTTTTTTTTTCATTTTATTTATTTTATTATTTTATTTATTAATTTTTTTCCTGGCGAAACAAACATGATTGGCCCATTCAAATAATGATGACGTAACCTATTATTACGACTACAATCCAAATGAATTGAATTGTTGTTTAGGGTTTGGTAACAACAATTCCTCAATCCGTTCATCTGTTCATCTCTGCCAACAATCGCTCTTTCTCACTCTCACAGCTCAACTGAACGTGTTAAGACTACTTTAAGTTAAAGGGGAAAAAGATCGAATAGTTTTCAGAATCAAATATTAGGAAGTGAAAGGTGCCAGAAATAATAAAATCTGTTTTAGAACAAGAGGAAATAATGGGTAAAATTAAAGCATTTCTTCAAAGTGAGTATTTTCTCTGAATAAATATTGATATTCCATTCAGTGGCCGAAAATGAATTGTTGGTTTATTAATCTTCTTTCTTTCGTTTAAAATAATACTTTTTAGCAGTTGAATTGCGCGAGGGTTCCCACATTCACTCTTCCCAATAATCCGCGTTTAGTTTTTCGCTGTCCAATTAAACCTTCAGTTTAGGAATGGATTTCTGCAAATGTGCCTTAAACGGTTTTCCCAGCTTACATTTCAATCTTTCGTTAGTCGAATTATACGCTTCTTGTGGAGGAATCGCCCCATTTCAAACTACACAACGCTTTATCCCGACGCCCTTGAGTGTATCAAAAGGTTGAAATCATCGTCCTCAAACTTTGGCGAAGCTGAGTTTATTAATGATATATTTGATGAACTTAATAATTAATTTATTAAAAAAATAAATTTACTTTACTGTCAGTTATTTGTCGAAGGGTCTAAGCGCATAAGCAATTTAGAGCCATATTGCACCGAATATAATATGTCTGCACATGGCGTGTGTTCTGTGGTGGAATGTATGTTTCTGGACGAAGGACCCGATATTTCTCGAGAAAGAAACCAATGTTACCATCACCTGAGAGAAACGAACTCTACTACAATGCTAAATAGTCCCAATCTAATTCCTAGCGTCATTTAAATGGTTGAAACTTTAGGTGGGAGGAGCAGCACAGAGATTACAGCAACTCTGACTAGCTCGAGCATATCAAAATCCTTCTTAAGATAATACAAGTTGATGAGGGTTCTCGATACTGTCCTCCACTCTGTCCCCACAATAAAGGAATAACCCCAAAAGGTGGGTTACGCCGAAACTCCTTGAATGGTTTTCGTTTTACTTATATTTCTCTTCAATAATTTCTTATGACGCAAAGAAGATTGGATCATTCTAATAAAGAAACAAAAAGTACTTTTTTAAAAAAAATAAGAATAAACTGAATCGTTCCATACGGTTTAAATAATAATAATTCTTTCATTTATTCACTTTGCCGACAAATTGAGATTGTCACTCAGACACTGCGAGGAAGGGGATCTTATACATTTAATTTCAACTGGTTTAAAACGGAATAGTTTTCAGCAATTAAAAATTAGGAATCAAATTGTCAAAGACAACAGGATCAACAAAAAAAGGAGAAAAATGGGAATCACGAGAAAATTATTTCAGAGTAAGTATTTTGTACAAAGTAACTATTCATATTGAATCCTGTTTGTCGGAATTGATTTGTTACT
This sequence comes from Mastigoproctus giganteus, assembly GCF_048544385.1. Lineage (NCBI taxonomy): Eukaryota > Metazoa > Arthropoda > Arachnida > Uropygi > Thelyphonidae > Mastigoproctus > Mastigoproctus giganteus. Next base: position 38,818,863 of record NC_143583.1, read on the forward strand.
TTATTTACTCGAATTTCCTTTCATTAACAAGAATACTTTTTAGCAGTTAAATTGCGAGGAGTTTTACTGATTAACCCTTTTTAACAATCGATGTTTGTTCTTTAACTGCCCTACTTAAAACTGTTCTTTACCAAACATATTTCTTCATTGTTTTTTACAGGGGCTTGTGGCTGCTTACATGCAGATGTACAAAAATCATCAGAATTTGAGTTCGACGAACACGGAGACAGCGAAGGCAAAGACTGTGTATGTAGATTCGACAAAGTGGAGTACTCCGTTACCGTTCCAGTTAAACCTGAAACTACTTTCGTGGTTACTGCCGATTTCCATCGTATTGGAGGTTCATACACTCTGTCAGATGATGACCTGAGCAACAGCGACGGATCCCATATTGAAGTACTGGAAAAGCCTCCTTCTGTGGAGAAAGAAATCTTATTAAACACACCGGACAAGAACGCTTCTGAAAAGGAAGTTTCCGCTATTCAACTGGATCCGACTCAGTTATCTGATAAAGCTGTTTCTGGGGATGTAGCTTGGGATGAAATCCCAGGAACCTCTGGTTACAACCGAGATGAGGATGAAACTCAGTCTGCAATTACAGAAAGTTCAAGCATTATTGAAGAAATTTATATTAACAACGGGGACTTTGGGATAGAACAAGATGAAGTTCTTTCTGTCGATTCAGACTTCAGACTTATAAGGCTGAATAGAGATGACATCGATCTGTCGCATCTCATTGGGTAAGTATTGACTAAATTCGTTTTCTTTGAGCTTTTAAAATCAAATTCAGGAAATAATTGCAAGGACATTTTAAAGTAGTTACATATTTTTCGTAATCCAAAGAGAATAAACCTAAAAAAGCAACACCTCTTTCAAATCTGTTTTAGTTATTACTTCAACTACATAGAGATTAAAAATAGCAAGGAGTGTGTATTACACATCTTCTAAATATCCATAGCTTTCTAAATCTTCGTAAAGCTTTCTACATTACTTCACCAGGCTGAAGTAACAACCTTTGTCTTCTCTATTGTCAAATTTGCACCCAGCAACGGATGATGACAACAGCAGTCATCACACCTGAGTACCTGAGTAGTGCGGTTTTTAGAGGGGAGGATAAGAGGAAGAGTTGTTGAGGTACAGTAATTAGGCTGCTGCTCTAACATCTGCAGTATTTCACTGAAAGCAACTGCTGTACGAATTGCAGAAACAAATAACAACAACTTCGTGGTACGTTTCGTTTATTTCCACTGCCAACTAAAATCAGGCGGTTTCCCATCTGCGATTTGCATTGCAAAGGATCTTGCTTCAAGATTTCAGAATAAATTTTGTTCCCTGCCCTCTCAACTGCACTCACGTACAGGAATGAATCCTTAAAAAATACACCGCATGACTCAGACCCGGTGGACCGTCAGAAGAGAACTTTTAACTGGGGGTTCTCTTTATTAGCGTAGTACGTAGATGGTACTGAAGAGATAGTGTGCATTAATAAGTTGGATAACGTCATAAAGCCTTATGTATCAGGAAATTAGCGAAGAACCATCTATTATTCTACCTTTAGATGGAAAACGAATTCTCAAAACAATATTATGACGAATATTGCACATCGTGCAACTAGTATGGGCGAATCTTTTCAAAAAAAAAAAAACAATGCTGGGCATTTATTTTTTTTATTCGAGATTAAAAATATTTCTCAATTCAAGATACTGTGTGCAAATTACATTAAGATTCGCCTGTGCCCAAAGACGTATCAAACAACTCAGCACACATGGGCATTAAATATACAGGGAGAAGATAACAGAAATGAAAAGAAAGAAGGAATGGAATTGGTGTTGGTACCTGTTGGCACCACCCTTGCTATTTATGACGAGGCATTTCACTATAAATTATTAAGCGTCTGTCCCTAATGTATTTTCTTGTTTTTGTTTATTAAATTCAAACGAACTTAATCGTGCTAATTTCCATTACAGATACGATGATGAAAACATCACATTTCTTGAAGAAATAGCTGAGGATCATCGGGTTGTACGAACTCTGTATAAAGCTGCGGAACGCTTCGCTGAAGAGCTTAAAATAAAGGAAAAGAAGAAAAAGTGTGGTGCCAAATTCTGGCTAAGATTTATGTCTCAGAGAATTCTGAACATGTTCAAATAGTGTGGTTTGACATTCCTGATTTCGGCGTTGAGCACGCTTATCCAAATTATATTTATACAATGGAGCATCTTTCGTGCGTGCTCTTAACTTTTTTCAGACAAAAAGGTGCAGAACTATATATCTGTTTCAAAATTCTCAAGATACAGTATGTTTCAATGGACTATTGTTCTTATTTTTTTTCATTATCTCATTGCTAATCATTTATATTTACCTTCACGGATACCTCAATGAATTCTTTGCTACCTCAACGAAGGCCTCAATGAATCTATTACTTGCTGCCCATGATGAGAGAATGCGGATTTGAACTGCTACTGCTTCAAATACATGTGCCTAGGAATCTGCTGTTTGCAACCTTTACTGATCAAGGATGCATGTGTTTATTTCAACATGCAAAGAAGAATTTTCACACCCGAAATCGTAGAGAATGTGTACTGTTGCTGCCATTGTGCAGATGAAGACAGAATAGCTGTAAAACTAGAGTTTCGTCTGATAGTGAGAGTCATTGGTCGAAACGATCTATGGCTGTTACTCTGGAGATGGGCATCCTTTGCTACCTCAACGAAAGCCTCAACAAACCTGTTACTTGCTGCAATGGCGAGAGAATGTGGAATTGAACTGCTACTACTACTACTGCTGCTAATATGTGCGTGGGAATCTGCTACTCTGGCGATGATGGCATCCTTTGCTACCTCAGCGAACCTGTTACTTGCTGCAATGGCGAGAGAATGTGGAATTGAACTGCTACTACTACTACTGCTGCTAATATGTGCGTGAGAATCTGTTACTCTGGAGATGATAGCATCCTTTGCTACCTCAACGAACCTGTTACTTGCTGCAATGGTGAGAGAATGTGGAATTGAACTGCTACTACTACTGCTGCTAATAGATGTGCGTGGGAATCTGCTACTCTGGAGATGATGGCATCCTTTGCTACCTCAACGAACGCCTCAATGAACCTGTTACTCGCTGCAGATGACGAGGAATGTGGAATTGAACTGCTACTGGTGCAAACAGACGTGTGGGGGAATATGCTCTTTGCTACCTTTACTGATCAGAGATGGATGTGTTTATTTCAACCTGCAAAGGAGAATTTTCACATCCGAAATCGTAGAGAATATGTCCTGTTGCTGCCATTGTGCAGATGAAGGCAGAATAGCTGTTAAACTACAGTTTCGTCTGATAGTGAGCGTCATTGATCGCTACCGTCGAAAATATTTCTGCTAATTGTTATTATTATTATTATTTATTAATATTATTATTATTGATTATATGATTATTATTTATTATTATTTATTGATTATTATTTATTATTATTTATTGATTATTATTTATGATGATTATTATATTTATTTATTGAGGAATTATAATAATATATATCTATATTTGTATTATTCAGTATTGAATAAATCCTGAAACAAGAAAAGATAACTGTGTTTGTGGTCTTACTACTTACTTTAGGAACTTCACACTAACCTTCCTCCTTTCAAGTTTCAACAACCACTCAGAGAATTTTCACTCCCTTTTGTTTGAATTTCTTTCCACGAATCGAAATCGGTGGTTGAGTTGTTTGTAATCTTGATTCTACAAATTCTGCCCTTTTCATACTCAACCAGTTACTCATTTACTGTCATATCATCAGTCATATGGGTTATGTGTCTCTTAATTATTTATCGAAAAGAATAAACAGGATTAAATTTGGATTTCAGTATCACTGCTCAACAAAACAAATTTTTTTTTATTTATTTATTATTTTTTTTTTTGCCGGTTTTCTGGTTTTGTTTTTTAGTTCGCTTCCATCCAGTTTGATCGAGGAAACTGGGTTGAAGTTATTTTCATCGGCCTGTTCAGGAAATTTCTCTCTTCAGCTTACAACGATTTACGCACCAACCAACGGTCGGACGGTGTTCTGCATCCCTTAATCGTGTATCAACGAGAATGTACCGGATTAGATTAGCAGGTGAATGTCACCGGTCACAAACTGGAACTTTTTTCAATCCCTAGTTTTGCGAGCCGATTTCAAATATTTCCCCTGTTTTATTTATTTATTTATTTATTCTAGCACGTGTACTTTTTGTAAGAGGACTGGTGATTAGAGCTGACGAGGTTATTCCACGTCGATGTAGTCGGTGGATACGTGCAGCGGTGCCTACAACCAATCGCACTGTATGCATCACCAATCTGGTCTTCTGCCCCGACGTCGTATATAAATAGATTCCTCGCAGTCGAGTACTGGGTAATGCGATGGATGAACAGGGTCACGGGCAATGCTTTCACCATCTCCAGGGCTGTTTTATATATCAACTTAAATATGACTCCCTGGAGAGTTCACATTGCATCCAGGAATATTCTTCTTTCTCAGATGCTTACCGGCGTGATTGACGCCCCCAGTCTTCGAGGACTTATCTCTACTCCACGTGCTGGACGCAGTAATGACAGTCCCTACCTACCGTTACATTCTACACTGTCCAACCTGTGCTGTCTGAAGAATTTCTTCCCAAACAACGCAGTGAACCTTTTCAATTCATTGACAATACACCCTGTGAAATACTCCGAAAGCAAGCAGTACAGAGTGAAGAGCATCTCAGAAGCGCACAGCTTACTTCAACTATAATTTTGACAATGAGTGAATTTGTAAACAATATTGTAAATATACGCACTTGTGTAAATATTGTAAATAATTGTATTCGTGCATTTTTTGTACACTATTCTTATATTGTAAATACTGTAAATAATTGCAATTCTTGCATTTTGTACACCCTTCTAGCCGGTCGGCTGTGTATAAGGGGTGAAAGCAAACACTTGCTATTTTTAATAAACGGATTTAATAATAATAATAATATCAGAGCATTTAATTGAGATGATTTCGTTAAAACACACGACAGTTACATTTTATCAGTTTTAAACCAAATACACTTTTGTTCTGTTTCATTAAACACGTCGTTAAAATAATACAACGCACTCTCGTGAAAAAATATGTAAAATTTAAAAATGTTGTGAGATGATTTCATTTGGTACCCTTTCTCGGGAGTGTTCAGGTACAACATCCAGCAGTGTTCTGGCAAAATAGAGTTTATTCGAAAATCCTGGTTAGCAATTTTCTATTGACGTAATTTGTAGTGTAATCCATACTCAACTGAATGTGTCATTGACGATTGAACCTATATGACTGTAATCTACACTGAGTGAGCGCTGAATTATGACCACCCCTATGAAAACTGAATGCGACTCGTTGACCACGTAAGGTACGAGAGTGCGGAGTTCGTCGACTTACGTAGCATAGATAAGGTGTAAGTGCAGTGACCCAGTAGGTAGTAAAATTCCGAGCGTGATGGGTAAAAGAAAAGATTTATCGGACTTTGACAAAGGACAGATTGTGAGTGCTCGACGAGCTGGTGCCACAATTTCCCAAACCGCTGAACTGTGGGGTGTTCGAGAGGCACCATAATTAAAGTGTACCAGGACTGGCATCAAAATGGTGAAATAACGACCCGATGGCAAAGGTCAGCGAAAGGTTGATGTTAGAGGGCGGGTACGACGACTCGTACAGGCGAACAGGCGCAGCAGTGTTGAAGTGACCATGCTTCGCACGCTCTCACGTATGAGCTATACCAGGAGACGACCTCTAGGGCATTCTTTCGTAACCAAGGTTGATCAGTGTAAAAGACTCGCCTGGTGCAAAGAGCATGCCAGTTGGACGTTAGAAGGTGTGCTGGTCGGATGGGTCACGTTATTTACTGCACACCGTAGACGGTCGTGTACATCAGGCTCTTGATCCATCATGCATGGTATCCAAAGTGCAGGCCGGTACAGGCGGTTGTATGGTGTGCGGCATATTTCACTGGCAGGAACTTGGAACCTGGTGCGTGTGGAACAACGTATCGGTGGTCTCCGCTATGGTCAACTGCTTGCTCACCGTGTACACTCCTCTATGTTACACTCTTGTAATGCTACTAAATAACAATGACTGGAATCTGTAAAACGTCTATATTATGATAAAATAAAATACATGCGTACTGATTGTATAACTATATGTTAAAATATTCAAACAAAATAAATTAAATGTCGTATAGAAAGGATAAAATACAATAAAATATATAAAATTAAAAGCGATAATAGTTGTTTAAAACCACTAATACAGGAGCTTTCGGCAGCTACAGTGGTTGCAGGATGACCGACAATCTATATGTACCACACATCTCAGCAGGTTCGCGCATGGTTCACTTCTCCTGCATTGGAACCGGAAAATGGATGGGCCACTCTAAACCGTTCGTCTCTTCGTAGGATAAGGGCTTCAAAGAGTGGATGAATGCGACAGCCCTTATCCCTATTATGACTGTAGCGCTCGGACGAACATATTCTTAGACTCTGCAGCCATTTCCGGTTACAAAAGCCATGTGCCTTATCCACGAGCACGGCTTCTTCAGCAGTAATGCCCTGCCCAGTTTCCCAGGCATGTTCCGCTACAGCTGAATCTCCGTAATGTCATTTGCAGTCTTAAGGGCTCTATTGTGTTCCCACAGGCGATCCGAAAGTCTACGTTTTGTTGCCCCCACATAATACCCCTCACAATCAGGACACTCAATTTCATATACATACGACCCCACTGGTGGCATTACCCGCAATAGGATGTTTAGTTGCGGACCCCCTACTGTGTGCAACCTCCGACCTGGCAGCTGCACACAGCGTATCTTACACGAGCGCAAGATACGGGAAATGGGGTCCGAAATGCCCGGATAGTAGGGGATGTGTGTGGTGGAACCAGGTCCGGTAAAAAGGTAAAGGTAAAGTGCAGCCATTATCAGCCCACTGCAGGATGGAAGCCTCCTCAACAATTCATGCTGAGGGAAATGGACCATAATCTGGCACGCTGGTCCAGTGCGGGTTGGCAGATCGACCGTATTCAGCAGTCAGCGGCTTGAACCCCAGTCTACTCAAAGAGCGTGTGCTACTGCACTCCCACTTCTGTCCACTCGGGTCCGCTGTAACACGCTTAATCTCGTCGCCTCTCTCTTCAGACGAGGAGCAGTCGGACCCCCACCCTTTCCAATAAGGCCTAAACCACACTGCTTTTGTGGCAACTGGCGTGAGCTGTTTTGAAGTGTGTGTATTGGCCCTCAATACAGGTTTTCTGTAAACCTTAGTTTTCAAGTGACGCCCTTCTCTGTATACACACACGTCTAAGAACGGAAGTTACCCCCCCTGGTCAACCTCCGAAGTAAACTGAATATAAGACAAATCGCTATTCAACCACTCGAGTATTTCTATATCGTGTTTTCTTTGTATCACCGTGAACGTGTCATCAACATATCTCTTCCCTGCACGTAATGGGGGAGGACTAGAGCTTCCCAACATCCTATCTTCAAATTCTTGCATGGCTAAGTTGGCTATAATTGCACTAATAGGTGAACCCATCACCACTACCCGAACCTGCTGGTACATAACTGAACCGCTGTCTGAAAAAAAAAGGCCATTAAAGTTCCTCGCGCCATTGATGGGATTCGAACCCGGGCCTTTTACCCTCGGTGTAAATAGTGGCGTACTGGGGAGATAGTCACCCCCCAGAGAAAGGGGAGTAAATGTCATGGGCACAATCCATGAGGTCGCCAAATGGATACCGTGATCCCACCTCAAGGTGGAAGATGTCTGCATTATTTCAGAGACAGACATACATTGGCCTTCAGTTAATATCCGGACACCTCTCCATCGATGGGGAAACAGTTCCTATGTAGACACATATAGTATCTTATGTAAGGAGGCCCCCAAACGCTAGTTGAACTCCGCCGTGGTACACTGTGATGTTACAAAAACTGTGCAGAAAGGCTAGAAATGTGTGTAACGCATTATATCTCATATTGTGATTACCTTCAAAACCCCTCTCCAGGCGGAACGGTTTCGAAGCTTATTGGTTTCTTATCGGTGGGTGGGGGCAGATACCCCGGTTGTTGCAATAGTAAAAATACAGTTACGAATTATATCTCTACATTAGTCTCCTCCACAGGTGAAGCATTACTTATTCGGGATAGTGCAATACCACGGCAACTCGTTGTGAACGTATTCACAATATGAGATATAATTTAAACGATGCATTGAAACAACGTTAGTAGCAGTAGAAGAAGTGATGTGTGGGCATTACCCATTCATAAGTAAATTTAGGCCAAGCTTCGGAGGGGTAGCAGGGCGAAAGGGGGAATTAAGGGGCATCGTTTAAATCTATTACACAAAAGTATTTTATTCCTCATAATCGCGCATGCCACCAGAGATTGGTTTATGAAGGCTGAAAACTGAATAATACAGAAACATCTTCTTTCGGCCCAGACATTCGCTCTTTTGGGTGTGGCCCGTGTTTGTCGCACGAACCTATAAATGCCATACAGGTTTTTTCAGGTAAATTACCTGCTGACCTGTTGGTCATTCGTACTGGACTTATCTGTGACCTCGCACGGGGTAACCCTGCGTTGGTGTTAGGTGTTCGGTCGTGCTCAGATTGGGTGGGGCCCGGTGAGGCAGTGGCTTCAGTAGACTGGAGAACAATGTATGGTTTGGTTCTAAATGCATGGCAAACTCGCTGGAACAGCTCTGAGAATTGCATAGAGACGTTCATATTCTCGCTCTCAGTCTCTTCTGTGAATTACGGGATTAGACCCTCGCACCAATTCAATTTGTATCCCTCTTCCTTTCGGATGGAGCGCGGCCTAAGGTCTAGACTAATTAAATTGAGCTACATTTCTTCTGGCCTTTTCTTTTGCGCGGAGATGGAGGCTGGCAGTCATTTCATTGTCCTCTGTCTATTCTATGTTCATCTATGAAGTCAGCTTGAGAGAGGGGTCTATACCCTAGATAGAGATAATGTACCACTTTTATTTGTAAATCACCTTAATTTTAAGGTTGTTTGTTGTTATGTGTATTCCTAAAAATGTTTTTTAACAGAAGATTTCGGTTAGTGCCAAGTAGAACGTGGTTCACCTGTGTGAGATTCAGGACGGTATTCGGTGGAACAATTTAGCCAAAGAATGGACTTGTTTCTCTTTTTATGTATATCGACTCTACTCAGTCCAAATTTTTTAAATAGAGATTGAGAAAATGATTAATTGAAATTAACATCGGAAATATTGTTTAAAGTATAAAAGAGGATGGTCTGTGGCACTGGATTTCATGATTTAAGAGAATAATACGACGCATCCAGTGGAGACTGGAACTGGATTTTAATAAGTAAGTTAAGATGAATACAAGTCGGTTTCAGGGTGACGAACGCCTTCTTCAGCAAGTGAAATAAACGCATACTAACAAAATATAGACGTTAGAGTGGAATAAAATAAATGCTAAAAGAGCTGCGCGTGATTAGATGACTTCGAGAACGCGCACATGACCGCGAGATTGCGCAAACGTGATTCACGTGATCGGCACTCATTGTTGGTGCGCAGACGTGTGTGGGATTGCTGCGAGCATTTGTAGAGTTTCAAAACTGTTGATTCGAAGATAGGGTGTAACCTTGTATGCAGCCTTGGAGCGATTTGAGGCTTTTGGACAGTTCGATATATTTAACGGTTCTAACCGAAGGCGGTGAGAGTAGTGTCGGGATTGGTTGATCAACTCACAATCGCGTATCGGGTTAAGGTTATGATGATTTGACCAGAAATGTTCCACGATTGCGAAGTGATCGGTGTCACCTAGGCGAATCCATCTATTATGCTCTGCGATGCAGTCCTGAAGGCGTCTTGAACTCTCTCCAAAAAAGCAACTGCCGCAATCAAATAAATGTTTATTGTGAAGTACAGAGTAACAGCGATTTATCCCGTCACGGCCACGAGCACCAGGGGTTCACATGAAGTAGATTGAGAAAAACAGAATAACATACCGTTTTTACAAATACAAGACAGGTTTTAAAAAAAAAAACTTGACAATAGTTCAGCAAGGCTCTTGTGATGACAGATTTGAACATGGGGAGAGGTGCATCACAATCCACTTTTAGAAGTTCAGGGTTAAAGGGCTTTGGTCAAGTTGTATCTGTCCTTCTTGTTACTTATTAGCCTGTCAAAATCTGCGTCCACACAGTTCAAGGTGGCGAGCATCTGCTTGGGGAGAAACCTGTCAGTGAGTGCAAGCCAGTTGTGGTGAGCTTTCTAACAGTGAAGGGATGTCGGACGCAGCTGCTGCTTTGATATCCACCGTAGACGAGACAATGTGTTGATTTTGTCGATCTGGTTGACAAAGGACATCTTTTGATCAAACAGAACACCAAGGTGTGTGTTTGCGCGAGGGTATGTTTGATACCCCTCCGAATGACACTTTGAGTAGAGTTGGCACGGATTTAAGGGAGAATATAACCTGAGCGGACTTCCGTGGATTGATTTTTAGATTGAATCCCGCCAGCTACGATTCAAGATCCTTAATTAGGAATTGATCCTGTTGCTGAGGGTTGTCGCCAGTGTTAATTTGCGTCAGCAGTTTGACATCATCAGCATAGCATAAGAGACCGTTCATGGAGACAATGGGCACGATGATAGACGTAAACAGTCCAGCAGATAGGACACCGCCCAGCGGTACTCCAGCAGTAATATCACAGGATAAGGTGTGTTGTTCCCAATGGAGAACAAGTATTCTGCGACTGAGCAGAGATTCCAAAAAGAGCACAGCAAATCACCTCGAATATGAAATTTCTACTTAAGTAGAAGGAGCAAGGCCGGGATCAACACAGCATCAAAGGCTACTGTTATGTCGAGATATATGGTTGCCAGCTCAGCTCTTTGTTCGAATGCTGAGAGGATGCGTTCTGTGGTGGCTGCCAGTTAGTGATTGAGGATTTTCCTGGGATGGCGTTGTGGATTTCAGGTGGTTTCGTCTTGAGGATTTGATGAGTAACCGTCGGTAGCAGAGCCTTATCGAGAGTTTTTTTTTAGCAAATAGGAATGCAACGAAGATGGGTCTAAACTGGCTGACGTGTTTGGAAAATAATTGGTTTCTAGGGATGGGGTACACTCCGTATTTATTCCACTTGGTGTTGGAAAATAATGTTCAGTGATGTATTTGTTGTAGATCGAGAGAAGAGGATCTATGATGAATGTGCTCAAGCATTTGACCATAGATTGCGGAATTCCATCCTCCCCAACAGTGGCTGTTATGGGAAGGGAATTGATGGCACCTATGAGCTCCTGTTTCGTTATCTCGATAGTCCCCAGGACATCTGAAGGGTTTTCATAGCGTGGCATGTTGCGCGGTAGACTATTCCACTACGTAAGAGAGGGGCGATGGGAATTTTTTTACATTCGAGAGCAGAGGACGTAAGTTCCTACCAGGGAGTTGCACGCATTTCATGCGTAGGATCTTAGAAATCTGATCCGATGTGCCGGATAGTAAGGAATATAGGCAGTTGGTGTACTGTCACGGGAGGACGATGGCCTCAGATGTGTCGCAAGTTGTCGTGCTTGTAGGAAGCACTTGTCTAATAAATGGGTTGGGTACCCACAATTCACTAGGTGAGCTTTTATTCTGGAAATCTCGGTGCGCTTGGCTTCCTCCGAGCTGGAATGTCTCCAAGCTCGAGATAATAGAGCGCGCGCAGTGTTTAGATGTCAAGGGGCATTGGCCGATCTCTAGTTTCGATAATTCTCGACAACAGTAATTACCGATAAATCTCGGTAATTTTACAATTTTATGAAATTCCGTCCACTAGAGTTCAATTCTTACGTGTGGACAGACAGACGGACAAACGGACGGACATCGTGAAAGCGACAGGCGCTTTACGCTCATATACAAAATCGCCGAAAAAGAGAAAAACAAAAAGAAAACAGGGGAGGTAAGAGAAGAAAGAAAATGTTCCCTCTGACATTACAGTGGTTTTGTCACATTCATTCGTTTCTATAGGCCGTCGTTCCTTGTCTCTGATTGGAGGAATTTCTTAAGTCATCTGTCAAGGCTGTTGTTAGGCGATGACGGGTGGAGAAGTAAGAACTAGTATTCCAGGATTTTCAGGGCGCACAATATAAAAATCTGTGCTTGTACACACTTAGGTAAACACAATACAAGCTGGCGTAACATGGAATAAGTGTTTGATGCGTCTAAAATTACAAAAAAGACAAGAAAATGCGTTCTTGCAATTGCGTACTTTCAAATGCTAAAAAGAATTGCTCCAGCATATTAATCCTACCGAACAGAGAGGAACCTGAATAGGTCTCGCCCATAAATAAAGGAGTCAGCACAAAAAAAAGAAAAAGAACTTGATCCACACGCAGGAACAGACACAACTTGTCATAACCGCGGAGTGTGGAAATGGTAGATTTTAGTGAATATTAAACTGAGGAGTGTTAACAGCATCTTGCACAGCGCGGAGACAAAGATTTTTTCTACCAATGAAGGCCTTGCCGATGAAGTCTTCGGCAGGGGAAACCCCCCCCCCCGTGTTTGGTGAGATTTTCCCTAATAATAACAGGGTCTTTTAAGAGAAAAATAATTTCGTTTTCAGTCAACATTGCTGATTTATTCGCTGCTTATGACCAACCTCGCCGGAAGTATAAAGATTAAATTATACAAACTGAAATAATACAAATTGCGATAACAAAAGAAGTTTCCTTGAGTCCGGTTTTCTGTGAGATTCAGTAGGCACCACGAAGGCATAAACCATCCAGTACAAAATGTACAAAAACTCCTATTTATTTATGACTTTCCCGTTGAACATTTCCTGTACAATTTCAGAACTGTATATTTTCAATTGTGTATTTGTATAATCATCGTTTTTTTTTAAGGAAACACCCCCTAAAAAGCCACCCCCTAAAAGGCTTATATGTTCTCCCTCTCTTTTTGCTGTTATCTCCGAAAAAAGTGTAACAAAAAAACAAATAAATTATTATTATTATTATTATTTATAACATAAAGAACATTAATTTGTTAAGTACAACTTACTTTTTTTATTTTAAATTGGTTTGTTGACTTTTAACATACGTGGCTGGTCGTGTTAAAAGTAATTAATACCGAATTAATTATTGACATGTGACAAAATGTCTTAAATTTTATTCAGGGTTGTTCCTTTTATATTAAACACAATTTATTAAATATTATTTTACACGCAGAAATATCCTCGAGATTCTCATTACTTCATTTCCGGACCTATTCACTTTAGTAAATATTATTCATTTTAATAAATCGTGGAGTATTGAAACCTGCCTAAATTCTACTTTCCAGTAATATATATCACTCCACATTTATTCCCAAGAAGAAAAAACATACACACGCAGCTTTCTTTGCATTAACAACGCACGCTTAATAATTCACGCAGCCACCATTACAAATCCCTCACTCATCTCTGCATGGACTCCAAAAGGTCTTCTGTGTTCCCACGGTCGCAGCATCGAATATCCTTTTCCAGAAGGTCCCAAACGATCTCAATTGAGATGAGATGGGATGAGTTCGGCGGCCACTGGAGGTTGGGAGAATTTTCTTTTTCTTCTTCTTCCTTCCTTCCCAGTTAATATTAGGCCTAGTGGCCTGTTAATGGGCTTTTTTCTGTCCATCGCCGAGTTACTCAGTCACAGGCGTAGATACCAAGGTTTTTTACAGCAAGAATGTGGGGTTTTTCGTCCAGCGAAACAGACAAATCGATCATTGAACACACGCAATTAACAGACATAAGACACCCAGCACGGCATGTGAATTTAAAACATCCGGGTGGCCTAAATGTAATAGTCCACACACAGTCCTAATATAAAAGTTTTTCTGATAATAGTTTTAACACAGACGGTTTGCAGTTTCTGAAATATTACCAGTGGAGAAGATGCTTGACGCATATTGTCTGGTGTCTTGATATAATCTAAGTAAACACTGCTTTGAACACGATATGTTACTGTTTTTTTAGGCTCAAACTCCATCATTACGCCTGTTGTTCATGGCCCTCCAGATGGTTCGGTGTTAGGGTCACTCATCTGGAACTTTGTACAGGATGAGTAGCTCGTTAGAACTGTTCATAATAGCTTTAAACTGGTATACTCCGATGACCTCACACTGCTTGTAAAAAGGATTCTCTTTCTTCAATTGAATCTGTTGCATACGGTATTATGACTGATTTACCTCAATGGTGTACCATGAAGTTGTCTGTAGCATCAACCAACAGTGCAATGATGATGCTAAAGGAGTCGCTTGATGCTTCCCAGCTTCCGATGTTTAAACTTTCAAATAAGTCATTGTCTTTGGTGGCCTTTCATAAATTTCTCGGTATGATCTGATAGAGTAACTACACACTAAGTTCAATTAATTTTATTTTGAATTTTCCGAAAGTCGCTTTGGGTACTCGGTACAGGATATTTCGGGTCCGTACCGAGTCACGTTTAGTTATCGCCCACCTCCTCGTGGTGTAACCGGCACGGGGAATCTCTCCGGTGGTCGTCTTCCTGATGGCAAATAACCATGCCCAAATATAACATTCTTCGGATTTTACAAAGTTTTGAATTCATCACCGTGTACCGAGATGGAGTTCATCTGATGTTCCTGAGACAGCGCACAAAAGATGGAATAAATGAAATATTGCCAGCATTCCACCGTTACCCACGACAATCATCCAATTTTCGAAATCTGTCAGAGTCGATTCGATCAAATAGTTCGTATGGACGGCATACAATCACCGTGCAGGGTCACATTTACCAGTTGTGTCCGCCATACGTGAATCACCCGCAGATGAGGAACATCCGATTGCTAAAACACTCGGGTGGCCATAACGTTTTGTCTGGACAGTGGAAATTTTTGAAAACTGATATTATTAAACTTAATTATGCAAAAGAAGAATACACTTGAACTAGTGGGTACGGTAACTAAATTAATTTTAATTCGGTAAAAAGAAGCTTTCGGGGTAGCGCACCCCATCCTCAGCTAAGTACAACATGCACACAGAAATGTAAACATAACATGAAATGTTAGGAATGAATTAAACTCAATAAGCAGTGCGTGCTCAGACTGCTGGGAGAGCGTGCACATGAACGTGAGAGTGTTCAATCACTCACTCTGTCAGATCAGTTGTTTGTTGTTGGTACACGGGGCGTATGTGGGATGACTGCCAGCATTTGTTGTGGTTTAACAGTACGTACTCTAAAACTGGGTGTAGTCTTGTACCTCTATTGCGATGTAAAACTTTGTGACAGCTAGATATGTTTTGGAACTGTAACCATAGTCGGTGATTGTCGTGTCGAGATTGGTCGATAACCTCACTGTCGAGGCTGGATCGAGGTCAAGTTGAGTTGACCAGAAATGCTTTGGGATTGCACAGTCGCCTAGGCGGACGGATCCACCAAGTTCCACTAGGCGGTCCTGGAGTCGTCTCGAGCTTTCCCCCACATAAGATCTCCCAGAATCGTGGCAAGTGATCTGGTATACAATACAGCTGCGTAACAGAGGGGGATGGATGTTTTTACTCTCGAGACCAGAGATAGCAAACTTCTACCAGGAAGTTGTAAGCACTTCACGCGGTACTCGCGTAAGATCCTAGAAATCTGGTCTGAGGCGCACGAGGAATATGGTATATAAGCTGTAAATACCGTGTCGCTCTCATGAGGGAAGAAGAGCCTCCTGCGAGTTGGAAGTTCTTGTGCTTGTCCAACACACGGGGGTGGGTAGTCACAGTTGGTGAGGTCAGCTTTTATCATAGAAACCTCGGTGCGCCTGGCTTGTTTAGAGCTGCAATGACTCCAAGCTCGAGAGAGTAGAGCGCGTGAGCGCTCTACTCTCTGACCTGTAGTCTCTGACCTCCACTCTCTGACCTCTACTCTCTGACATGCGCTGACCTGTAGTTCGTGAATTGCTTGCAGCACATCGGTTTCCGGTATACCGGGGTTTCCAGACGAGGGCCCACCCGTCTCACTAAGATATCCAGGAAAGAAGGGTCTTTTTCGCTTCCAATTCTAAAGTGAACTTGAGGAAGGGGGACAGGGAGTTGAGGTATTCTAATAGACGTGTATCCGAACCACGTGGGATGATGGTGAAATTTTCAACTACATACCTGCGCCACGTGGTGATTGTAGCCGTGGGTTCAGAAATATCCGTTCCTTTAATTCCTCATTGCGATGTTGTAGCTGACACGGGCGCTCATAGCCGTTGTTCCGTGTGTTTGATTGCAATGAGAGTCGCAAATATGACGACATTGCGCGATAAACACAGGTTAAACGTGGCACAGATATCTTCTGTAGATGTTTTATGTGACAAGCTGGGGTCATTCTCTAAAAGCTGTCTGGCACATTCGACGGCCTATTGGACTGAAATGGAGCTAGATAGGGATACGACATCAAAGGTTGTCATGATCTTGTCTTCAGGAACTGTACGGTATTTGACAATGCGAAGGAACTCCTCACTGTTGGAGATGGTGTGGACCGTATTTCCCACCAGTGGTGTTAGGAGATGGGCGACGTGTTGTGATAGCTCGTAGGTGGGTGACTTGAACAGGAGACAATGGCCTGAGAGGGACGCCTTGTTTATGCCCCTTTGCTAACCCATAAAACTGAGGGAGCTGCAGCCCGTAGCACGTAACTGCCAACGTGCAGACCTGGAAATCTTCTCCGATTTGAACCAATCGTAAACCAACTTGTTCAATTTTTCCCCTAGTCGTGTCGTCCCAAGACCCTGATGAGGGTGTCCTGTACAGCTTCGTAGACATTAGGATCGAGCAGAGCATTGTTCAGAAACTTCGAACGATCCAATACAACCATGTGGAGTCCCTTGTCAACTGGAAGGACGACAATGTTGTTGTCTTTCCTGATGTAGTTAAGGGCAGCGTGTTGGCCTCGATTGAGGTTGGGGTTAGCAGGCCGCACATGTTGAAGAAAAGAAGCTGTCCTGAAGCGGATGTCATTGGCAGTCTCTTCAGGGAAGTGGGCTAAGGATACCTCCACCCCCATGGCAATTTGTGTGCTGGGCGATCTTGACGGGAGAATGGGAAACTTCATACCGGAGGTGACAAGATCGATCTGCTCAGTGGACAATTGTTTGCAACTAAGATTTAGGACAAAATTAGCGTTGTCTCCAGGATGGATATGCGTTCTTGAAGAGTGAGCCTCCCTGACTAGACTAGGCAATTTCCGTTGCCGGCGAGAGCGGTTAGTGTCACATGCATGGTTAGCGAGGCAATAAAGGGTGCGAATCAGGTTTGAAAATGCTAACGGAGAGATCAAACCTCTTAGTTCCTGCATGAGTCTGGATTTATGTTATTTCTTTGTAGTTCGCGCTGGGTACCAACAACAACACCTGACCTGACATAGCAAGAAAATTGAACAGTCTCTCGTTCATGTGTGCGCTCTCCCAGCAATAAGCAGTGTTCCACTGCTTATTCAGTTTATTCCACTTCTAAAGTTTTATGTTCTGTTTTTATGTACAAGTAGTTCTCAACTTTACAAGTTAATTCGTTACTAGCGCGCGCGCGTAAAGCGCGATTTTTTTCCCCCAAAGACATAAGGTAAAATTGGGGGTTACGTTCTGAACAATGAAATTAGTTAGCTAATTAGTTTATATTTAAAAATTGATTGATTAATCGGAAGAAATAACAACGTAGTCTGTAAAATTAAACAAATTATAATAATAGAGAAATTATTTACGACTTACAAATGTTAAAGAATGATCATTCTTCACCATTATTACCGACTAAATGCACACTCGTTGATTACTCATTATTGGCTCGGCACTCGTTGGTTTGTTGCACAAGGAGTCGTCTTCTTCTTCAGAAATGTTTCAAGAACCGTTTGATTCTAATATAATCTTCTTTTTTAATTATAAATTTCACGATTGCATGCATAAGCATTTTTAACGGCACACACAAATTGCAACTAACACGATTTGCGCGGAGTAACAAGTTTACGAAGCTTTAAAAAATTAATGAAGAGAAGATTATGAAAATATATTTATTTTTTCATATAATTGAAGATTTCAGTAAATGGGAAAATACATTTCACAATAATAACGGAAAAAAACAGATAATTCCAGCTATCGGTATTTTCGCAAATGCAAGAAGATCGAGTTCATTACTCGTTTATAGTGGCTTGCAGTAACAGAAAAAGCCTCATAAACCGCAAAGTGCAAATTGTTTTTATTGTTTTATGGTCGTGACCTCCAGAAATGTGCTTCAGAAAAATATCACAAACGCGTTTTAAAACTGATTCTTATAACGGAACATATGATAACGATGAGAATGTAGCGCATTTTAATGATTTGAATTGGTAACTAATACAATGTAGAAACCACACTCACGACCTTTAAAATGACCAAAATGACATTTTAGAGATAAATAGCTTAGTTATACAGCGAAAATTTCAACTTCCGAGATGGTGAAACGAATTACCAAAAACCAATGCGTTGTTGGGTTCACATTCCGATATTTTAACGATACGATGGTGTCTCTGGAACGGATTAATATCGTAAAGCTGGGTACCTACGCAAGTGGGTTGAAATTCGGTATTTATGAATTTTGACATTCATTTTCTTGCAATTAACGTTCATATATTCGATTTTGTTCATACTTGGGAAAAAAACTCGTAAATCCGCGAACTCGTAAAGCGAGAACTGCCTGTATGCACCAATTAAGACGGGTGGTCGTTTTAATAGAATTTATGAGAGAGGGAAATTCAAAAATAGCCGTACACTACTCCCAAAGTGTTTGGTCCGACTCGTCCGTTAGGCAGCACATCAGGGCGTTGGATCCCTCGATACAAAGTTCAGTCATTAAGCTTAGAAAACTGCACGCACCGCGAGATGGATGAAGGGGCAGTAAACGTTTGTTGTTTCTGTTAGCACATCGTGTGAATTGGCGATGTAAGAGCAAGGCTATCAATGGAAACCCTTTCCCAAGGAACGGAATCAACGCCACAGGGGGTTTTAAGCAGATTTTTCACTCAATGATTTTAGTTTCAGGTATTTTTAAGTCATTAAATCTCTGACTTTTTTTTTTTTTTTCATTTTATTTATTTTATTATTTTATTTATTAATTTTTTCCTTGTGAAACAAACATGATTGGCCCATTCCAATAATGATGACGTAACCTACTATTACGACTACAAACCAAATGAATACAATTGTTGCTTGGGGTTTCATAACAGCAATTCCTTAATCCGTTCATCTGTTCATCTCTGCCAACAATCGCTCTTTCTCACTCTCACAGCTCAACTGAACGTGTTAAGACTACTTTAAGAAGATCCAATAGTTTTCAGAATTAAATATTGGGAAGTGAAAGGTGCCAGAAATAATAAAATCTGTTTCAGAACAACACAACAGGAGATAATGGGTAAAATTAAAGCATTTCTTAAAAGTGAGTATTTTCTGTGAATAAATATTATATTCAATTCGGTGACTGAAAATGACTTATTGCTTTAGTTAATGGAGGTTTCTTCGTTTAAAAATAATAATTTTTGTATTTATATCGCAAGAAGGTTCGCTAATTCGCACTCCCTAATAATCGGCGTTTAGTGTTTCGCTGTCCAATTAAAAGTGCAGTTTAGGAATGGATTTCTGCAAATGTGCCTTAAAGGGTTTTCCCAGCTTACATTTGAATCTTTCGTTAGTCGAATTATACGCTTCTTGTGGAGGAATCGCCCCATTTCAAACTACACAACGCTTTATCCCGACGCCCTTGAGTGCATCAAAAGGTCGAAATGATCGTCCTCCAACCAGGTACAAGTGGCGAGAGTTCAATCTCTCAATGACGCGAGCAACTCTTATGGACTTTGTACAAAATTCGCCCAGTTATTCGGTCATAAAGGAAGGTTGCGTGAGTTTTTTTTTTTTCTCCAGAAAACTTGTTTCCATTAAATTAACCTCAAGTCATTTTTAGATTTTTTATAATCGATCCGATAACACTCGAAACGTTGGATTAAACCGAAAAATATATATATACTTTTGCGAGGCTTAGTTTATTAATTATATAATTAATGAACTTATTAATTAATTTATTAAAAAATAAATTTAATTTACTGTCGGTTATTTATCAAAGAGTCCTAATCGCTTAAGCAGTTTAGGGCCATATTCCACCGAATACAATATGTCTGCAGATGGCGTGTGTTCTGTCGTGGACTGTATATTTCTGGACGAACAACCCGATGTTTCTCGAGAAAGAAACCACTGTTACCATCGCCTGACAAAAAGGAACTCAGCTACATTGCCAAAAAGATCCAATTGAATTCCTGACTTTAAGTGGTTCAAACTTCAAGTGGGAGGAAGGGGAAGGGGAAGGAGATAATAGCAACTTGACTGGCGCGAGCATATCAAAATCCTTCTTATGATGATACAAGTTGATGAAGGTTCTCGATACTGTCCCCACAATAAAGGAATAACCCCAAAAGGTGGGTTACGCGGAAACTCGTTGAATGATTTTGGTTTTACTTATCTCTCTTCATTAATTTCTTATGCAGGTGAGGCAAAGATGATTGGCTCATTCTAATAAAGAAACAAAAAGTACTTAAAATTAAAATAAATAAACTGAATCATTCCTTACGGCTTAAATAATAATAATTCCTGGGTGGGGTTTCTTCCAGATAGATGAGTCTTAATAGGCGGGTATCCGTGTGATCGAGCTTTTCTCTGGGTCTGGTGAGGAGCGGAGATTACGATGTTCGCGGTTGCCTTGGTTGTGGCACAGGGGAGGTCCTTCTTCTGCCGAAGAGGTCTTGCGCGTATTTGGTTAAAGCTTCGTAGCTGTATTCCTCTTCCAGTACACGGTCTTCCTGATTTAGTAATACATATTGGGTCTCTGTAATTAGACGGCAGCGTAAGTCGTCATTTAATTGACAATGGTACATCAGGTGCTCCCACGTTTCTGTCTGTCCACAGTGGCAGAGAGGGGTGTCGCTCAGTGCAAAATCTGATAGCTTCTGTCTGATGGCACCGTGGCCGGCGAGCAAGTATGTGGTTAGTAGTCCTGGTGAAAGCCGGTGCGGGTATGTTGGGAATACAGAGTGTACTTTTGGCACGAATTTTAGGGTAATTGAACCCTTTGGTGAATTTTCCCAGCGTGTTTGCCAAGTTTGTTGGAGGTGCAGAGTTAGTCTCTTCTTTTCTGTTTTGGTGTCATTTGTCAGATCTATCATAAAGTTCTGGTAAGTAGCAGTTTGACATTTGGACAGATTATAAAGGAGTCCACATCGAACGACTTCCAAGTCCAGGGGAAGAGCGCCCATGAGGACCTGGAGTGCGTGGATGCTGACTGTATTGCAGGCTCTATATAGTGAGAAGGATGTGTAAGACACATAATCTTACAAGTTAAATTAAATATCAATAACGGGGTCACCTATATAGTGATATTGTAAACCTTACAAGAAAACACTTAAAGTCACAAAAATTGTTTAAGGTAGTGGGTCTCACGCTAATGGAATTAATTTAAGAGAAGGTTAAATTTAATGTAAGGGCAGGGATACCGTGAAAATAAACATTAGAAAGAGATAAAGGATCAGCACCCACTACTTGAAACAGAAAGCGAAGATAGGGAGATCGAAGCAGTGCGGGGTCAGTGGATAGCAGGGCAGGAGACGAATTGCTCCAGAGATTACAATAGGGGTCCCAGCGGGGAGCGGTCTCTGTTTACCGTTAACAGAGCGGGGGTGGTCATTTTATAATAAGACGAGACGAATCAAGTAGATGGACACAGATGTTTTCTTGATGGTTCTGGAAAGATTCTGAGCTTCTGGATGTACAAAGAAAGTTCGAGAAATTTCAGGAAAGCGAGAGTCCTCTCTACACCGGAAGGAGCTCGACCTTCCTGTCATGGGTCGAGGCAATGTTATATGTAATAGGCAAATGGGAATGGAAATGATGATGGAGAGATAGAAATGATTGGTCGAGAAAAGGAGGGACAATACGTAATTTCGACGAATAAAAAGGGAAGAGCGCTCGAGAAAGGGTGTGATGAAAATTTTTTTTAGGTAGTCTCGGAAGTGATCCATCAGGAGAACCAAATATAGTGGGATAACTAAGTTTTGAAAGTTTAAGTGAAGTATAGTTTAGGTTACTGTAAAGGTAACCTGCTCGAGATGAAACACAGAAGTACGCAGAGAGATGTATTTAGAAGGAAGACGGACAGAGATAATGCTTATGGAAGAACACCGGACCACTCTGCAGCCTACAGAGATAAATAAAGTAAGAGGGAGAGACTCCTACTGAATGATCTGGCACATCGAAGAAAGATATGACGCCCAGGAATGATCGGCGAAGCGAATAGTATCCCTGATAAATGATAGCAGTTCCGGAGCTCAGGAAGAGCGATCTCAGTCTGATGGTGGACCCCGATGCAGAGCAGAAAGTCGAAGACCAATCCTTGTATTAGCTGAGGAATTCAGCTCACCAGAAGTAAGTCTTAACGGCATTGTGTACCACTAGGTAATAGAAAGGTCTGTAGCTAAAGATAGATAATGGTTAAAGGGGATTCTTTTGGGGTACATGTAGTTAATTCAATACTTATTCTATAGATAAGCGCAGAAATGTCATACGGATTGATTAATAAAAGGGTAGCTCATAGTTAGGTTTCATCTGCCTAACTTTAATGAATGTAGAATAACACTTTTTTGGAAGGGTTAATCAATAGGGTATGTTAACATGTTTAACGTCCCAGAAGTAGAGGAGTGGCGCTGCTAACCGCAGATAGCCGAGATTTTCCTTGAAAATCCAAAGGTGAGACAGAACAATTCAAGTTTAAATGGTAGCTTTATTAATGTTAAGGTGAGACTGGTCTAGAGAAACTTATCAGTCGGACAGTTAGCTTAAGAAGAAGAGAATTGTATTAGCGAAGGTTAAAAGGAAAGATATGTGTAATAACTGTAGAAATAAATGTGATTGTTTTAATGAACGTTTATTGAAAAAAAATATATATAAACGCAAGAGAGTGTTACTGGCCCATTGGCAAGAAGTAGATGATGTATAAGAAGGCCTAATGACCAGGATCGTAATCCATGCCATATTCTAATATCAAAGTGAATAATGTGTAATGATTTACTAGATTCCCTTTTTTTGTAAATATGTATAGTAAACTGATTGTATATATTGTAGAGAAACTGTGTTTGTCATGCTAATACCCAGCCTGAACAAACAAACAGGGGCACATAACCACTGCTGTTCCCTGGAGCCAGTCTCTTCTGTGAGATAACAAGTCAGATGCAAAGTGGGGTACAGTAAGAATATAAATAATAATAATAAACGAGAAAGGGGATTTTTAAGGTAAGGGAGCTTAAAATTAAATAAATAGAAATATAGAGTTAAGGAAACATATATAAACCCCCACCCCCACAGATGTATCGTTGCGTTGTTTTTTTCTTACCGATTTCACATGGTATCTCTGAAGTCGTCTGCTAACTTTGTGACCACCTGGTTTTTGACTTGTTCTCTGGTACTGTTTTCGTCTGTGGAGGTCGGGCGCAGTATTACCAAATGTGGTGTTTGCAGGAGGGTCCTGTTTTTCATCGCTGTAGTCGCAGTTGGAGTTGGGTCACCAATCGTTCGGGTCCTAAGCGCTTCTGCATACGAGGGAGCTCGCACTGGCATTTGGTCTGCTACCACGGATTAGAGGGCCTCCAGTTTCGCTTAAGCTGTTTTGCACTCTAGATTGGTTTGGAGTGGGACCATCTCCAGCTTTGTCCAGATGGACGCCATTTTTCCTCGAAGTCCAGTAGTTATTCTGTTGCTGGTATCTTTAAGGAGGTTCTCTAATGTTGTCCTGAGAGAGAGGGTCTTTTCCAGTACCGTCCCCTCTGGGAGAGTCGGATCTAGCGATTCTATGTTTTCGTCCTGCATTACGTTATCGGTATTTTCTGCTTGAGAGCAGAGGATGTTCTGACTTCCTCTCGTCCCTTGCTGGCTTCTTGTCTCTCTGTCGCTCTTTTCGACGACCTTTTTTTATCATTTTTCCGCTTGGATGTTGAGTTCGTTTCCTCTGTAGGAATTTCAGGCTGTGGAATGGCTCGCTGAAGTTTTTTGCAGGGATTGACTAGAAGAAGGCAGAGTAATTTTTTATTACTTTTTTATTTTGGCTTACGCTGCATAAGTTTCGTTTCGTGCATCGTTAATCAACTTAAGGTAATGCATTTTAAAGATGTAAAAGGATTTAGCTCGGTAATGTTTAAGAATAGCTTCGAATGAAAGTTGATAATGTGAGTGCTAAATTAACATGTAATAAATCAATAGAATTTGTAGATTTTCTCTGATTATTGAGTAATCCCGTTTACACAATTATAAACTGAATACATATGTAGTAAAAAAAAAAAAAAAAAAGGAATTCAGTTTTATTTTTAACCATTAAAGTTTACTTGTTGCAATTTTCTCCTCGAAAAATGTGTTTTAAATATTCATTATTTAAGCACAAAGGAAGAAATTCAAAAATCCTGACTACATCGCAATCCTCTTTCAACAGGACCCAAACTCATGAAATGATTGGCTCACTTTTTCCCTTTCTTCAACAAACCCATCGAAGGAAGGGAACAAGTTCGTTATTGTACGCCGTCCGAAATTGGGAGGAAGAGACATAACACAAATACTGGCAAGGCTCTTCACAAAGTGCATTAGAAAAGGTGCGATGCCTAAGCAGTGGAATAATGCAATCATAGTTTTGCTGCATAAGAAAGGAGATAAATCAGAAATTGGAAATTATAGACCAATTAGCTTGTTATCCCATATCTACAAGTTGTTCACAAGGGTCATTACTAACAGATTAGAATGAATACTTTATGAGAATCAACCGAAAGAGCAAGCTGGCTTTAGGACAGGATTCTCAACTATGGATCACCTTCACGTAATATCACAGCTAATGGAGAAAGCAAATGAACATAAAACACCATTATGCCTGGCATTTGTGGATTATGAAAAGGCATTTGACTCCATACAGCATAAGGCAATGTTTCGGGCACTGGAAAGACAAGGCATAGATACTCCATACATTATGATTTTGAAGAAAATATATGAGAGTGCTACATCCTTTATTAGACTAGACAAAGACAGTAGCAAATTTAAAATTGAGAAAGGAGTTCGACAAGGAGACACAATATCTCCGAAGCTGTTTACTGCTGCCCTTGAGGAAGCTTTCAGAAGATTAGAATGGTCGCAGAAAGAAGTCAATGTGAACGGAGAGTACCTAAACCATTTACGATTTGCAGATGACATTGTGGTCATAAGCCACGATCCCAACGAATTAGAGGAAAATCTTAATCAGTTATGCACAGCTAGTAAGGACTAAAGACGAATATGGCTAAAACAAAAGTAATGATGAACAAGTATGCCACAGAAAGGGAAATAATGATTGAAGGAGCAGTAATTGAAAAGGTGGAGTCATATACTTATCTGGGACAAGTTATTAGCTGTAATAATGATAAATGGCTGGAAGTCAAGAGAAGAATAAATTTTGGATGGATAGCATTCAGGAAATATAGTCACATACTGAAGAGCAATATCCCAGTTTGTCTGAAACGTAAAATAATGAATCAATGTATACTCCCCACCATGACTTATGGAAGTGAAACTTGGGCACTCACCAAAAGAATGGAAGAGAAGCTAAGAATTACACAGCGAAGAATGGAACGAATTATATTGGGAATCAGACTGTTAGATAAGAAGAGAAACACATGGATTAGGCAGCAAACTCAAGTAAAAGACATTCTTATCAAAACTAAAGAACTAAAATGGTCTTGGGCAGGACACATAGCTCGAAGACATGATGACAGATGGACTAAGAAAATAACAGAATGGTACCCAAGAGGAGCTAGAAGAAAACCTGGAAGACAAAGGCGGAGATGGATAGATGAAATCCATGAGTTTTTGAGTAGTAAATGGATGATCAGTGCTCAAAACAGAAGGAACTGGAAAGTTGCTGGAGAGGCCTTCATCCTGCAGTGGATTGAAAATGGCTGATGATGATGATGATGATGATTGTACGCCGTCCGTTGCATTTTAGCCGTTAATGACATTAAACAAAATGCCCCTCTTTGAAAAAGAAGAAAGAAAGTAGAATCCGCTTCTGAGGGGTCAATTGTGAATATTATTTAGTTTTCGACATCTCTGCCAATCCTTTTAGAGAGAAATATTTCGTTTTCGCGTGTGTGTTTTGTTTCCACTGAATCTTTGGTTGTCGCATTGGCAATTAATCTCATATTCTCGTATCAGCCATTAAGTGTGATTTTTTCTGCTCTGTTGAGCCTCGTTTAATATCTGAAGTATACTTTAAAATGCTTCTTTAAAAGTATACTTTAAAGTCTTGGGAGGTTCGATATGGAATTAAAATATTGGAACACAAGCTTCCGTATGTGTGGTGCTGCCCTCTGTTGTCAGTAAGATGCTGAAAGACGATTTTATTTACGGAAAATGATTCATAAACAAATAAGAAATTGAAAATGTAAAGAATATTTCACTATTTGTACTTCTCATGGTCGACGAGAGATGGCAGCGCAGCAGATTGCAAATTACACAGCGTTGCAGACCGTGTTGTTATTATTTATTGTAAACAAATTCACTTCATAAAAAATTTAAAATAAAATTAAACTATTATTATTATTATTGTTGTTGCTCTCATATTATTTCTCCCTGATTGGGGGATTCCACTCCGTGACGGGTACTGCTACCAAGTACACAGGGTGGTTGTAATGTCTCGTGTTACTGTTGGTCGAGGAACTCTCTGACTATCGTACAGGTGTTGAGGATTGTGATTTTCTGGAGTTCCTTGCAGGTGTTCTCTGGGAGACCTATTCCTGCTAGGCTGCTACGTAGAGTCTTTGGTACCATACCGGTTGGTGACACGATGATCGGAATGATCGTTACTTGTTCCATATGCCACATCTCTTTGATCTCCTGTCTCAGGTTCGTGTACTTCCTGATTTTTATCTCATCGGTTTTCCGGACATTTCTAGTGTTGGGCATCCCTTTGTCAATCAGGTAGGTAGCCTTTCCCATCTTGTCCACAAGGGTTATGTCCGGTCTGTTGTGCCGGATGGTTTTATCCGTTATTATTGTGTAATAATACAGCTTGTGGGTTCGGGTCTCTTGTACTGCCTGGGGTTCGTACTTGTAGTATGGTACACTTTATTTGGTCTACTGGTAAAGTGTAAAGTGTGTTTAGGGTCAAGCGGCAACAGGGGTTTCCACCGTCTCCGCGTAGTTTACATTGTGGGTGAACCAGTTGACTGGAAAAGCCAGAGATTTAAAAGTGTATGGACTTTGTATATGTGTGATGCCTTGTACCGTTGTTCATCTGGTCATTTAGCCGCCTGACCCCTACTGAGGCCCGACGTTGTCCCATTTTCGCCCCGTGGAGGCAGACCAGGTACTCACTAGTATATAGTTCACTCTGGCAGGTCCTGCCACCTATATTCCTGAGATTTCAGTGCTAGGACCTAAAAAAAAAAAAAAAAAAAATCGCGTACGCGTTGCGGGAAGCGCCAGGAGAAGTCCAAAATGTTGGGTAAAATTAATTTCGATTGGTGATTTTAGATTGTGTGGGGCGTGTTCACGTTGCTGTCAGATAGAGTGGGATGAAGGCTGAAGATAGACAGAGATAGACAGAAATATTGAGCCGAAAGGGAAGGCAACTCCAGTTTACAGTGGGGCATACCCATGCCCCACCAGAGGGAAGAAATAGGGTGGCAGGGTGGAGAGGGGGTAACAAACTGTCCCCTCCCCACCCTGCCAGGAAGAGGTGAGTAGTGAGCCAGATAAGGGAGCCGGTTCAGGTAGCCAATGTGGCCTGTGTGCATGGGTGGAAGCAAACCAGACCGCAGGGTCAAGTCCGCACCATCCAGAAAACTTGAAGCCCAGCAGAGGCGATCCAATGTTGGTTTAGTTGAATAGGTTGTGCAAAATGTCATAGTTGGGAGTCATTCATGGGACTGTTGTCCCGTCCGGTATTCAGCGTTCTGGGAAGTGGAGTTTTGTCACTTCTCAGAAGAGTTCCAGTTTTGTCCTGCATGAAGAATCAAGCAGACGAACCTGACGTCTGGTTGGGGGTCTCTGAGAAGCTTTGTTTGACATGTCTATTCGAAGTTTGCATGCAGAGGAATGGTCAATCGTCTGGCATACAGGTTCTGGGATAACTTGGTGAATGCTATATATGAGGCTTCATCTTCCAGTAAGTAGTGTTCCCGGTTTTTGGGATTAAGGCGCACTTGGATGATTATTTCAACACGAAGATCTTCATAAAGTTCGCAGTCATACATCTGGTGTCCCCAGGTCTCCACAGAGCCACATGCACACATTGGGTTGTTTTCGAGTCCGAAAAGGTGTAATTTGTGACGGATTGCTCCATGTCCTGTTAGGAGATACGTGCTATACAATCCAGGGCAAAGCCATGCCGGATACTGTGGGTATATTTGTTGTAGATTCGGGAGGAACCTCCGCGTGACTTCCCCTTTTGTGGAGGTCGTCCAGCGCTGCTGCCATACTGATCGCAAATAGATCTGGAGTCTTTTCTTCTCCACTGTCCGATTTGCAGTTGGGTCTGTGGTGTGATCCTGAAAGGTAGTTGGATTTCCGCGTCAAAGCTGCTGTAACATGCCTAGGCGAATCACTTCAAGATCAAGGGAGAGGGTCCCAGTGAGTACTTGCAGCGGATGAGTAGATACGGTGCGGCACGCTCTGGTGAGGGTTAATAAAATCGGTCGGTGAATGATGTTGAGTAGCCGAAGATTTACCGCCGTAGAGGCCTTATGGTGCCAGACACCAGAAGCATATGCAATCGCAGGGATGATGGCCGCTTTGTAAAGTATTGCTAAGGTTCTTCTTTTCAGCCCCCAGTCGCGGCGGGTAATCCTGGCAAGATGGCAGAGTAGGTTTTCGTTTTCTTCTGGATGTATTTTAAGTGGGGGTAAATTATAAATTTCGGTCCAGGATCACTCCTAGGTACTTGAGTTCTGTGGCCAACTTCATCGTTCTGTTGTAGATTTATATCTGCGGTGGTCTGGTAGCAGTTAGATATCTCTTTAGTAGGATAGATTAGGTTTTGGTGGCAGAGATATTAAGGTGATGATTTTCGGTTCACTCTCTTAGTGTAGAAAGCGCTGAGTTGGCAAGCGTTTCCAGTTGTGCTCTTGAATCAGCAGAGAGGATTAGGGATAGGTCATCTGCGTATGCGAGCGCTTGCACGCCCCTTCCCCCAGTTCCAGGGAGAGAAACTCATCCAGCACGTAGTTCCATAGGAGGGGACCTAGTAGAGAGCCTTGACGGCAGCCCCTGTGTACCTGGCGTTCAACCTTGCAGTAGGGAGCCTGCACTAGGACCCTCCTATTGTTCAGGTAGCTCTGAATGCATCCATATAGGTTTGTTGGCACGTTGGCAGCTCTTAGTTTTGCGAAGATGCTCTGCCACCAGAGGGCGTCGAACGCCCCTGCAAATTCCACAGAGATGAGAAGAAGGTATTTTCGTCGGCAGTTTGACGCGGCATTCATGATATATTCTAATGCATCCAGAGTGGATTTCCCCGTTTTGAATCCGAATTGTTTGTCTGTTGTTAAATTTGCTGCGGTGTAATGTACTTCAAGCCTCTGTCTAAGAAGTTGTTCCGGGACTTTGCTGAGTACAGACAGGAGGGCTATATGTCGGTAGGACTCTGGTATATGTGGCTGCTTTGATGTGTTTTTTATTATTAATTTTATGCTGGCTACCTTCCAATCCGAGGGGAACCAGCGCTGACGAAGCCAGTGGTTATATAAGTCTAACAGCAAGTTAAGGGCATACTCGGCCACCTTTTTTACCAGTTCTGGTTCAAGCATGTCCAGTCCCGGGGTTCTTTTGTTTTTTATTTTTTGCACGGCAGTTTGTAAATCTTGCAGAGTGAATGGTTGTTCGACTCTGGCCGATTGGTAGGTTTTGTTGGCGTGGCACAGCTGATGCTGTTGAGGTGTGTGGTCAACTGGTATTTCCTCGCTAGCTTCTGATGTATTATCCTGGCTACCTGGGCGTGTCTATGAGTGTACTCAGTCTGGGTGATCACCTTGCACCCCGCGGTGATGTGTTGGATCGTTTCTGAGGCCACTTGGCATCGACGACATGTGTCATCTGACATTCGGGACTCCTTTGCGATATATTTTTTATACTTTCTGGTACTAGTTGGATGGCTTCTGCCCTGTGATTTTGTGTTAGACTAAGTCTCTTGGAATTATCTGGTTTTTATGTGTTATTAAGCCCTCCCCCCAAGTGAAAGTATGTGTCCCTGAAAAAGAATTTTGTGGTGAGTAAGAGGAGACTTTTGGTTTGTTTGTCAAGGAGAACTGTCACACTAAGTGAAAAACTAAAATTGATTCTTAGCGTTTATTTTGAAGTTTATTAACAGTGAAACATGGCCGACGATTAACGTTAGTTTTCCTTCATTGACATTTTCTCTTGTTGTTGCTTATGACTTCTGACCACCCACCCTGGGGTGTTCGAGGTCCTGTTATCTTTTGGAACGTGTGGGAGGCTGATAGGAACATTGGGGTGTCTTCAGTGTATTTATGTGATGTTCATAGCCAGCCTTGTAAAAAATATAACTTTGGCATTGCCCTTATAAAACTACGTCGTGGTTTTTAACTAAGCGGACATCTTGTCTTCTCCATATTCCTGTCCAATAGGATTGGAGGAAGGGTTATTTTGGCGGGAACGTTGTTGAGCTGCTTTCATAGGTAATACGTCTTCTCTCAGCGTTGTCATGACAACCTAGCAAATAGAAGAGTGCATTGCTGCCATTTTCCTTGTGCTTGGAAAATATATTCTGTAAGTCTACACTACCTGGTAAAAAGTATAGGTGCAAAATAATATGGTTGCCTCCATTGGTGCTGCCATTTTGGATTTTCTTGTTTAGAGATTTGACATATATGACTGTTAAATGTATATTTTGATAAAAATATTAGTCTACCATGGTAAGTACCGTTTGTTGAACACTTCTAGGCCTCTGTGGGCTATTTTGGGCTATCTTTGAGAACAATTTTTAAAGTGTAATAACTCAGCTCCTAAGGGCCCGATTGGAATAATCTTGGGTTCCCTAGGCTTCTTAGAAGATTCTCTGTCTCCCTACTAGGTGGACAGCGCCCCCTGGTGATTAGATCGTTAGTTTGTATTTTTCTCAGCTCCTGTTTACTGAAATCGCTTGTAACTCAGTGTACATAATCCTTACAGAGGTATACAACCCCATACTAAATTTCAGCTATTTTGGACAGTAACTTTCGAAGATAATAGAGTTTTCACAAAACGAGTTTTTCATCCCGTAAAATCTGCCATATTTAAAGGAAAATTTCAAACTGCTATAACTTTGTCCCTAATTGAGGGATTCTTACAAACCTTGGTACATATACTAATCTTCATAAGCGCTTTCGACTGACAGCGCCCCCTTGCGTCAATTCTCTGAACTTCAAAAATTTTCTGGTTTCACTTTATATTTTGGCATGGATGATTTCCCTAAGTTGGGATCAACTGGTAGTTTACCAGGCCCTGCCTCTGATCATGCTAAGGCTTCTTCAATAACTTCTGAGGTTCCTCAGGTTGAGGAAAAATCCCCGCTTGTACAGTTAGTGGATATAATTAGGAAAGACCATCCTGTCTTTCTGTTCAGGTCTATGATTGTGCCTAAAACTTATCGCTTCATTGGTACAGAACTTACTACTTCAATACGTAATGTGTTGACTTTGAAATCATTAGAAGAAGATTTTCACAAACTTTTCGAGAGGGATGACACGGTTACTCCTACACTAGTGAATGAAACTTCCCACGTTTGGTCTGAGGCCATGAAAACTAGCCTTAATTTGGCTATTGACGGTGCTAAAATCTATGAAAAGTTGGTCAGGTATCAAGATTCCAATACTAGATTAGTAGACAGTATAAGAATTTACGACAAAGAGTTGGAAAACATTAAACTTCGGGAAATTAATGCTTCGCTCTCTGAGGACTCTAAGCAATCTCCAAATATGGAGCTTATTGAATTAAAGGCTGCTAATGAAGTCCTTCTTGCAAAAAATGAAACTCTGACCTTGGAAATGGAAAATGTAAAATCTGCTGGAGATAGCGCTCTTGCAGAAAGAGAATTGAAACTCAAATTGAAAATCTTTTTGTAGAAACTGAATCCAACCTAAAATTGGAAATACAGAACCTTAAGGCGGCAAATGATGTTTTAGTCGCAGATATGAAACTACTTACCATGGAATTAGAAAACATTAAACTAAAAGATAACCATACGGTTGATAGTGAAATCAATAAACTACAAGAGCAAAATAATCAACTTATTGCTCAGAACAAAATTAGTGCTCTGGAATTAGAAAATCTTAAACTTAAGGAAGATAATGAAACTTTATCTCATGAAGCACTTATTTGCTCTAAGGATCTGGAAATTGCTAATCTTAAGGAACAAATAACCAAGTTAACAACAGAAGCTAGTTTAAACCTTAAAGAAATGGAAATACTAAAACTAAAGCAGAACGTATGTGATTTCCCTATCTCTTCTCAGTCCTCTGACATAACTTTTGCTCAAGCCACTTCTAAACCTGTTAGCCCTAATACAGCAAAAACTCTAATTCCTAAAGGTTCTTCTCCTAAGCATATTGTATTAATAAAACCAAATGAAAAATCTACAATGATTACTAGTGAAGAAGTGTGCTCAGCTCTTACCAATAATCTTAAAGATGATTGGAAGCATGTCCGAATAAAATCAATAAAGAAAACTCGTCAATGTGGAGTGGCAATAGAAACTGCCTCCTCCACTGACTTGTCAAACTTGAAGCAAACTCCCAAAATTGCCGAACTGAACCTTCGCTTAGATTCACCGAAAAGACTCAATCCTACCCTAGTAGTGTATGATATTAACTCTGATGTTACTGAACAAATTTTCTTTGAGGAAGTTTACAACAAAAACTTTGAAAATTCTTCTATTTCGTTTGAAGACTTTAAAACAGAAATAAAACTACGTTTTAAGATGGCAGCACGCAATAAAAGTAATAAACACTGGATCCTTGAAGTTTTTCCTCGACCTTGGTAGCAAGATCTATTTTGAATGGACAGTACACACAATAAAAGATTTCTTTATTGCAACACGCTGCTTTAAATGCTTGCAATACGGTCACACCTTAAAGTATTGCAAGCAACCTGTTTTTACCTGTGGTCATTGTGGCCTCTCTGGACACCAAACTACAAACTGTCCAACCTCTGAAAGTCCTCCTTCCTGTCCAAATTGCAGGATCAGGAACAAAGATGCCTCTCATTCCTATAAAGATCCTAAATGTCCAGAATTTGTGAAGGCACAATTAACGAATAAACTTAAAACAAATTTTATCCCTTAAATTTATCTTGTTTTTGTAGTCCGCCTTGAAGATATTGTTATGAGTATAAATTATACTCCACACTACCCCTTGCCTTACTAAACTTAACAGTTTTATTAATTGTACTAGGAACTTAGACTTTTTAAAGTTAGTTTCTTTAGAGACAGTGTTTTCCTATTCTGGTTTAATTGTCTTATATCTTGTTTCTTTTGTTCCCTGTAACTTCAGAGAATTTATTTGTTGCACTTCTAGGCCATTTACTTCTGTTGACTTGGTCTTACCAAAATTTAAATATTTCTTTTGAACTTCTCTCAAAATTATTAATAAAGAATTACTTTAAATCTTTAAATTCCAACTAGTTAATTACTTTCCTTCTTGGGTTACCAGTCTTTCTGGTATCCCTTACTTCCTTTTGCTATCTAGTAGTTCCTGGCTGCCTCCTCGTGGCTAGGGACGGGAGCGGGGAGTCGGGCATTGGGCATATTGCCTCGGCTCCCCGCTGCTAAATGCCAGGCGCCGGCACACACACACAACAGGAACAACACATAATACACACTTAATTAACACATTTCTCCAGTCTTCTGTATTTCTTTCTCTTTTTTTTTTTTTTTTCTGTTGCCGGCCTTTGGCTTACGCCTAATATACGGAGGAGATAGGGGAAACCCTGGGTGCCTCCAATAACTCTTCAAGAATACTTGAATACTTGAATACTTATATTTTCTGGTGTTGATTACCTGGCCTTGGATGGCCAGCATGAATCCTTCTTCATGAATCATTCCCCGAGACTGAATCCTTCAGTCTCGGGGAAGAGCGTGCTGCTCGTGAGCCATGCACTGGAAGCAATGTTATCGATGTGACCTTGATTGAGATCATTGAAGTGTCTTCTATGGAGTGTCTCCTTTCCCAATCTTTCTAACTTCGTTTCTGTACCGTCTGGGCGGGAAGGGTTTCCTCGCTTAGGTTGAGTGGGGTATACCACTTATCTATTTTCCTTATGGACTGGTGGAGTTTTGCTGTGTTGTTCTAGAAGTAATTCTTCAAGTTAACTATCGCTGTCTTCTGTTGCTCTATCAGGCCTCTTCCTCGTTCTTCCGGAGCAATCGTTATAGGCTCTCCACTGTTGACTTCGGATGGTGTTGTCGGCTCTTGGTCACCATTGTCCTTGTCTTTCGCATGATATCTTCTAGCTCGGTATTACTCCGATCTATGGTCTCCAAGGTGTATGATACTACAGGAGCTGCATAGGTGTTTATGCCTTTAACTGTGTTCCCTCCGTTCAATTTTGCTTTCAGCAGGCTTCTGAGTCTCTGATGATATTTTTCTGTCAGGCACTTCTTGATTTCCTTCTGCTCTAACTGCTGAGCCTCCATCATCCCCAGCTATTTGTAGGTTTCTCCTTCTGTTATAGCTTCGATCTCTTTACCAGTCAGCAGCTGGTAGTTTCTGCCAACTAATTTTCCATGGTGCAGTGTGTGGGTCTTGCATTTGTCTAGACAAAATTCCATCCTGATGTCCTTACTGTATTCTTCTGTAATCAGGAGTAGGTGCTGAAGTTGTTTCTCGGTTTTCGCTAGAGCTTGATGTCATCCATGTACATCAGGTGGGTGAGGGTGTACAGTTTCTTTCTTCCTTCTTTGAGGTTATATCCATACTTGCTGCCATTGTGCATGGTTGATAGCGGGTTGAGTGCTAGACAGAACCACAGTGGGCTGAGAGCATTTCCCTGAAAGATTCATTCCTC
Source organism: Mastigoproctus giganteus (assembly GCF_048544385.1). Classification (NCBI taxonomy): domain Eukaryota; kingdom Metazoa; phylum Arthropoda; class Arachnida; order Uropygi; family Thelyphonidae; genus Mastigoproctus; species Mastigoproctus giganteus. Next base: position 38,853,945 of record NC_143583.1, read on the forward strand.
TTCTAATGGGGATTGGCCTGGTTGTGATGTTCTCGACCTTAATGGTGGTACTACATTTCGCCATGGCGCCTCCGTAGCCAGGTGGGAAGGAGCAGCAGTGCGTAGCACACGCTTCTTGATTAGACCGGGGTTCGAGCCCGTTACCACCAAATACGGAGAATGCGGAAAGGTCAGGGAATGACCACCGTACATCTCGGAGCAATATGGTCTTAGTTGCTAATGCTCCTAAAAACTAAAATCACCTCACCTCACATTTCGCCATTGTTGCTCCTAGGAAGTTTGTCATTATCCGATTGACCTTGTAATCTTCAGGGTCTCTATTAGCAAGCTATGAGGTACGGAGTCGAAGTCCTTGTGATAATCGATGTAGGCCGTGTATAGGTTGCGGTGCTTCTTGTATGCTTGCTGCATAACTGCGGCATCTATGGTTAATTGCTTCTTGCATCCTTTCCTCCTCCGCTTGCATCCTTTCTGCTGTTCGGCCCATTATGTTCTGACTCTCTAAATGGTCTGATATCTTTTTGGTTATGCAGTTGGTCAGGATCTTGTACATTGTTGGAAGGCAGTCGATTGATCTGCCTTTCGATTCCTGGGGTAGCCAGTTGTGGATGTACCTGGTAGACTGTTTTGCTTCTTTTCCTCGAATCTCCCATTCTGTCATCTCTTGTATGTCCTTGGTTTTCTCCCGTTCTATTTCTATCTGTGGTGCTCTGCTGTTATGTCTTACTTCACTGCTCCCGATATTTCCCCAGAACTCCCCCAATCGTCTTCTTCTCGGGTGGTCCGTTTCCTGCTTTCTTACCTTCAACCAGTTTCTGTAGAAAGCTCTTTGGTCCTCATCGAAGATTCGGTTGTTTATTTTCCACTAGGAACTCTCTTTGTATCGGTGTACTCGGGGGAAATGTTTAGATTGGACTGCAAGAAGTTTTATTTTAGCCAGCGAGTTATAAATAACTGGAATAAGTTGCCTTCATGGGTGGTAGAGGCCGACAGTTTGGGGAAATTCAAAGGTCATCTGGATAGTACTTTCGGGTAAGTGAAGCGCATAGGATGATAGGTTTAATTTACTTTTTTTTTATTAATTATTATTATTTAGTTATTTATTTTATTTTATTTTTATTATTATTTTTTTTATTAATTATTATTATTTAGTTATTTATTTTATTTTATTTTTTTTTTTTTTGTTTTTATCATTGTTTTGTTCGGATTTTTTTTTTTTTTTTTTTTTTGGCTGGTGCAGCATAAGCCATAGGCTTTCTTGCACCATGCGGCCGTTACTAATACTAATACTAATACTCTCTTGCTGAGTTCCAGGAGGTTCTGCTTCAGTGGGTTCAAGTATTCTCCTATTCTCTGATTTCTGGTTTCATGTTTGATGTGGAAGCTGTATCTCTTGAGGATGCTCTTCACCTTTGCCATCAATTTATTACTTCTATTAACCTGTTGGTACTAGGTCAACTGACCTATTTTAACTCTTAATTCTCAATTTCTTTTATATTCTGCAGAAGTCTTCTTTCCCAAGCTGGTTGTTCCGTCTGTTTTCGGTTCTTTTGCTGGTCGTTCCGTCTGTTTTCGGTTCTTTTGCTGGTCGTTCCGTCTGTTTTCGTTTCTTTTGCTGCTTGTCTCTTGTTGTTTATTTTCCATTAATCCTAGTAGCTGCTATGGCCGCACTGTATACAGCGGTGTGGATAGACTCGAGCGTTGCACCATTGTTGTCAAGGTGATGTGGCATTATTTGCCGATTGAGATGGTCTGTTATTCTTCACAGGATTTTATTTGGCCTCTGCTTAGGTACCACGTGGGTTCTTGCGGGATCCATTCCTTCGAATTCAGTTAGGGCCTTCTTCCACTCGTCTTCTATTCTGGATATCTTGACTTCGTCTCTTTCAATTTCATTTGCTCTGGGTTGTATTTCTTCTTCCTGTTCCTACTCTTGTTCCATATTCTTTGTAGTTTGTAGTTTATCGCTGACATGCTGCTTGATTTTCCCAAGATGGCAGGAGCTATTAGGTTCTTCGTGACGATGGTCCTTCTTTGGTCTGCTAATCGCTGTTCGGTGACCTGAATATACGGGTATCGTTCCAACCACTTGGTATGCAGTCGCGACCTGTACATTGTCATATCCGTCTCTAGCCTGGTTATTTCATAGTATGCTGGCACGATGTACTTATTCATTTCAATGCTCCACTTAATGCGTTGGCGTTTTCTTCCTTCCTGTGTGGTCACAGCGCAGTTTTTCACGAAGCACATCCAGTTGGTGGGGCTGGATGGTCTTGCCCTTAGCTTGTGGTAGCCTTACGGCGGACCCCGCCACTTGCTCCCCTGTCTTGCTCGGGAGATTTTCTCCAACTTTTCGAACCGATCCCTCTGCCTAAGGCCTGAACGCGAATGACTTTATCCTAAATATAAATAGAATGACTTGTTATAAGATATGTAAATTTAATTGGATTGCTAGGATTTAGAGCTAAAATTCTATTATCTTGTACAAATGTAAATAAGTTTATTCGCTAAATTTATTGGAGTTTTCTAAATTGACTTGTATCTGCTGCTGCTGAGGCTTGGATATTCTTACTCTTTTTTTTTTTTTTTTTTTTTTTGTTGCTGGTTTCCAGGTTTGGGCTACCTGGGAACGGGATTGCTGGCACCCACCGGTATTGCACTATCTCCGGTGGGTGCGGGATTTGTGCACAAGGCACTAAAGGTGACTCTAGTCACACCGACCCAGCAGGTCGAGATGCTGAGGCTTTTGCAATTACTAATGACCTAGCACAGATTGTTCATTTACCTACAAGAATACCGGACAATCCTAATCATACAGCCAATATGCTTGATCTTTTTCTCACAAACAACCCTTCTAAGTACACGGTTGAAGTGAGAGGTCCTTTAGGCACTTCAGATCACAACTTGGTGATTGCCTCTTCTCCAATGGAACCTTTATCTCATGGCTATTCCCAACCTCGTATTGTTTGGCATTACAAGAATGCAAAATGGGATGACCTGCGAGACTTCTTTTCTTCTTTTCCTTGGTCTGATTACTGTTTCAAAACTTCTGATGTCAACGTTTGCTCAGATCGTGTCAGTGAAATTATTCTTGCAGGAATGGAATCCTTTATCCCACACTCCACTTTAAAATCTCGTCCTTTATCTAAACCTTGGTTTTCCAATAAATGTGCTAAGGCTGTCCAAGAGAAGAACGTTGCATATCGTAATTGGCTTGTTTCTAATTCTTCAGTTTCATTTTCTGCCTACACCAAAGCTCGCAACAATTGTAAAGCAGTTATTAATCAGTCCAAACTAGAGTTTGAACAGGCTAAGAGTAGAAAACTTGCTTCTTGCCCTAATGGTAGCCGAGCATTCTGGTCTCTTGCCAAAGCTATTGGCCGCAACTTTTGCCCATCTCTGCTCCCACCTCTGTCCAAACCAGATGGTTCTGTTGTCACTTCAGCCAAGGATAAAGCTGACCTGCTAGCATCCCATTTTTCTTTGAGCTCATGTATTAATGATCTTGGTAAAACCCCTCCCACCATTCCTAACACGCTCCATTCAATGCCTCCTGTGGTCTTCCGTCAAAAGGATATCAGAAGGATTTTGATGAATCTTGATGCTAAGAAAGCTCCAGGTCCTGATGGTATTTCTCCACTTGTTCTCAAAACCTGTGCTCCTGAACTTACTCCTATTCTTTGCCGCCTTTTTTCACTTTCTTATTCCAAAGGTGTTTTTCCTTCTGCTTGGAAATTTGCTCATATCCAGCCAGTTCCTAAAAAGGGTGACAAATCCCTCCCATCCAATTATCGTCCCATTGCAATTACTTCTACTCTTTCTAAAGTAATGGAGAAATCAATTAACCGCCAACTCTTAAACTACCTAGAAACCTTCCGTCTGATCAACGATCGCCAGTATGGATTCCGTCAGTGTCGATCCACTGGTGATATTCTGGCTTATGTTACCCATTTATGGACTAATTCAATGGAAAGGTTCGGTGAAACACAAGTTGCTCTTGACATCTCAAAGGCTTTTGATCGTGTTTGGCATAAAGGTCTTCTAAACAAGCTTCCATCTTATGGTTTGCCAACTGTTTTTAGTAACTGGTTATCCAGTTTTCTCTCTGATCGCTCACTGAGGGTGATGGTAGATGGCTCTCTGTCTTCTAACTTCTCCACTAATGCCGGTGTCCCCCAAGGTTCAGTTCTTTCCCCCACTCTTTTCCTCTTGTATATCAATGACCTTCTTCCATTGACTGGAAATCCTATCCATAGTTTTGCCGATGATAGCACATTGCATTCAACTTTCCATTTTGAGAAACCTTGTCCAGCTCAATCAGCTTCAAGTTCTCGAAAATCTGTTGCCAATTCCTTAAATGCCGATCTTCAGGTAATTCTCCAGTGGGGCAAAGACAACTTAGTTGATTTCAACCCTTCTAAATCTCAATCTTGTCTTATATCTCGCAAAAAGGATTCTTCTGCTCCTATGCTTATCTTTAGTGACACTCCGATTTCTAAGCAAAAGGATACATCTCTTTTGGGGATTACCCTGACTTCTAATCTCTCTTGGCACAAGCACATTACAAATATTGCTTCCTCTGCATCTAAAAAACTTGGTTTTCTCTTTCGCTCTCGGCGTTACTTTTCTCCCAAACAGCTGCTCACTCTGTATAAATCGCAAATCCGCCCTGCCATGGAATATTGTTCCCACATCTGGGGTGGTGCCCCCAAAACCTCTCTCAGGCTTCTTGATTCCATTCAGAAGAGGGCAGTTAGGTTAATTAATGATTCGTCTCTAACAGAGTCTCTCCACTCGCTGTCTCATAGACGCACTGTTTCTGCTGCATGCCTCTTCTACAGATACTTCCATGGGCACTGTTCTTCTGAATTGGCTTCTATAATTCCCGTTCTCTCTTTCAAAACAGTCCGAACACGTGCCGCCACCAGCCAACATCCATTTACTGTCTAACTTCAAACCCACAGAACCAACTTTTCATCTTCCTCATTTATTCATTCAACTGCCGTTTTCTGGAACAACCTTCCTTCATACGTATTTCCTGAAAATTACAATCTACAGAAGTTCAAGTCCAATGTCAACAAATATCTTCTTTCGTCTTCTCAACCTCCAACCCAAGCACGGTACTAAGTACTATAGGTTATAATACCTCTCGTGTTTGGGGTTCTCATAAAAAAAAAAAAAAAAAAAAAAAAAAAAGGTGACAGTAGACCCAGGCTTGGCTGCTTGTGCCTGGGGGCGGGCAGCTGCTGTCTAGGTGTTGGCTGCTCCCTGGTGGCAAGGTGGACGTACGCAAGCGATAAAAAGCTTTGCAGAGTTTCTGCACCAACACAGACGTGCAAGGTGGAGATGGGCTTAGGCCTAGGAGCCACCCTTGATACAGGTAAAACACACACACATACACACACGTGTTCATATATAATATAGTATTTTATATATGTATAATGAGAATGCTAATGAATATAAAACTGTATATATATCTTCTTTGTAAGTTTTTTTTGCATATAATTTGTAAATAACTGTGTGTACAAATAAATGGAAAAATAATGAGTTTATCCTGTGCCACACTCGATGCAGTATAAATAATATTTCTCTGCGACATCATCCATCTATGGAGGTGGACTTGTTTAGCTTCAGCTTATGTCCAGTGGTTTATTTTTATTTATTTATTTATTTTTAATTAAGCCGTCACTCCGACCTTTGGGAAGGTAAGTCCAATGGGATAACTTATTTTACCTTTAAATGTGTTTTGATAGCACGTAATTTGGTAAATTGCAACAGGAGACAATGGTTCTGAGGGGGACGCCTGGTATATGCACTTTTGGTAAGACATAAAATTGCGGGAGCTGGCAGGCCGTAGCATGTAACTGCCAATGTGTAGACCTGGAAATCTTCTCCGATTTGAACCACTCGTAAACCAACTTGTTCGCTTTTGACATTAGTCGTCTCAAGACCCTGATGATGGGGTCCTGTACAGCTTCGTAGACATTAGGATTCAGCAGAGCCTTGTTCCGATACTTTGTGCGATCGATTACTACCGTGCGGCGTTCCTTGTCGGCTGGAAGGACGACAATGGCGGTGTCTTTTCTAATGGAGTTAAGAGCGGCGTATTGGCGTCGGTTGAGGCTATCCTGAAGCGAATGTCATTAGCAGTGTCTTCAGGGAGGTGGGCTAAGGATGCATCCACCCTCTTGGCAATTTGTGTGATGGACGGTTTCAAAGGGAGTACGGGAAACTTCGTACCGGAGGCGAGAAGATCGATCTGGTCAGAGGACAATTGTTTGCTGCTAAGAATTAGGACAAAATTAGAGTTGTCTCCAGGATGCATATGCGTTCTTGATGAGTGAGCCAACAATAGATAGCAAGATTGCACATCGTATGAATTGGTGTTTGAGTATCAAGGCTATCGATGGCTTTTGCCCAAAACGACACAACGCCCGGGTTGCGTTAGGCAGAATATCGCTGAATGATTTTGTTTTGAGGTGTGTTTATTTCATTAAATATCTCGCTTTTTCTTTCCTTTTTTTTTTTTTTTTTTTTTTGCCTGGGGAAACAAACTACTACTACTAGATAATTGGCTCATTCCAATAATGATGACGTAACGTACTATTACGACTACAATCCAAATGAATTGAATTGTTGTTTAGGGTTTGGTAACAACAATTCCTCAATCCATTCATCTGTTCATCTCTGCCAACAATCGCTCTTTCTCACTCTCACAGCTCAACTGAACGTGTTAAGACTACTTTAAGTTAAACGGGAAGAAGATCGAATACTTTTCAGAATTAAATATTAGGAAGTAATCAGTGTTGCCAGAGATCAGAGAATCTGTTTCAGAACAACAGGAGACAATGGGTAAACTTAAAGCATTTCTTAAAAGTGAGTATTTTCTCAGAATAAACATTGATATTCAATTCAGTGATCGTAAATGAGTTGTTGCTTTAATTAATCTTGTTTCCACCCTTTAAAAATAATGCTTTTTAGAAGTTAAATTGCGAGAGGATTCAAAGATTCACTCGTCCTAATAATCCACGTTTAGCGTTCCACTGTCCGATTAAAAGTGCAGTTTAGGAATGGATTTCTGCCAGTGTTTCTTAAAGGGTTTTCTCCGTTTAGATTTAAATGTTTCGTTAGTCGAATTATACGTTGCTTGTGGAAGAATCGTCCCATTTGAAACTACACGACACATTACCACGAAGCCCTTGCGTGTACCAAAAGGTCAAAATCATCGTCCTCCAACCAGGTAAAAATGGGGACAGTTTCAATCCCTCCAATGACGCGAGCAACTCTTATGGGCTTTGTACAAATTTCGCGCAGTTATTCGGTCATAAGGGAAGGTTGAAGGACTTTTTTATTTTTATTATTTTTATTCTCGAGGAAACTTGTGTTTTCACAAATTGAGAGTTGAGAGGATGGACAGGTGAACTGGGAGGGTTTTTTTTCTTTGTTTGTTTTGTCTCATTCTATTGAAATTAGCTTTCTTGCATCCTGGGCCACTATTAATGTTAATACTAAACAAAAGCTTTCTTCTTTCTATTATCACATCGTATGAACTGACGTCCTATGACAATGACTATGACTCTGTCCGATCGCCAATAGTCCACACCAAACCGCGACCAACACGTGAAGAAGAAGAGCAAAAGGCAATTTAAGCAGAAACCCAATAAACAGTTTTATTTAAAAGTAATTCTTCTTCATTAAATTCTCATTTTTGTGTCTAAAGAAGCAAACATGATCGCCCAGTGTAATAATGGTTTGAAAAATAATTCTTTCGTTTCTTAATTGATTTGTTCATCTGTTCCAACAATCGCACTTTCCACTGACATCGAACAACGGAACCAGATAAGACTAATTTCGCCTAAACGGGTATAAGATCGAATTCCTTTCATTTTTTGCTGTTCTTCTTCACGTTTCGTTACTATAATAAGAACACCTTTCGGTAGTTAAATCGAAAGCGGTTTCATTGTGCACCCTTTTTAAGAATCGACGATTACTGTTTAACTGCTCAACTTAAAACTGTGCTTATTTCTTTTATTTTTTAGGGGTTTTTCCCTGCTTCTATCCAAAAGAATCAAGGGATTTTGATTTGAATTTTAAATTGGACGATTACGACTACAGTGATGGAAAATACAGCGTCTTCAAATATGTTAAAGTGGAGAAATGCGATGACGATCCCCTCGAACTCCAAAATAGTTACCTATTTACAGTAGAAGTGCACCGCATTAGAAGTTCACAGGAACTCTTGGAACATATCCGGAGAGATAAGAAAGAAAAGAAGGGGGTGCATATCTTATTGGACCCGGGGTAAGTATCGGTGAGAGCCAAATGCTTATAAATCTATTTTATAGAAGTAATGGTTAGGAGATTTTAAAAGGTGATGCAGTAATCCAAAGAGATTAGAATCAAAACAGGATAGAAATTTCGGACCTCTTCGACTTGTTATATTCAATCAGATCGAAAACAGTGCGGTTAGTGTTATGTACAAAAGAAAGAAACTCTTGTACAGAAGAAAGAGAATTCTTTATTGTAAACAAAAGGCACATTCCTGTACACAACACCCTCGACGGCTACAAGCCATGAGTTAACACACGAAAGGAATAAGATGACAATAAAGAAAGATGAGAAAAAAATAACAGGACATAACAACACGATTAAAGCCAGCAGTACCTAAATGACAAATTTACAATGAAAATATACAACAGGGTGTTAGCAAGTAACGTTTTTTCAGGAAGAAGTCATTTTGTATCGCAGGACAGTCATCTGAGCAAGAGCAGAAAGGTTTCAGCACTGGAGTGATGGACACATCCCCGGAAGCAGGTTATAATGTCCTATGACTGAGTCCTCAGAACGAAGTCCACGGATTAAGTTCTGCCTATTTTCTTATCGACTGCGAATTTGTAGGGGTGGCCGTCCACGGGGCGTATGTACTATTATTATATATTAGCGTCTCCCGTAAATGATTACATATACCCGTTTCTGTGTAATGTCTGTAAATTGCATTTGTTCTGTGGTCGATTTGCCTTTTTTGCTGGACGAAAACCCCCAATTTTTTGGTGAAAAACCCTTGCTATCTACGCCTGAGACCGACTAACTCAGCCACGGAGTGAAAAAAGCCTATTAAAGTTCCTCATCATCGACGGGACTCGAACCCTGGCCTTTTCCACCCGGTGTGGGGAGGATGCTGACGATACCACTGCCCTACCCACGCAGACGGGCTGTATGGACTACAGTTTTAGGGTCAGGCGCCGTCTGTGGTTCCCCACATCTGCGCCACATATACACTGGGAAGAAATACAGAACTACTGTAAATGCCAGAAAAGTGTTGTATTGAATGCGTAGTATTATGTTGGGTTCTGTTGAGAGTCCTGGCATTTGGCCGCAAGGTCCCTGGTGGAACCACACGTTGCCCGCACACACACACCGCTAGGAGGTTGTCAGGCTGCCCATTATTCTCTGGCTAGTCTCTGCCAGGGTCGCCTAAGCTTCCTGACAGACCGATGTAAAAAAGAAAAAAAAAATTCTTTTTTTTTTTCTTTTCACTGAAACTGATATCACTCAGTTCCGGTCGGGATATCGGTTTCAGTGGTGATGTCCAGTTTCGTAGATAAAGTCCTATCCGGTGATGTTGGAAGTCAGTAGGAATGCAGCTATCGTTGTCCTATGCTGGATCTTCTAAGATTTGGTGGTGGTGTAGTCTAATTTGCTGGTAGGCCTCTGCATTTATTCCCAGAATATAGGTGGTTGTCTTCTCTTTTGTTTAGATCATGATCCCGATAGAGACTACATCAATGTTAAGGTCTTTCGTCCTGCGAATAAATCCAATGCATAGCGCGTAAAGGCGACTTAGCCTTCTTCTCTTTCGAAGATGTGCTGTTCTTGGTTTTTAGGAAGGTAATGCATCCTAGTCAGGAGGAGGCATCTGAAATCTTCGTATATTTCAGAATCTCTGAAGTTATGTACAGAACGTGGAAAGAGACATGGGACAGCACCACAAAGGATTAATAACCAAAAAGCTCATTCCCTCTGTGAACCTCATCAGTCCAAAGCCTTCTCCCTAGTACTCACCAGGCCTCCATACTACGTTTCTATTCACAGGTCATGGACCCTTTAAAGGGAAGCTAACATCCGTAGGCATTGAAGATGATCCACTGTGTCACTGGCCGAAGAAACGTGGGATTACGTGATGTATGATTGCCATGAATATGGCGAGTTCCGGCTAAGGTTTGCAACTAAAATCGAAGATAATCCGGGCGCTATGAGCACCTGATTATAATGGACGAGCAACGGTACACCGCCTTTAATGAGTTTGCGCATTCTGTCTTCACTGCTAGACGGGTTAGGCATCAAAACAGCACCCATTGAAGATCAAAATAAGAAACTTCCTGGATATGACAGAGAGAGAGAGAGAAAAAAAAAAACACTCCTTCCTTCGTTCGTCCCAGGAGTGACACAACCACCAGCACAGCTGCTGCCATTAGGCCTCCCTAGCCACGCTCCCTTGCGTGGTCCTTTGCTTCCACTCCCCGGCGGGAGGGGGCGGTTACCCCTGGACTCCTCCCCCATTACCGCCCCTCTTTTTCACTCTGGTGGGTATGGGCCTGCACTACTGACATGGCTTCATCTTCTTTATGGAACCCGTATCTCTAGCTTCCCCCCTCCAGTCTTCAGTCTCGCTCCCCTTCTCTAACTTACAACTAGCGTCCGTATCAACTGGAAATTGCTTGAGCCCTACTCCCAAAAAGTGAATAACATCAAATCGCCCAACAATTGCTCCTTTTGTTTTGGCTGACCCCTATCTGCAGCGGATTTCTTTCTTTTTTTTTTTTTAGGTCCTTGCCAATGAAGTCTCAGGAAATTAGGAAATTAGATGGCACATTCTTCAAAAGGAGAAGTTACCAGAAATTTCCTTCCTATAATAACAACAGCAAACCCAAAATCCGCTACATGGTTCTCCCCTGGCCTATACATCACCATTTTTTTAACTAATCGTGAATCTATCAGAGGAAACCTCACTGCATTCGGCATCACCGAAAACCCGCAATATCTCTGTTGTTCCCTCGAAAGTTGGGACCACCTGATTTGCGCGTGCGATATATGAAGAGTAGAGAGTAGATTGTGTTTAGTGTAAAACGGCACTAGGGGTTTCCCCCATCTCCGCGTGCTATACATTGTGGGTGTGAAACAGAACACTGTCAATGCCAGAGGTTTAGTGTTGTTGTTGTTTGTTATTTGGTTTTTAGGAGCATTAGCAACTAAGGCCATATTGCTCCGGGATATGCGGTGGTCATTCCCTGACCTTTCCGCATCCTCTGCATTTGGTGGTGACGGGCTCGAACCCCGGTCTAATCAAGAAGCGTGTGCTACGCACTGCTGCTCCTTCCCACCTGGCTACAGAGGGGCCCCCAGAGGTTTAAAGTGCATGGATTTTGTATACAGGGTGATGCACTACCAGTGCGACAAACCTGCAGGAGGTGTAGGGGGCACAAAGACGAATCGGAATCGCATTGCACAGCAGGATCCAAAATGCCTTCGTCATGCGGGAGGTCGCGTGAACAAAGAAGCAAAGAAAAAGAACAGAAACAGCAACTCGTTAGTGTAAGAGAATTCATTTTAATGACAAGTTTTACGTTGGCAAAAAGTCATACTACAGAAGGCGTTCGAAAGTTCGACCAGAAGCAGTCACACAGGCTTCACAGCGCCGCCGCATGGAATACCTAAAGTTCTGGAAGATTCCTGGCGTGTCTCGAATCTCCCCGGCAGCTACAGAGATGCGAGCGACGAGGTCTTCAATTGAATCAACGGGAATCTCGTACACCAATGTCTTCATTTGACCCCAGCAGAAGAAATCCAGTCATGATAGGTCCGGCGATCTAGCAGGCCAATGAACCGGACCACCACGACCTATCCAATGCTGTCCAAATGTAACGTTTAGCTGTTGGCGGACGTCATTGGCGTAATGTGGGGGAGCCCCATCATGCTGGAACCACATTGAGCGGCGCAACGACTGAGCAACATGTGCTTCTTCAATAAGTTCGGCAGGACTTGCTGTAGAAAGATCAAGTATGCCCTACCGTCCAGACGAAGGGACAGAAGATACGGTCCAATGAGGTGGTCTCGAACAATGCCGGCCCAAACATTGACAGAGAAACGGCGTTGAGTTTCATGTGTTCGCGTACCATGGGGGTTCTCCAAAGCCCACAGATGGGCGTTATGTTGATTGAAGGTTCCCTCTCTTGTGAAACTTACCTCATCCGTGAACAATACGGACGCAGCAAATGCGCTGTCTGCCGCACTCTGTTGAAGAAACCAAGTAGCAAAAGTGCTCTGGAGTGGATAATCCGCAGGATTCAATGATTGGACGCGTTGCAGATGGTATGAACTCATTTGGTTTGTTGACAGTACCCTTCATACAGTGGATTGGGAAATACCCAATCGTTGGCCTATCGCTTGAGTACTCGTACTCAGATTGCCTTCTGCAAGACGTAGGACATTCTCCTCATTGTCTGGCATCCTCGTCGTTCGCTCTCGATTCATGGTACCTCTCGTGAAACAACCAGTCTCACATAACCTTCTGTGCACACGTGCGAAAATCGTATGATGAGGAGCACGCCTGTGCGGGAAATGTTCCTGGTACAAGCGCAGAGCGGAGCGCCCGTTACAGTCCGCAGCTCCATACATGAGGTGCATGTCGGCCAGTTCAACGTTTGAATTCTCGTCCATCCTACTGCCTCGGGAATCGGTTCGCAAATGCTGACTTCCTGCGGGATCGTTGTTCACGCAACCTCCCGTTCAACGTCTTCTGCTGCATGAGGAAGGCATTTCGGACCCTGCAATGCTATGTGATTGCGATTCGTCTTTGTGCCCCCTACACCTCCTGCAAGTTTGTCGGACTGGTAGGGAATCACCCTGTATGTTTAGTGTCAGACCTGCTGCAAATATGCAGTGAGGCGCCTCTTCTCGGCCTTGGTGTTAATAAAGGGTTCGGGGGTAAATTCCAGACAGGAGATGGACTTACCTTTGGAAAGCATAAAAAGAAAACCACATTTCACTATTTCTAGATCTACAGGTAGCACACCGGCCAGCACTTGCAAGGCATGTGTGCTGATCGTGTATGTACTGTAGCATTTGCACGAGTATCAAAAAAAAAAAAAAAAAAAAAGAAAAAGAAAAGTACGAAATTATGATATTAGGGTTCCTTTGCTATCGTCGCGAGAGACCGACTGTACGACTCATGGGCCGCCACATGAATGCTGAGATCCCATGTCAAGATGGAAGTCGTCTGCAATATTTCAGACGCAGACATCTATCTGTGTCTGAAATTGTAAAAAAAAAAAAAAAGAAAGAAAGAGAAAAAGAAAAGAGGAGAAAAACGTACACCAAATCCTTGTCACACGTCTTATGGCCAGAATTACAGAAGCAACAGTTGGACGGTGAATCCTTGTAAAAGCGGATTTCTATGCACGTAAATTCCTCCACGACACGAGATTTGGAGATGGGGTTTGCAGTATTTCTGTCCAATCAATTTTATCTCAAATAGATCTTGGAACATACAAAGTACACTGCACTTACACATTTCTTGGAAATAAAGTATACACAGAAGCTATTCTAAGATATTCTAAACCAAAGAATTAAAAGTTTGTGGTTATATTCAAAGATATCACAAACACTCAGATAACGCGGTGTTGATTAATTTCAAACAAATTTAATTCTGATAATTTCCATTACAGGTTTGAACATCCTCATGCGATGATTGAACAAAAGATGAGACGCCAAAAAATGACCACAGTGTCATACACTCCCTTATAAAAAAAAAGTTCGAAGTTATATTCCGGATTTCGGCACGAAGCACGCTCTTCAAAATTGTATCAGTCCAATGGAGAATCTTTCCTGCGTGCTTCCATGTTTATTCTAACTATCAAAATTCTCAAGACAAACAGTACAAGTTATATAGTTTTTATTTAATTTTTTTTTAATCTGTTCAAATGACTCCTTCTTACTGTGGAGAAAGAAGCCAAAATGGAAACCTGGAGAGTGCAGTGTCGCTGCCTTTGTGTAAATGACCACCGAATATATTTACCTTCACGAATACCTCAATGAACTGTTTGCTACCTCAACGAACCTGTTACTTGCTGCAGACGAAGGGCGAATGCGGAATTGAACTGCTACTGCTACAGCTGCTAATACATGTGCGTGAGAATCTGCTACTCTGGAGTAAATGGCATCCTTTGCTACCTCAACGAAAGCCTCAACAAACCTGTTACTTGCTGCAATGGTGAGAGAATGTGGAATTGAACTGCTATTGCTGCTAATACACGTGCGTGGGAATCTGTTACTCTGGAGATGATGGCATCCTTTGCTACCTCAACGAAAGCCTCAATGAACCAGCTAATTGCTGCAATTGTGAGAGAATGTGGAATTGAACTGCTACTACTACTGCTGCTAATACATGTGCGTGGGAATCTGCTACTCTGGAGTTGATGGCATCCTTTGCTACCTCAACGAAAGCCTCAACGAACCTGTTACTTGCTGCAATGGTGAGAGAATGTGGAATTGAACTGCTACTAATACATGTGCGTGGGAATCTGCTACTCTGGAGCTGATGGCATCCTTTGCTACCTCAACGAAAGCCTCAACGAACCTGTTACTTGCTGCAATGGTGAGAGAATGTGGAATTGAACTGCTACTACTACTGCTGCTAATTCATGTGCGTGGGAATCTGCTATTCTGGAGTTGATGGCATCCTTTGCTACCTCAACGAACCTGTTACTTGCTGCAATGGTGAGAGAATGTGGAATTGAACTGCTACTGGTGTAAATAGATGGGTGGGGGAATATGCTCTTTGCCACCTTTACTGATCACAGATGAATGTGTTTATTTCAACCTGCAAAGGAGAATTTTCACATCCGAAATCGTAGAGAATGTGTACTGTTGCTGCCATTGTGCAGATGAAGACAGAATAGCTGTTAAACTACAGTTTCGTCTGATAGTGAGCGTCATTGGTCGCTACTGTCCAAAATATTTCTGCTAATTGGTGTATTGCTGAACAGTGATGATTACAAAGTTGACAATGGATCTACGGGTGCTACTCTGGAGATGATCGCATCATATTATAGTTGGTAATTGAGAATTGCTGACTCCCAAAAATGATGTCACTCAAGCTGTACCCCTTGATGATTGGTGTTTAAATTTCTTTTTGTGTAGTGGGCGACAACCGGAACGTTTGCTAAACTCCGCCTCGTGTCGATGTGAAAAACAGGATCAACTTTAAAAGGCAAGAAATGTGATTCTGTGAGTAATGTGCGTATTCTGTTGTTGTGTTTTGGTCACTTGGCTACCAAGGAGGAGTAGTCTTCTCAAGTTATGATTCTGAGTTTTCGTTCTGACCACGGGAAGGTGGGCCCAACCCACTAAAACATGTATCGTCTTATTACGGACTCCGACCCACTTTGTGTTCCCAGAAGATGCACTCGGTTCGTCTGGTTGACCGTTCCAAAGGGAGAAAACAGTATCGCAGCAGATAAAAGAAAAAAAAAAAAAAAACTGAAGGAGTTAATAAAAAAAAAAAAAAATTCGATTACATTAAGAAAATTCAGATGAATGCGATTAAATCCCGAAGGATGGCCAGAGAGGTAAAAAAAAAAAAAAAAAATTAATAATCTTAAAAAAAAAAAAAAAAAAAAAAAGAAAATGAAAGAATGCAGAAAAAAATCATTCAGTAAGAATTCAAAACTGGAATCCTGAACCGGCAGGTAACCGGTGTCTTTTCGTTCAGGGCGCCGTGGATGCTCACCAAGATGACTGAGGAACTTTGAGGATCTTCTGATTTTGTCATTTTGATGCTGATCTGTGTTGGACAATTTCCACAAAAGGAAACTTCAAGAATGAAGAGTCGTTGCCAGTGTGGAAATGACTCCCGAAGACAAAAACCTTTTCTAGTCCTGCTCCCCCGTAAACTGTTCTTTAACTGGGCTCCCTCTGTAGGGAGCCCTTCCTTTAATTTATTTATGGGCAGGACTTGTGTGAAGAAAACTTCGAGAATGAAGTGTAGCTGCCACTATGGAAATGACCCCAAAGACAAAGGTGCCTTTTCTAGTCATGCCCTCTTTAAGTGGGCTCCCTCTCTAGGGAGCCCTTCCTTTAATGTATTTACTATCGGCAGGACTTGTGTGAAGGAAACTTCGAGAACGAAATGTAGCTGCCTCTGTGGAAATGACCCCAAAGACAAAGGTGCCTTTTCTAGTCCTGTCCTCTTCAATTGGGCTCCCTCTGTAGGGAGCCCTTCCTTTAGTTTAATTATTATAGGGAGGACTTGTGATTAACGTAATCCATTTTAAGAAATGTCTAAATAAAAGTTCTGTTTGAAATACTTGTGGTTTAACAACTACAAAATATTTAAGAAGTGCACTTTGGGCTGAATGTAAATATGCCTGAGGGTGAATTCACCCTTCTTTTGTAAATATTGGTTGTCAACTCTGTAATGTTTCCGTGTTTACAAATAAATTTCAAAATGAATTATTGTGTCACAGTTCTTTTTTCCTTTTTTTCATAAATATGTCCAACGTTTGAAAACTATATTTGAGATTTACAACGAAACTCAAAGATTAATAGAAGCTGACCATGCGCAGTGAATGAACAAACAATTTAACGCACGATTTCATAAACATTTAGAATGTCCTTGATGATTGTACCCACTTGTGAGGCGTCAATTGTCCACTTTTTTCACTCTTCCGCATCTGTCAATCGTTTTAGAGAGAAATATTTTCTTTTCACGCGTGTGTGTGTTCTCTTTTCACGTGCATCTTTGCTTTTCGCATTCACAGTTAATCCCATAATCTGCATATCAGCGATTAACTGCGATTTTTTGTGTTCTGATGAACCGCGTTTAAGATTTGAAAGATGCTTTAAAATGCTTTTTGTTTGCACGTTTTCATTTTCATATTGGGAGGTTCCATTTGGAATTTAATATTTTACATGAAATGGCAGCACCACACGCACACTTATGTACGTATGGTGCTCCCCTCTATTGCCAGTAACATCATGAAAGACGAGTTTTATCATCAGATATCCAGTTCAATCTGGAAACTTAATTTTCTGGTGCAATCTACCAAAAATAAAATTAAAACCTCGGGTTATTAAAAAAGCTGACATCGTGCGGAAAATGATTCAAAATCAGCCAAGAATATTTTAAATGGAAACAAAATTTGTACTTTTCATGATATACGATAGATGGTAGTTCAGCAGAGTGTATAGTTTGACTTAATCGGTTGCTAGTGAAGGTTTCAACTATTCGGTTTATTCACTGATGTGCAAAACTTAAGGAACAACACTATTTCTGAAGGTTACAACCAAAAAATCTTTACTTGAGGTACTCTTTACTGATGAGAGTAGATTCAGCCTCTGCAGCGATTCTGGACGTCAGCTAATCTTGCGAGCGGTTGGCACACGGTATCACCCCGCAAACATCACTGAAAGGGAGCGATATGGGGGTGGAGGTGTTCTCGTCTGGGGAGGCGTGATCTTGGATGGACGTACACAACTCCAGATACTGGAAGGCGGTACTCTAACCGGTGCAGGCTACTATACCGAGGTAATCCTTCCCCATGTGCGTCTGTTGCGAGGTGCCATTGGCTCCGAGTTCGTGTTTATGGATGATAACGCCACACCCCATTGCACTGCAGCTGTTGATATGCTTTTCGGAAGTGAGGACATTGTTCGAATGGATTGGCCTGCCCGTTCCATCGATCTAATTCCCATCGAACACATATGGGACGCGCTGGAGAGACGCCTAGCAGCACGTCCACACCCAGCAGAAAATATTCACCAGCTCGAGATGGCGCTTACAGAAGAATGGACGATGTTACCGCAAGAACTCATCAACAACATTGTTCTAAGTATGGAGAGGCAGTGAATAGCCTGCATCGATGTTAGGGGTGGCCATATCTCCTACTGAGGACCACCTTTTCCCTTTGTTCATCTTTGGCAGCGATGCATCTGTATCATGGCAGCCAGTGTTATGTTGCCTTTTTTGTATAAAGTCCTTCTGTACGTTTTGTTTCCTTTGTTTTGTCGGTGTTGTTTCCTTCATCATTTCTGTACCTCACGGGGTTCCTTTCGTATGCTTTTTTCATATCCAAGACACTCCTATGAGAAGGGACAGGTGAAAACATGAGTAGTCCTTAAATGTTTCACACCTGTGTAGAAATCTTCGCATTAGTCTCATCGCCCACTCAGTAGTGCTCTTGTTTTGTCGAAGAGAAAAGAGGATGCTGTGACGGTCGCTGCCAGCAAAAATTATGATCGTAATATGTTGCATAGAAATTTAACGCGAGCACTGGTATAAAGTGTGTGTGTGTGTGTGTGTGTTAAAGAGAGAGAGAGAGAGAGAGAGAGAGCGAGAGAGAGAGAGAGAGAGAAGAGAGAGAGAGAGAGAGAGAGAGAGAGAGAGAGAGAGAGAGAGAGAGAGAGAGAGAGAGAAACTAAAAGAAGGACAGAATTAAAATGAGGAATCAGATGTATACATTAAAAGGCTAAAAGCCTTCTCTAAACAAACTGACTAAATTTAATGACACTTAAAAAGTGGGACGAGGGCCTCACTTTTCAAAACCATTTTTCGACCATGAAAACTAAGACTTTCTCGGCGATGTGGCCAATTCGACAAGAGCTGACGGGGTTACTCCACATCGATGTAGTCAGAAGATACGTCCAGCGGTGCCTGCAACCAATCGTACTATATGCATCACCAACCTGGTCTTCTGCACCGACCTCGTACATAAACAGATTCCTGGCAGATGAGTACTGGGTAATGCGATGGATGAACAGAGTCACAGGCAACGCATTCACCATCTCCAGGGCTGTTTTATATACCAACTAAAATATCACTCCCTGGAGAGTTCACATTCCATCCAGGAATATTCTTCTTGTCTCAGATGCCTACCGGTGTGATGGACGCCCCCAGTCTTCACGGAGTTATAGCTACTCCACGTGCTGGACACAGTAATGGCAATCCCTACTTACCGTTGCATCCTACGCTATCCAACCTTTGCTGTCTGAAGAACTACTTTCCGAACAACGCAGTCCCCCTTTTCAATACATTGGCAATAGATCCTGTGAAATACTGTGAAGGCAAGCAGTACAGAGTGAAGAGCCCCTCTGAAACTTACAGCTTGCTAGAACTATAGAAGTATGAAGAAGAAGCTCGAACTAGAAAAAGCTAGGAAACTTGAACTTTATAATATAAAGTTCAAGTTCAAGTCCAAAATATAAAATAACTGTTGGACATGACTTTTAAACGATACAGTGAATAATTTCCTCTTCTAAGGTTGTCGATAATTACATTCTGTAAATGATTCGCATGTTTTTTTTTTTTTTTTGTAAACATGATTTGTAAATGTGGTACTGTAAAAATTGCCATTCTTGCATTTTTGTACATCCTTCTAGCCGGTTGGCTGTGCAAAAAGGGGTGAGAGAAATCACTTGCTATTAATAAACGGATTTAATAATAATAATAATAAACAGTTCAATGAATACAACTCTGCAGAAAAATTAACGCGAGCGTTACTGTTAAGTGCACAAATTGATAATGTGAGGGAAAAACCTTTCATTTTCGTCCGAAAGACAAACAACATAAAAGTGCCCCTGTAGGCTGAGAGAAACAGATCGGAAGTGGTTGGTTTTCCGGCGTGGGAAGAAGATAAACGTGGCAGATGAATAAATTCCGTACTTTTCAAGATTGTTGTGCACATGATCTTTGAATTATATCCTAGTTTATGTTATTGATTTGTTTAATGTTTGACGAATATTCTGATGAAAAACATAACCAAATGAATAAGAAGAACCAGAACTGAAAGACAACGCGGAAGAACAGTTGCAAATTCACAGTGAACTTCCCAATGTTAAACGGGCAGTTCCATAGAATTAACAGACAATATTCCCAGCGACCATACTTAGCAAATTATGTTCTGAAAAGCTTCATGATCACAAAGATAACAAAACATTTTTCTATGATGAAAAAATGCACTTTCTTTTCTCTTCGCGGTGTAGCAGTGTGGTATTGTGGTCGTCCTGTCCCTGCCTGGTGGGAATCCCGGTTCGAAAATCGTCGAGGAACGTTAATGTTCTTTTTGATTTGAAACTTCTTTAGGCGGATTCCAGGCAATTTTCAGGGGGGAGTAACTTGCGTTCGTGTAATAAATACAAGAAATCGCAAGCAAACTGCGACCGTTGAAATAAGTAAAGGCATTACAGGCACTCTGAACAACCAACTATTGTACTAGGTTAAATGCCCCAGTTCCTGTGGAATCACCTAAATTAAGCAAGGTTAAACTTATTTTTGTAATTCGAGTGTGACTATCTGGGGATACTCTCTGTAATTGTCTTTTGTTTGCTTTCGTTTCTTTTGAAAATCTGTCGACAATATTCTTCCAATTTTCACGTATCATTTAATTTTGTTAATTGGTAAATAAAGTGTAGATCTCTGCTTTATATCTTTACTTTTATAGCCTGTGGATAATATTCCTCCTAGTTTCGCTTTTTATAATCGCTGTTAATAGAATTAAAATTCAATTCGCAAACATGATCACAATGACTGGCGCTTAATACGTATCGAATAGAGAACGGTGTTTTGTTGTATCCATCGTAAAGTTATTTGATCGTATAGTGACCAATCGTAAAGCAGGTGTCCTCAGCAGTGAGCGTTGTATGGCGTAAAGAGCACGTTTACGTGCAATGCGACCATTGAATCCACCTCCATTGAGTACAAAGGAGAGAGAGATAAGATATTTCGACAGCGGAAGAAATTACAGTCTGCGATGGAGTTGAAAAATAAACGGGAGAAGATCATCTCCCCAAAATGTTAGAATTGAATTTGGAAGGAGTCTTGGGAGATTTACTGCAAATGAAGACGATGAAGAGTCTTCGAAGCGCAGTAGTAAACGAAAATCGAAGAAAGAAGCGAAAACCGAGTGCCAGAAGTGCTCCCTCAAATCTCTGAACACAGCAGAAGCAGCAACACGATTTTAAGAAACACAGAAGCATCCATCTTTAAACGTACATTCCTGAACAATGATTTCTGTTCCGTGTGTGATCAGCTTTGGTCGAAGAATGATGTGGATATTGTAGCAGCTCGACATCAAGCTTTTCTTCAAACAGCATTTCCAAATGAGGATGTGAGGCAAATGTTGGCCTGCCTGAAACAGCTGTCGTGGCTCTCTCAAGAACAAAGTGATTATTATTATTATTACTATCTTTATTTTGTCCTAAGAGAAACCCGCTTACGGCTATTAACCAGCGGGTGCACATTCATATATACAAATATAAGTTATATACATAATTATCCATTTATAATTTATACATATCGTTGTCTTAATACATTATACTAAATATACATTGTCTAATTAATTACATTATACACATTATTGCCTTATTTTTACATGACAGGCAGATAGAGAGAGAGCACGAGCATAATTTGTAATTTTACGAGGAATTAGAGAATGTTCACAACTATTGTACTGGGCTGAATGCATCTACACCACTATTTACAGCGAATTCACAGAAAGACAAGACGTATAATGTAAACATAACAGGAGCATAAACAGTCCCGACCAGTTCATTCTTCGTTTCCTGCATTCCGTTTTGTTTTCATCTGTGGGCTTCACTCAACATTTAGAGGTGGAGTAATGCATTCTGAAACATTTCAGTCCTGTACTTCTTCTCTGTGCAAAGCTTTTCTGGGTCTGCTTGAAGATCGTTGTAGATCTTAATGGTGGTAAAAGGAAAAAATCGCTGAAGGCTTCCCTTCAGCGATGGTGAAGATTCCCTTCACCATCCCCTCCACTCTCCTGAGTGGAGGGGATGGTGTCCTATTCGCCCACCTTTGCGTCATACGGGGCCGAGTCAGCAGGTAGTCAGTTTTTGGCGAGTCGAATCTCCCGGTCAGCAGTTTTGCAAGCGTGAGAATGTTCTTGGTGACAATTATGTGAGACCAAGGCGTGACATCCAAGTTGGCATATAAAATGGCTCTTGAGATTGTAAATGGCTGCGTAGTGATTCTGTTTGACCATCTCAGCATCCAATACTCTTAACCCAGGAAAGCCTTGATGGTAGCATCTGGGGCAGAAGACTAAATCTGAGATGCGTAGAGTGGGATGGGGATGACGCATTTTAAATTATACTGTTTTACAAGGTCACGGTTCCTGGTACCTACCAGTTCCTGTCTGGAGATCCATAGCGCTGCGTACGTGTTCTTCTTTACATGTCCGAAATGGGGTGTGAAGTTTAGGTTTTCGTCCCATTTCAGACCAAGATCAATATCTGTACTGACTTTTTTGACCACACTGCCATTTACGCGTATTGATATGTGGTTCTTTAATAACTTGTTGGTGAAAACCATTTGTGCTGTCTTTTGTTAGTTTAGCCGGAGACCCATGCAATTAAGGTATTCTTGCAACTCGGCGATTTTGGAGTTTGCTTCGTTGTTGAGTTGTAAAGATGTGTTTTGGTCTTTCGAAGTGACAAAAAATTTCAAATCGTCTGCATATACGACAAATTGTTTTTGATTTTGGGTCAGGAAAGGATGCAGTGCTGTTGCAAAGAGAGTAGCAGAGAGGACACCACCTTGTGGGACTCCCCTATTAACTTGGAAGGTCTCTTATGGCAGCGATGTGTCTCTCCCTCAAAGAACTCGCTATTGTTGCTAATACGTGCCCAGTTATATGGAAATATTCCTCCAAGATGGTAGTAAGAGCTGAGATGGATATACTGTCGAAAGCGGATGAAACGTCTAAGAAGACAATACCTAACTGCTGCTGTCTGAAGTTAAGGGCGTGTTGGATTCGAAATAGAGTCTCCATAAGATTGGTGGTAGTAGATGTTTGTGGGATCACTGAATGAAGGCACTCCGGTCTATGCCCGAAACAGTGATGGTTGATGGTATTTAAAATGGATTTCTCAAATATATTTTGAAACGAACATCCAATCGCAATACGCCTGTAGTCTGGCGAATTAGGATTGTTATTTTTGGGAACAGGTTTAACGAAGTACGTATTCCATATCTTCGGAAAGTGGTTGTCACTTAAATTTTGTGGAAAATGTGGAGGAGGAGATCTCTGATGTACACACTGCTGATCTTAATCATGAAGAGCGGCAATTTATCAGGCCCAATTATGGCTTTATTCCTGAGACTATTCACAGCGGCTTTAATGTCATCTCTAGCGATATTGATTTGAGACAGTTCAGGATAGACCTCTGTCTTCAGTTTGCTGATTACTTCACGGATTTTCTCTGTATTAGCTTCACTGTCAACTTTATTTTCAGCCAGAGGAGTTCCAAAGGTGGCTTGGGTCCATTCTGAGAAGATGTGCTTGGGCATTATATCCGTACGCCTTTTCTTATTAGATATTCTGCTTCCTTTCTTTAAATGTGATCGCACCATGTCATAGTGAGCTTGACGTTTCAATCGAATGAACCGTGCTCTAGCTTCTTTATATGGAATATAATCAGGTGGGTGTTCAGTTTTTTTCCATTTTCTGAAGAGTTTTTGCTTGTTCTTGAAAGCATATTTTGCTTGTGGACTAAACCAGGAATTTGCTCGATCGGAAATTTTAATGAGTTTTGATGCACCCTCAAAAGCAATAAAGTGAAGGGTATCCGAAAGTGCTTCTAAGGCACCGTCTACGGGGAGTTGGAAGAGATTTTGCCAGTTGAAATTCACGAGCCGTTTCAGAATTACGTCTGGTTTTATGTACTTGGTTGAGAAGATAACATCAGCGTTGTTTTCCCACCTGCAGTTCTCTTTTGTCTACAAGCTTGACTTCTCAGATTGGCTTCGATTGAGGGAGGGATGTGATCAGAAGTGAAGCGAGTCGTAATATCAGTTAATGTGATGTCTACAGTATTGTAGTATACCAGGTCAAGGCGCTGTGTGCCTCTTGTGAGCGGCGTTTCCAGTTGTTAAATCGAGAGGGTTTCCATAGTACCATCCAATTCGCTCTTTGCGTCTTTGTGCTTAGGAAGAGGCATGTTCAAATCTCCCATCACGATAGATTCTACATTTGGGTTCAAGTTTGCGACGAGCCAAGTAAGGAGTTCATTTCTGGCTTCGCTGTCATGATTGGGTGGAAGGTATAGGATACAAATTTGTAGATTCTTTGTACCTTCTCTGAAGGTTGCTGAGACGGCTTCAAACTTTTCCGAGTGTGACTCTTGGTTTTTAATTACAGAGAAATTATTCTTATAGAGTATCATTACTCCTCCTCCTCTTTTGTTTTCTCTTCCTCTTGTAACGCATTTAAAACCAAAATTGTCAGCCAGAGCATCTCTGGCTCTCTATTATTTTTAAGCCAGGTTTCTGTCAGGCAGATGAATTCATATTCCGAGATTAATAGAATGTTCTGCAAGGTATGAAGTTTATTGGCTAGGCTGCGCAGATTTTGAAGGAAAAGAGAGACTCACATATTTTCTTTTGAGTCGGATGAGGAATTTCTTAATTGCTACTGTGCTACCCTATTTGGGGGCCTCAAAGCACATTCCGTGAAGCGCTTAACCAGAGTGCCACTGGGCCAAATGTTTTTGTCTACTATTCGGGTTTCGCAATTGATAGGGTATGAGATAGTGAAGGAGGAATATGCCGGATACCTTGTTCGTACTTGTCGTACTTCTACGTCGATACCCATTCCCTCTACACACATTTCTTTGATGACGCTCGGTGTGATACTGGGTTCAATTCGCGAAACAAAAAGCTTTCCTCTTGTTTGAACTGAGGTGATGCTGTATCTTTCTGCAAGACAACGGTGATAATCAGATGGCTGGGATGCTGGAGGATGATCAGCAGGATCACAATTTATCCGTATGGCATTTTGTTGCTGATGGGCATTTACGTGAGAGGGGGTCTTTTTACTGGTATTTTGAGGGGCCGATTTTGTCGACATAGAAACGACCTGAGCAAAAGTAGGTTTTTGATTCATGTTTGCCTCTTATGGAGGGATTGATTTCCATAGAGACTGAATCTATGATTCAGTCGGTATGGAAGTGAAATGGTTTGAAATATCGTCCGATGCCACAGCACTTGCCGAAACTAGATTTGGTAACGGAACGTCACATATCTCCGAGGCCCCATTCAGATCCATCGCCAGCGGCTTTCATATGTCAATACGAGATACTCGGTTAAGTGATAAATGTTTGCCTAAAGAAGTTTCACTTAAATTCCGCTATGCATACTCGTACACACACACACACACACACACACACACACACACACACACACACACACACACACACACACACACACACACGATTTTATTTCACTCCGTGGCTGAGTTAGATGATCTCAGTCGTAGATAGCCTATCTAGCCTGAGCGAGAGAAGCATTGTTTTTCCCAAAAACGGGATTTTTCATCCAGACATATAAACGGGAGAACACATTCACTGTTCATACACAAATAAATGGGAATATCTGTAAGAAATTACCGGGCATTCCTAATAGAATAGTTTAGTTTTGTAAAAAAGAAAAAGTTGGTTGTTGTGTTTTAGCAGCATCAGGAACTACGGCCCTGTTGCACCATAATATTTTGTCTCTAAATTTCTGGTTCTGAGTCAGTGTTTTGTTTTCTGAGCGAAAAACAAATGGAATTTGCGGGAGAAAAAACCAGAGTACACTCGCCTGAAACCGACTAACCCAGCCACGTTGTGAAAATACCGATAAAACATATTGTCGTCATTGAAGGAATTCGAACTCTGATCTTTACCACCGGGTGTGGGGGAGGACGGTGTTCTTACCGACTGTGCCCACGAGGGCGAAGGAAAGGGAAAATAGAGGACATATCCACTGTTAGGGGTGGCGATAGTTTTGTTTTTAAATGGAAGTGTACTTCTCCATGAACGAGTGGTAGCTTGCGGCATTTATGTTCAATTGTAAACAGCACGCTGTAAATTATCCAGTGCGGGAGTTTGAAATAATCAAAGTTTGTGTGGAATATACTTTGAAGGCGTTCAGGTAATAGGAAAGTCTTGAGCCTCCCCTCATTTTCCCATTTTATGGATAAGAATCATTGAAACTGAATTGTTCCGAAAGGTGACAGAGATATACTCAGTACCCAATGCTTTTTTAGCACTCGTGGTGTTACAAAATTTTAAACAACTCCCTTAAAAACGGTGTATACACGATGTCGGCACTTTATTAGGTACATCTACGGACGTTTTCATGAAGGGTACCTACCCCTTCTGGAACAGCATCACGTGTTTGAACCATTCAATGTGAAGCAGGAGGACAGAGTCGGGATGCTGTTCCTGGGAAATTCGATTGGAGAATGGACAAGACGGTAGATTTAAGTGACGTTGAACGTGGCAAGTACTGTGCACGAGACACTCCTGCAAATATCTGGTGTGTATCGATATTTCACCAAAAACTAAGTAACATCCAGCCACTGGCGGTCCTGATGTCGGACTCAATGTCTGATGCAAGAGGTCAAAGTAGGCTGACAAGATTTTTGCAGAGAGACAGAAAGGCTGCGCACAGGCATAAAACAACCCAATAAAGTAATGAACTGCGATTGTATAAACACAACAGAATTGTGCAATCATCAGCCTCTTTTCCAATTCTAAATAGCAGTGGTTAATATGTAGTTATATGAGATTATAATATCGATTGTACTGGTCTTCGACCTCTACTCCGGAGATTTTGGCGATTATCACACGGCTCCCTTGCTGTGCGACTTTCCTTTCCTTTCTAGAGAATTGTTCCCTTCCCTTTTCTTTCTCCTGATGGAGAAACTTTGCTCCACCGAACTCGGGCAGCTGCCTTCTCTAGAGCGGCTACACTTTCTCACAGCTTTAGTCCCTTCTTGCACTATGTCCCAGCGCTCTTCTGTAATATTTTTTTAGGACCCGCCAAGGGAAACCTAGGCTACTAGGCCGCCGTAGCCTAGTGGTCAGGTGCGCGGGTACATAAGTACACGTGCTTTGAGTGACCGGGGTTCAAGCCCGTGACTGCTGAATACGGTGCTGTTTCTTGTATTCTGTGTATCTTGTAAACTCCTCTGACCGTTTGGTCGTCCCGGAGTATAAAAGAGAAAATTTATTTATTTTATTTTACTCCGTAGTGGACCTTGCCAACCTATCATTGCTTCTGCTCTACTGCGTTGCCTACTTCCAATGGTGAGCGACTGGCAATGAGGCCCCGAAAGCCAGAAGGAAAACGCAACACGAAACTACTCGTCATAAACGATAAACTTACACATTCTGGCCTTTACAGTAAACTGTATGCATCGGAGAGTTACTACGCATAGTTAGGAGACCCCCCGGTGCCGCTTGACAGTGAACACGATATCTCCGAATGCTCATCTGCAAATTTTGGACAAAGTTTATGAGAAACAAATCACCTTATGATATCCAACGAGACATGAATCTTTAGGCTTGTCATCTTCAAAACAATACGGATTTAAAACAAGTAATAGAACTAAGGAGGCCATGAGGAAATTAATTACAACTGTTCTGGAAGAGTGTGGGCGATATGACTTGGTTTGTTCATGGTCTTCAGGAGTGAGTTTGATGTGTGGAACTTCGATGTGTTCGATGGGCCTTTTATCTGGAACACACTTTTCGACGACTTCTTGGAGCGTAATATGAGTAACATTTGTACCATCACCTACTCGGAATACTTGGGTTTAATTGTTGCAGGTGATTCTCAAAAAGAGTTTGAAGACAGCGCCCCTTCTACCTAGCAGGAACTCCTAAATTGGCCAAATTTAAAAATGCTACAGGTTTTCAACAAAACGACCGTGTTTCTGCTTTTTAAGGGTAAGCTCAGTTTGAGTTGGCCACCTCTTGTACGCTGGGGGGAGGTCTCCTCGGCGTATGCAAAGTGAGTCAGCTATTTGGGTTTTCGCATGTAGGAGAGTTTGTTTTTTTATTATAAAACATGTTAAATACTTGAAAGAGAAATTAAATCTAAACGATATTTCTTGGTTAAATGCCTGAGGGTATGAACGAGTTTACTTAAGCATGGGCAACGCACACTCTTTGATACTCTTAGGTATTTAGCCAAGAAATATCTTTCAGGTGAAACCACACACACCATCAGGCATTTCTCATATTGTAGAGTTGTACTTCATGACTGGGTTGTGACTAATGCAACACTAGGGTACCTGCCCACGCACCGATGAGAAGCCAGGAAGCTTCGATACAGTACCGCTTGGTCGGTGGTATCCGCCTAGAAGAAGTACCATAAAGCATGGAGAGATGAATTCTGTGTAATCCAGAAAAGTTTTAATAATAAATGACACGAAGCTTTCAGGGTTAAATGGACCCCTTCATCAGCAAATTCTAACGGTATAAAGACATTACATCTAAAATTTTAACAGATACAGAGTTGTGCGCGCAGTGATGCGTGCATGGACACGTGATTAAACATTCAACTACTACATTGCTGCTCATTGTTGCTGCACGGACCTAAGTGGATTTGGTGCCAGCGAGAAAGTATTAAATTTAATAAAAAAATAACGTTTTAATCTTAAACACTTCAATTAATATACATTTTGTCGTAAAAAACAGAACCATAAATTACAGAGACCAAATAAAGCACAAACTTCTGCAATTTATTTGTTTTATTATTGGGTACTACGAAGAGTAAGATAACTTTCTTCCATGTAAATTGGCGCCTCCGTAGCCAGGTGGGAAGGAGCAGCAGTGGATAGCACAAGTTTCTTGATTAGAACGGGGTTCGAGCCCGTGATCATCAAATACAGAGAATGCGAAAAGGTCAGGGAATGACCACTGCATATCCCGGAGCAATATGGCCTTAGTTGCTAATACTCCTAAAAAGCAAATAAGTAAATAACCATATAAATTGATTGCGTCCACAGGATTCAAGGGATTTATAAATACAGTATAAACGGCATGTACTAACATATAATAAATCAATAAAATTTATAGGCTTTCCCCGATTATTCAGTAATCCCGTTTACACAATTAGAAACTGAATACATATGTAGTAAATAAATAAAAAAAGGATTTTCTGAAGTCGCCTCTTATGAAAATTTTGTGAACACGAATTTCGCATTTTTATCTTGAGAGAACTTTTGAGGTTCACGTGAATTAAAAAATTAAATTCCTTTTTATACTTTAATACAGGCTTAAAGGATAAAAAGCTCAAACTGAAGTTTAATAAAAAAGCTAAAAAATGATAAAAAGCTCAAACAAAAATAAAAATGAAATTTTATTTTTGAGCATTAAAGTTTACTTTTTGCAATTTTCTCCCCGAAAAATGTGTTTTAAATATTCATTATTTATAACCTTGAAGCACAAAGGAAGAAATGCAAAAATCCTGACTCCATCGCAATCCTCTTTCAACAGGACCCAAACTCATGAAATGATTGGTTCACTTTTTCCCTTTCTTCAACAAACCCATCGAACAAGTTCGTTATTGTACGGCGTCCGTTGCATTTTAACCGTTAATGATATTAAACAAAATGCCCCTCTCTGAAAGAAAGAAAGAAAAAAAGTAGAATCCGCTTCTGAGGGGTCAATTGTCAATATTTTTTACTTTTCGACATCTCTGCCAATCCTTTTAGAGAGAAATATTTCCTTTTCGCGTGTGTGTGTTTTGTTTCCACTGAATCTTTAGGTTGCGCATTGGCAATTAATCCCATAATCTCGTATCAGCCATTAAGTGTGATTTTTTCTGCTCTGTTGAGACTCGTTTAATAACTGAAGTATACTTTAAAATGCTTCTTGTGTCACGTTTCAATTTTAATCTTGGAGGTTCGATTTGGAATTAAAATATTGGAACACGAGCTTCTGTATGTCTGGCGCTGCCCTCTATTGTCAGTGAGATGCTGAAAGACGATTTTCTTTTCTGATATCCAGTCCTGTGTGGAACACAATCTTGAGGCGAAAAGTTTAAAATATATATATATATATATATATATAAACGCATTTCTACCAGCCCCTCCCACTTTGGGAAATGAAATGAATAAAGTTTACTTTTGAGCTTACGAAAAAAATTGAGACTGTACATGCAAAAGGAAAATCACGAACTAAGAGAACAAAACATGAAACTAATTGCCAGTCAGAAAGTAATGGATAGGAAACTAGACACCATCCTAACACAGCTACAACATATTAACAGACGACATAATCAGACAGCTGAACACTTACGAGCTGGCCCTGCTACCTATCCTAAAGAAGCAAAGAAAGAGCACGATACTCGTCTCAGGACTACCCTCCCAGGCGAAATAAAAACAGTATTGCAGAAGCTGATCCCCACAGAGAACAGATACGCCCTGAAATGGTGGAAAGTACTAAAAACTACTTCCCGAACAGAAGAAATCCAGACTGCAGAACAGAAAACAGAGCAGAGACAACTGTCACTAGCACTGCGATACCCGCAAATAAATCCTGCACTGATAAGAATCACTGCTTCAACTTAGAGCTATATGCACCGAAACAACCTACCTACGCACAGATGGTTACTCTCCCATCAAAATCGGCTGACCAAAGTTCTACTAAAAAAGTAGACACCCTGCCTACTCCTCCTTCACTATCTCTTGCCCCATTAATTGTGAAGCCCAACTTCTGAACAGAAACATATGGCCCAGTGGCACCCTCGTTAAAAGATTCAGAGAAAAATCGACAAGGCCCACTACTAGTGCAGTAAACACCCTAGCAAAACAATAGCAATTAACAAACACCTGGTTCGTTAATTGCTATTAACGAAAGGAGATACAAAAGTCTCCCTTTTTCTACAAAATGTTCTCAGCATATCCAATAAACTCCACACCTTGCAGAGCCTTCTAATAAATTCAGAACACTCATTTATCTGTCTGACAGAAACGTGGCTCCAAAATAATAAGCAGCTGAACGCTCTGGTAGACAATTTAGGCTACAAGTGCATTGGTAGAGGGAGAGAGATCAAAAGGGCCGGAGAGGTAATGATGCTATATAAAACCGACTTCGAGATTGTGAAAGAACACAGCTCTAATTCTGATAACTTTGAAGCTGTTATCGCCACATTCTCTGGTGAGAACAGCGAGGAACAGGTTTGTCTTATCCACATGCCACCAGAACATACGAGAGAGATCAGAAATGAGTTCTTTACCTGGCTGGTATCAAACTTCGACGTATATATTGACACAATCATCTTAGGAGATCTGAATATGCCGTTACCGAGGAATAAAGATGCAAAAGCAGAGCTAGACGCCACAGTAGAAGCACTCGGAATGAAACAATTAACAACACCTGCGACAAGAGGATTACAGCGCCTGGATTTAATTTATTATAAGGCGCAAGAGGTTAACTTAATAAACAACTCCTTACAGTTTTCCACCGATCACTCTGCGCTTTCAATGGAGGTTGCTCTTCGAAGACAGACTGCCCATCAGAACTGCGGCACACATCAGGGTAATGAATCGAATTTGATATTTTCCACAAAATATATTAAATGCGAGGTCATCTTGCAATGCTTAGCGCGATACAACTTTCAAAGTCTACATAAGATGTCCACTGAAGAAGCCATAGAGACGAGATTTCGCGGTTACTCTTGCATATCGCCCGTCTAGGAGCAGCGAAAGTATTAAAGATCTCAGACAGAGCGAACTCTTGGTTCACTCCACAAGTTAAAGTTATGTTTAAAAAGAAGCAAAACCTCTACCGAAAGTGGAAAAGAACTGGACACCCGATTGATCGGACAACGTATAAATGCGAAAGGGCAAAGTTCATTCGACTGAAAAGACAAGCATACATTGAGGTTATGAAGGAAAAATTAAAAAAAGGAAAGAGAATAGTTAGCAAGAAAAACAACAAAAAAGAAATGACAGACCAGCTGTTTAGAGAGTGGACAGAAGTCACATTCGGAAAGCCTTTAAATGAAAAGCAGAAAAATTGCGAGGAAAACATCCTCGAGATGCAGAAAATGATTGAAAAACTGATGGATCCCACTGGCACTAACCGAACTAGAGATAGAAACATATTACGTGATATTAATATCAGCAGGGAAAACTTAAAGGAAGCTATTAACTCGCTCCCCAGAAAAGCAACCATCGGGCCGGACCAGTTCCCGCTATTCATGATAAAAATATGTAGTGCTTACATAATCGACCCGCTCCACCTCCTCTTCCAACGAATATTAAGTGAGGGGGTTATCCCGAAAACATGGAAGAGATATTACGTAAAACCAGTTCCAAAAATAAACAATCCTAAAACCAGTAAAGATTTCGGGCCCATCGCAATCGGATGCTCTCTGCAAAAAAGTTTTGAGAAAGCAATCCTCAACACTGTCAATCAGCACTGCTTTGAGGACAGGCCAGAATACTTACATTCTGTGCTTCCTCGAAGGTCGACTATTACAAATTTAATGGAGACTCTACTCCGAATACAGCTAGCTTTAAACAATAAACAACAGTTGGACATCGTTTTCCTGGATGTAGCAGCAGCCTTCGACAACGTCTCAATCCCAGCTATAACAGTAATCCTCAAGGAGTATTTCCTCATTTCAGGAAGCACTTTAAGCATTCTGACTAACACCCTTCAAGAAAGACAAATTATCGCAATAAACGGGAAACAAACAGCAACTTACTGTATCTCTAGGGGAGTACCTCAAGGGGGCGTATTGTCCGCCACCTTCGCAATAGCACTAGCCCCATTTTTAGCTCAAAACTGTGAACAATTTATAACATGAGCTGACGATTTGAAATTTTTTGTAACCTCTAAAGAACAAGAAACTGCACCCCATCTATCAGAGGAAGCAAACGAGGCAATCAGTAAACTAGAGGAATATCTGCACTACATTGGCCTGAAACCTAATGAAAACAAAACTGCCCAAATGACCTTCACCAACAAAAAGAAGAAAAATGAAATTACGATTCTAGCGAATAATACCAGAGTCCAAAAATCCCTCGCACATGTTGACCTTGGCCTTAAGTGGGATGAAGGATTAAACTTCATACCTCACTTCGAACACATTAGGAAAAAGACATACGCAGCACTCTGGAGCACCACACAAGAACTCACCGGTCTTCGAAGCCCTCATCTCATCATTCAATACATCCTTAAATGCGTTACATCGTTAATTCCGTTGTACGCATCGACTATCTGGTCATTGGCCCCTGAGAGCAACATCAAGGCCTTCCTAGGAGTAGAATACTGGCTTGAGAGGGCTAAACAAGATCGCCGGGAAACCGTTTACCATCTCAAGAGCGGTCTTGTCTGCCAATCTGGACATCACACCCTGGAAGTATATCATCACAACCAGAAACATCTCAACTCTGGCAAAGCTACCAACGGAGAGAACAGATGCGCCGAAAGTGGGAAACGTGATCACTCGCCCTCGGATGATACGACCGAGAATAAAGAGGGAAGATTCAAGTCTCAAGTGCCAACTGACTCAATTGGACTCTCTGAGGAGACTTTTCCCAGCAAATACTGTTAATTATTTTAATAATATAAATATAGATCCAGAGAAACTATGTACAGACAAAATGTACAGGACAGAAATATTTGGTAATGTGTACCGGCAGGTACAAATATAATAAGAAGACTAATTTAATAATTTAGATAATAATATTCAGCATTTAACAACCATTCGCAATTAATCCATTAACACATACTCTGTGTTTTGTCATCTCCAAATATTGTAAATAAGTTCATGTAAATATGCTTGTAAATACTGATATAATGTAACCACACCCTCTAGCCACGTGCTGTCTATGGGTATCTCGAAAGAGAAATAAACAGATAATAATAATAATAATAATAATGGTTAATAAACAAGCAAGAAACTGTAAATGTAAAGAATATTTCGCTATTTGTACTTCTCGTGGTAGCCAATAGATGGCAGCACAGCAGATTGCAAATTACACAGCGCTGCAGACCGAATTATTATTATTATTTATTGTAAACAAACTCTCTTGAAAAAAAATTAAAAATATTATTATTTTTTTTGTTGCTCTTATATTATTTCTCCCTGATCAAGGGATTCCACTCCGTGACGAGTATTGCTACCAAATACCCAGGGTAGTTATTGTTATATCAGGTGTCACCGTTGGTCGAGGAACTCTCTGACTGTCCTACAGGTGTTGAGGAATGCGACTTTCTGGAGTTCCTTGGAGGTGTTCTCTGGGAGACCAATTGCTGCTAGGCTGCTATGTAGAGTCTTTGGTACCATAACTGTGGTTGACCCGATGATTCGGATGGTGGATACTTCTTGCATATGCCACATCTCCTTGACTTCATGTCTCAGGTTCGTGTACTTCCTAATTTTCATCTCATCACTTTTCTGCACATCTCCAGTGTTGGGCATCCTTATGTCAATCACTTAGGTAGCCTTTTCCATCTTGTCCGCAAGGGATATGTCCGATCTGTTGTGCGGGATGGTCTTATCCGTTATTATGGCGCGGTCCCAGTACAGCTTGTGGGTTCGGATCTCAAGTACTGCCTGGGGTTCGTACTTGTAGTATGGTACACTTTCTTTGGTCAACTGGTATTTCCTCGCTAGCTTCTAATGAATTATCCTGGTTAGCTGGTTGTGTCTATGAGTGTACTCAGTCTCGATGATCATCTTGCATCCCGCGATGATGTGTTGGATCGTTTCTGAGGCCACTTGGCATCGACGACATATCATCTGACATTCGGGACTCCTTTGCAATGCATTTTATATAGTTTCTGGTATTGATTACTTAGTCTTGGATGGCTATCATGAATCCTTCAGTCACGGGGAACAGCATCCCGCTTGAGACCCATGCATTGGAAGAACTTTTATCGATGTGATCTCGATGGATCTCATTTTAATGTCTGCCATGGTGTGTCTTCTTTGCCCATCTTTCTAACATCGTTTCTAATACCGTCTGGGCGAGAGTGGAGTTCCTCGCTTAGATTAAGTGGGGTATACATTTATCTATCTTCCTTATGGCCTGGTGGATTGGTGCTGCGTTGTTCAGGTTAACTATTGCTGTTTTCCGTTGCTCTATCAGGTCTATCAGGCCTCTTCCTCCCTCTTTCCGAGCTATTGTTAGTCTCTCCACTGCTCATTTCGTGTGGTGTTGGCGGCTCTTGGTCATCGTTGTCCT
Organism: Mastigoproctus giganteus; assembly: GCF_048544385.1. Classification (NCBI taxonomy): domain Eukaryota; kingdom Metazoa; phylum Arthropoda; class Arachnida; order Uropygi; family Thelyphonidae; genus Mastigoproctus; species Mastigoproctus giganteus. The sequence continues at coordinate 38,888,993 of NC_143583.1, forward strand.
TGTCTTTCGCATGACATCTTCTAGCACGGTATTACTCCAATCTATGATCCCGAAGATGTATGATACTACAGGAGTTGCATAGGTGTTTATGGCTTTAACTGTGTTCCCTCTGTTCAATTTTGCTTTCAGCAGGCTTCTGAGTCTCTGATGATATTTTTCGGTCAGGCACTTCTTGATTTCCTTCTGCTCTAACTGCTAAGCCTGCATCATCCCTAGGTATTTGTTGGTTTCTCCTTCTGTCATAGCTTCGATCTCTTTACCAGTCAGCAGCTGGTAGTTCCGGCCAACTGATTTTTCCTGGTGCAGTGAGTGGGTCTTGCATTTGTCTAGAACAAATTCCATCCTGATATTCTTGGTGACTTCTTTGCTGATACGGAGTAGTTGATGCAGTTGCTTCTCGGTTTTTGCTAGAGCTTGATGTGATCCATGTACATCAGGTCGGTGAGGGAGTACCTGTTCGACTGTTTTACTTCTTTTTCTCGAATCTCCCACTCTCTCATCTCTTGTATGTCCTTGGTTTTCTTCCGTTCTACTTCTATTCATGGTGCTCTGCTGTTATGTCTTACTTCACTGCTACAGATATTTCTCCAGAACTCCTCAATCGTCTTCTTCTCGGGTGGTCCGTTTCCTGCTTTTTCATCTTCAACAAGCTTCTTGTAGAAGGCTCTTTGGTCCTCATTGAAGATTCCGTTGTTTATTTTCCGCTGGGAGCTCTCTTTGTATCAGTGTAGTCTCTTGCTGAGTGAGAGGAGTTTCTGCTTCAGTGTATCCAAGTATTCTCCTATTCTCTGATTTCCTCGAGTTTGGAGGAACAAACATGGATTGCCGCTTGGTGCATCAATCTGATATTTTGGAGTTAATTCACAACGAGTAGCCTCGTTATTTGCTTTACTCTTAACAAAGCACTGCGCAATGAAGAATTAAGTTGGCAAGTATTTAAAGTGTACGCCATACTTCCATTTTCACTGTTTTTTGAACCTCACCAATAGTTGAGTGGGCAACACGAAGGTATAAACCTTCCAGCGATAATATAACATAACCTGTCTGCAACCAATTTGCCCTGGATAAACTGAAAAGATCTAAAAGACTCCAGAAACAGAGCCATAAGCAAATCATTATGAAGGAAGAAATATTTAAAGAATGGATGGAGCTCACTTTTCAACAAATCGACCAGTCACATGGTCGATTTAGCTTTTTGGCTCTCCCTGCAAATCTCCAATACCACTCATAATCATAACCCGAAAAGATCTGATGGAGATCGTCAAAAAACTTCCACTGAAAGCTGTAGTGGGTCCCGACCGGTTTCCTCTGTTTCTAATCAAAATCTGCAGTACATATATTATACACCCCCTAGTCCATTTTCAATAAAATCTCAGAACGTGGAGAGATTCCAAATATCTGAAACACATACTTTGTTCGGCCAGTCCGTAAATGCAGGGACCCCAAGCGGCCTCAAGATTTCAGGCCTATTGCCATCGGCTGTAGGTTCCTAAAGATATTTGAAAAAGCAATCCAGCCCACCACTGCAGATCACTGTTTCAATCACAGGCCTCCGTACCTCCACACGGTGATTAAGGGGAGATGTATTAATAGCAACCTCCTAGACACCCTTACGAGAATTCAGAAAGCCCTCAACAACAGGACACAGCTTGATGTTATTTTCTTTGACATAAAAGTGGCCTATGACAAAATAGACAGAATAGCTCTAATCACCATTCTACAGCAGTACTTTAACATCACTGGAAGGACTCTCAGTATCATTAAATCAATTCTGGATCATAGACATCTCATCATCTCACATCGCAGATTTCGGACAACTTGCATTACTAAGAGAGGAGTCCCACAAGGGGGAGTCCTATCACAAACCCTATTTTCCGTAGTGCGGGAGCCCTTCCTGGCATCCCAAACTGACTTCCAATCATCCGCTGATGACCGGAACCTTTATGTCACATCTTCGGACAAACTCAGGTTCTTAGCACTACCTTGCAGGCAAGTAACACCATAAATAACCTCCAGCAATATTTGGCTTCCATCGGATACAGATTAATCAAGCAAAGACAGCTCAAATGTCCTTCACCTGGAAGAAGTCACGCAATGACATTTATCTTACCATCAATGGATCACCCATTCAGAAAGTTAAAACACACAGGGATCTCGGATTAGTATGGGATGAGGGGCTGACATTCCAGGCTCACCTCCTGAACACAAAAACCGAAATGTACTCCGCTATGTGGGCGATCCGCCAGGAACTAACGGGAATTTATTACGCCGACCGGGTAAAGAAATATGTTGTCCGATATGTCCATCCCATACCTCTCTATGCCGCAACCATTTGGTCCTCTTCTCCCGCAACACACTTCAACAAGTTCCTCAACCTGGAATACTGACTCCTGAAATGGCTCAACTGGCGGACTGGCAACAAATACACCATTTCTAGGTCTCGGTTCTACATAAATCTGGAAACAACAGATTGTTGTTTCCAGACTAATCACAAGACGACTCGACGCCCCTGACATTAGTGATCTAATAAAGACTCCCAGCATTGCCGGAAGGAATCAAATGGACCCAAGGCTCACACTCACAATCAGTTTGAACAGCCTGAAAGGATTGAGACGCATGTTCCCAGGATTTGATGAACAATCTATCCATCGATCTGGATAGATTCTGCGAGCAGCAAGGACACATATGCAAACGAACACTTATGAGACGCCACGAAGGAAAATGCCACCACAATGCATCCCATTAAAGATAGGTGAAAAGGAAAATAAAGTGAAGCCATCACTGGTCGTCTCTCTTAGAATCTACTGTTCCAAAGATGCCTGGCTGTGAGCCCTAGGACAGTCAAGATTGAAGATATACCACGTGCAACAACCGGTGAAGGACTGCCTCATTTCTCTATATTTTGGACATTTCTCTTATGCTTTTGTAATTTATAGCACTTTTGAGAAAATAATATCCTTTAATTCTTTCAATTATGTAAAATAATAAACACTGTAAGTTCTGTACCTTTCGGGTTAAGCATACATGTGCCCCATGTAACCGCCAGACACATGTCCCTGTCTTAACCTCTGTACGTAAATATCACGCCCCTAGCTTCCTACTGTTCAGGGGGTGGCTCTTCGGCAGAGCAATAAACAGATTTAATAAATAAGAACATAATTTCTTAACAAAAGCTTATATTTTTAAATTGGTTTATTGGCATATCCAGTTCAGAATTATTTATTTTGATCAAAACACAGGTTAGTAGGACAGTTACCATCCTTTTCCTAATCAAATTTAATCTTGTCACTAGAAGATAACTCAACAAATAGTAAATTATGATTATTTGAAAATCAGCTAGTATCATTTCAATCAACATATACAATACGTCTATGATTCACAAGCTAATACCAACCTCATAAGGGAATTATCCATTTCACAAAACGAAGAATTTGTTATTTTGTAATCCTTCTATATCTATAAACGTCTTCCAGCACACGAATGATTAAGTACAGTGAGTAAACCGTACAAACTCAATTTCACACTAAAGGTTCACAGCGACAAAAAACAAATTATGATATTAGGGTTCGCTGTAAATGATTACATCCACCCATATTTATTTTGTCTGTAAATTTCGTGTTTTCTCTGCTCGATTTGTCTGTCTGCTGGATGAAAAACCGCAGTTTCTCGGGGGAGGGGGAGAAACCTCGGTATCTACGCCTGAGACCGAATAACTCAGTCACGGAGCCCACTAAAGTTCTGGCGTCATCGACTGGATTCGAACCCTGTGTGGGGAGGACGGTGACGATACCACTGTGATACTCGCGCAGTATGGTACAAAGTAACACACGTGGACATGTTTGTGTGTATTATGTGTGTGTTCTGTTGTTGTGTCTGACCGCTTGGCTACCCAGAATCATCAGTCACCTGGACAGACGATTCTGGGTACTCGTCCACACCACGGGAAGGTGGGCCAGTCTCAATGGAGGTCGCACTGTCTCTCTGACCCACCTGATGTTGGCAAAATATGGGCCAAATTCCTCTGGGGGGCCCACTCCAGAGGAGAGAAAAAAAAAGGGAATTTCCCCTTGGTGTTAAAAAAAATAATAATAAATAAATAATAATAAATAAAATAAAATAATATAAAATGACAATAATAAAAAAATAAAAATAATAAAAATATTTTAGGGAATGTTGCTCTCTATTGAGTAGCTCCACCAGACAAAGGAGTAGAATTATTCGTAGCCGTATAACTAATTCTTCTTGTGAAAACATCAAATGCAAACTGCTGAAGAGCAACGTAAGAATTCTTGTCTCCCACCAGCAAAGTTTCATGCCTACAAGAGAGTGTAGAAACTGACGAACGAAGAACATCTCTAAAGTCATTATACAGCGGACATTCAAATAAAATGTGGCTCCAATTTTCATTTTCCCCGCATTGACAAGCTTCCGTTCTAGAAAGACCAAAACGACATAGTTTTTCGTTAAGAGATCCATGTCCCGTTAAGGAGAACGATGTATATAAGTCTAAAGAGAACCAAACAAGTTTCTGCTTGACACAGATGGTCACCTCATGGAAAAAAGTCCTAGTAACAGATCCGACAGATGACGTATCCCAGCGTGTCTGCCACAGATTTATCATTTCATTCCACAAACGATTACGTTCTTGATTAATATCTGAATTAATATTCAGAACCAAACCCATAAATTCAGTTGATAGTTGGTTTCTTAACCTATAACAAAGACCTCTGTAAGCTACGTGAAGGTCCAATGGCAATACACCTGCAAGAACCTGCAGTGGAGAAGCTGAAACAGTACGACAAGCTCTTAACATACATAATAATATTGTACGTTGCATAGTAGCGAACTTCAATCGAAATTTAACAGTTATGTACACCTGCCGCATAAGTAGCCATAGGAAGCAATACAGCGTTATAATAGATTCTCATGGTACGCTAGAAAGTCCCCAGTCTGAACGAGAAATGTTTACAATAGCACCAGTGAATCTTCTGATCTTTGTTGTTACATTATTTAAATGAGAGACAAAATTTAAGCTTTGAGTCGATTGTAATCCCAAGTAATTTAGTTTCAGAGACAAGTGGAATCCTGTTATTATTAATCTTCACTAAAGGGGGTCGTTGATGGTTTAAATGTGATCCAAAGATCATTATTTTAGTCTTCGACGAACTTATTGTCAATTTAGTATCCACTGTCCATTGGAATAAATTTTGTAAGACATCATTGGCATTACTTTCGATCTAGATGAACCATGAATTAAGATAGTAAGATAGTTGGCATAAGCGATGATTTTAGTTCTACTGAAACAACGGGAAATCCAATCCTGTAATACCATATTCCATATAAGAGGCCCTAAGATAGACCCCTGGGGATACCCTCGTGAAACTTCTCTAGACACCTCCTGAAATTTAGATTTCTCTAAAATGTGACGATTACTGAAATAGCTCGTGAACAGGTGGTATAGTTGCTGAGAGCATCCAGCTGATTGTAACCGTTCGAGAGCACTCTGCCACCATAGAGAGTCAAATGCGCCCTTAGCCATAATTATGAGAGCATCCTTGGATTCAGGGGAGGTTCCCACTAACTGGAGATGTGCAAATGTATCCCCAATTCACAAAGGGGATCGAAGGGGTGACACGAATAATTACAGACCAGTTAGTTTAACTTCTGTTCCGGGTAAAATAATGGAGTCACTGGTTAAAGTTGCATTGCAGGACCATCTAGACAAGACTGCAGCAATAATTCAGATACAGCATGGGTTTGTTAAGGGAAAGTCTTGTCTGACAAATTTGATAGGATATTATGATGTGGTTACAAAGGAACTGGATGCAAAAAAATAATTTTGATATCATATATTTGGATTTCAGGAAAGCCTTTAACACTGTTGCGCATGGAAGACTATTGTACAAATTGGAGCAGAATGGTATTAAGGGTAAGTGGCTACAATGGATAAAAGGATGGTTGAGTGGGAGAAGACAGAGGGTAGTAATCAATGGGTGGTGCTCTTCGTCGACTAATGTTATTAGTGGAGTCCCACAGGGTTCGGTGTTAGGTCCACTGTTGTTTTGTATATTTATCCATGATATTGATGAAGGTATATCAGGCATAATGTCGAAATTTGCAGATGATATAAAAGGTTGGCAGGGTTGTTAATGACAGTAATGGCAGTGTGCTACTGCAACAGGATCTAGATAATTTGGGCAGATGGGCTAAGAAGTGGTAACTGAAGTTTAACCTCGACAAATGCAAAGCCATAATGTCTATGTGTCTGCAATTCTGCCCAGACACGATAGGAGGGATTATATGTTAAGAGCCTTGTGGATTAACTCAAGACTTGAAGGAATCTGCAAGGCTTTAGGGGGTAAATTTCTATCAGCATGGCCCACACTTGTAGGTAGAAGGAATTTGTTTTGTAGAGACGGGATACACTTAAACAAAGGTGGTGCAAAAGTTTTTGCCAGTATTATTGAGGATACCTTAAAGGCTCAGGGAAACTGCTAGTTAGGGGGGATGTGGGTAATACTGACACGCGTTTATCTGATAATATTGGTCAATGTAACTCTTGCACATACCTTAAGAGTTCTTATCTGTTACCCCAACTGGACGTATTATCTAGATGTTCTGGGGGCAAAGACGTTTCACGTGAGCAGGTAGCTAATATCAGGGAAGAGAGCCTAAAAAACTTCAAGGGTTGTGTTAGGGTTGTTAAATATACAAGAACAGTAAATCTTAATTGTTTATACAGTAACGTTAGAAGTGTCGTCAATAAAATGAGCGAATTCGAACTGCTGGTTAAAACAAGTAACGCGGACATAATAGGGCTTACAGAGACGTGGTGCCACCCGGAAATTGGGGATGATGAGTTTCAGTACGGCTTGTATAATGTATTTAGGAAGGATAGATAGAAGGGGTGGTGGGGTAATGCTTCTTATCAGAAGCAGCCTGAGTGCGACGATAGCTTTCCCAGATTCAGACATTTCACATGCTAGTATAGAGTCTGTATGGTGTGAGATAGTTGGAAACAAAGGTACAATGCGAGTAGGCGTAATCTACAGACCAGGTGATTGTGAAGACTATGACAAAAGCCTCTACATGCAAATGGAATGGGCAAGTAAGCGTCAATGTCTTATTATGGGTGATTTCAATTTGCCTCTAATTGATTGGAGTAAATGGGAAGGAAACTCGACATGGGGAACAAAATTTTTAAATCAATTAGATGACTGTTATTTGTATCAACATGTCAGGGAAAGTACTAGAGAAAAGAATATCCTAGACCTCATCATCACACATGAATCAGATGACATAACAGGGCTGACAGTAGAGGAACCAGTAGCAGGAAGTGATCACGGAGTTCTACGGTGGATGATGACGAGAGAGGTAGCAGAAGTAAAAGGCAAAGGAATGGGTTTTAATTTCAGAAAAGGAAATTACGATGCCTTAAGGTACTACATGGCCTCTATTAACTGGGTAGATATCGCGCAGAGAATGAATACAATTGAACTGTGGTACGCTTTTAAAACATTAATCACAGATGCCTTGAATGCGTATATACCATTAAAAAAATACTCCACGAGAAGGGTTCCAAGTTGGATGAATAGTGAAGTTGCCACATTACTTGAGCAGAAAAAGGTGGCATGGAAACGTTACAGAGCAATAAAAAGTACTGAAGCCTATAACAGCTACAAGGTGATGTGTAATAGAGCCACAGAAAAGGTTCGACAGGCAAAGGCAGTTTATGAGAAATCACTAGCAAACAGAGCAAAGAGGGGGGGGATAAAGAATTCTTCACATATATAAATGTCAAGAAGAGCAGGACAAACCAGATCGGACCTTTACGTAAGGGAAAGGGGATAGTAATAAATACACCAGCTGCCGTTGCAGATGAACTCAACAGTTATTTTGCATCGATATTTACAAATGAAAAGCCTTTTGTGGCAATGGGAAATTGTGGGAGCAAAGTTAAAAAATATGTAATTAATGATATTGAAATTTCGCAAGATTATTTAATGAAAAAACTTTCAAGCCTACAGATTAGTAAGGCTCCTGGAGTTGATGGAATATACCCTATAATCTTGAGAGAGGCGGCAAGCGAGTGCATTGAACCACTGAGGCTGGTTATGCGAGCATCACTAGACTCTGGGGAGATTCCCTTGGATTGGAAAAGTGCAAATGTATCTCCCATACATAAGGGTGGCTCTAAAAGTGAAGTGGGAAATTATCGACCTGTCAGTCTGACTTCAGTAGTAGGGAAAATCATGGAGGCATTGATCAAGGGTGGAATTCAGGATCATTTGGATAGAATTGAAATTCTCAAGGATACTCAGCATGGTTTTGTAAAGGGAAAATCATGTTTAACAAATCTGGTTCGCTATTTCGAAAGGGTCACACACGAGCTGGATTTAGGGAATAATTTCGACATTGTTTATTTAGATTTCAGCAAAGCTTTTGACTCAGTCCCACATGAGCGGTTGCTTTATAAGCTGGAACAGGTTGGAATCACTGGGAAAATCCTTAGATGGATAGAAGGATGGCTTCAGGGCAGGAGGCAGAGGGTTGTGATAAATGGCTATTCCTCAGATTGGGTTGATGTAAGAAGTGGGGTTCCCCAAGGATCAGTATTAGGACCACTGTTGTTTTTAATTTTCATAAACGACATTGATGAAGGGATAGAGGGCGTGATGTCTAAATTTGCAGATGATGTTAAAATTGGTAGAGTAGTTAATGATCACTGTCAAGCTGAGCTTCTTCAGAGAGACCTAGATAGACTTCAAGAATGGTCAGAAAATGGCAGCTGTGCTTTAATCCAACAAAGTGTAAGGTATTACACCTGGGAAACAGTAATCCCAAAATAACTTATTCACTTGGTGGAGTTCAACTAAACCCAGTACTGGAGGAAAGGGACTTGGGTGTTACGATACGGTCAGACATGAAATTCTCTGAGCATTGTAAACAGGTTGCAAGGAAGGCCCATGGTGTCCTATCGATGATCTATCGAACTTTTGCAAGTAGAGATAGGGACGTGATAATCCCATTATATAAGGCCTATGTTAGACCACACTTGGAATACTGTGTTCAAGTATGGAGACCGCACCTAAAGAAAGACATCGAGCTTCTTGAAAGGGTGCAAAGAAGGGTAACTCGCCTGGTGAGATCGGCAAAAGGGCGTCCTTATGAAGAAAGACTTCGAATATGTGGGTTGCAGAGTTTGGAAACTAGACACCTTAGAAGAGATTTGATTGAGGTGTTTAAGGCTGTGAGAGGCATCAGTAAAATGAATGAGGACAAAATTTTCAAGATTATAAATGATGCTAGAACTAGGGGACATAAATTCAAGTTACGCGGGGAAATGTTTAGATTGGACTGCAGGAAGTTTTATTTTAGCCAGCGAGTTATAAATTACTGGAATAAGTTGCCTTCATGGGTGGTAGAGGCCGACAGTTTGGGGAAATTCAAAGGTCATCTGGATAGTACTTTCGGGTAAGGGAAGCGCATAGGATGATAGGATTAATTTCCTTTTTATTTAATTTTTAATTTCATTTTATTATTTTTATTTATTTATTAATTATTATTATTTATTTATTTAATTTTTGTTTTTATCATTGTTTTGTTCGGATTTTTTTTTTTTTTTTTTTTTTTTTTTTTGGCTGGTGCAGCATAAGCCATAGGCTTTCTTGCACCATACGGCCTTTACTAATACTAATACTAAAGTACTGCATATGGGTAGAAGTAACCCCAGAGAAACGTACCAACTGTGTGCTACTACACTTAAGGTGGTAGAAAATGAAAAAGACCTGGGAGTAATTGTGCAGTCAGATATGAAGTTTTCTGAGCAATGCAGACAGGCTGCCAGGGCAGGTCATGGCGTTTTGTCAATGATATATAGGAATTTTGCTAGCAGGGAAAAGGTGGTGATTATCCCTCTGTATAAAGCAATGGTCAGGCCACGCCTTGAGTACTGCGTACAGGTCTGGAGGCCTCATTTTAGGAAGTATGTAGATTTATTTTAGTGTGTACAGAGAAGGGCAACAAGATTGATGAGGTGAATGAAGGTATCCTCTCACCAAGAGAGGCTTAAGTTCTGCAAATTGCAGTGGCTGGAGACTAGGCACCTGCACGGTGATCTGATTGAGGTCTATAAGGCCTTGAATGGGTTGAGCACGCTGAATTCTGATGGGATCCTTCCACTTGTTCAGATTACGAACCTACGGGGACATAAGTTCAAATTAAGAAAGGACAGATGTAGAATAGATGTGCGGAAATTTGCCTTTAGCCAGCGGGTGGTTAATTGCTGAAATAAACTTCCATCTGTCGTTGTGGAAGTTGATAGGTTGAATAAATTTAAGGAGGAACTGGACAGGCATTTGGAGGCAATGGTGTGATTTTTTTTTTGGCTGATGCTGCATAAGATCATACATTTGCTTTCTTGCATCACATGCCACTACTACTACTACTATTTTAGGTTGTAAATAACTTCAGAATAGTGAATCAGGGAATAAAAAAATGGATGAATTCCCACAATTGGCGAGCCAACCAGGGGTCTAATCCATATGTAGTGCTGTGAAGGAGCATGAATCGAACGATGGTAGATGCTAGTTAATTTACTATTTTGCATTGCTCATATGTTTTACATGGTCATAAGTGGACGGGAAAGAAAGAAGTGAAAATCATCAGTGCTGGCACTGATGATCTACCACCCCCTTTTCAAGAGTGTGATCATGAAACTGTTCCACAGAAGAAAGAAGTCGGAAAAACCATCAGAGATGGCTTTTTCGTTCACTACAGGTGTGAAGGGCGCTGTGTTTTTTCATAAAATGATTGTAAAGATTTGGGAAACGGGACTGTGGCCATCAGATTGGAAGAAATCAATTTTCATCCCCTTACCAAAAAAAAGGAGATCTGAAAACTTACTCAAATTACAGGACTTTTAGCCTAATTTCTCAGGCTAGCAAGATCCGTCTTAAAATCATATTAAACAGAATCTCAAGAAAACTTTAGGAAGAAATGCCAGAAAAGTGAGCAGTTTTCAGAAGGGGTAGAGGAACCACAGCTCAGATCTTAAGCCTACGAGTGATTATTGAAAAATGCAAAGAATCCAATGGTCCAGTCATTTTGTGTTTTACAGATTATGCAAAAGAATTTGATTGTGTTCAACATGAGAAACTATGGGAAACGATGACTATTATGGGTTTCCCAATCCACATAATTCAGCTGATTAAGCTACTGTACCAGGAACAGGAAGGATGGGAAACACGGACTTTTTCACAATATGTAACGGTGTCAGGCAGGGCTGTTTTGTCACCTCACCTTTCTAATTTTTATGGTGAAGATATCATGCGTGAAGCTTTGGAAGATTTAGAGACTGGCATCAAAATTGGAGGACTGAAGTTAAACAACCTTTTATGCAGATGATACTGTGCTAATTTGTAATTCTAAGATTCATCTTAAAGAAACTCTGAGGAGAGTATGTGAAGCAAGTAAGAAAAAAGGATTGTTTCTGAATGTGTCTGTAAAACTAAAATATGGTGATTGGTGATAATCTCGGTTCCAGTAAAGTGAAGATTAATGGGCAATATATCGAAGAAATTGAACAATTCAATATTCGGGCCTCCCGAATAGGGATACTTACAGTGGAGTGCAATATTTAAGGATCCGTCAGGTTTTAACATGTAGCTTCTCATAGGAGTGGCCTGGATATGGAGAAAGCATACCAAAGGAACCTCGTGAGGTACACAAATGATGAAGAAAACAACATCGACACAACAACGGAAACAAAACGGTACAGAGGGACTTTATTCAAAAATGGCAACATAGCACTGAACACCATGGTACAGATGCATCACTGCCAAAGATGGAACAAAGGGAAGAGGTGGTCCTCAGTAGGAGATATGACTACCCCTAATATCGATGCAGGCATTGCACCACCTGTCCACACTTAAAACAATGTTGTTAATGAGTTCTTGCGGTAACATCGTCCATTCCTCTTTCAGCGCCATCTTCAGCTGGTGAACATTTTCTAGTGGATGTGGTCGTGCCGCTAGGCATCTCCCCAGACCGTCCCGTATATGTTCGATGGAAGTTAGGTCGGTGGAACGGGCAGGTAAATCCATACGAAAGATGTCCTCACTTTCTAAAAGCATATCGACAGCTGCAGTGCGATGGGGTGTGGCGTTATCATCCATAAACACGAACTCGGGGCCAAGGGCAAGAGGAACAGACGCACATCGGGAAGGATTACCACAGTACTGTAGCGTGCACTGGTTACAGTACCGCTTTAGAGTATCTGGAGTTGTGTACGTCCATCCAAGATAACGCCTCCCCAGACGAGAACACCTCGACCGCCATATCGATTCCTTTCAGTGATGTTTGCGGGGTGATACCGTGTGCCAACCTCTCGCCAGATTAGCTGACGTCCAGAATCGCTGCAGAGGCTGAATCTACTCTCATCAGCAAAGAGTATCTTAAGTAAAGATTTTGTGGTTGTAACCTTCAGAAATAGTGTTGTTCCTTAAGTTTTGCACATCAGTGTATTTTATAACCACCCGGTACAAGGAGAAGGAAACACTAACAATAGAATGAAGAGAAATAATTGAATTGTTCGTGATAGCTGTTGGCACCACTTTTGCTATTATTGTTGTTGGACAGCAGAAATCGCTGATCCTCTTAATATGGGCTACACCCTTGTTGGTTCCGTGTGAGCGAGAAATTCAGCTGTTTCGAATCCTCAGGATTGATGTAATCTCAGAAACCGCAGAGGAAATATCTCGTTAATTGTGATTATTATATTCTGGCCACCAGAAATTTCTTACATATACCCATTTGTGTTTTTGTGTATTTGTAAAGTGCGTGTCTATTCTGGTTGATCTGCCTGTTTTGCTAGATGAAAAAACCACATTTCTGTAGGAAAAAAAAACCTTGTTATCTACTCCTGAGAACTACAAACTCAGCCGCTGTGTTAAATAATATCCGGATACCTCTCCATGGATGGGGAAACAGTTCCTATGCATGACACACGTTGCAGAACCTGTTATAAATATGCACACTGGGCTTCGAATAGAACAGAATGAACAGACTTCCAACGTGGAATGATTGAAGGATGCCACATAAGCAAGCTTTCTGTACTAGAGATGCAGTCACTCTAAGATTCCTAAGTAAGCGGGTAGTGACGTCATGTGCAAATGTAAAAAGAATGGGACTGAATCTGTCAAAAAAAAAGCTGCTTGGCAAATCCCGAAAAACTGTGCACCAAATCGTAATTTGCCATTGTCTCAAGTCACACAAATCCTCTGTGACAGTATTGGGATTAATGTCAGCGCTAGCACAATATCAATGACACTCCATTGATATGGGTTACAATTGTCGTGCAGCTGTTCACAACCCATTGAGCACGTCAACAAATGCTAGACGCCGATTAAAATGGTGTGCGGAGCGCGAAACCTGGACTGTAGAGCAGTGGAAAACAGTCCTATGGACAGACGAGTCGAGGCTCGCGCTCTACCAGTTTGAAAGTCGTTCCTGTGTGTGGCGAATGCCAGGGGAAGAGTTCCTTCCTGATTGTATCCTCCGAACGATGCAGTTTGGTGGGGTCAGTGTTATTATGGTATGGGTCCCCTTTCGAAGTTTGACTTGGGCCCATTAGTCGTTATTGCAAAAAAATTAATGCAGTGTAATACCAGGACAGCCAGGACAATTATGCACTTCCAACATTATGGCAATACATCGGGGAAGACCCATACCTGTATCGGCAAGACAAAGCGCCATGCCATACTGCTCAGGTCCTATCAGAGTGGTTTGAGGACATGGGTGTGGAAAGGTTGGATTGGTCCGTGTTCTGCTATGACCCCTGATCATAATTGGGATGTATTGGATCGGCGGGTACGTGTACGTTGAGATCGCCCATCGAGAACAAAGCCGAACTTGTGACTGCGTTAAAGGCCGAGTAGAGGCACATATCAGCTGACATTGATAAAAGTCTGCGAGGTAGCACAGTGGTATCGTCACCGTCATCCCCACACTGGGTGGAAAAGGACCGGGTTCGAATCCCGTCGATGACGCGAGGAACTTGAATGGGCTTTTTTCATTCTGTGGCTGAGTTAGACGGTCTCAGGCGTAGATAGCAAAGTTTTTCCCCCAGAAACTGGATTTTTTTTTTTTTTTTTTTTTGTCTAAAGGCAGGTGTCCAACATTAATGGTAGGGCAGTGAGTATATGTATAGAGAGAACGAATTCTAAAAAGAAAAAAAGAAAAAGAAAAGAGGAGAAAAACGTACACCAAATCCTAATCATGAGTCGTTTGGCCAGAATTACAGAAGCAAGAGTTCCAGGGTGATTCCTTGTAAAAGTAGATTTGTATGCACGTAATTCTTCCACGACACGAGGTTTGGAGATAGCAAAATTTCTGTCCAAACAGTTTTTTCTCAAATTTAAACCATGTATAGATCTTGGAGCATACAAAGTACACCGCACTTACACATTTCTTGGAACTAAAGCATACAAAGGAGCTTCGTCCATCCAAGATATTCTAAACCAAAGAATTAAAAGTTTGCGATTATATTCAAAGACATCACAAAAACTGAGCAAACGCACGAAAAAGGAAAGACTAACCCTAATTAGAAGTGAGAAATGCCATCGAATTGGTGGTGGCAATTAATTTTCTTGAACCGAATTTGTGAGGAAGCACCTCGTGATTAATGTAAATTCGTATTGTGTTTATTAATTTCAAACAAATTAATTCTGATAATTTCCATTACAGCGACCATGTTAAGATTAAAGAAAAACTGAGCCATTTCGGGAATCTCTTGTTAGAGTAGCATAAAAAGTTGGGACATCGAGAAAATTGCAGGTTTCGAATTTCGGCCTGGAACACGCTTGTCAAAATTCGTTTTTACAAGGATATCCTTGCTAAGAAAGGAACATTGTCAGAATGATTTAGATCGAATAAATAGATTCATTATTTAATAATTATTTAAGCGGACGGAGGTTTAATGCGAGACAAACACTACATAAAAGGAAAAGATTCATTAATTACGATTTATATATTAATTTATTATTTATTAATTATTATATATAATAATGTAATTCTAATGAGAGTAATATATTTTTATTATTTTAATTATATTATTTCTAATATTGAGTGACCTGTCTCGCCACCTGGTAGTGCAGTCGGACACTACAGAGAAATGAAAGATAATACACTCGGTTTTCGGAACATCCATCTTTCGCAAAACCCTCGAATATTAATTTTATATATTTATGTTTAGATGTTCGGGTTTAATTAATTAATTAAAGATTTTGAGGATTTCGGTTATTAAAGTTTATGAATTGTGTATGAATTGAAAACATAAATACATTTTCTTTTATAAATAGAAAAGTTTTTCACTTTTCTGATTGCTGCTGAGCAGTCCCTCTTTTGAATCTCAATTAAGCAATCCAGAAGGAAAGCCACAGTTCTTTTGCTTTTAAAATTAGGTTATTCTTTTTATGCCGAAAGGAAATCTCATTGGATTTTTTCTTTTTATAAACTTTTTCTTGGAAATTACAGTGCAATTTGAAGGTAATGTTGATTATCCCGATTCATTTACGCAGTCTTCGGCCCGCGGTTCTGCCCAAGCTGGTAATTTTGTTATTTCGGCAACCCGTAGCCGTAGTAGACGCTACCGTGCCCGATAAGACGCGAATTCAGTAACTGAAAATCTTTGCAGAAAAAAGTGTACATTTGCTTACTTCCTTTGCTGCCTCCTTTAATATAACTGGATAGATTCCATCCACCTCGGGTGCCTTTTTTTATGTTTATCCTCAACAATTTCTCCTCCACTTTCCTCTCAGTTATTTCAAAATCATCCAGCTCACTGCCAGAGTTTAAATCACCTCTGGTATTCCCCTTACTGAATAACTCCTCATGTGTGAATTTCGATGCAAAATATTCATTTACTTTGTTAGCTACCTGAGCAGGATCATCAACAGTTGAACCATCAATATCCAGGGGACCAATCTGATTCATCCCTTTCCTTCTAGAGTTTTCATTGGTAAAGAACTCTTTCCTGTTTTTCTTTGCCTCTTTGCCAAGGATTTCTCGTAATCTGCCTTTGACTTCCTAATCTCCGTTGTGACTTGTTTACAGAGTAGCTTATATCTATCATAGGCTTCCATGTCACCCATTAATTTATATGTATCCCATGCATTTTTCTTCTCTGCCATATGTCTCATTAGTTCATCTGACGTCCATTTAGGCCTAAACCTTGAACAATATTTCTTAGTTGGTATGTAAAGCCTAGTAGCTTTCACGATAAGTTCTTTGAATGCTTCCCATTTTGAATTTGCTGTTGGTACCATGATCAGTTGGTCCCACTGTATAGAATTTAAATACTGTCTGAGACCATCGTAGTCGCCTTTACGAAAGCAAAAACCCTTCCCTTTACCTCTGATGGTAGTTACCTCCTTGAGTAAATCCCACTTTAGCACACTGTGATCACTGCCACCTAGTGGTTCCTTTACCTGCAGATTCTTTTGATGCATGAAGAATCACTACTGATAATCAGATCAAGAGTATTACTCCCTCTAGTTGCCTCCCGTACATGCTGATGTAGAAAACAATCATCCAATAAATCCACAAAAGCCTTGCTACTGTGTGAGTGACCAACCCACAAATTCCAGTAAATATCCCTAGAGAATACGCTGATAACCGAAATCAGTTTTATTTTTGAGCTCTAAAGTTTACTTGTTGTAATTTTCTTCATGAAAAATGTGATTTAAATATTCATATTCAGTACATATTTCAAATCTTTATCCACGAAGATAGAAATGCAAGAACCCGGACAATTCAATATCACCAGGACTCAACCTGATACAATCACACGTTCATTTTTTCCTTTTATTCAACATTCCCATCTAAGAAAGGAAAGAAATTAATTATTTTATGCCGTCCGTTACATTTCACGCGTTATAAAATTATAAAGTTACACAACATGTCTATATTTGAAAAACATTTAGTATCTCTGCTTTCCCTGATGTTTTGAACCCTCTTTTGAGGTATCAGTTGTCAATATTTTTCTCTCTTCACACATCTCTGTCAATCCTTTTAGAGAGAAATATTTCATTTTCGTTTGTGTGTTATGCTTTCACCTGTATCTCTGTACCACCCCCCACCACATTGCCAAATGAAGGGATTAAAGTTTATTTGAGCTTAATAAAAAACCAGTAACATCGTGCAGAAAATGATTAATTTATAAGCAACAATTGCAAATTTAAAGAATATTAGTACTTTTCCTTGTAGATGATAGATGGCAGTGCAGCAAACTATTCATTTAGACGTATTTGATACAGTAATTGGTGTCTAGATGAGAGGAGAGCCATCCTCTCATCTACAGACCGCACAAATTAATTTTTGAGCCGTGAAATCGTCAAGTAGTGTGAAAATATAATATTATTGTTTCTCTATAGCTTTAATACTATTTTATACATAATTATCAATTCAGTGTAAACATAAATCTATTCTTCCCACAGCATTCTTATCGAGATATACCCCCGTTATCTTCTGAGCCCTGCATCGAACTTTTAGGGCAACAGCCTCATGCATCGTGGTAGAATGACTAACGTAGAGGTTACTGTAATTGCATCTGTTTAATTGGCATCGTCTTAATTATATCTCATATTGCGATTACCTTCGTAACGAGTTGCCATGGTAATGTGCACCACCTGGAATAAGTAACGCATCACCATAGGAGAAGACTACTGTTACTTATTCCTGGCGGATACCACCACCCAGTGGGCAACCTTTGGAAAATAGTGTGGGATAAATCACTGTGTTATCCACATGCTTATTCCACTTTGCAAAGTGATGGTAGGAGAGGGAGAGCAAGAAACGCCGTCCAAAGAGGAGAGGGACAGTTACTCCTCGCACTCATTCACTGAACTAAACCACTCATAAACCAACTTAGTCAGCAACCCTTTCCCATTACAGTAGACCGTGTTTGCCTATTCGGGGTAACGAGGACCCCATCAAAACCCCTCTCCAGCCGGAACGGTTTCGAAGCGTATTGGTTTCTCGTCGGTGAGTGGGCAGATACCCCGGCTGTTGCAACAGTAAAAACACAGTTATGAATTATAACTCCACATTAGTCTTCTCCATAGGTGAAGCATTACTTATTCGGGGTAGTGCAATACCACGGCAACTCGTTGTGAAGGTATTCACAATATCAGATATAATTTAAACGATGCATTGAAACTACCTTACTAGCAGTAGAAGTGATGTGTGTGCATAACCCATTCATCAGTAAACTCCTCCAGAAAATTAAATTATTTTAGGCCAAGCTTCGCAGGGTTAGCAGGGCGAAAGGGGGAATTAAGGGACGTCGTTTAAATCTATTACACAAAAGAATTTTATTCCTCATAATCGCGCATGCCACCAGAGATTAGTTTATGAAGGCTTAAAACTGAATAATACAGAAACATCTTCTTTCGGCCCAGACATTCGCTCTTTTGGGTATTGCCCGTGTTTATCGCACCGAACTTATAAATGCCACACAGGTTTTTTCAGATAAATTGCCCGATGACCTGTTGGTCATTCGTACTGGACTTATGTGTGACCTCGCACGGGGTAACCCTGCGTTGGTGTTAGGTATTCGGTCGTGCTCAGATTGGGTGGGGCCCGGTGAGGCAGTGGCTTCAGTAGACTGGAGAACAATCTATGGTTTGGTTGTAAATGCATGGTACACTCGGTGGAACAGCTCTGAGAATAGCAGAGAGACATTCATATTCTCTCTCTCAGTCTCTTCTGTGAATTACGGGATTAGACCCTCGCACCAATTCAATTTGTATCCCTCTTCCTTTCGGATGGAGCGCGGCCTAAGGTCTAGACTAATTAAATTGAGCTAAGTTCCTTGTCGCCTTTTCTTTTGCGCGGAGATGGAGGCTGGCAATCATATCATTGTCCTCTGTCCATTCTATGTTCCCCTATGAAGTCAGCTTGAGAGAGGGGTCTGTATCCTAGTGGTAAATTATCTCTGTCTAAGAGATAATTTACCACTTTTATTTGTAAATCACCTTAATTTTAAGCTTTTTTGTTATGTGTATTCCTAAAAATGTTTTTTAACAGAAGATTTCGGTTAGTGCCAAGAAGAACGTGGTTCACCTGTGTGAGATCCAGGACGGCATTCGGTGGAACAATTTAGCCAATGAATGGACTTGTTTCTCTTTTTACGTATTTTCACTCTACTTAATCGAAATTTTTTAAAAACAGATTGAGAAAATGATTAATTGAAATTAACATTGTAAATATTGATTACTTATTATTGGCTCGGCACTCGTTGGTTTGTTGCACAAGGAGTCGTATTCTTCAGAGATGTTTGAAGAGCCGTTTGGTTCTAAAATAATCTTCTCTTTTAATTATAAATTTCACGATTGCACCAATAAACAATTTTTAACGGCACACACAAATTGCAACTAACACGATTGCGCGGAGTAACAAGTTTACGAAGCTTAAAAAAAATTAATGAGGAGAAGATTAGGAAAATTTTATGTTTTCATGTGATTGAAGATTTCAGTAAAGGGGAAAATACATTTCACAATAATAACGTAAAAAACCACACAATTCCAGCTATCGGTATTTTCGCATATGCAAGAAGATCAGTTTATTACTCGTTTATAGTGGCTTGCAGTAACAGAAAAAGCCTCATAAACCGCAAAGTGCAAATTGTTTTTATTGTTTTATGGTCGTGACCTCCAGAAATGTGCTTTAGAAAAATATCACAAACGCGTTTTAAAACTGATTCTTATAACGGAACATGATAACGATGAAAGTGTAGTGCACTTTAATGATTTGAATTGGTAACTAATACAATTTAGAAATAACGCGCACGACCTTAAAAATGATATTTTAACGATACGATGGTGTCTCTGGAACGGATTAATATCGTAAAGCTGAGTACGTACACACGTGGGTTGAAATGCGGTATTTATGAATGTTTAACATTCATTTTTTGTAATTATCGTTCATGTTTTCGATTTTGTTGATACTTGGGGAAAGAAACTCGTAAACCCGGGAACTCGTAAAGCGAGAACTGTCTTTATGCTGAAATGAAGACGGGTGGTCGTTTTAACAGAATTCATCAGAGAGGGAAATTAAAAAATAGCCGTACACCACACCCAAAGTGTTTGGTCCGAATTATCGCTTATGCAGCTCACATCAGGGCGTTGGATCTCCCCATACAAAATTAAATAAGCTTAGAAAACTGCACACACCGCGAGATGGATGAAGGGGCAATAAACGTTTCTTGTTTCTGTTAGCACATCGTGTGAATTGGCGATTTAAGAGCAAGGCTATCGATGGAAACCGTTTCCCCACAAACGGAATCAACGCCACAAGGGGATTTAAGCAGAACATCACTCAATGATTTTATTTTCAGCTATTTTTGTCATTAAATCTCACTTTTTTTTTTTTTTTTCATTTTATTTATTTTTTTTCCTGGTGAAGCAAACATGATTGGCCCATTCCAATAATGATGACGTAACCTATTATTACGACTACAATCCAAATGAATTGAATTGTTGTTTAGGGTTTGGTAACAACAATTCCTCAATCCATTCATCTGTTCATCTCTGCCAACAATCGCTCTTTCTCACTCTCACAGCTCAACTGAACGTGTTAAGACTACTTTAAGAAGATCGAATAGTTCTCAGAATTAAATATTAGGAAGTGAAAGGTGCCAGAAATAATAAAATCAGTTTCAGAACAAGAGGAGACGATGGGTAAAATTAAAGCATTTCTTCAAAGTGAGTATTTTCTCTGAATAAATATTGATATTCCATTCAGTGTCCGAAAATGAATTGTTGGTTTAGTTAATCCTCTTTCTTTCGTTTAAAATAATACTTTTTAGCAGTTGAATTGCGAGAGGGTTCCCACATTCACTCTTCACAATAATCCGCGTTTAGTGTTTCGCTGTATAATTAAACCCGCAGTTTAGGAATGGATTTCTGCAAATGTGCCTTAAACGGTTTTCCCAGCTTACATTTGAGTCTTTCGTTAGTCGAATTATACGCTTCTTGTGGAGGCATCGCCCCATTTCAAACTACACAACGCTTTATCCCGACGCCCTTTAGTGTATCAAAAGTTTGTAATCATCGTTCTCAAACTTTGACAAAACTGAGTTTATTAATGATATAACTGATGAATTTAATAATTAATTTATTAAAAAAATAAATTTACTTTACTGTCGGTTATTTGTCGAAGGGTCTAAGTGCATAAACAATTTAGAGCCATATTGCGCCAAATATAATAGGTCTGCACATGGCGTGTGTTCTGTGGTGGAATGTATGTTTCAGGATGAAGGACCCGATATTTCTCGAGAAAGAAATCACTGTTACCAACGCCTGAGAGAAACGAACTCAACTACAATGGTAAATAGTCCCAATCTAATTCCTAGCGTCATTTAAATGGTTGAAACTTTAGGTGGGAGGAGCAGCACAGAGATTACAGCAACTCTGACTAGCTCGAGCATATCAAAATCCTTCTTAAGATAATACAAGTTGATGAAGGTTCTCGATACTGTACTCCACTCTGTCCCCACAATAAACGAATTACCCCAAAAGGCGGGTTACGCGGAAACTGTTTGAATGGTTTTCGTTTTACTTATATTTCTCTTCAATAATTTCTTATGACGCAGAGATGATTGGCTCATTCTAATAAAGAAACAAAAAGTACTTTTTAAAAAAAAATAAAAATAAACTGAATTTTCTTAAACCGTAGAAATATTATTATTTAAACAGTAAATAAATGAAAGAATTATTATTATTTAAACCGTAAGGACACTGCAAGTAAGGGCATCTTATACATTTAATTTGAACTGGTTTAAAACGGAATAGTTTTCAGCAATTCAAAATTAGGAATCAAATTGTCAAAGACAAGAGGATCAACAAAAAAAGGAGAAAAACGGGAATCACGAGAAAATTATTTCAGAGTAAGTATTTGGTACAAAGTAACTATTCATATTGAATCCTGTTTGTCGGAATTGATTTGTTACTTTATTCACTCGAATTTCCTTTCATTAACAAGAATACCATTTGAGCAGTTAAATTGCGAGGAGTTTTACTGATTAACCCTTCTTAACAATCGATGTTTGTTCTTTAACTGCCCAACTTAAAACTGTTGTTTACCAAACATATTTCTTCAATGTCTTTTACAGGGGCTTGTGGCTGCTTACATGCAGATGTACAAAAATCATCAGAATTTGAGTTCGACGAACACGGAGACAGCGAAGGGAAGGACTGTGTATGTAGATTCGACAAAGTGGAGTACTTCGTTACCGTTCCAGTTAAACCTGAAACTACTTTCGTGGTTACTGCCGATTTCCATCGTATTGGAGGTTCATACACTCTGTCAGATGATGACCTGAGCAACAGCGATGGATCCGACATTGAAGTACTGGAAAAGTCTCCTTCTGTGGAGAGCGAAATCTCATCAAAAACATCGGACAAGTACGGGTCTGAAACGGAAGTTTCCGCTATTACACAGGATCCGACTCAGTTATCTGATAAAGCTGTTTCTGGGGATGTAGCTTGGGAAGAAATCCCAGGAACCTCTGGTTACAACCGAGATGAGGATGAAACTCAGTCTGCAATTACAGAAAGTTCAAGCATTACAGAAGAAATTTATTTTAACAACGGGGTCTTTGGGATAGAACAAGATGAAGTTCTTTCTGTCGATTCAGACTTCAGACTTATAAGACTGAATAGAGATGACATCGATCTGTCGCATCTCATTGGGTAAGTATTGACTAAATTCGTTTTCTTCGAGCTTTTAAAATCAAATTCAGGAAATAATTGCGAGGAGACTTTAAAGAAGTTACATTTTAATCGTAATCCAAAGAGAATAAAACTAAAAAAGGAACACCTCTTTAAAATCTGTTTTAGTTATTATTTTATAGTTATTTAGTTATTACTTCAACTACATAAAGATTAAAAATAGCAAGGAGTGCGCATTACACATCTTCTAAATATCCATAGCTTTCTAAATCTTCGTAAAACTTTCTATATTACTTCACCCGGCTGAGGTAACAACCTGTGCCATCTCTATTGTCAAATTTGCACGCAGCAACGGATGATGTCAACAGCAGTCATGACACCTGAGTACCTGAGTAGTGCGGTTTTTAGAGGGGAGGATAAGAGGAAGAGTTGTTGAGGTACAGTAATTAGGTTGCTGCTCTAACATCTGCAGTATTTCACTGAAAGCAACTGCTGTACGAATTGCAGAAACAAATAACAACAACTTCGTGGTACGTTTCGTTTATTTCCACTGCCAACTAAAATCAGGCGGTTTTCCATCTGCGATTTGCATTGCTAAGGATCTTGCTTAAAGATTTCAGAATAAATTTTGTTCCCTGCCCTCACAACTGCACTCACGTACAGGAATGAATCCTTAAGAAATATACTACATGACTCAGACCCGGTGGACCGTCAGAAACGAACTTTTAACTGGGGGTTCTCTTTATTAGCGTAGTACGTAGATGGTACTGAAGAGATAGTGTGCATTAATAAGTTGGATAACGTCATAAAGCCTTATGTATCAGGAAATTAGCGAAGAACCATCTATTATTCTACCTTTAGATGGAAAAAGAATTCTCAAAACAATATTATGACGAATATTGCACATCGTGCAACTAGTATGGGCGAATCTTTTCAAAAAAAAAAAAAAAACACTGCTGGGCATTTATTTTTTTTATTCGAGATTAAAAATATTTCTCAAATCAAGATACTGTGTGCAAATTACATTAAGATTCGCCTGTGCCCAAAGACGTATCAAACAACTCAGCACACATTGGCATTAAATATACAGGGAGAAGATAACAGAAATGAAAAGAAAGAAGGAATGGAATTGGTGTTGGTACCTGTTGGCACCACCCTTGCTATTTATGACGAGGCATTGCACTATAAATTATTAAGCGTCTGTCCCTAATGTATTTTCTTGTTTTTGTTTATTAAATTCAAACGAACTTAATCGTGCTAATTTCCATTACAGATACGATGATGAAAACATCACATTTCTTGAAGAAATAGCTGAGAATCATCGGGTTGTACGAACTCTGTATAAAGCTGCGGAACGCTTCGCAGAAGAGCTTAAAATAAAGGAAAAGAAGAAAAAGTGTGGTTCCAAATTCTGGCTAAGATTTATGTCTCAGAGAATTCTGAACATGTTCAAATAGTGTGGTTTGACATTCCTGATTTCGGCGTTGAGCACGCTTATCCAAATTATATTTATACAATGGAGCATCTTTCGTGCGTGCTCTTAACTTTTTTCAGACAAAAAGGTGCAGAACTATATATCTGTTTCAAAATTCTCAAGATACAGTATGTTTCAATGGACTATTGTTCTTATTTTTTTTCATTATCTCATTGCTAATCATTTATATTTACCTTCACGGATACCTCAATGAATTCTTTGCTACCTCAACGAAGGCCTCAATGAATGTATTACTTGCTGCCCATGATGAGAGAATGTGGAATTGAACTGCTACTGCTTCAAATACATGTGCCTAGGAATCTGCTGTTTGCAACCTTTACTGATCACGGATCGATGTGTTTATTTCAACCTGAAAAGGAGAATTTTCTCAAACGAAATCGTACAGAATATACTGCTGCTGTCATTGTGCAGATGAAGACAGAATATCTGTTAAACTAGAGTTTCGTCTGATAGTGAGAGTCATTCGTCGAAACGATCTATGGCTGTTACTCTGGAGATGGGCATCCTTTGCTACCTCAACGGAAGCCTCAACGAACCTGTTACTTGCTGCAATGGTGAGAGAATGTGGAATTGAACTGCTACTGCTGCTAATACATGTGCGTGGGAATCTGTTACTCTGGAGAAGATGGCATCCTTTGCTACCTCAACGAAAGCCTCAACGAACCTGTTACTTGCTGCAATGGTGAGAGAATGTGGAATTGAACTGCTACTACTACTGCTGCTAATACATATGCGTGAGAATCTGTTACTCTGGAGAAGATGGCATCCTTTGCTACCTCAACGAAAGCCTCAACGAACCTGTTACTTGCTGCAATGGTGAGAGAATGTGGAATTGAACTGCTACTACTACTGCTGCTAATACATGTGCGTGGGAATCTGCTACTCTGGAGATGATGGCGTCCTTTGCTAGCTCAACGAACGCCTCAATGGACCTGTTACTCGCTGCAGATGACGAGGAATGTGGAATTGAACTGCTACTGGTGCAAACAGACGTGTGGGGGAATATGCTCTTTGCTACCTTTACTGATCAGAGATGGATGTGTTTATTTCAACCTGCAAAGGAGAATTTTCACATCCGAAATCGTAGAGAATGTGTACTGTTGCTGCCATTGTGCAGATGAAGGCAGAATAGCTGTTAAACTACAGTTTAGTCTGATAGTGAGCGTCATTGATCGCTACTGTCGAAAATATTTCTGCTAATTGTTGTTATTATTATTATTTATTAATATTATTATTATTGATTATATGATTATTATAGATTATTATTTATTGATTATTATTTATGATGATTATTATATTTATTTATTGAGGAATTATAATAATATATATCTATATTTGTATTATTCAGTATTGAATAAATCCTGAAACAAGAAAAGATAACTGTGTTTGTGGTCTTACTACTTACTTTAGGAACTTCACACTAACCTTCCTCCTTTCCAGTTTCAACAACCACTCAGAGAATTTTCACTCCCTTTTCTTTGAATTTCGTTCCACGAATCGAAATCGGTGGTTGAGTTCTTTGTAATCTTGATTCTACAAATTCTGCCCTTTTCATACTCAACCAGTTACTCATTTACTGTCATATCATCAGTCATATGGGTTATGTGTCTCTTAATTATTTATCGAGAAGAATAAACGGGATTAAATTTGGACTTCAGTATCACTGCTCAACAAAACAAATTTTTTTTTTATTTATTTATTATTTTTTTTTTGCCGGTTTTCTGGTTTTCTTTTTTAGTTCGCTTCCATCCAGTTTGATCGAGGAAACTGGGTTGAAGTTATTTTCATCGGCCTGTTCAGGAAATTTCTCTCTTCAGCTTACAACGATTTACGCACCAACCAACGGTCGGACGGTGTTCTGCATCCCTTAATCGTGTATCAACGAGAATGTACCGGATTAGATTAGCAGGTGAATGTCACCGGTCACAAACTGGAACTTTTTTCAATCCCTAGTTTTGCGAGCCGATTTCAAATATTTCCCCTGTTTTATTTATTTATTTATTTATTCTAGCACGTGTACTTTTTGTAATAGGACTGCTGATTAGAGCTGACGGGGTTATTCCACGTCGATGTAGTCGGTGGATACGTGCAGCGGTGCCTACAACCAATCGCACTGTATGCATCACCAATCTGGTCTTCTGCCCCGACGTCGTATATAAATAGATTCCTCGCAGTCGAGTACTGGGTAATGCGATGGATGAACAGGGTCACGGGCAATGCTTTCACCATCTCCAGGGCTGTTTTATATATCAACTTAAATATGACTCCCTGGAGAGTTCACATTGCATCCAGGAATATTCTTCTTCTTTCTCAGATGCTTACCGGCGTGATTGACGCCCCCAGTCTTCGAGGACTTATCTCTACTCCACGTGCTGGACGCAGTAATGACAGTCCCTACCTACCGTTGCATTCTACACTGTCCAACCTGTGCTGTCTGAAGAATTTCTTCCCAAACAACGCAGTGAACCTTTTCAATTCATTGACAATACACCCTGTGAAATACTCCGAAAGCAAGCAGTACAGAGTGAAGAGCCTTTCAGAAACGCACTGCTTACTTCAACTATAATTTTGACAATGAGTGAATTTGTAAACAATATTGTAAATATACGCACTTGTGTAAATATTGTAAATAATTGTATTCGTGCATTTTTGTACACTCTTCTTATATTGTAAATAATTGTAATTTTTGCTTTTGTACACCCTTCATATTGTATATAATTGCAATTCTTGCATTTTGTACACCCTTCTAGCCAGTCGGCTGTGTATAAGGGGTGAAAGCAAACACTTGCTATTTTTAATAAACGGATTTAATAATAATAATAATATCAGAGCATTTAATTGAGATGATTTCGTTAAAACACACGACAGTTGTTACAGTTACATTTTATCAGTTTTAAACCAAATACACTTTTGTTCTGTATTATTAAACACGTCGTTAAAATAATACAACACACTCTCGTGAAAAAATATGTAAAATTTAAAAATGTTGTGAGATGATTTCATTTGGTACCCTTTCTCGGGAGTGTTCAGGTACAACATCCAGCAGTGTTCTGGCAAAATAGACTTTATTCGAAAATCCTGGTTAGCAATTTTCTATTGACATAATTTGTAATGTAATCCATACTCAACTGAATGTGTCATTGACGATTGAATCTATATGACTGTAATCTACACTGAGTGAGCGCTGAATTATGACCACCCCTATGAAAACTGAATGCGACTCGTTGACCACGTAAGGTACGAGAGTGCGGAGTTCGTCGACTTACGTAGCATAGATAAGGTGTAAGTGCAGTGACCCAGTAGGTAGTAAAATTCCGAGCGTGATGGGCAAAAGAAAAGATTTATCGGACTTTGACAAAGGACAGATTGTGAGTGCTCGACGAGCTGGTGCCACAATTTCCCAAACCGCTGAACTGTGGGGTGTTCGAGAGGCACCATAATTAAAGTGTACCAGGACTGGCATCAAAATAGTGAAATAACGACCCGATGACAAAGGTCAGCGAAAGGTTGATGTTAGAGGGCGGGTACGACGACTCGTACAGGCGAACAGACGCAGCAGTGTTGAAGTGACCATGCTTCGCACGCTCTCACGTATGAGCTATACCAGGAGACGACCTCTAGGGCATTCTTTCGTAACCAAGGTTGATCAGCGTAAAAGACTCGCCTGGTGCAAAGAGCATGCCAGTTGGACGTTAGAAGGTGTGCTGGTCGGATGGGTCACGTTATTTACTGCACACCGTAGACTGTCGTGTACATCAGGCTCTTGATCCATCATGCATGGTATCAAAAGTGTAGGCCGGTACAGGCGGTTGTATGGTGTGGGGCATATTTCACTGGCAGGAACTTGGACCCCTGGTGCGTGTGGAACAACGTATCGGTGGTCTCCGCTATGGTAAACTGCTTGCTCACTGTGTACACTCCTCTATGTTACACTCTTGTAATGCTACTAAATAACAATGACTGGAATCTGTAAAACGTCTATATTGTGATAAAATAAAATACATGCGTACTGATTGTATAACTATATGTTAAAATATTCAAACAAAATAAATTAAATGTCGTATAGAAAGGATAAATACAATAAAATATATAAAATTAAAAGCGATAATCGTTGTTTAAAACCACTAATACACATATAATATACATAAAACCACATATTATGCTTTCGCTCCTCTCTTCTGAATAACAGAGTTATAAAGCTTCATACAGGAGATCACACCCTTACTAGATCCGTCACCGCAGGAGTCCCACAAGGAGGGGTCCTTTCGGGCCTTCTGTTTTCATCCATTATCTTCCCACTGGTTGCACATTCTCGATGTCTACTGAGCTATGCGGACGATATCAAGATACTCACTCCCATCATCCCCGGTCAAGACCTAGATCTGGTAAAAGTGGAAATTAACAACACTCTCACCACAGTCACATCTTAACTCTGCCAGTTTGGCCTCAAGATCAATCCTGCTAAGTCCGAATTCATGGTGTATTCATTGAAGCAAACTCCTTCTTCTCTCCAGCCTTCGGTCGGCAACACCCTCATCCCAATTGTGTCCAGCCATCGTGATCTGGGCGTTGTATTCGACCCAAAACTTCGGTTCAACGCCCACATGGATATGCTCCTCACACGTGCTTCAAGACTCCGGTGGATAGCAAAACAACATCTCCTTCATATCACAGATAAAAAGATAACCGTGAGGTACATAAGAACAGTTATCTTTCCACCTTTACTCTATGCTGCTGAAATTTGGGCGTCAGCGGCACCGTCAATAAAGAAACCACTCTTTGCCACAGAATTCTGGCTCCTAAAGTGGGCCAACAGGAAGCACAACCTTCCAGCTCTGATTCGTACCACACAGCTTGCCAACTCTCTCGGAATTCCACGGCTTCCCACCTTAGTTGACGACCAACGCCTCCTAGCAACAGTCAAGATGTTAACAGGCATAATAGCAA
This sequence comes from Mastigoproctus giganteus, assembly GCF_048544385.1. Lineage (NCBI taxonomy): Eukaryota > Metazoa > Arthropoda > Arachnida > Uropygi > Thelyphonidae > Mastigoproctus > Mastigoproctus giganteus. Next base: position 38,918,165 of record NC_143583.1, read on the forward strand.
CACCTTCATTCTGGGATACCTGTGGCTGGAGGATCCCCCCTGCTGCCCTCAGGGCCAATCCCGCGCTCTACTCGCATTCAGCACGACTCCATCTCTCGGACAGGTTCCTTCCTCAGCAGATGCTCAAGCAAACCCAGGCACTGGACGCCGACCTCAACAAATTCGCTGCTGACCGGACTTACAGGAAAAAAATTATGTCTAGTAGGACTAATCAGCAATGACTGATGTATACCTTGCATCTGTTCCTGTCTGATTGAGCTGGTGCTCTTATCTCGATGTTAAGCCAGCTCAATCAGATTTAACTCTCGTTAGGAGTTCTCTCCTTTGTATTATAATGTTTTCTTTGTAAAATTACCTTTTTGTAAATAATTGTTCAATTCTCCCGGAAGTTTGGGAAACTGTAAGCCCCTGGCTTTATGGCCGTGAAGGGTAATAAAGATTATATCTCTCTCTCTCTCTCTCTCTCTCTCTCTCTCTCTCTCTCTCTCTCTCTCTCTCTCTCTCTCTCTCTAATACAGGAGCTTTCGTCAGCTACAGTGGTTGCAGGATGACCGTCTATATGTACCACACATCTCAGCAGGTTCGCGCATGGTTCACTTCTCCTGCATTGGAACCGGAAAATGGATGGGCCACTCTAAACCGTTTGTCTCTTCGTAGGATAAGGGCTTCAAAGAGTGGATGGATGCGACAGCCCTTATCCCTATTATGACTGTAGCGCTCGGACGAAGATATTCTTAGACTCTGCAGCCATTTCCGGTTACAAAAGCCATGTGCCTTATCCATGAGCACGGCTTCTTCAGCAGTAATGCCATGCCCAGTTTCCTAGGCATGTTCCGCTACAGCCGAACCTCCGTAATGTCATTTGCAGTCTTAAGGGCTCTATTGTGTTCCACCAGGCGATCCGAAAGTCTACGTTTTGTTGCCCCCACATAATACCCCTCACAATCAGGACACTCAATTTCATATACATACGACCCCACTGGTGGCATTACCCGCAATAGGATGTTTAGTTGCGGACTCCCTACTGTGTGCAATCTCCGACCTGGCAGCTGCACACAGCGTATCTTACACGAGCGCAAGATACGGGAAATGGGGTCCGAAATGCCCGGATAGTAGGGGATGTGTGTGGTGGAACCAGGTCCGGTAAAAAGGTAAAGGTAAAGTGCAGCCATTATCAACCCACTGCAGGATGGAAGCCTCCTCAACAATTCATGCTGAGGGAAATGGACCATAATCTGGCACGCTGGTCCAGTGCGGGTTGGCAGATCGACCGTACTCAGGGGCTTGAACCCCGGTCTATCCAAAGAGCGTGTGCTACTGCACTCCCACTCCTGTCCACTCGGGTCCACTGTAACCCGCTTAATCTCGTCGCCTCTCTCTTCAGACGAGGAGCAGTGGGACCCCACCCTTTCCAATAAGGCCTAAACCACACTGCTTTTGTGGCAACTGGCGTGAGCTGTTTTGAAGTGTGTGTATTGGCCCTCAATACAGGTTTTCTGTAAACCTTAGTTTTCAAGTGACGCCCTTCTCTGTATACACACACGTCTAAGAACGGAAGTGACCCCCCCTGGTCAACCTCCGAAGTAAACTGAATATAAGACAAATCGCTATTCAACCACTCGAGTATTTCTATATCGTGTTTTCTTTGTATCACCGTGAACGTGTCATCAACACATCTCTTCCCTGCACGTAATGGGGGAGCTCCCCAACATCCTATCTTCAAATTCTTGCATGGCTAAGTTGGCTATAATTGCACTAATAGGTGAACCCATCACCACTCCCCGAACCTGCTGGTACATTACTCAAACGCTGTCTGAAAAAAAAAAAAGGCCATTAAAGTTCCTCGCGCCATTGATGGGATTCGAACCCGGGCCTTTTACCCTCGGTGTAAATAGTGGCGTACTGGGGAGATAGTCACCCCCCAGAGAAAGGGGAGTAAATTCATTGGCACAATCCATGAGGTCGCCAAATGGATACCGTGATCCCACCTCAAGATGGAAGATGTCTGCATTATTTCAGAGACAGACATACATTGGCCTTCAGTTAATATCCGGACACCTCTCCATCGATGGGGAAACAGTTCCTATGTAGACACATATAGTATCTTATGTAAGGAGGCCCCCAAACGCTAGTTCAACTCCGCCGTGGTACACTGTGATGTTACAAAAACTCTGCAGAAAGGCCAGAAATGTGTGTAACGCATTATAACTCATATTGTGATAACCTTCGTAACGAGTTGCCATGGTAATGTGCACCACCTGGAATAAGTAACGCATCAGCATAGGAGAAGACTACTGTTAGTTATTCCTGGCGGATACCACCACCCAGTGGGCAACCTTTGGAAAATAGTGTGGGATAAATCACTGTGTTATCCACATGCTGTCCCTATTCCACTTAGCAAAGTGCTGGTAGGAAAGGGAGAGCAAGAAACGCCGTCCAAAGAGGAAAGGGACAGTTACTCCTCGCACTCATTCACTGAACTAAACCACTCATAAACCTACTTGATCGGCAACCCTTTCCCATTAGAGTAGACGGTTTTTACCTAATCGGGGTAACGAGGGGCCCCATCAAAACTCCTCTCCAGGCGGAACGGTTTCGAAGCTTATTGGTTTCTCATCGGTGGGTGGGCAGATACCCCGGTTGTTGCAATAGTAAAAACACAGTTACGAATTATATCTGTACATTAGTCTCCTCCACAGGTGAAGCATTACTTATTCGGGATAGTGCAATACCACGGCAACTCGTTGTGAAGGTATTCACAATATGAGATATAATTTAAACGATGCATTGAAACTACGTTAGTAGCAGTAGAAGAAGTGATGTGTGTGCATTACCCATTCATAAGTAAATTTAGGCCAAGCTTCGGAGGGTTAGCAGGGCGAAAGGGGGAATTAAGGAACGTCGTTTAAATCTATTCCACAAAAGTATTTTATTCCTCATAATCGCGCATGCCACCAGAGATTGGTTTATGAAGGCTTAAAACTGAATAATACAGAAACATCTTCTTTCGGCCGAGACATTCGCTCTTTTGGGTGTAACCCGTGTTTGTCGCACCGAACCTATAAATGCCATACAGGTTTTTTCAGGTAAATTACCTGCTGACCTGTTGGTCATTCGTACTGGACTTATGTGTGACCTCGCACGGGGTAACCCTGCGTTGGTGTTAGGTGTTCGGTCGTGCTCAGATTGGGTGGGGCCCGGTGAGGCAGTGGCTTCAGTAGACTGGAGAACAATCTATGGTTTGGTTGTAAATGCATGGTACACTCGGTGGAACAGCTCTGAGAATAGCAGAGAGTCGTTCATATTCTCTCTCTCAGTCTCTTCTGTGAATTACGGGATTAGACCCTCGCACCAATTCAATTTGTATCCCTCTTCCTTTCGGATGGAGCGCGGCCTAAGGTCTAGACTAATTAAATTGAGCTACATTTCTTCTGGCCTTTTCTTTTGCGCGGAGATGGAGGCTGACAGTCATATCATTGTCCTCTGTCCATTCTATGTTCCCCTGTGAAGTCACCTTGACAGAGGGGTGTGTACCCTTGACAGAGATAATTTACCACTTTTATTTGTAAATCACCTTAATTTTAAGGTTGTTTGTTGTTATGTGTATTCCTAAAAATGTTTTTTAACAGAAGATTTCGGTTAGTGCCAAGTAGAACGTGGTTCACCTGTGTGAGATTCAGGACGGTATTCGGTGGAACAATTTAGCCAAAGAATGGACTTGTTTCTCTTTTTATGTATATCGACTCTACTCAGTCCAAATTTTTTAAATAGAGATTGAGAAAATGATTAATTGAAATTAACATTGTAAATATTGTTTAAAGTATAAAAGAGGATGGTCTGTGGCACTGGATTTCATGATTTAAGAGAATAATACGACGCATCCAGTGGAGACTTTAGTTGGATTTTAATAAGTAAGTTAAGATGAATACAAGTCGATTTCAGGGTGACGAACGCCTTCTTCAGCAAGTGAAATAAACTCATACTAACAAAATACAGACGTTAGAGATGGAATAAAATAAATGGTAAATGAGCTGCGCGTGATTAGATGACTTCGAGAACGCGCACATGACCGCGAGATTGCGCAAACGTGATTCACGTGATCGGCACTCATTGTTGGTGCGCAGACGTGTGTGGGATTGCTGCGAGCGTTTGTAGAGTTTCAAAACTGTTGATTCGAAGATAGGGTGTAACGTTGTATGCAGCCTTGGAGCGATTTGAGGCTTTTGGACAGCTCGATATATTTAACGGTTCTAACCGAAGGCGGTGACCGTAGTGTCGAGATTGGTTGATCACCTCACAATCGTGTATCGGTTAAGGTTATGATGATTTGACCAGAAATGTTCCACGATCACGAAGTGATCGGTGTCACCTAGGCGAATCCATCTATTATGCTCTGCGATGCGGTCCTGAAGGCGTTTTGAGCTCTCCCCTATATAGCAACTGCCGCAATCAAATAAATGTTTATTGTGAAGTACAGAGTAACAGCAAATTATCTCATCACGGCCACGAGCACCAGGGGTTCACATGAAGTAGATTGAGAAAAACAGAATAATATACCGTTTTTACAAATACAAGACAGGTTACAAAAAAAAAAATTGACAATGGTTCAGCAAGGCTCTTGTGATGACAGATTTCAACATGGGGAGAGGTGCATCACAATCCACTTTTAGAAGTTGAGGGTTAAAGGGCTTTGGTCAAGTTGTATCTGTCCTTCTTGTTTCTTATTAGCCTGTCAAAGTCTGCGTCCACACAGTTCAAGGTGGCGAGCATCTGCTTGGGGAGAAACCTGTCAGTGAGTGCAAGCCAGTTGTGGTGAGCTTTCAAACAGTGAAGGGATGTCGGACGCGGCTGCTGCTTTGATATCCACCGTAGACGAGAAAATGTGTTGATTTTGTCGATCTGGTTGACAAAGGACATCTTTTGATCAAACAGAACACCAAGGTGTGTGTTTGCGCGAGGGTATGTTTGATACCCCTCCGAATGACACGTTGAGTAGAGTTGGCACGGATTTAAGGGAGAATATAACCTGAGCGGACTTCCGTGGATTGATTTTTAGATTGAAGCCCGCCAGCTGCGATTCAAGATCCTTAAGTTGGGAATTCATCCTATTGCTGAGGGTTGTCGCCAGTGTTAATTTGCGTCAGCAGTTTGACATCATCAGCATAACATAAGAGACCGTTCATAGAGGCAATGGACACGATGATAGACGTGAACAGTACAGCAGATAGGACACCGCCCAGCGGTACTCCAGCAGTAATATCACAGGATAGGGTGTGTTGTTCCCAATGTAAAATAAGTATTCTGGGACAGAGCAGAGATTACAAAGAGCACAACAAATCACCTCGAATATGAAATTTCTACTTAAGTAGAAGGAGCAAGGCCGGGATCGACACTGCATCAAAGGCTACTGTTATGTCGAGATATATGGTTGCCAGCTCAGCTCTTTGCTGGAATGCTGAGAGGATGCGTTCTGTGGTGGCTGCTAGTTAGTGATTGATGATTTTCCTGGGACGGCGTAGTGAATTTCAGGTGGTTTCGTCTTGAGGATTTGATGAGTAACTGTCGGTAGCAGAGCCTTATCGACAGTTTTTTTTAGCAAATAGGAATGCAACGAAGATGGGTCTAAACTGGCTGACGTGTTTGGAAAATAATTGGTTTCTTGGGATGGGGTGCACTCCGTACTTATTCCACTGTATTGGAAAATAATGTTCAGTGAGGCATTTGTTGTAGATCGAGAGAAGAGGATCTATGATGAATGTGCTCAAGCATTTGACCATAAATTGCGGAATTCCATCCTCCCCAGCAGTGGCTGTTATGGGAAGGGAATTGATGGCACCTATGAGCTCCTGTTTCGTTATCTCGATAGTCCCCAGGACATCTTAAGGGTTTTCATAGCGTGGCATGTTGCGCGGTAGACTATTCCACTACGTAAGAGAGGGGCGATGGGAATTTTTTTACATTCGAGAGCAGAGGACGTAAGTTCTTACCAGGGAGTTGCACGCATTTCATGCCTAGGATCTTAGAAATCTGATCCGATGTGCCGGATAGTAAGGAATATAGGCAGTTGGTGTACCATCACGGTGGACGATGGCCTCGGGTGAGTCGCAAGTTGTCGTGCTTGTAGGGAGCACTTGTCTAATAAATGGGTTGGGTACCCACAATTCACTAGGTGAGCTTTTATTCTGGAAATCTCGGTGCGCCTGGCTTCCTCCAAGCTGGAATATCTCCAAGCTCGAGATAATAGAGCGCGCGCAGTGTTTAGATGTCAAGGGGCATTGGCCGATCTCTAGTTTCGATAATTCTCGACAACAGTAATTACCGATAAATCTCGCTAATTTTACAATTTTATGAAATTCCGTCCACTAGAGTTCAATTCTTACGTGTGGACAGACAGACGGACAAACGGACGGACATCGTGAAAGCGACAGGCGCTTTACGCTCATATACAAAATCGCCGAAAAAGAGAAAAACACAAAGAAAACAGGGGAGGTAAGAGAAGAAAGAAAATGTTCCCTCTGACATTACAGTGCTTTTGTCACATTCATTCGTTTCTATAGGCCGTCGTTCCTTGTCTCTGATTGGAGGAATTTCTTAAGTCATCTGTCAAGGCTGTTGTTAGGCGATGACGGGTGGAGAAGTAAGAACAAGTATTCCAGGATTTTCAGGGCGCACAATATAAAAATCTGTGCGTGTACACACTTATGTAAACACAATACAAGCTGGCGTAACATGGAATAAGTGTTTGATGCGTCTGAAATTACAAAAAAGACAAGAAAATGCGTTCTTGCAATTGCGTACTTTCAAATGCTAAAAAGAATTGCTCCAGCATATTAATCCTACCGAACAGAGAGGAACCTGAATAGGTCTCGCCCATAAATAAAGGAGTCAGCACAAAAAAAAAGAAAAAGAACTTGGTCCACACGAAGGAACAGACACAACTTGTCATAACCGCGGAGTGTGGAAATGGTAGATTTTAGTGAATATTAAACTGAGGAGTGTTAACAGCATCACAATCAATCGTATGAAACACACGAGAATGAGTCGCAAACTCAAATCTGTCCGCAGCGAAACCAAATCAAAACGCAAGACTGCAATAACCCCCCAACTCCTGAAAGAAAACAACTTGGATTGTAGTAGTCAAACCAAAAATATTAAAGCAGCACCGACAGCGAACAGCAGAACGTCAGCCACACCCAAACTACCCAGCTTAATGACGATACGGAAAGAAATAACACTGCTAAAAACTCATGTAGCAAAGAAAGAAAAAGAATTCGCGGGACAGATTTTGAAGGTGCAGGAGGATGATTGGAAAAGAAAAACAATAGCAATCGAGGAAGCATCTACAAAATTGTGTGAAGTCCTCGGGACAATCGCTCGCACCCTTCAGGAAATAAGTGCTGAACGGTGTCTCTGCACTAATGACCGCTGCACAGTCACAAAACGGGATGCAGCCACGCAAACAACACCCCTTGAGTCTGCCGAACTGCTTACACAAAAAGAAAAGATGCACAATAAGAATCCCTTTAGGGTGGCTAAAGAAAATGAAAGCGCCCTTGAAACTCTTCTAATCAAATCAGATTACTGCAAGTTCCTTAAATCACTTGAGAATCGGGATCAGAAGAAGAAAAGCGACAAACGTCCACAGGAAGTAAACAAAGCCACCTGTGTAGTGAACCACACTAATAAGTTGACTCTGTTTCACGAAAGAAATGATCATATTGTACCACACGACAGACATGACCAAGCTACTGAACCGAGAATCGCTGACCAGAGATGTGTTTCGAGAAGCAAGAGCCCCGCCCCATTCTCTCCCCCACTAGAAGGCAACCAAAGAATTCCAACAACATTAGTCAACAAGCGATTATCAAAGACTCACCCTAGTAAACAGACGCTCGCAGAGAAATATGACATCTCTGTCGCTTTGCCCAGAACCAAGATATTTGTCTCCCGGTTTGGACCCTCAACAAGCCCCGATTCCATAAAGAGAATGTTTCTTGTGGAACACAATGTCCGCATCGAAGTAAAACAGCTTAAAACTAGGCAAACTGGCTACGCCTCATTTCTAGTAAGATGTTCACCCTCTGCCTACGAAAAAGTTCTGGATCCCGACTTCTGGCCTCCAGGCATACTTATCAGACCTTTCTCTGACGAAAAAAGGCCATCCCCTCAGCAATCCCTGCTTACTCGTCCTCTACAATAGCAATCATCTATTCCAAAAAACCTCCATCCATGCCACACAATCAGGGTCTTCTCGCAAAATGTGCGCAGTATTGCTAACAAATTGCCCCTCTGCAATCTCTCCTCCTGCTCGACGAATATGATTTCATCTGTATCCAGGAAACTTGGCTTAACCATGGAAGACAACTCACCCACTTGGCCACTCCTCACCAGTACAAAAATGTTTGCAACGGCAGGGACCACAAACGTGGAGGTGGCGTCTCCATCATTTACAAAGACATCCATCACCTTGTGTGTGCACAACTCAGCGACTCCCCTGCATTTGAAGCCATTTCTGCAATTTTTACAGTTAAAGAAGTGAGAACTCAAGTTGTAGCGGTATATTTACCTCCTGACCATAATCCCGACACAAGGGATGAGCTAACTACCTGGATTATAACCCACCTCAAGCCTCACATGCTCACCGTTGTTTTAGGAGATTTCAACATGCCCTCCCCAAGACACGAAGCTGCTTTGAAGGACGTCGTACGCTCCTTCTCTTCTCTAGGCCTTAGACTAACCCATACGCAACCTACAAGACGACATCAAAACCTAGACCTCTTCTTTCATAACCTTGACCATCTTACTCTCACAACGCCGATTTTTAAGTTTGCATCAGATCACCTCCCAATTTCTTTTGATAGTGAATGTCTATGTTCTCCCCGACAACTTGAACAACATGACCATAAAGAATCCCAACTCAAGATCTTCTCATTAAAATATATGCAACCTCAAATCATCCTACAAAGACTAAAAGCTACAGACTGGAAAAAAATTGCTGCTAGCCATCCTGATCAAACGCTTACCAATTTAGCAAACTTGTTAAAAGACATCGCCTGTGAAGGGGCCTCCAAATCTGTACGCCTGTCTCCCAGGACCAAGAACTGGTTTACCAGCGACGCAAAACTCGCCTTCATCATCAAACAGAAACTATACAGGAAATGGCAAAAAACACGGGATCTAGCCGACTACCAACTCTATAAAAAACATCGGGCACGCTTCCTACGCATTCGGAGGAAGGCGCAGAATGACTGGATTGCACACAGAATGAAACTTGGGAAAAGAATCTTCACCAACAAGAATCAACAGTCCCCCATGTCCACTGACACCTTCCTTGCATGGGCTAACTCGCTCGCAACTAAGCCCCTATCTGCCCCAAACCCCTTTATTCGGGTTAATCCACCAGCTAACCAGACATCACTGGATAAATTAGCCATCACAAAGGAACGCCTTACTGAGGTCATCAACAGTCTTCCCAACAAGTCTACCACTGGCCCGGATGGATTCCCTATTTTCATGGTTAAACTGTGCAGTGTATATATCATTGATCTCTTGCTTGATGCATTCAATTCCGTCCTCGTAACAGGAGTTTACCCTGCTATCTGGAACACATATTATGTTTCTCCAGTTCCAAAAAAGTCCAACCCAAAATTGCCTAATGACTACAGACCAATTTCTGTAGGTTGCACTTTTCTCAAAATCTTGGAAAAAGCCATACTTCCTGCTCTCATCCATCACATGTTCGGCCACAAACCTCCATACCTCCATAGTGTACTTCCTGGACGTTCCACGATCACCAACCTCTTGGACACGCTGTTCAGAATTGAAAGTACCTTAAGCAACAAAGAGCAACTGGATATTGTGTTTCTCGACATTAAGGCGGCCTTTGACAATCTGTCCACCCATGCATTATGTACCATACTGTGCAACTATTTCAAAATCTCTGGCAACATCTTAGTTCTCCTTAGGAAACTCCTTCAGTCCAGGATCCTATGGATCAAAAATCAAAACCATAATCACCACATTCTCTGCTCCAGAGGGCTCCCCCAAGGGGGCGTTCTCTCTGCCGCCCTCTTCGCCGCATCTCTAGAACCCTTCCTATCAAACCGTACTAATTTTACCACCTACGCAGATGATATTAAGTTCTTCGTCATCACAAAATGCCCCCAGTCTCTCCAGTCTATTACTGTGAGCTCCAACCGACAGCTACGTGAACTGGAAAACTACCTTCATGCGATTGGGCTCTCCATTAATAAAGAGAAAACTGCACAACTCTCTATCACCAAGAAGAAAAATACCAACGATGTGGACATCATTATTGCGAATTCTCCAGTTAAAAAAGTCACCCAGCATAAAGATTTGGGTATCATCTGGGACAAAGACCTCACCTTCTTGCCTCACTTTAATGCCACTCGAACGAAAACATATTCGGCTTTATGGGCAGTAAAACAAGAGATCTCCAACTTCCATAACCCGGACCTTATCATCAAATACATTCTTCGTTGTATTTTCCCAATTCCATTATATGCATCGACTATATGGTCCTCAGCACCCTCATCATACCAAGCCAGGTTCCTCTCCCTGGAATTCTGGATCTTGAAATGGCTAAATAGGGTTGCCGGGCTAACACCTACAATCTCAAAATCTGTTCTGGTCACCAATCTTAATACGCTTCCTTGGAGGTATCACATCATCTCTAGGAACCTTCTTACCCTCTCTCAGCTTCTATCCGGAAAACTGAGGTCACCCGATATTTGGGATATCATCGGCAGACCGTCCGACAGGAGAAGATGCCAGTCCAACACCTCCCCATACAGATCGAAGCTGCGTAGCATGTCCTCCTTGGACAACATGTTTCCACACAACTCCTTCCAAATATTTAACAGATTAGCCATAGACGCTGAGAAACTTTGCAAGGACAGAACCTACAGATCTTCCATTCTTGCAGACATGCTCTAGGTGGACTCTCTGTGATACCGCAATATCCATGCTTCGATGTATCCGGATGCACTTTTATTTGTTGTAACTTTATGTTTTTGTATTTGTTGTAACTTTATGTTTTTGTATCTTTACCAGTGGCTGTTTAAGGCCGTATATTGTATCTGGCTCTGTATGCAAGCATATGTCTGTATTTTATGTTTTTTCTCTGTATATAACTCATGTCCTCTAGCTGCACAGCTGTAAAAGGACATTTCTTCGGAAATAAATTGATATTAATAATAATAATAATAATAATCTTGCACAGCGCGGAGACAAAGATTTTTTCTACCAATGAAGGCCTTGCCGATGAAGTCTTCGGCAGGGGAAACCCCCCCGTGTTTGGTGAGATTTTCCCTAATAATGACAGGGTCTTTTAAGAGAAAAATAATTTCGTTTTCAGTCAACATTGCTGATTTATTCGCTGATTTATTCGCTGCTTATGACCAACCTCGCCGGAAGTATAAAGATTAAATTATACAAACTGAAATAATACAAATTGCGATAACAAAAGGAGTTTCCTTGAGTCAGGTTTTCTGTGAGATTCAGTAGGCACCACGAAGGCATAAACCATCCAGTACAAAATGTACAAAAACTCCAATTTATTTATGACTTTCCCGTTGAACATTTCCTGTACAATTTCAGAACTGTATATTTTCAATTGTGTATTTGTATAATCATCGTTTTTTTTTAAGGGAACACCCCCTAAAAAGCCACCCCCTAAAAGGCTTATATGTTCTCCCTCTCTTTTTGCTGTTATCTCCGAAAAAAGTGTAACAAAAAAACAAATAAATTATTATTATTATTATTATTTATAACATAAAGAACATTAATTTGTTAAGTACAACTTACTTTTTTTTTTTTTTAAATTGGTTTGTTGACATTTAACATACGTGGCTGGTCGTGTTAAAAGTAATTAATACCGAATTAATTATTGACATGTGACAAAATGTCTTAAATTTTATTCACGGTTGTTCCTTTTATATTAAACACAATTTATTAAATATTATTTTACACGCAGAAATATCCTCGAGATTTTCATTACTTCATTTCCGGACCTATTCACTTTAGTAAATATTATTAATTTTAATAATGCGTGGAGTATTGAAACCTGCCTAAATTCTACTTTCCAGTAATATATATCACTCCACATTTATTCCCAAGAAGAAAAAACATACACACGCAGCTTTCTTTGCATTAACAACGCACGCTTAATAATTTACGCAGCCACCATTACAAATCCCTCACTCATCTCTGCATGGACTCCAAAAGGTCTTCTGTGTTCCCACGGTCGCAGCATCAAATGTCCTTTTCCAGAAGGTCCCAAACGATCTCAATTGAGATGAGATGGGATGAGTTCGGCGGCCAGTGGAGGTTGGGAGAATTTTCTTTTTCTTCTTCTTCTTCCTTCCTTCCCAGTTAATATTAGGCCTAGTGGCCTTTAATGGGCTTTTTTCTGTCCATCGCCGAATTACTCAGTCACAGGCGTAGATACCAAGGTTTTTTTACAGCAAGAATGTGGGGTTTTTCGTCCAGCGAAACAGACAAATCGATCATTGAACACACGCAATTAACAGACATAAGACACCTAGCACGGCATGTGAATTTAAAACATCCGGGTGGCCTAAATATAATAGTCCACACACAGTCCTAATATAAAAGGTTTTCTAATAATAGTTTTAACACAGAAGGTTTGCACTTTCTGTAATATTACCAGTGGAGAAGATGCTTGATGCATATTGTCAGGTGTCTTGATATAATCTAACTAAAAACTGCTTTGAACACGATATGTTACTGTTCTCTTAGGCTCAAACTCCATCATTACGCCTGTTGGTCATAGCTCTCCAGATGGTTCGGTGTTAGGGTCACTCGTCTGGAACTTTGTACAGGATGAGTAGCTCGTTAGAACTGTTCATAATTGCTTTAAACTGGTATACGCCGATGACCTCACACTGCTTGTAAAAAGGATTCTCTTTCCTCAATTGAATCCGTTGCATATGGTATTGACTGATTTACCTCAATGGTGTACCATCATCAAGTTGTCTGTAGCATCAACCAACACTGCAATGATGATGCTAAAGGAGTCGCTTGATGCTTCGCGGCTTCCAATGTTTAAACTTTCAAATAAGTCATTGTCTTTGGTGGCCTTTCATAAATTTCTCGGTATGATCTGATAGAGTAACTACACACTAAGTTCAATTAATTTTATTTTGATTTTCCGAAAGTCGCTTGGGTACTCGGTACAGGATATTTCGGGTCCGTACCGAGTCACGCTTAGTTATCGCCCACCTCCTCGTGGTGTAACCGGCACGGGAAATCTCTCCGGTGGTCGTCTTCCTGAAGGCAAATAACCATGCCCAAATATAACATTCTTCGGATTTTACAAAGTTTTGAATTCATCACCGTGTACCGAGATGGAGTTCATCTGATGTTCCTGAGACAGCGCACAAAAGATGGAATAAATGAAATATTGCCAGCATTCCACCGTTACCCACGACAATCATCCATTTTTCGAAATCTGTCAGAGTCGATTCTATCAAATAGTTCGTATGGACGGCATACAATCAACAGGCAGGGTCACATTTACCAGTTGTGTCCGCCATACGTGAATCACCCGCAGATGAGGAACATCCGATTGCTAAAACACTCGGGTGGCCATAATGTTTTGTCTGGACAGTGGAAAGGTTTGAAAACTGATATTATAAAACTTAATTAAGAAAAAGAAGAATACACTTGAATTAGGGGGTACGGTAACTAAATTAATTTTAATTCGGTAAAAAGAAGCTTTTGGGGTAGCGCACCCCGTCCTAAGCAAAGTACATACACACAGAAATGTAAACATAACATGAAATTTTAGGAATGAATTAAACTCAATAAGCAGTGTGGGCTCAGACTGCTGGAGAGCGTGCACATGAACGTGAGAGAGTTCAATCACTTACTCTGTCAGATCAGTTGTTTGTTGTTGGTACCCGGCGCGTATGTGGGATGACTGCCAGCATTTGTTGTGGTTTAACAGTACGTACTCTACATTTGGGTGTAGTCTTGTACCTCTATTGCGATGTAAAACTTTGTGACAGCTAGATAAGTTTAGGGACTGTAACCATAGGCGACGATTGTCGTGTCGAGATTGGTCGATAACCTCACTGTCGAGGCTGGATCGAGGTCAAGTTGGGTTGACCAGAAATGCTTTGCGATTGCAGAGTCGCCTAGGCGGACGGATCCATCAAGTTTCTCGAGGCGGTCCTGGAGTCGTCTCGAGCTTTCCCCCACATAAGATCTCCCAGAATCGTGGCAAGTGATCTGGTATACAATACAGCTGCGTAACAGAGGGGCGATGGATGTTTTTACTCTCGAGACCAGAGATCGCAAACTTTTACCAGGAAGTTGTAAGCACTTCACGCGGTACTCGCGTAAGATCCTAGAAATCTGGTCTGAGGCGCACGAGGAATATGGTATATAAGCTGTAAATACCGTGTCGCTCTCATGAGGGAAGAAGAGCCTCCGGCGAGTTGGAAGTTCTTGTGCTTGTCCAACACACGGGAGTGGGGAGTCACAGTTGGTGAGGTCAGCTTTTATCATAGAAACCTCGGTGCGCCTGGCTTGTTTAGAGCTGCAATGACTCCAAGCTCGAGAGAGTAGAGCGCGTGAGCTCTACTCTCTCGAGCGTGATGAAAGGGCGTGATGAAAATTTTTTTTAGGTTGGCTCGGAAAACAGTCCCAGGAAGTGATCCATCAGGAGAATCAAATATAGTGAGAGAACTAAGTTTTGAAAGTTTAAGTGAAGTATAGTTTAGGTTACTGTAAAGGTAACCTGCTCGAGATGAAACACAGAAGTACGCAGAGAGATGTATTTAGGAGGAAGACGGAGAGAGATAATGCTTATGGAAGAACACCGGACCACTCTGCAGCCTACAGAGATAAATAAAGTAAGAGGGAGAGACTTCTACTGAATGATCTGGCACATCGAAGAAAGATATGACGCCCAGGAATGATCGGCGAAGCGAATAGTATCCCTGATAAATGATAGCAGTTCCGGAGCTCAGGAAGAGCGATCTCAGTCTGATGGTGGACCCCGATGTAGAGCAGAAAGTCAAAGACCAATCCTTGTATTAGCTGAGGAATTCAGCTCACCAGAAGTAAGTCTTAACGGCATTGTGTACCATTAGGTAATGCAAAGGTCTGTAGCTAAAGATAGATAATGGTTAAAGGGGATTCGTTTGGGATACATGTAGTGAATTCAGTACTTATTCTATAGATAAGTGCAGAAATATCGTACGGATTGATTAATACAAGGGTAGCTCATAGTTACGTTTCATCTGCCTAACTTTAATGAATGTAGAATAACACCCTTTTGGAAGGGTTAATCAATAGGGTATGTTAACATGTATAACGTCCCAGAAGTAGAGGAGTGGCGCTGCTTACCGCAGATAGCCGAGATTTTCCTTGAAAATCCAAAGGTGAGACAGAACAATTAAAGTTTAAATGGTAGCTTTATTAATGTTAAGGTGAGACTGGTCTAGAGAAACTTATCAGTCGGACAGTTAGCTTAAGAAGAAGAGGATTGTATTAGCGATGGTTTAAAGGAAAGATATGTGTAATAACTGTAGAAATAAATGTGATTGTTTTAATGAACTTTAATTGAAAAAAAATATATATAAACGCAAGAGAGTGTTACTGGCCCATTGGCAAGAAGAAGATGATGTATAGGAAGGCCTAATGACCAGAATCGTAATCCATGCCATGTTCTAATATCAAAGTGAATAATGTGTAATGATTTACTAGATTCCCTTTTTTTTTGTAAATATGTATAATAACCTGATTGTATATATTGTAGAGAAACTGTGTTTGTCATGCTAATACCCAGCCTGAACAAACAAAGAGGGGCACATAACCACTGCTGTTCCCTGGAGCCAGTCTCTTCTGTGAGATAACAAGTCAGATGCAAAGTGGGGTACAGTAAGAATATAAATAATAATAATAAACGAGAAAGGGGATTTTTAAGGTAAGCGAGCTTAAAATTAAATGAATAGAAATATAGAGTTAAGGAAACATATATAAACCCCGACCCCCACAGATGTATCGTTGCGTTGTTTTTTTCTTACCGATTTTATATGCTATCTCTGAAGTCGTCTGCTAACTTTGTGACCACCTGATTTTTGACTTGTTCTCTGGTACTGTTTTCGTCTGTGGAGGTCAGGCACAGTATTACCAAATGTGGTGTTTGCAGGAGGGTCCTGTTTTTCATCGCTGTAGTCGCAGTTGGAGTTGGGTCAGAAATCGTTCGGGTCCTAAGCGCTTCTGCATACGAGGGAGCTCGCACTGGCATTTGGTCTGCTACCATGGATTAGAGGGCCTCCAGTTTCGCTTAAGCTGTTTTGCACTCTAGATTGGTTTGGAGTGGGACCATCTCCAGCTTTGTCCAGATGGACGCCATTTTTCCTCGAAGTCCAGTAGTTATTCTGTTGCTGGTATCTTTATTTTCTAATGTTCTTCTGAGAGAAAGGGTCTTTTCCAGTACTGTCCCCTCTGGGAGAGTCGGGTCTAGCGATTCTATGTTTTCGTCCTGCTTTATGTTGTCGGTATTTTTTGCTTGAGAGCAGGGGATGTTCTGACTTCTTCTTGTTCCTTGCTGGCTTCTTGTCTCTCTGTCGCTCTTTTCGACTACCGTTTTTTATTATTTTTCCGCTTGGATGCTGAGTTCGTGTCCTCTGTAGGAATTTCAGGCTGTGCAATGGCTCGCTGAAGTTTTTTGCAGGGGTTGACTAGAAGAAGGTAGAGTAATTTTTTATTACTTTTTTATTTTGGCTTACGCTTCATAAGTTTCGTTTCATGCATCGTTAATCAACTTAAGGTAATGCATTTTAAAGATGTAAAAGGATTTATCTCGGTAATGTTTAAGAATAGCTTCGAATGAAAGTTGATAATGTGAGTGCTAAACTAACATGTAATAAATCAATAGAATTTGTAGATTGTCTTTGATTATTGAGTAATCCCGTTTACACAATTATAAACTGAATACATATGTAGTAAAAAAAAAAAAGAAAAGGAATTCAGTTTTACTTTTTACAATTTTCTCCTCGAAAAATGTGTTTTAAATATTCATTATTTATAACCTCTAAGCACAAAGCAAGAAATGCAAAAATCCTGACTACATCGCAATCCTCTTTGAACAGGACACAAACTCATGAAATGATTGGTTCGCTTTTTCCCTTTCTTCAACAAACCCATCAAAGGAAGGGAACAGGTTCGTTAATGTACGCCGTCCGTTGCATTTTAACCGTTAATGATATTAAACAAAATGCTCCTATATGAAAAAGAAGAAAGAAAGAAAGTAGAATCCGATTCTGAGGGGTCAATTGTGAATATTTTTTACTCTTCCACATCTCCGCCAATCCTTTTAGAGAGAAATATTTCATTTTCGCGTGTGTTTTGTTTCCACTGAATCTTTGGTTGTCGCATTGGCAATTAATCCCATAACCTCTGTATCAGCCATTAACCGTGACTTTTTCTGCTCTGTTGAGCCTCGTTTAATATCTGAAGTATACTTTAAAATGCTTCTTTAAAAGTATACTTTAAAGTCTTGGGAGGTTCGATATGGAATTAAAATATTGGAACACAAGCTTCCGTATGTGTGGTGCTGCCCTCTGTTGTCAGTAAGATGCTGAAAGACGATTTTCTTTACGGAAAATGATTCGGAAAATTAAATGCATAATCCTTATGGGTTTTGATAATTAACTATATAGTATCGGTGTAAATACACCATAGTTAACCCATATATTTAAACTACGTATGTAGCGTAGAGGGGTTAACTATGGTGTATTTACACCGATACTATATAAGAAAATGATTCATAAACAAATAAGAAATTGAAAATGTAAAGAATATTTCACTATTTGTACTTCTCATGGTCGACGAGAGATGGCAGCGCAGCAGATTGCAAATTACACAGCGTTGCAGACCGTGTTGTTATTATTATTACTGTTGTTGCTCTTATATTATTTATTGTAAACAAATTCACTCGATAAAAATTTAAAATAAAATTAAACCATTATTATTATTATTATTATTGTTGTTGCTCTCATATTAATTCTCCCTGATTGGGGGATTCCACTCCGTGACGGGTACTGCTACCAAGTACACAGGGTGGTTGTAATCTTCTTCTGGATGTATTTTAAGTGGGGTGTAAATGATAAATTTCGGTCCAGGATCACTCCTAGGTACTTGAGTTCTGTGGCCAACTTGATCGTTCTGTTGTAGATTTTTATCTGCGGTGGTCTGGGAGGAGTTAGATATCCCTTTAGTAGGATAGATTAGGTTTTGGTGGCAGAGATATTAAGGTGATGAGTTTCGGTCCACTCTCTTAGTGTAGAAAGCGCTGAGTTGGCAAGCGTTTCCAGTTGTGCTCTTGAATCAGCAGAGAGGATTAGGGATAGGTCATCTGCGTACGCGAGCACTTGCACGCCCCCCAGTTCCAGGGAGAGGAACTCATCCAGCACGTAATTCCATAGGAGGGGACCCAGTACAGAGCTCTGACGGCAGCCCCTGTGTACCTGGCGTTCAAACATGTAGTAGGGAGCCTGCACTAGGACCCTCCTATTGTTCAGGTAGCTCTGAATGCATCCATATAGGTTTGTTGGCAGGTTGGCAGCTCTTAGTCTTGCTAGGATGCTCTGCCACCAGAGGGCGTCCAACGCCCCTGCAAAGCCCACAGAGATGAGAAGAAGGTACTTTCGTTGGCAGTTTGACGCGTCATTCATGATATATTCTAGTGCACCCAGAGTGGATTTCCCCGTTTTGAATCCGAATTGTTTGTCTGTTGTTAAATTTGCTGCGGTGTAATGTACTTCAAGCCTCTGTCTAAGAAGTTGTTCCAGGACTTTGCTGAATACAGACATGAGGGCTATATGTCGGTAGGACTCTGGTATATGTGGCTGCTTTGATGGGTTTTTTATGATTAATTTTATGCTGGCTACCTTCCAATCCGAGGGGAACCAGCCCTGACGAAGACAGTGGTTATATAAGTCTAACAACAAGTTCGGGCATACTCGGCCATCTTTTTTACCAGTTCTGGTTCAAAGCATGTCCAGTCCCGGGTTCTTTTTTTATTTTTTGTACGGCAGTTTGTAAATCTTGCACAGTGAATGGTTGTTCCCCTCGGGCCGATTGGTAGGTTTTGTTGGCGTGGCACAGCTGATGCTGTTGAGGTGTGTGGTCAACTGGTATTTCCTCGCTAGCTTCTGGTGTATTATCCTTGCTACCTGGTCGGGTCTATGAGTGTACTCAGTCTGGGTGATCACATTGCACTCCGCGGTGATGTGTTGGATCGTTTCTGAGGCCACTTGGCATCGACGACACGTGTCATCTGATATTCGGGGCTCCTTTGTGATGTATTTTTTGTACTTTTTGGTGTTGATTACCTGGCCTTGGATGGCCAGCATCAATCCTTCAGTCTCGGGGAAGAGCATCCTGGTCTTGAGCCATGCATTGGAAGCAGTGTTATCGATGTAACCTTGATTGGGATCATTGTAGTGTCTTCTATGGAGTGTCTCCTTTCCACATCCTTCTAACTTCGTTTCTGGTACCCTCTGGGCGGGAAGGATTTCCTCGCTTAGGTTGAGTGGGGTATACCACTTATCTATTTTCCTTATGGCCTGGTGGAGTGTTGCTGTGTTGTTATACAAGTAATCCTTCAGGTTAACTATCGCTGTTTTCTGTTGCTCTATCAGGCCTCTTCCTCCCTCTTTCTGAGCAATGGTTATAGTCTATCCACTGCTGACTTCGGATAGTGTTGTCGGCTCTTGGTCATCATTGTCCTTGTCTTTCGCATGATATCTTCTAGCTTGGTATTACTCCGATCTATGGCCACCAAGGTGTATGATACTACAGGAGCTGCATAGGTGTTTATGGCTTTAACTGTGTTCCCTCCGTTCAATTTTGCTTTCAGCAGGCTTCTGAGACTCTGATGATATTTTTCGGTCAGGTACTTCGTGATTTCCTTCTGCTCTAACTGCTGAGCCTCCATCATCCCCAGCTATTTGTAGGTTTCTCCTTTTGTCATAGCTTCGATCTCTTTACCAGTCAGCAGCTGGCAGTTTCGGCCAACTAATTTTCCATGGTGCAGTGTGTGGGTCTTGCATTTGTCTAGACAAAATTCCATCCTGATGTCCTTACTGTATTCTTCTGTAATCAGGAGTAGTTGCTGAAGTTGTTTCTCGGTTTTCGCTAGAGCTTGATGTCATCCATGTACATCAGGTGGGTGAGGGTGTACAGTTTCTTTCTTCCTTCTTTGAGGTTATCTGTATACTTGCTGCCATTGAGCATGATTGATAGCGAGTTGAGTGTTAGACAGAACCACAGTGGGATAAGGTGTAAGGTGTAAGGTGTATTTAGTGTCAGACGGCACCAGGGGTTTCCCCCATCTCCGCGTAGTTTTCATTGTGGGTGTACCAGTTCACTGGAAATGCCAGAGATTTAACAGTGTATGGATATTGTATATGTGTAGTGCCGTGTACCGTTGTTCATCTGGTCGTTTAGCCGCTGGACCCCTGCTGAGGCGCAACGTTGCCCCACCTTTGCCCCGTGGAGGCAGACCAGGAACCCAGTAGGCTTAAGTTATTCTGGCAGGTCCTGCCACCTAATTTCCTAAGATTTCAGTGGCTAGGACCTTAAAAAAAAAAAAAAAATTATTGTATTTTTATTGCATGCACTTATGCGTGCATACAAGCACATATATACACACATGCACATATATACATCATACATGTGCCAACATCAATCGTGCGGTTGACGTCACTTGAGTTGGGTGCATATATGCGTGCATACACATACCAACGTCAATCGTGGGGTTGACGTCGCTTGAGTTGGGCTAGAACGTGGGTGAAGATATTTTGGATGTATTTAAATTTAGGTGTGTGGGGCTTCGCTAGCGTGAAGATAGAGAGGCGGGGAGGCTGAAGATTGGGGGTAGAAAGACAGAAGTATGGAGCCAACAGGGAAGAGAACCCCGAGTTTCACTGGGGTTCTACTCTGGTGGGGCATGCCCATGCCCCACCAGAGTAGAAATTAGGGGGAGGCGACGAGAGAATCGTCTCCCCGGGGGAGTAGGGTTTAAAGGTGAAGGGGGGCTAGGGTGCCCTCTTCAGGCTGCCGTGAGGCTTTGGGAGCTAGGTTGCAGTTTGTTGTTTGTTGTCTCTATTCTTGTCCACTTGATTCAGATTGGGCCACTCATGAGGCAATCCCTGTCTTTTTTTTTTTTTTTTTCCCGTTGATTCTCTTTTCTACTTCTTTTTCCCTTCTTCTTTTCTTTATTCCTTTCTTTTCCATTCATTTTCTTCTCTTCCACAGTTTTTCTTTTCCAGGAGTTGTCTCTGTCTTATGCGATTTATGTTACTGTACTATCAGTCTCGGTGTATGGCAATTAACACCCTTCTCCTTGTGAAGAGGTCCTGTGCATACTGGGAGAGCGCGCGGTACTCCTCTTCCGTGTCAATGAAATGATGTTCAAGTCCTTTGGGGAGGTAATGGATTTTCGTGATGAGGGTGCATCTGAGGTCTTCGTATTGTGGGCAGTCGTAAAGCAGGTGGTCCCAGCTTTCGACCTCCCCGCACGTGCAATTTGGGTCATCGACGAGGCAGAAGCTGAACAGTTTCTGGTTGAAGGGTCCATGTCCTGTGAGTAACGAGGTCAGGTGCAAGCCCGGGAAGAACCAACCCGGTTGCCTTGGGTATATTTTGTTCAGTTCTGGAAAAAATGTACGAGTGATCTCGCCCTTTGTCGTCTCTGTCCATCTTTGTTGCCACTCCTGAAGGAGGTAGGTCTGTAGCCGTGCTCTTTCCGTTTTTTGACTGCTTGCTGGGTTGATTGTGAAGTCCTGATGATTTGCGGCCACTCCCTTTGAGTGCAGGTAGAGCAGTCCTGCTTTCACAGCTTCTAAATACAGGGGTAGC
This sequence comes from Mastigoproctus giganteus, assembly GCF_048544385.1. Taxonomy (NCBI): domain Eukaryota; kingdom Metazoa; phylum Arthropoda; class Arachnida; order Uropygi; family Thelyphonidae; genus Mastigoproctus; species Mastigoproctus giganteus. The sequence continues at coordinate 38,940,086 of NC_143583.1, forward strand.
GCTCCAGCAAGCACCTGCAGTGCAGGTGTGCTTAACGTGCGGCAAGCTCGTGTAGTTGTCAATAGGATGGTCCTATGTGTCATATCCAGGATTTTCTTGTTGGTTACCAGTGATGTTTTGGTGTACCATACTGCAGCTGCGTAGATTATTGCTGGGATGAAGGTTGACTTATAATATAGCACTAGGGTTCGTTTTTTTCAGTCCCCAATCCTTCCTCGTAATCCTAGCCACTAGGGCTGTGTATCTTCTTATTTTCATTCTTATGTGTTTCAGGTGAGGTATGAAGGATAGGTTATCATCTAAGATAACTCCTAAGTACTTCATTTGCTTGGTGAGTTTGATGGGCAGGCCATTTATTTTTATTTGGGGCGGACGCTGTACCCGAAGAGTTCCTTTCAGCAAGATGGATATGGTTTTCGTCGGTGCAATTTTTAGCTGGTTTTTTGTGGCCCAGTATTGTAATTTCTGCATTGCCTGATTACCGATGTTTTCCAGTTGGACTCTGGAATCTGCCTCAATAGTAACAATGAGATCGTCCGCAAAGGCCTGGGCCTCAGCCAGCCCCAAGTCCTGGCACAGGAAACCGTCCAAGACCATGTTCCAAATGAGAGGACCCAAGACAGACCCCTGCGGACATCCCCTATGTATGTTTCTTGTGATTTTTTGATAATTTGTATTTATTTCCACTCTTCTGTCTGAAAGGTAGTCTTCCATTGCTTTGTATAAGTTGATTGGTACTGCAGCTTCTCTCAGTCTGTTCAGGACGCTCGGCCACCAAAGTGAGTCGAACGCCCCGGCAAAATCGACTGAAATGACTAATAGATATTTTTTCCTGCACTCTTGTTCTTTCCTAAGCAGATCTCCAAGGGCATCCACCGTAGAGGATCCTGGCTTAAAGCCAAACTGATTTCGTAGTGGTTCTGTATCCGCATGTGGAGCAGCCTCTCGTATAATTTACTGACCACTGAGAGCAACGCGATGGGTCTGTATGATGATGGACATTCTGGGTTCTTAGTAGGGTTTTTCAGAATTAGCTTGGTGTTTGCAGTTTTACATGCCGCAGGGAATTTCCCTGTTTCCAAACATCTGTTGTAGAGGGTGAGTAGGATTTCCGTGGTAATTTCTACTATTTTTTTCAGTATCTCCGGTTCGATCATATCAAGTCCCGGGCATTTGCGGTTTTTGATCCTGGTAGCAGCCGCGCTGTGTTCCTCATGGGTGAAGGGGGGCTCGAGCGCAGGGGTGATATATTTTTCATTTTCTTCCCAGATCCTATGTTGTTCTTGCAGAGTTAGGGACGCGGGTTCCTTGAAAATTGTGTCAAGTATATTACCCATCGATTGCTCCCAAGTGGTTGTGTAGTCATTTGAGTGAGCTTCCATCTCAGTTGCCACCCGGATTTTCATCCATATGCAACCAATTCTCATTTAGTATATTAGTCTCAACCTTAGTTGTAAAACCAATATATAAAGACCAAAATGGTCAACTCAAATCAAACAAACAAATTAACATTAATCGACCATTCAGCCTTGTGGTGGGGATGGGCAATCACACCTCTCACCACAAGTTACTGTCCCCACCACGAGGAGGTAGGTCTCTACTACCACCCGGGCATCGCCCGGCAGCGACTATAAGCCAACTTAGCAAATCTTAAAAAAGAACAAAAGAATTCATAATTATCAAAAATATACATCAAATTAACTTCAGTGAGAGCCAGTGTCCCAAAGTCCAACCTCGCTCTTAAATCCTCATATAGAGGACAATATAGCAAGATGTGAAGGCCAGTCTCAGTCTCTCCACACTCACAAGACTCTGTAAGGGTCAACCCCAAACGAAACAGCCTTGACCTCAAGCCATGCCCAGTAACGACGGCAGCAGCTGCAAACCCAAATTGGAGCCAGGAGCATCGCTCCCTACTCACCATTTGGACCAAGGGCATAAAGGTATACAAATGACGACCTTTCTCAGAGTTTGTCCATTGGAATTGCCATATGGTACTCAACTCATCATTGATTCGCCCCCGTTCCGCTGTTATATCAGGGAAACCAGCCAACCGCCCCACCGGGCACGACCGGACGCCAAAAATCACTCTGGTAATCCCCCGCTTAAGGGCATACCGTAAAGCAAACTGTGCCACAACCAACTCCGCAGGCATCTTCCCTGCAAGGACACACAAGGCATCTGTGGAAACAGTTCTGCAAGCCCTGGTTATACCTAAGAGAGCAAACCTCTGTGCCGAAGACAAGATTCTACGAACATGAGAATGTTCTATATACGCTCCCCAAGCCCCAGCAGCGTAAGTCAGAATCGGGATAAAGATGTTATCATAAAGTAAGTGGAGGGCACCACCCTTTATACCCCATTCAACACGCGTAACTCGCTGGAGCTTGGCATATAATCGTTTCACCTTATCTCGGATAAATGCAGCATGAGCTACCATAGAAAGTCGCTCTCCCAGGACAACACCCAGGTACCTGGTCTTATTAACCACTCTAAGCGAGAGATCACCAGAACGACACAAAGGAGGGCGAGTTCCACTGAGGCGTCCCCTCAAAAGCACTGCTACAGATTTCTCTGCTGAGACCTCCAGCTTATGCTGAGCGGACCAATTCAACAATTGGCCTAGAGAAGCAGCTGTACGCTCCTCAAGCATCCGGCGGGACTCTCCACACACCAAGATGACTAAATCATCAGCATAAGCTATTCTGGTCGTACCTTCCACAGCTTGCATTTGTAGGAACTCATCGAGAACGCAATTCCAGAGAGTCGGCCCCAGAACCGAACCCTGTGGGCATCCTCTATAAACTCTTCTCTCACATTTCATGAAAGGAGTACAAATGAGCACATATCTCTCTCGGAGGTAGTCCTCAAGAAGACGGTATAAATTTCCTGGACAGAGGAACGCCCTAGCCCTGCGTAGGACACTGCCCCACCACAGAGCATCAAACGCCCCCCTAAAGTCCATGAACAAGCCCAGGACATATCGACCAGGCAGCTCATTGACGCCTTTAATCAAATTGTAAATGGCATCCTCAGCAGAGGAACCAGCCTTAAAACCGTACTGATTGTTAGCCACCAGCCCCTGACCAGCATAATGAACCATCAGCCGACCAAGAACAAGCCGCTCTAACAACTTTCCGATAACTGACAAAAGAGCTATCGGGCGATATGAACGAGGCTCATCCACAGGCTTCTCAGGACTCTTGAGAATAACCCTCAAGTTAGCCGTCTTCCATACTGCCGGAAACACTCCTTCACGAAGACACATGTTGAAAAGGTCTAGGTACACATCAGGACTCGCCTGACACGTTTTCCTCACCACAGCGGTATCAATATTGTCCAATCCCGGAGCACGACCTTCTCTGGTCTGCTGTAAAGCTAACTCGAGCTCAGCGGGAACAAAAGGAGACTCGCTCCCACTAGTAACATAATCTAAATTCTCCCGAACAATCTGACCCTGCAGCAAATTATCAGGAGAATCTTCAACTAAAATTGAATTGATCAAGCAGGAGACAGAGTCAGCCCATCCCAAAGTCACTCTGTCCGTCGCCACAAACGTGGACATAATTTCACCACCACAGATTTTATCGGTGACTATTTTATACACAGAAGACCAAGGATCAGCCGACCCCCTCTCCTGCACATAATTTCTCCAAGAAGCCCGTTTTAATAACATAATCTTATTCTTATATTCATTCCTTTTAATCTGATACTGCAACCGCAACTCAAATGTTTCTTGAGAGTAACACCTCCTCTCATATTGATACTGCTTACGCGCATGTTGGAGATCTTTCCGCATACGCGTAAGTTCTGGTGTCCACCAAGGTACCGATCTTTGCGGCCTTCTCTTCTTTCGCAAACACTGTTTACATAGGTCCTGCAATACACTAGTTAATTTCCAGGCTTTTTCTGACGCAGTCAGATCATGCCACATCTCTAATTGATCAATTTTGGAATTCCGTAGAGTGAGAAACCTGATCCAATTCACACCACGCATAGAATATCTACCGACATCACTCCAGTGCCTCATTGGCTCCCCTGTAGTAATATCAAATGTGATCACTCTGTGATCACTAGTTGTGAGACAATCCCGCACCCTCCAATTTTTAACCATCCTCAAGATGGATCTAGAACAAACAGTGACATCAATAAAGGACTCACCAATTACAGAGGAGAAAGTTGGCAGCTGTTCTGAATCATTAATCACCTCCATGTCTGTAGTAGCCAAAAACTCTTCCAGCTCTATACCTCTGTCATCAGAGCTCTGGCCACCCCATAGAGTAGATCCAGCATTTGAATCCATACCAACAATTAAATGAACTGATCCAAGTGTACTTACAACCTGCTCAAGATATCTTATAAACACCGCCATAAATTCCGATGGTCTACAATACAAGGACACAAAATACACTCGACCAAATCCCCCTATAACCTCCGCACATACACCATACGATGTAATCAAAGTAGACACAACAGTTACTGTCAACTGTGGGTCAGCTATTATTATTGCAGCACAGGGAGATCTGGAAGCAGCCACAATTCTGTATCCTGATGGATAACAAACCACCTTATCTCGAAGCACATAAGGTTCTTGAAGTAACACTAAATCAGCTCGTTCCTCCTCTATAACTCGTGTCAACTGTGAGGCCACACTAATCGCTCTCTGACCATTTATCTGAATTATGGAGTAACTATTCTTACTCTCCATAATCTATTCTGCGTTTCAAAATATCTAAAGCCCTAGCATATTCTGGGCATATCTTATCAACAGCAGAATGGTCAGAGGGAAGTTTCCTCCTCCAGCAGTTAACACATTTCGGAGAGTCCCCCCGCTTGTCACAACTTCTAAAGGAGTGCCCCCTCTCAGAACAGTGACCACAGAACGACTCACCTTTACAATGTTTAGCAACATGGCCAAAAGCCATGCACTTATAACACTGCGTGGGAACAATAAGATCCCTCACCCTATGGACACTCCAATCCACAAAAATTCTTTCTCGGGCGATCAGAACTCGCCTGATCAAGCCCGAAGTTTCAATAATAAAATTATAGCCAGTTTTACCTCTGGCTTTATTTTTAGTCACTACAGCTGTCTCACTACGAAACTGCTCCTCCGAAACCTCAGATCCACTAAGATTACGGGTCCATATCTCCTGCAGGAGATGTTCTTGACTGACCTCCTGATCTAAGTCAAAAATAACAAGTTTCGGTCTGATCTTCAAAGATTTTTCCACTACCAAGCCTAGTTCACCAAGCCGGGAGCACTCTTTGATCTTACGAATGTCTTGTTCTGTGGCCGCCTCCAAGGCAACTCGACGATCCCGAATAGGCCTCACACCTATCACTTTCGTGTCACTCAAAGCCGGACGGATAGTCTTCAGGAGCTCCAACTTCACGTCTTCACTGGTCCTGAATTTCTCCGTCGTAGCCTTAATGATCACAGTCTTTGTTGCTACTCTCTGTTCGGTAAAAGCCTTTACCGCATCAGAATATGTTCTTTCAGCTGATAGTCCACCAGCAGTCTTTTCTTTCAATAAAGCCTTCAACACAGCATTATCTACTAGAGTTCTTTGAACCACCTCTTCGAGGTGGTCCCAAAGCGTTAACATCTCATCTAACGCCGTTATCGGCACCTTATTCCGCAAAACTAAAGTTCGTAAGCTTTGACTCGCTTGCTTGAGGTCCTCAAACCCATCACGGGGAGTACACTCTTGACTTTCTTCCTGAGTACCCACTTCCTCAGCTGTTTCTTTTCCTTTAGCCCGAGAGCGCAAGGATCTTATGACACGAGATTCACTCACGTCTTCTTCATCCTGCACCTTTTTCTTAACCTTATGTTTTCGCTTTTTCTTAGGAACAACTCCCTCACTAGGCCCAGCAGCTTCTATCTGTTCTTCCTGAAGCTGAGATTTCATCATGAGTTCTTTCCGCTGTATAAAGTCACTTAATTCTTCATCACTATCACTATCAGAATCCCCACTATGGGGATCTGAAACTATTTTCTTTGAAGCCATAAAAATCAAACAAAACAAATGAAAACAACAATATAACTATATTAAACCTAAATTAATACTAAAACTAATCACTAAATGATATGAAAGCTCAAACAAGACTTAAACCAAAAACAAAAAACCAAAAAACACGAAATTTTGAAATCAACCTAAAAAAAATTATTGCTGGGATGAAGGTTGACTTATAATATAGCACTAGGGTTCGTTTTTTTCAGTCCCCAATCCTTCCTCGTAATCCTAGCCACTAGGGCTGTGTATCTTCTTATTTTCATTCTTATGTGTTTCAGGTGAGGTATGAAGGATAGGTTATCATCTAAGATAACTCCTAAGTACTTCATTTGCTTGGTGAGTTTGATGGTCAGGCCATTTATTTTTATTTGGGGTGGACGCTGTACCCGAAGAGTTCCTTTCAGCAAGATGGATATGGTTTTCGTCGGTGCAATTTTTAGCTGGTTTTTTGTGGCCCAGTATTGTAATTTCTGCATTGCCTGATTACCGATGTTTTCCAGTTGGACTCTGGAATCTGCCTCGATAGTAACAATGAGATCGTCCGCAAAGGCCTGGGCCTCAGCCAGCCCCAAGTCCTGGCACAGGAAACCGTCCAAGACCATGTTCCAAATGAGAGGACCCAAGACAGACCCCTGCGGACATCCCCTATGTATGTTTCTTGTGATTTTTTGATAATTTGTATTTATTTCCACTCTTCTGTCTGAAAGGTAGTCTTCCATTGCTTTGTATAAGTTGATTGGTACTGCAGCTTCTCTCAGTCTGTTCAGGACGCTCGGCCACCAAAGTGAGTCGAACGCCCCGGCAAAATCGACTGAAATGACTAATAGATATTTTTTCCTGCACTCTTGTTCTTTCCTAAGCAGATCTCCAAGGGCATCCACCGTAGAGGATCCTGGCTTAAAGCCAAACTGATTTCGTAGTGGTTCTGTATCCGCATGTGGAGCAGCCTCTCGTATAATTTACTGACCACTGAGAGCAGCGCGATGGGTCTGTATGATGATGGACATTCTGGGTTCTTAGTAGGGTTTTTCAGAATTAGCTTGGTGTTTGCAGTTTTACATGCCGCAGGGAATTTCCCTGTTTCCAAACATCTGTTGTAGAGGGTGAGTAGGATTTCCGTGGCAATTTCTACTATTTTTTTCAGTATCTCCGGTTCGATCATATCAAGTCCCGGGCATTTGCGGTTTTTGATCCTGGTAGCAGCCGCGCTGTGTTCCTCATGGGTGAAGGGGGGCTCGAGCGCAGGGGTGATATATTTTTCATTTTCTTCCCAGATCCTATGTTGTTCTTGCAGAGTTAGGGACGCGGGTTCCTTGAAAATTGTGTCAAGTATATTACCCATCGATTGCTCCCAAGTGGTTGTGTAGTCTCCTTGCGGGGTCCTAGTGCTGCTGATCACCTCCCCCACAGTGGGATGAGAGCATCTCCCTGAAAGATTCCTCTTCTAATGGGAATTGGCCTGGTTGTGATGTTCTCGACATTAATGGTGGTATTACATTTCGCCATTGTTGCTCCTAGGAAGTTTGTCATTATCGGATTGACATTGTAATCTTCAGGGTCTCTGTTAGCAAGCTGTGAGGTACAGAGTCGAAGTCCTTGTGGTAATCGATGTAGGCCGTGTATAGATTGCGGTGCTTCTTGTATGCTTGCTGCATAACTGCGGCATCTATGGTTAATTGCTCTTTGCATCCTTTGCTCCTCCGCTTGCATCCTTTCTGCTGTTCGGCCTTTATGTTCTGACTCTCTAAATGGTCTGATCTCTCTCAGCCTTGAAACGTCCTTCTTGGTGACCGGCCAAGGCTCCCTGAATGAAAAGCTGTACCAACTGGGGCTTCTCGCTACCGACCTATGCTTTTGTGGAGGCAAGGAAAACTGGTACCACCTTCTTTTTGACTGTGACTTGTACGAGGATCTCAGAGATCAACTTCGGAGAGACATTCTGAACTTCTCCGCAACCAATGTGGATCAACTAATCCAGACTCCAGACAATCTTTCCTCCCTGCAGGCCTTTGCATCTGGCATTTTTACCAGGCGAAAGACGTTGTATGCCAATGCCAACCAAAACCAGACAAACAATTCTACAGCCTAGATTTCACACTTGTGAAGGGGAAGGCTAAATTCAAATTTTTATTTATTTTCATTTTTTTATTTTATTTTTTATTTTAATTTTTATTATTTTTATTTATTTATTAATATTATTATTTTTTTATTTTATTATTAATATAATGATTATCGTTTTTTTTTGCTCAATTTGCCACACTATCAATTTTTATTTTATTTTTATTTCTCATACATAAATATATCACTTTATTATTATAATATATTACAATGTATTACCTTTATTATAATATATTACCTGCACGCACCACTAGCTTTTTTTATTATTTTTTATGTTTTATTTATTTTATTTTATTGTTATTTATTTTTTTTTTTACAACCTACAACACGGGTAGTTTTTTTTTTTTTTTTTCCTTTTTGTAATAATAATAGAATTTTTAATTGCAGCAATGATAGACATACAATTAGTCCCATCACGGCATGGTGGTGCCAGGGGGGGGGGGGTATTTACAAAACATATTTACAAAAGAGATACAAATGAGAAAAACATATATGTTACATCAGATTATTGGAAGGCAACAAAGCACAGTTTCACATTTTCAGATCGACGAGGATACCCTTCCTGTATTTTTTATTATTGACCACTTCTTGGAGGTCCCCGTCGATGGCTTGCAGTGAGGGCAGCATTTGCTTTGGCAGGAATCTGTCGGTTAGTACCAGCCGGTTACGGTTTGCTAGCAGCTGTGCTGAAGACCGCAGATAAGGGGGAGGAATGCGCCAAGAGCAGTGATCCCAGAAGTTCGGCTCTGTAATTTTACCGGTGGCCATCTTGATGGTGAACAGCAGCCTTCTTTCTCCGATGTAGGATCGGAGCCTGCGTAGTTGAAGAGCTTCTGCTAACTGCGTTGATCTGAGAGCTGGGGGAAGGTGGAGTTTGCTGTTGGCCCATTTTAGAAGCCAGAATTCGGCAGAGAATATTCTTTTAATGTTGGATTCGGCGGCCGAGGTCCATATAAAATAAATAAATAAATTTTCTGTTTATACTCCGGGACGACCAAACGGTCAGAGGAGTTCACAAGATGGACAGAATACAAGAAACAGCACCGTATTCAGTAGTCACGGGCTTGAACCCCGGTCACTCAAGGCACGTGTACTTATGCACCCGCGCGCCTGACCACTAGGCTACGGCGGCCTTTCTCTGAAGCATACAGTATTGTCGGGTAAAGGATTGATACGATGTATCTTTTTACCAGTTGTGGTTCGGTGGTGTGGAGTAGCTGTTGTTTGGCGACCCAGCGTAGTGAATTCAGCCTCGACTGTATGAGGTTTATGTGATCGTTGAAAGATAGTTTGGAGTCGAAAACGACCACCAGATCTTTGTGTGTTTGAACACTTGGAACTGAGGAGCCGTTAAGCACAGGCTCCAACGTTGTTGGACTGCCCTTTAGAGAGCACGTTATTTGTGCTGATTTTAAGGGGTTGATCTTGCCTCTGGAATGGGCCCCCAGAGGTTCCTGGCCCACCTGCTGACAACACCAGGTGGGTCAGAGTCTCTTTAGAGACTGTACGTGTTTTATTGGGACTGGCCCACCTTCCCGTGGTGTGGACGAGTACCCAGAATGATCTGTCCAGGTGACTTATGCTTCTGGGTAGCCAATCGGCCATAACAGAGCAACAGAACACACACATAATACACACAAACCTACGTCACACACATTTGGCCCAATTGTAGTGATACTGTTCTTCACAGAGATACGAGGCGGAGTTGAACAAACGTTCTAGGTGCTGCCATTACATATACACATGTCCACAAATGGTCTGATATCTTTTTGGTTATGCAGCTGGTCAGGATCTTGTACATTGTTGGGAGGCAGTCGATTGATCTGCCTTTCGATTCCTGGGGTAGCCAGTTGTGGATGTACCTGGTAGACTGTTTTGCTTCTTTTCCTCGAATCTCCCATTCTCTCATCTCTTGTATGTCCTTGGTTTTCTCCCGTTCTATTTCTATCCGTGGTGCTCTTCTGTTATGTCTTACTTCACTGCTCCCGATATTTCCCCAGAACTCCTCAATAGTCTTCTTCTGGGGTGGTCCGTTTCCTGATTTCTTACTTTCAACCAGTTTCCTGTAGAAGGCTCTTTGGTCCTCATCGAAGATTCCGTTGTTTATTTTCCACTAGGAACTCTCTTTGTATCGGTGTACTCTCTTGCTGAGTTCCAGGAGGTTCTGCTTCAGCGGGTTCAAGTGTTCTCCTATTCTCTGATTTCTGGTTTCATGTTTGATGTGGAAGCTGTATCTCTTGAGGATGCTCTTCACCTTTGCCATCAATTTATTACTTCTATTAACCTGTTGGTACTAGGTCAACTGACCTATTTTAACTCTTAATTCTCAATTTCTTTTATATTCTGCAGAAGTCTTCTTTCCCAAGCTGGTTGTTCCGTCTGTTTTCGGTTCTTTTGCTGGTCGTTCCGTCTGTTTTCGTTTCTTTTGCTGCTTGTCTCTTATTGTTTATTTTCCATTATTCCTAGTAGCTGCTATGACCGCACAGTGTAGATCTGCGTGGATAGACTCGAGCGTTGCACCATTGTTGTCAAGGTGATGTGGCATTATTTGCCGATTGAGATGGTCTGTTACTCTTCACAGGATTTTATTTGGCCTCTGCTTAAGTACCACGTGGGTTCTTGCGGGATCCATTCCTTCGAATTCAGTTAGGGCCTTCTTCTATTCGTCTTCTATTCTGGATATCATGACTTCGTCTCTTTCAATTTCATCTGCTCTGGGTTGTATTTCTTCTTGCTATTTCTACTCTTGTTCCATATTGACCTTATTCTTTTTAGTTTGTAGTTGATCGCTGACATGCTGCTTGATTTTCCCAAGATGGCAGGAGCTATTAGGATCTTCGTGACGATGGTCCTTCTTTGGTCTGCTAATCGCTGTTCAGTGACCTGAATATCCGGCTATTGTTCCAACCACTTTGTATGCAGTCGCGACCTATACATTGTCATATGCGTCTCTAGCCTGGTTATTTCATAGTATGCTGGCACGATGTACTTATTCATTTCAATGCTCCACTTAATGCGTTGGCGTTTTCTTCCTTCCTGGGTGGTCACAGAGCAGTTGTTCAGGAAGCACATCCAGTTGGTGGGGCTGGATGGTCATGTCCTTCTCTTGTGGTAGCCTTACGGCGGACCCCGCTTACTTGCTCCACTGTCTTGCTCGGGAGATTTTCTCCAACTTTTCGAACCGATCCCTCTGCCTAAGGCCTGAACACAAGTGACTTGATCCTGCGCCACACTCGATGCAGTATGAATAATATTTCTCTGCGACATCATCCATCTATGGAGGTGGACTTGTTTAGCTTCAGCTTATGTCCAGTGGTTTATTTTTATTTATTTATTTATTTTTAATTAAGCCGTCACTCCGACCTTTGGGAAGGTAAGTCCAATGGGATAACTTATTTTACCTTTAAATGTGTTTTGATAGCTCGTAAGTTGGTAAATTGCAACAGGAGACAATGGTTCTGAGAGGGACGCCTTGTATATGCACTTTTGGTAAGACATAAAATTGCGGGAGCTGGCAGGCCGTAGCATGTAACTGCCAATGGTTAGACCTGGAAATATTCTCCGATTTGAACCACTCGTAAACAAACTTGTTCACTTTTGACATTATTCATCCCAAGACCCTGATGAGAGAGTCCTGTACAGTTTCGTAGACATTACGATCGAGCAGAGCCTTGTTCCGATACTTTGTGCCATCGATTACTACCGTGCGGGGTTCCTTGTCGGCTGGAAGGACGACAATGGCGGTGTCTTTTCTAATGGAGTTAAGAGCGGCGTGTGCGGGCTGCGCTTGATTATTTTTTCAGGCTTATATAAGAAATACTTGAGCAGCTCTGGCAAATTTGGAATTTGCATTCGGAACATTTGATGTATGCACCTTTGTTTTCTTCGTTGGTTTCTTTTTTGCAAAATCTGCAGATATTTGCATTTTTAAAACTAGTCGCCTCTTCCATAATAAACAAAATAACTGGACGTGAAGACTACGTGTTTGGTAGTCGCACAAAACTAAGCCTGTTAGTCACTGCAGCGAAACAAAGCTTTCTCCAATTGTGAACTGGACCTCCTGCTGTAGAGTATTGCTTCAGGCAGGGAGGTGACATGAAACGGAGAGAGAGCGAAGGGAAAAATGTTATTAGTTAGCGAAGCTAGTGTCCACTAACTGCAAATTATGCTATACAGTACAAGGATAACTACAAGCTAGCGTCCATCCATGGTTACTGGATCACTTGAATGGTCGAGCATTTAATATAATTCACTTAAGTTACTTTTGATTAAGAGCGCTAAACACGCACGGTATACTGCTAGGCGCCACCTGGCGGCCGTATTTCAGGATAACAGTAGACAACATTAGCATTAGCATTAGTACAGGCATTTGATGCAAGAAAGCAAGCTTACAAAGCATCAGCGAAAAAAAAAAAAAAAAACACACACACAAACACCCTTCTCATTTCCCGCATCCAACCCTCCAAATGTTTGTCTAGTTCTGCCTTGAATCTATTTCAGCTATCAACTTCCACAACGACATATGGGAGTTTGTTCCAACGATCACCCACCCACTGGCTAAAGGCAAACTTCCATACATCTATTCTACAACTCTTTCCTCAATTTGAATTTATGCCCTCTCGGGTGATTATTCTGAGCAAGAGGAAGAATCCCATCGGCATTGAGCATGCCCAAACCATTCAAGGATTTATACAACTCAGTCAGATCACCTCGCAGGTGTCTTCTCCAGACACTGTAATTTGCAGAACTTAAGCCTTTCTTCGTAAGAGCAACCCTTTGGTCCATTCACCAATCTCGTTGCCCTTCTCTGTACTCGTTCCAGCAGCTCTACATCCTTCTTGAAATGAGGCCTCCAGACCTGTATACAGTACTCTAGGTGTGGCCTGACCATTGCCTTGTACAAGGGAATAATCACCTCCTTATCCCTGCTAGAAAAATTCCTATATATCATTGACAGACACCATCAGCTACTCTTGTACCCCGTCTGCACTGCTCAGAGAACTTCATATCTGCCTGCACAAATACCCCCAGGTCCTTTTTACTCTCTATCTCTGTCAGTGTGGTATCACACAGTCGATAATTTACTCTGGAGTTACTGCTTAATGATTTGAATTGTTAACTAACACAACGTAGAAACCACGCTGACGACATTAAGAATGACATTTTAACGATACGATGGTGTCTCTGGAACGGATTTATATCGTAAAGGTGGGCCTATGCACGTGGGTTGCAATGCGGTATTTATGAATGTTTAACATTCATTTTTTGCAGTTATCGTTCATATTTTCGATTTTCTTGATACTTGGGGAAAGAAACTCGTAAACCCGGGAACTCGTAAAGCGAGAACTGTCTTTATGCACAAATTAAGACGGGTGGTCGTTTTAACAGAATTCATCGGAGAGGGAAATTAAAAAATAATCGTACACCACACCCAAAGTGTTTAGTCCGAATTATCGCTTATGCAGCTGACATCAGGGCGTTGGATCTCCCCATACAAAATTAAATAAGCTTTAGAAAACTGCACACACCGCGAGGTGGATGAAGGGGCAGTAAACGTTTGTTGTTTCTGTTAGCACATCGTGTGAATTGGCGATTTAAGAGCAAGGCTGTCAATGGAAACCCTTTCCCCACAAACGAAATCAACGCCACAGGGGGATTTAAGCAGAATATCACTCAATGATTTTATTTTCAGCTATTTTTATGTCATTAAATCTCACTTATTTTTTTTTTCATATTATTTATTATTATTATTTTTTTTTTTTTCTGGTGAAACAAACATGATTGGCCCATTCCAATAATGAAGACGTAACCTACTATTACGACTACAATCCAAATGAATTGAATTGTTGTTTAGGGTTTGGTAACAACAATTCCCCAATCCATTCATCTGTTCATCTCTGCCAACAATCGCTCTTTCTCACTCTCACAGCTCAACTGAACGTGTTAAGACTACCTTAAGAAGATCGAATAGTTTTCAGAATCAAATATTAGGAAGTGAAAGGTGCCAGAAATAATAAAATCTGTTTTAGAACAAGAGGAGATAATGGGAAAAATTAAAGCATTTCTTCAAAGTGAGTATTTTCTCTGAATAAATATTGATATTCCATTCAGTGGCCCAAAATGAATTGTTGGTTTAGTTAATCTTCTTTCTTTCGTTTAAAATAATACTTTTTAGCAGTTGAATTGCGAGAGGATTCCCACATTCACTCTTCCCAACAATCCGCGTTTAGTTTTTCGCTGTCCAATTAAACCTGCAGTTTAGAAATGGATTTCTGCAAATGTGCCTTAAACGGTTTTCCCAGCTTACATTTGAATCTTTCGTTAGTCGGATTATACGCTTCTTGTGGAGGAATCACCCCATTTCAAACTACACAACGCTTTATCCTGACGCCCTTGAGTATATCAAAAGTTTGTAATCATCGTCCTCCAACTTTTGCGAAGCTCAGTTTATTAATGATATAATTGATGAACTTAATAATTAATTTATTAAAAAATAAATTTACTTTACTGTCCGTTATTTTTTGAAGGGCCTACACGCATAAGCAATTCAGAGCCATATTGCACCGAATATAATATGTATCTGCACATGGCATGTGTTCTGTGGTGGACTGTATGTTTCTGGACGAAGGACCCGATATTTCTCGAGAAAGAAACCAATGTTACCATCACCTGAGAGAAACGAACTCTACTACAATGCTAAAAAGTCCTAATCGAATTCCTAGCGTTATTTTAGTGGTTCAAACTTTAAGTGGGAGGAGCAGGACCGAAATTACAGCAACTCGGACTAGCGCGAGCATATCAAAATCTTTCTTATTATGATACAAGTTGATGAAGGTTCTCGATACTGTCCTCCACTCTGTCGCCACAATAAAAGAATAACCCCAAAAGGTGGGTTACGCGGAAACTCCTTGAATGGTTTTCGTTTTACTTATATTTCTCTTCAATAATTTCTTATGACGCAAAGATGATTGGCTCATTCTAATAAAGAAACGAAAAGTACTTTTTTAAAAAAATAAAAATAAACTGAATCGTTCCTTACGGTTTAAATAATAATAATTCTTTCATTTATTTACTCTGCGACAAATTGAGATTGTCACTCAAAAATTGAGAGGAAGGGCATCTTATACATTTAATTTGAACTGGTTTAAAACGGAATAGTTTTCAGCAATTAAAAATCAGGAATCAAATTTGTCAAAGACAAGAGGATCAACAAAAAAGGAGAAAAATGGGAATCACGAGAAAATTATTTCAGAGTAAGTATTTGGTACAAAGTAACTATTCATATTGAATCCTGTTTGTCGGAATTGATTTGTTACTTTATTTACTCGAATTTCCTTTCATTAACAAGAATACTTTTCAGCAGTTAAATTGCGAGGAGGTTTACTGATTGACCCTTCTTAACAATCGATGTTTGTTCTTTAACTGCCCCACTTAAAACTGTTGTTTACCAAACATATTTCTTCAATGTCTTTTACAGGGGCTTGTGGCTGCTTACATGCAGATGTACAAAAATCATCAGAATTTGAGTTCGACGAACACGGAGACAGCGAAGGGAAGGACTGTGTATGTAGATTCGACAAAGTGGAGTACTCCGTTACCGTTCCAGTTAAACCTGAAACTACTTTCGCGGTTACTGCCGATTTCCATCGTATTGGAGGTTCATACACTCTGTCAGATGATGACCTGAGCAACAGCGACGGATCCTACATTGAAGTACTGGAAACGTCTCCTTCTGTGGAGAGCGAAATCTCATCAAAAACACCCGACAAGAACGGGTCTGAAACGGAAGTTTCCGCTATTACACAGGATCCGAATCAGTTATCTGATAAAGCTGTTTCTGGGGATGTAGCTTGGGAAGAAATCCCAGGAACCTCTGGTTACAACCGAGATGAGGATGAAACTCAGTCTGCAATTACAGAAAGTTCAAGCATTATTGAAGAAATTTATATTAACAACGGGGACTTTGGGCTAGAACAAGATGAAGTTCTTTCTGTCGATTCAGACTTCAGACTTATAAGGCTGAATAGAGATGACATCGATCTGTCGCATCTCATTGGGTAAGTATTGACTAAATTCGTTTACTTTGAGCTTTTAAAATCAAATTCAGGAAATAATTACAAGGAGATTTTAAAGAAGTTACATTTTAATCGTAATCCAAAGAGAATAACACTAAAAAAGGAACACCTCTTTCAAATCTGTTTTAGTTATTACTTCATAGTTATTTAGTTATTATTTCAACTACATAGAGAATAAAAATAGCAAGGAGTGCGCATTACACATCTTCTAAATATCCATAGCTTTTTAAATCTTTGTAAAACTTTATACATTACTTCACCCGGCTGAGGTAACCAAGCTTTGTCTTCTCTATTGTCAAATTTGCACGCAGCAACGGATGATATCAACAGCAGTCATGACACCTGAGTACCTGAGTAGTACGGTTTTTAGAGGGGGGCGATAAGAGCGAGAGGTGTTCAGGTACAGTAGTAATTAGCTGCTGCTGCTCTAACATCTGCAGTATTTCACTGAAAGCAACTGCTGTACGAATTGCAGAATCAAATAACAAAACTTCGTTGTACGTTTGCGTTTATTTCCACTGCCAACTAAAATCAGGCGGTTTTCCATCTGCGATTTGCATTGCTAAGGATCTTGCTTAAAGATTTCAGAATAAATTTTGTTCCCTGCCCTCACAACTGCACTCACGTACAGTAATGAATCCTTAAAAAATACACTACATGACTCAGACCCGGTGGACAGTCTGAAGAGAACTTTTAACTGGGGGTTCTCTTTATTAGCGTAGTACGTAGATGGTACTGAAGAGATAGTGTGCATTAATAAGTTGGATAACGTCATAAAGCCTTATGTATCAGGAAATTAGCGAAGAACCATCTATTATTCTACCTTTAGATGGAAAAAGAATTCTCAAAACAATATTATGACGAATATTGCACATCGTGCAACTAGTATGGGCGAATCTTTTCAAAAAAAAAAACACTGCTGGGCATTTATTTTTTTTATTCGAGATTAAAAATATTTCTCAATTCAAGATACTGTGTGCAAATTACATTAAGATTCGCCTGTGCCCAAAGACGTATCAAACAACTCAGCACACATGGGCATTAAATATACAGGGAGAAGATAACAGAAATGAAAAGAAAGAAGGAATGGAATTGGTGTTGGTACCTGTTGGCACCACCCTTGCTATTTATGACGAGGCATTTCACTATAAATTATTAAGCGTCTGTCCCTAATGTATTTTCTTGTTTTTGTTTATTAAATTCAAACGAACTTAATCGTGCTAATTTCCATTACAGATACGATGATGAAAACATCACATTCCTTGAAGAAATAGCTGAGAATCATCGGGTTGTACGAACTCTGTATAAAGCTGCGGAACGCTTCGCAGAAGAGCTTAAAATAAAGGAAAAGAAGAAAAAGTGTGGTGCCAAATTCTGGCTAAGATTTATGTCTCAGAGAATTCTGAACATGTTCAAATAGTGTGGTTTGACATTCCTGATTTCGGCGTTGAGCACGCTTATCCAAATTATATTTATACAATGGAGCATCTTTCGTGCGTGCTCTTAACGTTTTTCAGACAAAAAGGTGCAGAACTATATATCTGTTTCAAAATTCTCAAGATACAGTATGTTTCAATGGACTATTGTTCTTATTTTTTTTCATTATCTCATTGCTAATCATTTATATTTACCTTCACGGATACCTCAATGAATTCTTTGCTACCTCAACGAAGGCCTCAATGAATCTATTACTTGCTGCCCATGATGAGAGAATGTGGAATTGAACTGCTACTGCTTCAAATACATGTGCCTAGGAATCTGCTGTTTGCAACCTTTACTGATCACGGATGGATGTGTTTATTTCAACCTGCAAAGGAGAATTTTCACACCCGAAATCGTAGAGAATGTGTACTGTGGCTGCCATTGTGCAGATGAAGACAGAATAGCTGTTAAACTAGAGTTTCGTCTGATAGTGAGAGTCATTGGTCGAAACGATCTATGGCTGTTACTCTGGAGATGATTACATCCTTTGCTACCTCAACGAAAGCCTCAACAAACCTATTACTTGCTGCAATTGTGAGAGAATGTGGAATTGAACTGCTACTGCTGCTAATACATGTGCGTGGAAATCTGTTACTCTGGAGAAGATGGCATCCTTTGCTTCCTCAACGAAAACCTCAACGAACCTGTTACTTGCTGCAATGGTGAGAGAATGTGGAATTGAACTGCTACTGCTGCTAATACATGTGCGTGAGAATCTGTTACTCTGGAGAAGATGGCATCCTTTGCTACCTCAACGAAAGCCTCAACGAACCTGTTACTTGCTGCAATGGTGAGAGAATGTGGAATTGAACTGCTACTACTACTGCTGCTAATACATATGCGTGGGAATCTGCTACTCTGGAGATGATGGCATCCTTTGCTACCTCAACGAACGCCCCAATGAACCTGTTACTCGCTGCAGATGACGAGGAATGTGGAATTGAACTGCTACTGGTGCAAACAGACGTGTGGGGGAATATGCTCTTTGCTACCTTTACTGATCAGAGATGGATGTGTTTATTTCAACCTGCAAAGGAGAATTTTCACATCCGAAATCGTAGAGAATATGTCCTGTTGCTGCCATTGTGCAGATGAAGGCAGAATAGCTGTTAAACTACAGTTTCGTCTGATAGTGAGCGTCATTGATCGCTACTGTCGAAAATATTTCTGCTAATTGTTGTTATTATTATTATTTATTAATATTATTATTATTGATTATATGATTATTATAGATTATTATTTATTGATTATTATTTATGATGATTATTATATTTATTTATTGAGGAATTATAATAATATATATCTATATTTGTATTATTCAGTATTGAATAAATCCTGAAACAAGAAAAGATAACTGTGTTTGTGGTCTTACTACTTACTTTAGGAACTTCACACTAACCTTCCTCCTTTCCAGTTTCAACAACCACTCAGAGAATTTTCACTCCCTTTTGTTTGAATTTCGTTCCACGAATCGAAATCGGTGGTTGAGTTCTTTGTAATCTTGATTCTACAAATTCTGCCCTTTTCATACTCAACCAGTTACTCATTTACTGTCATATCATCACTCATATGGGTTATGTGTCTCTTAATTATTTATCGAGAAGGATAAACAGGATTAAATTTGGACTTCAGTATCACTGCTCAACAAAACAAATTTTTTATTTATTTATTTATTTTTTTTTTTTGCCGGTTTTCTGGTTTTCTTTTTTTGTTTGCTTCCATCCAGTTTGATCGAGAAAACTGGGTTGAAGTTATTTTCATCGGCCTGTTGAGGAAATTTCTCTCTTCAGCTTACAACGATTTACGCACCAACCAACGGTCGGACGGTGTTCTGCATCCCTTAATCGTGTATCAACGAGAATGTACCGGATTAGATTAGCAGGTGAATGTCACCGGTCACAAACTGGAACTTTTTTCAATCCCTAGTTTTGCGAGCCGATTTCAAATATTTCCCCTGTTTTATTTATTTATTTATTTATTCTAGCACGTGTACTTTTTGTAAGAGGACTGCTGATTAGAGCTGACGGGGTTATTCCACGTCGATGTAGTCGGTGGATACGTGCAGCGGTGCCTACAACCAATCGCACTGTATGCATCACCAATCTGGTCTTCTGCCCCGACGTCGTATATAAATAGATTCCTCGCAGTCGAGTACTGGGTAATGCGATGGATGAACAGGGTCACGGGCAATGCTTTCACCATCTCATAAGGGGTGAAAGCAAACACTTGCTATTTTTAATAAACGGATTTAATAATAATAATAATATCAGAGCATTTAATTGAGATGATTTCGTTAAAACACACGACAGTTGTTACAGTTACATTTTATCAGTTTTAAACCAAATACACTTTTGTTCTGTTTCATTAAACACGTCGTTAAAATAATACAACGCACTCTCGTGAAAAAATATGTAAAATTTAAAAACGTTGTGAGATGATTTCATTTGGTACCCTTTCTCCTGAGTGTTCAGGTACAACATCCAGCAGTGTTCTGGCAAAATAGAGTTTATTCGAAAATCCTGGTTAGCAATTTTTTTAGAGGAGACGACCTCTAGGGCATTCTTTCGTAACCAAGGTTTATCAGCGTAAAAGACTCGCCTGGTGCAAAGAGCATGCCAGTTGGACGTTAGAAGGTGTGCTGGTCGGATGGGTCACGTTATTTACTGCACACCGTAGACGGTCGTGTACATCAGGCTCTTGATCCATCATGCATGGTATCCAAAGTGCAGGCCGGCACAGGCGGTTGTATGGTGTGGGGCATATTTCACTGGCAGGAACTTGTACCCCTGGTGCGTGTGGAACAACGTATCGGTGGTCTCCGCTATGGTCAACTGCTTGCTCACTGTGTACACTCCTCTATGTTACACTCTTGTAATGCTTCTAAATAACAATGACTGGAATCTGTAAAACGTCTATATTGTGATAAAATAAAATACATGCGTACTGATTGTATAACTATATGTTAAAATATTCAAACAAAATAAATTAAATGTCGTATAGAAAGGATAAAATACAATAAAATATATAAAATTAAAAGCGATAATAGTTGTTTAAAACCACTAATACACATATAATACACATAAAACCACATATTATGCTTTCTCTCCTCTCTTCTGAATAACAGAGTTATAAAGCTTCATACAGGAGATCGCACCCTTACTAGATCCGTCACCGCAGGAGTCCCACAAGGAGGGGTCCTTTCGGGCCTTCTGTTTTCATCCATTATCTTCCCACTGGTTGCACATTCTCGATGTCTACTGAGCTATGCGGACGATATCAAGATACTCACTCCCATCATCCCCGGTCAAGACCTAGATCTGGTAAAAATGGAAATTAACAACACTCTCACCACAGTCACATCTCACCTCTGCCAGTTTGGCCTCAAGATCAATCCTGCTAAGTCCGAATTCATGGTGTATTCATTGAAGCAAACTCCTTCTTCTCTCCAGCCTTCGGTCGGCAACACCCTCATCCCAATTGTCTCCAGCCATCGTGATCTGGGCGTTGTATTCGACCCAAAACTTCGATTCAACGCCCACATGGATATGCTCCTCACACGTGCTTCAAGACTCCGGTGGATAGCAAAACAACATCTCCTTCATATCACAGATAAAAAGATAACCGTGAGGTACATAAGAAGAGTTATCTTTCCACCTTTACTCTATGCTGCTGAAATTTGGGCGTCAGCGGCACCGTCAATAAAGAAACCACTCTTTGCCACAGAATTCTGGCTCCTAAAGTGGGCCAACAGGAAGCACAACCTTCCAGCTCTGATTCGTACCACACAGCTTGCCAACTCTCTCGGAATTCCACGGCTTCCCACCTTAGTTGACGACCAACGCCTCCTAGCAAAGGTCAAGATGTTAACAGGCATAATGGCAACACCTTAATTCTGGGATACCTGTGGCTGGAGGTTCCCCCCTGCTGCCCTCAGGGCCAATCCCGAGCTCTACTCGCATTCAGCACGACTCCATCTCTCGGACAGGTTCCTTCCTCAGCAGATGCTCAAGCAAACCCAGGCACTGGGCGCCGACCTGAACAAATTCGCTGCTGACCGGACTTACCGGAAACAAATTATGTCTAGTAGGACTAATCAGCAATGACTGATGTATACCTTGCATCTGTCCCTGTCTGATTGAGCTGGTGCTCTTATCTCGATGTTAAGCCAGCTCAATCAGATTTAACTCTCATAAGGAGTTCTCTCCTTTGTATTATAATATGTTTTCTTCGTAAAATTACCTTTTTTGTAAATAATTGTTCAATTCTCCCGGAAGTTTGGGAAACTGTAAGCCCCTGGCTTTATGGCCGTGAAGGGTAATAAAGATTATCTCTCTCTCTCTCTCTCTCTCTCTCTCTCTCTCTCTCTCTCTCTCTCTCTCTCTCTCTCTCTCTCTCTATAATACAGGAGCTTTCGGCAGCTACAGTGGTTGCAGGATGCCCGACAATCTATATGTACCACACATCTCAGCAGGTTCGCGCATGGTTCACTTCTCCTGCATTGGAACCGGAAAATGGATTGACCACTCTAAACCGTTCGTCTCTTCGTAGGATAAGGGCTTCAAAGAGTGGATGAATGCGACAGCCCTTATCCCTATTATGACTGTAGCGCTCGGACGAACATATTCTTAGACTCTGCAGCCATTTCCGGTTACAAAAGCCATGTGCCTTATCCACGAGCACGGCTTCTTCAGCAGTAATGCCCTGCCCAGTTTCCCAGGCATGTTCCGCTACAGCTGAATCTCCGTAATGTCATTTGCAGTCTTAAGGGCTCTATTGTGTTCACCAGGCGATCCGAAAGTCTACGTTTTGTTGCCCCCACATAATACCCCTCACAATCAGGACACTCAATTTCATATACATACGACCCCACTGGTGGCATTACCCGCAATAGGATGTTTAGTTGCGGACCCCCTACTGTGTGCAACCTCCGACCTGGCAGCTGCACACAGCGTATCTTACACGAGCGCAAGATACGGGAAATGGGGTCCTAAATGCCCGGATAGTAGGGGATGTGTGTGGTGGAACCAGGTCCGGTAAAAAGGTAAAGGTAAAGTGCAGTCATTATCAACCCACTGCAGGATGGAAGCCTCCTCAACAATTCATGCTGAGGGAAATGGACCATAATCTGCCACGCTGGTCCAGTGCGGGTTGACAGATCGACCGTATTCAGCAGTCAGCGGCTTGAACCCCAGTCTACTCAAAGAGCGTGTGCTACTGCACTCCCGCTCCTGCCCACTCGGGTCCGCTGTAACATGCTTAATCTCGTCGCCTCTCTCTTCAGACGAGGAGCAGTGGGACCCCACCCTTTCCAATAAGGCCTAAACCACACTGCTTTTGTGGCAACTGGCGTGAGCTGTTTTGAAGTGTGTGTATTGGCCCTCTATACAGTTTTCTGTAAACCTTATTTTCAAGTGACGCCCTTCTCTGTATACACACACGTCTAAGAACGGAAGTGACCCCCCTGGTCAACCTCCGAAGTAAACTGAATATAAGACAAATCGCTATTCAACCACTCGAGTATTTCTATATCGTGTTTTCTTTGTATCACCGTGAACGTGTCATCAACATATCTCTTCCCTGCACGTAATGGGGGAGGACTAGAGCTCCCCAACATCCTATCTTCAAATTCTTGCATGGCTAAGTTGGCTATAATTGCACTAATAGGTGAACCCATCACCACTCCCCGAACCTGCTGGTACATAACTCAACCGCTGTCTGAAAAAAAAGGCCATTAAAGTTCCTCGCGCCATTGATGGGATTCGAACCCGGGCCTTTTACCCTCGGTGTAAATAGTGGCGTACTGTGGAGATAGTCACCCCCCAGAGAAAGGGGAGTAAATGTCATGGGCACAGTCCATGAGGTCGCCAAATGGATACCGTGATCCCACCTCAAGGCGGAAGATGTCTGCATTATTTCAGAGACAGACATACATTGGCTTTCCATTAATATCCGGACACCTCTCCATCGATGGGGAAACAGTTCCTATGTAGACACATATAGTATCTTATGTAAGGAGGCCCCCAAACGCTAGTTCAACTCCGCCGTGGTACACTGTGATGTTACAAAAACTCTGCAGAAAGGCGAGAAATGTGTGTAACGCATTATATCTCATATTGTGATTACCTTTGTAACGAGTTGCCATGGTAATGTGCACCACCTGGAATAAGTAACGCATCACCATAGGAGAAGACTACTGTTACTTATTCCTGGCGGATACCACCACCCAGTGGGCAACCTTTGGAAAATAGTGTGGGATAAATCACTGTATTATCTACATGCTGTCCCTATTCCACTTTGCAAAGTGATGGTAGGAGAGGGAGAGGAAGAAACTCAGTCCAAAGAGGAAAGGGACAGATACTCCTCGCACTCATTCACTGAACTAAACCACTCATAAACCTACTTGATCGGCAACCCTTTCCCATTAGAGTAGACGGTTTTTGCATAATTGGGGTAACGATGGCCCCTTCAAAACCCCTCTCCAGGCGGAACGGTTTCGAAGCTTATTGGTTTCTTATCGGTGGGTGGGCAGATACCCCGGCTGTTGCAATAGTAAAAACACAGTTACGAATTATATCTGTACATTAGTCTCCTCCACAGGTGAAGCATTACTTATTCGGGATAGTGCAATACCACGGCAACTCGTTGTGAAGGTATTCACAATATGAGATATAATTTAAACGATGCATTGAAACTACGTTAGTAGCAGTAGAAGAAGTGATGTGTGGGCATTACCCATTCATAAGTAAATTTAGGCCAAGCTTCGGAGGTTAGCGGGGCGAAAGGGGGAATTAAAGGACGTCGTTTAAATCTATTACACAAAAGTATTTTATTCCTCATAATCGCGCATGCCACCAGAGATTGGTTTATGAAGGCTGAAAACTGAATAATACAGAAACATCTTCTTTCGGCCCAGACATTCGCTCTTTTGGGTGTAACCCGTGTTTGTCGCACCGAACTTATAAATGCCATACAGGTTTTTTCAGGTAAATTACCTGCTGACCTGTTGGTCATTCGTACTGGACTTATCTGTGACCTCGCACGGGGTAACCCTGCGTTGATGTTAGGTGTTCGGTCGTGCTCAGATTGGGTGGGGCCCGGTGAGGCAGTGGCTTCAGTAGACTGGAGAACAATGTATGGTTTTGTTGTAAATACAAGGCACACTCGCTGGAACAGCTCTGAGAATAGCAGAGAGTCGTTCATATTCTCGCTCTCAGTCTCTTCTGTGAATTACGGGATTAGACCCTCGCACCAATTCAATTTGTATCCCTCTTCCTTTTGGATGGAGCGCGGCCTAAGGTCTAGACTAATTAAATTGAGCTACATTTCTTCTGGCCTTTTCTTTTGCGCGGAGATGGAGGCTGACAGTCATATCATTGTCCTCTGTCCATTCTATGTTCCCCTGTGAAGTCACCTTGACAGAGGGGTGTGTACCCTTGACAGAGATAATTTACCACTTTTATTTGTAAATCACCTTAATTTTAAGGTTGTTTGTTGTTATGTGTATTCCTAAAAATGTTTTTTAACAGAAGATTTCGGTTAGTGCCAAGTAGAACGTGGTTCACCTGTGTGAGATTCAGGACGGTATTCGGTGGAACAATTTAGCCAAAGAATGGACTTGTTTCTCTTTTTATGTATATCGACTCTACTCAGTCCAAATTTTTTAAATAGAGATTGAGAAAATGATTAATTGAAATTAACATTGTAAATATTGTTTAAAGTATAAAAGAGGATGGTCTGTGGCACTGGATTTCATGATTTAAGAGAATAATACGACGCATCCAGTGGAGACTGGAACTGGATTTTAATAAGTAAGTTAAGATGAATACAAGTCGGTTTCAGGGTGACGAACGCCTTCTTCAGCAAGTGAAATAAACGCATACTAACAAAACATAGACGTTAGAGTGGAATAAAATAAATGCTAAATCAGCTGGCGTGATTAGATGACTTCGAGAACGCGCACATGACCGCGAAATTGCGCAAACGTGATTCACGTGATCGGCACTCATTGTTGGTGCGCAGACGTGTGTGGGAGCTGTTTCCTGATGGCAGAGTGACCTGACATAAACAACATACTAAGTTCATAAACATTTCTTTAATACAAGTTTAACCTTTCCTATACAAAATTTGACTATTTTTCTTTAGATATAATTAGTGTAATTTATATCTAAAAATGCTCTTGTTTTGAATATTCAATTTCTTAGCTATGTTTCAGGCCCACTTTACAGTTATCTGTTTTATTTAAAGAATTAGGTGGAGATGGGCATATGCCTGGGAACCACCCCGACATAGTATACACACACACACACACACACACACAGACGTGTGTGGGATTGCTGCGAGCGTTTGTAGAGTTTCAAAACTGTTGATTCGAAGATAGGGTGTAACCTTGTATGCAGCCTTGGAGCGATTTGAGGCTTTTGGACAGTTCGATATATTTAACGGTTCTAACCGAAGGCGGTGACAGTAGTGTCGGGATTGGTTGATCAACTCACAATCGCGTATCGGGTTAAGGTTATGATGATTTGACCAGAAATGTTCCACGATTGCGAAGTGATCAGGTGTAAGGTGTAAGGTGTAAGGTATATTGTTGTCATGCGGCCCCAGGGGTTTCCCCCATCTCCGCGTTGCTTTCTTTGTGGGTGTACCAGTTTCCTGGGAATGCCAGAGGTTTAAAAGTGTGTGGGCATTGTACCTGTGTAATGTCGTGTACCGTTGTTCATCTGGTCATTTAGCCGCTGGACCCCTACTGGAGCCCAGCGTTGCCCCACCTTCGCCCCGTGGAGGCAGACCAGGAAACACCAGTAGACTAAGATTTACTCTGGCAAGTCCTGCCGCTTAATTTCCTGAGATTTCGGCAGCTAGGACCTAAAAAAAAAAAAAAAAAAAAAAAAAAAAACTTATGTACACCTACACATATATGCACATATACACAACAGTGATACATAATATATACGCATCCATGCAATCGTAATTACTTTGGATGTTTGCATACAGCACGTGTGCATGCATTCATATGGCAGGAGTAGGGCATTGCGTAGGATAATTAGGCCGAGACTGGGCGAAGATTATTTTTTTGCTAGATTAAATTTAGTGTGTAGGGCGCTCGCGTTGTGCATAGATAGAGTGGGGGAGGGGAGGAAGAAGGTTGGGGGGAAAAGGCAGAAGTATGGGGGAAACAGAAGAGATTCCCCCAGGTGGTCAGTGAGGCATGCCCATGCCTCACCAGAAGGAAAGGTGGGGTAGCAGGGGGCGAGGCGACTGGTCATCTCGTCCTCCTTCCACGAAGGGATATTAAAGGAGAGCCAGGCTAGTGCTTGGCTCAGGCCGCCAGAACAGCTGCTATTCGTCCTTCATTCAGATTTTTTGTCTATCTTCATGGTTGCTTAGTAGTCCATCTTTGGTGTAATGCACATTTTGGCTTCTAGCCATTATGTGGCTAATGTGCATTCAGGTCCTGTCTTCTTCTGTACAGGGCTTCAGCGAACTTTGAGAAGGCAATATATTCCTGTCTCCCATCCAGGAGGTGTTGTTCTCTATCTCTGGGCAAAAAAGTGATCCGAGTGATGAGTTGGCAGCGGAGGTCATCATAAAGCTGGCATTCATGCATGAGGTGGTGCCAACTCTCCAGCTCTCCACAGCAGCAAGTAGGGTCAACTGTAATGCCCAGGGCTGTAAGTTTAGCCTTAAAGGCACCATGTCCTGTTAGCAGGAAGGTCGCGTGGAGTCCCGGCGTGAACCATGCTGGAGCCATTGGATACAGTTTTCCAACGTTGGGGAAGAATCGTTTGGTGACTTCTCCCTTTGGGGAATTCTCCCATCTGGTTTGCCAGGTTTGCATGAGATGATTTGCAAGTCTCTTTTTCTCAGTCAAACGATTTGTGGTAGGATCTGCGTCGAAGCCGGCGAAGGTGCAGGCTCTTCCCTTGGAGAGTTCATATAATACTCCACATTTAGCTACTTCGAGGTCTAAAGGTAGGGTCCCGCCAGCACCTGCAGCGCGTGGGTGCTAACTGTTCTGCAGGCCCGAGTTATAGCGAGCAGCATGGCTCTATGGATAGAGTCGAGGATTCTGCGATTTACAGCCATGGTGACTTTGGGGTACCAAGCTCCGGAAGCATAGGTAGCTATCGGCAGGAAGGCGGCTTTGTAAAACAGCTTGAGGGTCTTCTTTTTCAATCCCCAATCCCTTTTTGCGACTCTGGTAACAAGGGCTGTATAGCCCCGTATCTTCTTACGGATGTATTTCAAGTGTGCCTGGAAGCAGAGAGTGGGGTCCAGTATTACTCCCAGGTATCTAAGTTCCTTGGACAGTCGTAATGTGATACCATCAATCTTAATCTGTGGGGGTCTCCTGTAATCTAGGGCACCCTTGAGGAGAATGGAGTCCGTTTTGGTTGCTGAGATCCTAAGGAAGTGGATATTGGTCCATTCTTGTAGGATTTTAAGGGCATGATTTGCCTTTCTTTCCAGCTGGATTCTGCTATTTCCCTCTATCATCATGCGAAGTGATCAGTGTCACCTAGGCGAATCCATCTATTATGCTCTGCGATGCAGTCCTGAAGGCGTCTTGAACTCTCTCCAAAAAAGCAACTGCCGCAATCAAATAAATGTTTATTGTGAAGTACAGAGTAACAGCAAATTATCCCATCACGGCCACAAGCACCAGGGGTTCACATGAAGTAGATTGAGAAAAACAGAATAATATACCGTTTTTACAAATACAAGACAGGTTTAAAAAAAAAACTTGACAATAGTTCAGCAAGGCTCCAGTGATGACAGATTTGAACATGGGGAGAGGTCCATCACAATCCACTTTTAGAATTTCAGGGTTAAAGGGCTTTGGTCAAGTTGTATCTGTCCTTCTTGTTTCTTATTAGCCTGTCAAAGTCTGCGTCCACACAGTTCAAGGTGGCGAGCATCTGCTTGGGGAGAAACCTGTCAGTGAGTGCAAGCCAGTTGTGGTGAGCTTTCTAACAGTGAAGGGATGTCGGACGCAGCTGCTGCTTTGATATCCACCGTAGACGAGAAAATGTGTTGATTTTGTCGATCTGGTTGACAAAGGACATCTTTTGATCAAACAGAACACCAAGGTGTGTGTTTGCGCGAGGGTACGTTTGATACCCCTCCGAATGACACGTTGAGTAGAGTTGGCACGGATTTAAGGGAGAATATAACCTGAGCGGACTTCCGTGGATTGATTTTTAGATTGAAGCCCGCCAGCTACGATTCAAGATCCTTAAGTTGGGAATTCATCCTATTGCTGAATGTTGTCGCCAGTGTTAATTTGCGTCAGCAGTTTGACATCATCAGCATAACATAAGAGACCGTTCATGGAGGCAATGGACACGATGATAGACGTGAACAGTACAGCAGATAGGACACCGCCCAGCGGTATTCCAGCAGTAATATCACAGGATAGGGTGTGTTGTTCCCAATGTAAAATAAGTATTCTGGGACAGAGCACAGATTACAAAGAGCACAACAAATCACCTCGAATATGAAATTTCTACTTAAGTAGAAGGAGCAAGGCCGGGATCGACACTGCATCAAAGGCTACTGTTATGTCGAGATATATGGTTGCCAGCTCAGCTCTTTGTTCGAATGCTGGGGAGGATGCGTTCTGTGGTGGCTGCCAGTTAGAGATTGATGATTTTCCTGGGATGGCGTTGTGGATTTCAGGCGGTTTCGTCTTGAGGATTTGATGAGTAACTGTCGGTAGCAGAGCCTTATCGAGAGTTTTTTTTAGCAAATAGGAATGCAACGAAGATGGGTCTAAACTGGCTGACGTGTTTGGAAAATTGGTTTCTAGGGATGGGGTGCACCCCGTACTTAATCCACTTGGTTGGAAAATAATGTTCAGTGAGGCATTTGTTGTAGATCGAGAGAAGAGGATCTATGATGAATGTGCTCAAGCATTTGACCATAAATTGCGGAATTCCATCCTCCCCAGCAGTGGCTGTTATGGGAAGGGAATTGATGGCACCTATGAGCTCCTGTTTCGTTATCTCGATAGTCCCCAGGACATCTTAAGGGTTTTCATAGCGTGGCATGTTGCGCGGTAGATTATTCCACTACGTAAGAGAGGGGCGATGGGAATTTTTTTACATTCGAGAGCAGAGGACGTAAGTTCCTACCAGGGAGTTGCACGCATTTCATGCCTAGGATCTTAGAAATCTGAACCGATGTGCCGGATAGTAAGGAATATAGGCAGTTGATGTACTGTCACGGGGGGACGATGGCCTCAGATGTGTCGCAAGTTGTCGTGCTTGTAGGAAGCACTTGTCTAATAAATGGGTTGGGTACCCACAATTCACTAGGTGAGCTTTTATTCTGGAAATCTCGGTGCGCCTGGCTTCCTCCGAGCTGGAATGTCTCCAAGCTCTAGATAATAGAGCGCGCGCAGTGCTGTTTAGATGTCAAGGGGCATTGGCCGATCTCTAGTTTCGATAATTTTCGACAACAGTAATTACCGATAAATCTCGGTAATTTTACAATTTTATGAAATTCCGTCCACTAGAGTTCAATTCTTACGTGTGGACAGACAGACGGACAAACGGACGGACATCGTGAAAGCGACAGGCGCTTTACGCTCATATACAAAATCGCCGAAAAAGAGAAAAACAAAAAGAAAACAGGGGAGGTAAGAGAAGAAAGAAAATGTTCCCTCTGACATTACAGTGGTTTTGTCACATTCATTCGTTTCTATAGGCCGTCGTTCCTTGTCTCTGATTGGAGGAATTTCTTAAGTCATCTGTCAAGGCTGTTGTTAGGCGATGACGGGTGGAGAAGTAAGAACAAGTATTCCAGGATTTTCAGTGCGCACAATATAAAAATCTGTACACGCACAGACTTATATAAACACAATACAAGCTGGCGTAACAAGGAACAAGTGTTTGATGCGTCTAAAATTACAAAAAAGACAAGAAAATGCGTTCCAGCAATTGCGTACTTTCAAATGCTAAAAAGAATTGCTCCAGCATATTAATCCTACCGAACAGAGAGGAACCTGAAGAGGTCTCGCCCATAAATAAAGGAGTCAGCACAAAAAAAAGAAAAAGAACTTGGTCCACACGCAGGAACAGACACAACTTGTCATAACCGCGGAGTGTGGAAATGGTAGATTTTAGTGAATATTAAACTGATTAGTGTTAACAGCATCTCTAACTATGAAGCAATCCTCGTTACGTTAAGATACAACTTCGTGACGTTTGACCTCTGTGTGGTGTACATACCTCCAACGCCTTCCCCGCAAATCATCCTGGAAGTTTCCAACTGGATAATCAATCAGCTGCATCCCACAGCTTCTCATGTAGTTTGTGGTGATTTCAATTTACCTCCTCAGCTATCTAATATGAAAAAGGATCTTCTGGCACACTTGAGATGTGCTGATCTACAACTTATTAATGAAGCTCCAACCAGGGGGAATAACCTCTTAGATCTAGTTCTAGCCTCTATCCCTTGCACCCTTGATTACATTGCAGAAACGTCATTCGACTCTGATCATGTCCCAATACATGTGACTGCATATCTGCCAGCCCCCAAATTAGAAACCAGAAGGACAACAAAAAAGGTTGACATCACTAGCCCCAACTTACTTGACGTAGATAAGTGCATCAGAGCCGCCTCTCTCATTCCCTGGGTGGCCTTAGAGACTTGTGACCCAGAAATAGCTGTGAACATTCTCACAAACTGGATCAACACGGTTGCCAAATATGCCGCCTCTAAAAAAATCACAATCAGTCCATATACAAGACTTTGGTGGAATTCAGAACTCAAAATGAGTTTCCAGCTGAAGCAACAGCTCCATCGCACATGGAAACAGTCGCAAAATGTCAATGATCGCATCGTTTATTCTAGGGCACGGGCTCAATTTAATCGCATGAAATCTGAGGCAATCAAATTATACGTTAACCGAGATCTGGCTAAAGGAAAAATTCCATACAAGAAAGTGAACCATCATTTTCCTCTGCAACTTGATCCTGAATTGTGGCTCGATTTCGTCACAAGATTTAATCGTAATCCCATGCCAAACTCAGATCTGGCTCTACTAACAGAGCCCACCCAGCAAGAAGTGTTGAACACCATTCAGATCACAAAACAACAGCTGATCGTCGCCATCAATTCTCTACCTGCCTCGTCAACCACTGGTGATGATGGAGTTCCCCAATTCATGCTCAAATGCCTAAGTCCGTACATTATTCAGCCACTTTTAATTATCTTCAACCAGTTACTCTCGAACCAGATTTTCCCACAGCAATGGGAAAACTATCTTATCAAACCTTTAGCCAAAGTTCAGTCGCCATCGAAACCTAAACATTTTCGACCCATCTCCAACTCCTCCAGCCTGCTGAAGCTCCTGGAGAAGACCTTACTCCCGATCCTCACCAAGCAGATCATGCCCAGTAATCCAGCCCAAATTCACTATTCCCTTCCAAACAGATCAACGATCACAAATCTGCTAGCCACAACGAATACTATCTTGTCAGCATTCGAGAAAAGGCACGAACTAGCTGTTACTTACTTAGACATTGAGGCTGCATTTGATGCCGTCCAAGTAAACCAACTACTCACTCTCCTGGAATGCCACTTCCAGATCACAGGGAACATATTATGCTTTCTCTCCTCTCTTCTGAATAACAGAGTTATAAAGCTTCAGACAGGAGATCGCACCCTTACTAGATCCGTCACCGCAGGAGTCCCACAAGGAGGGGTCCTTTCCGGCCTTCTGTTCTCATCTATTATCTTCCCACTGGTTGCACATTCTCGATGTCTACTGAGCTATGCAGATGATATCAAGATACTTACTCCCATCATTCCTGGTCAAGACCTTGATCTGGTAAAAACGGAAATTAACAACACTCTCACTGCAGTCACATCTTACCTCTGCCAGTTCGGGCTCAAGATCAATCCTGCTAAGTCCGAATTCATGGTGTATTCATTGAAGCAACCTCCTTCTTCTCTCCAGCCTTCGGTCGGCAACACCCTCATCCCAATTGCATCCAGCCATCGTGATCTGGGCGTTGTATTCGACTCCAAACTTCGATTCAACGCACACATAGACATGCTCCTCACACGTGCTTCAAGACTCCGGTGGATAGCAAAACAGCATCTCCTTCATATCAGAGATAAAAAGACAACCGTGAGGTACATAAGAGCAATCATCTTTCCACCTTTACTCTATGCTGCTGAAATTTGGGCGTCAGCGGCACCATCAATAAAGAAACCACTCTTTGCCACAGAATTCTGGCTCCTAAAGTGGGCCAACAGGAAGCACAACCTTCCAGTTCTGATTCATACCACGCAGCTCGCCAACTCTCTCGGGATTCCACGGCTTCCCACCTTAGTCGAAGACCAACGCCTCCTAGCAACAGTCAAGATGATAACAGGCACAATCGCAACACCTTCATTCTGGGATACCTGTGGCTGGAGGATCCCCCCTGCTGCCCTTAGGGCCAATCCCGAGCTCTACTCGCATTCAGCGCGACTCCATCTCTCGGACAGGTTCCTCCCTCAGCAGATGTTCAAGCAAACCCAGGCACTTGACGCCGACCTGAACAAATTCGCTGTTGACCGGACTTACAGGAAAAAAATTATGTCTAGTAGGACTAATAAGCATTGACATGTGTACCTTACATCTGTTCCTGTCTGATTGAGCTGGTGCTCTTATCTCGATGTTAAGTCAGCTCAATCAGACCTAACTCTCGTAAGGAGTTCTCTCCTTTGTATAAAATATGTTTTCCTTTGAAAAATTACCTGTTTTTGTAAATTAATTGTTCTATTTTCCCGGAAGTTTCGGGAGGTTGTAAAAATGTAAACCCCTGGCTTTTTGGCCGTGAAGGGCATTAAAGATTATCTCTCTCTATCTTGCACAGCGCGGAGACAAAGATTTTTTCTACCAATGAAGGATTTGCCGATGAAGTCTTCGGGAGGGGAAACCCCCCCCGTGTTTGGTGAGATTTTCCCTAATAATGACAGGGTCTTTTAAGAGAAAAATAATTTCGTTTTCAGTCAACATTGCTGATTTATTCGCTGCTTATGACCAACATCGCCGGAAGTATAAAGATTAAATTATACAAACTGAAATAATACAAATTGCGATAACAAAAGGAGTTTCCTTGAGTCCGGTTTTCTGTGAGATTCAGTAGGCACCACGAAGGCATAAACCATCCAGTACAAAATGTACAAAAACTCCTATTTATTTATGACTTTCCCGTTGAACATTTCCGGTACAATTTCAGAACTGTATATTTTCAATTGTGTATTTGTATAATTTTATTCAAGGTTGTTCCTTTTATATTAAACACAATTTATTAAATATTACTTTACACGCAGAAATATCCTCGAGATTTTCATTACTTCATTTCCGGCCCTATTCACTTTAGTAAATATTATTAATTTTAATAATGCGTGGAGTATTGAAACCTGCCTAAATTCTACTTTCCAGTAATATATATCACTCCACATTTATTCCCAAGAAGAAAAAACATACACACGCAGCTTTCTTTGCATTAACAAAGCACGCTTAATAATTTACGCAGCCACCATTACAAATCCCTCACTCATCTCTGCATGGACTCCAAAAGGTCTTCTGTGTTCCCACGGTCGCAGCATCGAATATCCTTTTCCAGAAGGTCCCAAACGATCTCAATTGAGATGAGATGGGATGAGTTCGGCGGCCACTGGAGGTTGGGAGAATTTTCTTTTTCTTCTTCTTCTTCCTTCCTTCCCAGTTAATATTAGGCCTAGTGGCCTTTAATGGGCTTTTTTCTGTCCATCGCCGAATTACTCAGTCACAGGCGTAGATACCAAGGTTTTTTTACAGCAAGAATGTGGGGTTTTTCGTCCAGCGAAACAGACAAATCGATCATTGAACACACGCAATTAACAGACATAAGACACTCAGCACGGCATGTGAATTTAAAACATCCGGGTGGCCTAAATATAATAGTCCACACACAGTCCTAATATAAAAGGTTTTCTAATAATAGTTTTAACACAGAAGGTTTGCACTTTCTGTAATATTACCAGTGGAGAAGATGCTTGACGCATATAGTCAGGTGTCTTGATATAATCTAACTAAAAACTGCTTTGAACACGATATGTTACTGTTCTCTTAGGCTCAAACTCCATCATTACGCCTGTCGGTCATGGCCCTCCCCATGGTTCGGTGTTAGGGTCACTCGTCTGGAACTTTGTACAGGATGAGTAGCTCGTTAGAACTGTTCATAATTGCTTTAAACTGGTATACGCCGATGACCTCACACTGCTTGTAAAAAGGATTCTCTTTCCTCAATTGAATCTGTTGCATATGGTATTATGACTGATTTACCTCAATGGTGTACCATCATCAAGTTATCTGTAGCATCAACCAACACTGCAATGATGATGCTAAAGGAGTCGCTTGATGCTTCGCGGCTTCCGATGTTTAAACTTTCAAATAAGTCATTGTCTTTGGTGGCCTTTCATAAATTTCTCGGTATGATCTGATAGAGTAACTACACACTAAGTTCAATTAATTTTATTTTGATTTTCCGAAAGTCGCTTGGATACTCGGTACAGGATATTTCGGGTCCGTACCGAGCCACGCTTAGTTATCGCCCACCTCCTCGTGGTGTAACCGGCACGGGGCATCTCTCCGGTGGTCGTCTTCCTGATGGCAAATAACCATGCCCAAATATAACATTCTTCGGATTTTACAAAGTTTTGAATTCATCACCGTGTACCGAGATGGAGTTCATCTGATGTTCCTGAGACAGCGCACAAAAGATGGAATAAATGAAATATTGCCAGCATTCCACCGTTACCCACGACAATCATCCAATTTTCGAAATCTGTCAGAGTCGATTCGATCAAATAGATCGTATGGACGGCATAAAATCAACAGGCACGGTCACATTTACCAGTTGTGTCAGCCATACGTGAATCACCCGCAGAAGAGGAACATCCGATTGCTAAAACACTCGGGTGGCCATAATGTTTTGTCTGGACAGTGGAAAGTTTTGAAAACTGATATTATAAAACTTAATTAAGCAAAAGAAGAATACACTTGAATTAGGGGGTACGGTAACTAAATTAATTTTAATTCGGTAAAAAGAAGCTTTCGGGGTAGCGCACCCCGTCCTAAGCTAAGTACATGCACACAGAAATGTAAACATAACATGAAATGTTAAGAATGAATTAAACTCAATAAGCAGTGTGGGCTCAGACTGCTGGAGAGCGTGCACATGAACGTGAGAGAGTTCAATCACTCACTCTGTCAGATCAGTTGTTTATTGTTGGTACCCGGTGCGTATGTGAGATGACTGCCAGCGTTTGTTGTGGTTTCACAGTACGTACTCTAAATTTGGGTGTAGTCTTGTACCTCTATTGCGATTTGTTAACAGGAGACAAGTAAACCTATTAACAGGTTAACAGGTTTACTTGTTAACAGGAGAGACTGCTTCTACAGGGATGGGATACACTTAAATAGAAAGGGTGCAAGAATGTTTGCTGATGCTATCGAGGCAATGTTAGGTGGGTCGGAAAACTGCTAGATTGGGGGGATACAAGGACTAATAGATTAACGGTAGCCAGTGGCAGAGGTGAAAGTGATTCTTGCACTGCTTCTATTGGAATGAGCCGCAGCCTGGAAAATAAGATGCAGGATATTTCAGAGACTGCTGGGAATCATTGGGGTACAAATAAACACATGGGTTGTGTTAGGGTAGCTAAGAAAAAGAACAGGTGCATGTATACTTGTGTGTACACCAATGCTAGGAGTTTAGTAAATAAATTTGATGAATTTGAGGTATTGCTCAAAACATCGAAGGCAGATATTTTTGGGATATCAGAGACGTGGTGTCACACAGATATAAGAAATGCAGAACTGGAATTTGGGGAGTACAATGTCTACAGAAAGGATAGACAGGATAGGAAGGGAGGAGGGGTTATGCTATTAGTTAAAAAACACATAAAATCCAAGGAAGTGAAGCCAGTCGACATCGCTGGACAGTGCAGTGTCGAGTCAGTTTGGTGGGACATAAGCATTGGGAGATCAAAATTGAGAGTAGGAGTGTGCTATAGGCCTAATGACTCTGATGAGTATAATAAGAAACTGTTCGGAGAAATAGAGTGGGCCAGTAAATCAGAGAGTCTTATAATGGGGGATTTTAATTTCCCAGATATTGACTGGAATTTGGGGGCTGGTCACTCACACAGTAGCAAGGCTTTTGTGGATTTATTGGATGATTGTTTTCTACATCAGCATGCTCCGGAGGCAACTAGAGGGAGTAATACTCTTGATTTGATTATCAGTAGTGATTCTTCATGCATTAAGAATCTGCAGATAAATGAACCACTTGGTGGCAGTGATCACAGTGTGCTGAAGTGGGAGTTACTCAAAGAGGTAACTACCATTAGGGGTAAAGGGAAGGGGTATTGCTTTCGTAAAGGCGACTACAATGGACTGAGACAGTATTTAAATTCTATACAGTGGGATCAACTGATAATGTTACCAACAGCAAATTCAAAATGGGAAGCATTCAAAGAACTTATCGTGGAAGCTACTAGGCTTTACATACCAACTAAGAAATATTGTTCAAGGTTTAGGCCTAAATGGTTGTCAGATGAACTAATGAGGCATATGGCAGAGAAGAAAAATGCATGGGATACATACAAATTAACACGTGACACGGACGCCTATGATAGATACAAGTTGATCTGTAACCAAGTTACAAAGGAGGTTAGGCAGGCGAAGGCAGATTACGAGAGATCCTTGGCAAGGGATGCGAAGAAAAACAGCAAAGAGTTCTTTACTTATGTAAACTCTAGAAGGAAGGGGATGAATCAGATTGGTCCACTTGAGATCGATGGGTCAACTGTTGATGACCCTGCTCGGGTAGCTAAGAAACTAAATGAATATTTTGCATCGACATTCACACATGAGGAGTTATTCAGCGAGGGGAATGCCAGAGGTGTATTCAACTCTAGCAGTAAGCTAGAGAATCTTGTAATAACTGAGAGCAAAGTGGAGGAGAAATTGTTGAAGATAAACACAAGAAAGGCACCTGGGGTGGATGGGATCTATCCAGTTATATTAAAGGAGGCAGCAAAGGAGGTAAGCAAACCCTTAGCCATAATTATGAGAGCTTCCTTGGACTCAGGGGAGGTACCCATTGACTGGAGATGTGCAAATGTGACCCCAATTCACAAAGGGGGATCAAAGGCTGACACAAGTAATTATAGACCTGTGAGTTTAACTTCTGTTCCCGGAAAATTAATGGAGGCACTGGTGAAAGAAGCACTGCAGGATCATCTAGACAAGACTTCAGTTATCTAGACAAGACTTCGTAGTCACACACGCATTGTTGGCAGTTAGGCCTAGTGGATATTGCTGGGAATACGTCCATAAAGTTTTGAATTGGAGCAAGTGCGTGCGTGTATAGTGTGTGGCAGCCTGCGAATGAGCTCCGATTAAAGTTAAGATATAGAGTGCATGTGCGAGTAGTGTAAGGTCGCCCTGAACGAAGTTCTCCCTATATCATGCAATATTAGTGTTTCTTATTCTCGCAAGTAAGCAATTTATATCAGATGGTTCGTCTCATCGTCGCAGATCCCATAGTCACGTCTTTTGAATATGATTGTTTTCAGGTAATCTTCTATATTAATTTTATTTGAAACTATCGCTTAGTACAATACTGTATATAGAAGTTGCTCAAAGCCTATCTAACCCCGTTTCTGAATGCTAGAAGAACAAGGTCAAAGGTGTGCCTAATACGCTAATTCCCAAGAGTAACCTGCTAAAGGGTAGTAAAGTTAATCCTTGCCGAAAACTTTACAGAACATTCCCTTGGTTGAACATTTTTGATCACGCAGTTTGTGGAAACTGAACTTAAAGCTGTGGAAAGAGAATACTCAACGAAAAAATGCCAAATAATCAATTCAACTGCGCTATCTGTAAGGTGGTGAAATCAGCTGTATTTCTGAGCTGTCTTTCGTGCAAGAGGGGATTTTGTAAGCCGTGCACCCCCACAGTGTTATGGAAACTGAATAAAGAACGGCGAAAGGTGTGGACATGTGATATTTGTAACAGAACGAGCGAAATCAACAGAGAGAATGAAACCGTAAACCCACGGAAAGCAGACAGCAGCATCCTAGACACTGACCTCGACAATTTCACATCACTGACATCATTACCGCCTGCCGAACCTTCTGACTGTCTTGTTACTAACAAAAACGGAACAGAGATTGTTTGTAATGGTTCCAACACAAAAACTATTATGCCTGAAAGCCCGATGGCCAATACTGACCAAGTAATCACCAACGATTTCATTAGTAGAAGCCTTACAGAAATCATCACTGAACACACGAGAACTATCACAGCCCTACAAACAGATAATGCAAGGATTACGTTAGACAAGATGGAAAGAATTTTTGAATGCGTCGCTGATCTCTTCACTGAAAACCAGTTTCTGCGGGCTCAAAACTTAGAAATCCTGCAGGAAGTATCTCATCTGAAGAGCCAACTTGAAGAACTTAAGAGCATGACTATGAATAGTTTCACTTCGAAGCCTGGCCAAGGTGCAGGATTCCCATTCACCTCTTCTATACTCACTAATGGGATGACACATAACGAGAATGATGTAACAGCATACAATCAGACTTCCGCACTGAAAAAGAACCCAATGCGGAATCAAAAAGAAACCTATGAGGTATCAACTTATGAAAGTAACGCTGCATGTGTAGATCCCCTAGCTCTCTTTATAGCAGGCCGAACGTGCACACCTCACCAGCTTGACGCACCGAATCAAATTTTGGATAGATCCATGATTACAAATACCATTCATCCCAATTCTGTTAGTAGACACTGTCAGGAAACTCCTACAGAAACTCACCTTGGCCCCCACTCGTAGGGTGAGGTTGTCGCCGGGCCGTCCCCTCATGTATCCAAAGGAAACACAACGAAGGAAAAGCGCCAAACGGCAAGGATGGTACCTGAGACACGAAGAAACAAGAGATCGAGAAGATCATATATAACTGGGACAGCCCCAACTACTTGGCTCAAGACTAGTGGCAACGTAGCACACATCGACCAACAACCCACTCGCAAAAGCCTATTCATCTCACGATTGGCTCCACACACAACCTCTGAACAAGTTAAAAATGGCATAAGTGATAATTTGAATATATCCGTTGATGTATACCAACTACCCACAAAATGGCCTTCTTATTCATCTTTCAGATTAGACTGCAACAGTACCCAATATAAAATCCTGTGTCAGCCATCCACTTGGCCTCAAGGGCTCCTCATCAAGCCCTACTTTCAATCTTCGCCCCCCACCAGACTTCAGAGGCACAGCCAATCAAGACACGATCACATTCAGGGTCCAGTAAACCCCACTAGCTGACTCACTACCGAAATCATGAATGGAAGCCAATTCACAATAATTCCTGTTAGGATATCTGAAAGAAACACCTTAAAAAAAGAGAGAAAAAGACCGCAGAGGGTATTAAGGAATATCCCCAGACATAATAGCATCTCTATATTCTATCAGAATGCCCGTAGCATCCGTAACAAGCTTGAAACTGTAGAAGAACTTCTACTTTCGCACAAGTTTGATGTGCTTTGCTTAACAGAAACCTGGCTTGGCCGAAATGAGGAGCATTTTCCATATGCAGTGTCGGCTGGATATAATGTGATTCTCTGCTCCCGACAAGACAAAAGGGGAGGTGGAGTGGGACTCTTCTACAAAACACCGCACATACTTGTTACTAAGAATTATAAAAGTCAGTCCACTAAGTTCGAAGGGCTAATTGCGTCATGCGAATTTAAATCTGCTCGCATTGATTTTGCAGTTATATACACCCCTCCAGGACCCGATGCTGAAACCGTCGACGAGATAACTAATTGGCTCATTCATGGGCTCCATCACTCAGCAAGGCATGTTATCTGTGGAGACTTTAACTTTTCCCCTCAACTTGTTCATCTTCAGTCCAGATTGCTAAATAACCTTCACCCATTAGGAATCCATCTGATTAATAATCTCCCGACCAGAGGTGATCACCATCTTGATCTTGTGCTATCATCGAGCAATTGTGAACTTGATTCTACAACAGAAATAGCTTTTCAATCTGATCACATGCCAATTTTAATTAACTTATATTTTCCGACTCCAAATTACAACGTCTCGACTCAGGTCCACACCAAGATAATAACGAGCCCAAAATTACTCAACATTACTAAATGTCTAGAAGCAGCCACTGCAATTCCTTGGAATGCACTTGAGCAATGTGATAATCAACTTGCCTTAGACCTTTTAACTCGCTGGCTCATCACAATTTCTAATTATGCAGCCTCAAAGAAAATAAGGATCTCTGAACGTACGAGAGGATGGTGGACTCCTGAGCTGAGTAACAGTTTTAAGCTTAAACAGGAACTGTACAAACAGTGGAAAATGACAGGACTAGCTCCGGATCGAATTGCGTACTCCAAAGGACGAGCAAGCTTCAACCGCCTCAAGTCTCAAGCCATAAAACATCACATTGAAACCACACTTCATAAGGGCTGTCCATCATACCGACAAAAATACTGTGAACTCCCTCCACAGTTTGATCCTGAAAGGTGGATGGACTTTATTGCACGAGTTCAGCAAAACCAACTTGAGCCCAGTGATATTCCCATGTTTGATGATGATGTGCCCAGAGATGCACTTGAAACCATTCAATTAACAAGACAAGACCTTTTATCTGCGATTAATAAGTTGCCTGCAACTGGTACAGCGGGAATCGACAAAGTACCACAATTTATCATTAAATGTTTGAGCCCATTTCTAAGTGATCCGCTCCTAATAATTTTCAATAGCATATTAAAAGGAGAATTTTTCCCTCCAATATGGAATTTATATTCTGTTAGGCCACTCCCAAAAGTTTCCCAGCCAACTGAAGCCAGGCACTTTAGACCCATCTCTCGTTCCTCGTGTCTATTGAAATTACTTGAAAAAACAGTACTGAAAACACTTACCACGCACATTCTCCCGCACAGGCCCCAGCAAATTCATTATTCGTTGCAAAACAGATCAACAGTTAGTAACCTGATTATGACTACTAATGCAATCCTTGGATCATTTGAGGAGAAAGAAGAAATGGCAATCACATATCTTGATTTACAAGCTGCGTTCGATAGTGTTCACATCCCAGCCTTGCTCAAACTCCTTCGAAATTACTATCACATCACAGGCCCAGTATTGAAGTTTCTGACATCCTTTCTTCAGAATAGAATCATCCAAATGTACATAGGAAAACAAAGGTATACTAGACAAATACATGCAGGCGTTCCACAAGGAGGAGTCCTGTCCGGAATTCTTTTCACTGCTATCATCTACCCACTAATACACAATAGAACAGATATGATATCATATGCAGATGATTTAAAGATCTTCACAAAAATAAATTTGACCGATGAAGCCAAAAACGCCACAGTAACCATCAACAAGACCTTATCAGAAGTACAGCAGTACCTCAAGAATTTTGACCTGCAAGTGAACCCTGAGAAATCTGCCATCATGGTATTCTCTCTTAAACCCATACCAACCATAATTCAGCCTGCGATTGACGGAGTCCCGATCCCCTGCGTTGAAAAGCAAAGAGATCTGGGTGTAATCTTCGACAGAAAATTACGATTCCATCACCATATAGAAGAACTCTGTGCTAAATTCAACAAGAAACGGTGGGTTGCCAAGCAGCACTTGCTACACATTCACAACAGCAACCTGATAAAAATGTACATCAGGATGATGATTTTTGGAAGTGTACTGTATGGAGTAGAGTTGTGGGGCTCAGCTGCAGACACCACAGTTAAACCATTAAAAGCCGCTGAATACTGGCTCCTGAAGTGGGCAACCTGGAAGTGTCATCTCCCACCACAGCAACGCACAACACCAATGGCCAACGCGCTGAATTTAACCAGGTTTTCAGCATT
The DNA here is from genome assembly GCF_048544385.1 of Mastigoproctus giganteus. Lineage (NCBI taxonomy): Eukaryota > Metazoa > Arthropoda > Arachnida > Uropygi > Thelyphonidae > Mastigoproctus > Mastigoproctus giganteus. The sequence continues at coordinate 38,982,736 of NC_143583.1, forward strand.
AATGCACGAGAGAAGACTCATCTTCACCGTAAAAATGATTGCCGGGAGAGTCTCAGCACCCAACGTTTGGGACACCGTGTGCTGGCGGATTCCCCAACCAGGTCTCCGCTCCACTCCCAAGCTTCTTGCTCTTCCTTCGAGACTACATTTGAAAGATCGGTTCCTGCCTTATCAGAAGCTCCACCTGGTTCAATCCCTGGATGCTGACTTATTTAAAATCATAGATGATAAAAAGTATAGACGGATCATCCTAGATCTGCACGTGGTCTCCAGAACTACCAACTGATCTCAGATCGTAATGGCGGGGCAAGAGACTCTCAGAAAACTGGACTTGAGGAAAAGCTTTTGTTATCACAATTTGTTATTTTTGTTATTTTGTATTAGTTTTCCTTTCAAGTCAATGTTATCTGCTATGAGTACTTTTTTTTTTATTATATAATTTGCTTATAATTAATCTTTACAATTTCTTTATTATCTCTGCCGTTTGTTAACCTCTGGCATGGTGCCGTGAAGGGTATTGTATGGTCGTGGAACCTGCGTGTACTGGTGAACTGTACAATAAAGATCTTATAGCTAGGACACAGCATGGTTTTGTTAAGGGGAAGTCTTGCCTGACCAATTTGATTGGATACTATGATGCAGTCACAAAAGAACTGGATGCAGGGAATAACTTTGATATTATATACTTGGATCTTAGAAAGGCTTTTGATACTGTTGCACATGGAAGACTGCTACACAAATTGGAGCAGTGTGACATTGGAGGCAAATTGCTGCTATGGATAAAGGGGTGGTTGAGGGGGAGAAGACAGAGAGTGGTAATCAATGGACACTGCTCATCGTGGACTAATGTTATTAGTGGAGTCCCTCAGGGTTCAGTATTGGGGCCTTTATTGTTTTCTGTATTTATAAATGATATTGATGATGGTATATCAGGCTTAATGTCCAAGTTTGCAGACGATACGAAGGTTGGCAGGGTTGTCAAGGACACTACTGACACTATGCTGCTGCAACAGGATTTGGAAAGGTTAGGCAGATGGGCTTCGAGGTGGCAAATGAAGTTTAACATTGACAAATGTAAAGTACTACACATGGTAAACAGCAACCCCAGAGCAACGTATCAACTCTGTGGTACTACACTGACAGTGGTAGAGAATGAAAGGGACTTGGGGGTGGTTGTGCAGGCAGATATGAAGTTCTCTGAGCAGTGCAGACGAGCTGCAAGAGTAGCTCATGGTGTATTGTCAATGATATATAGGAATTTTTCTAGCGGGGATAAGGAGGTGATTATTCCCTTTTATAAGGCAATGGTCAGGCCACACCTGGAGTACTGTATACAGGCCTGGAGGCCTCATTTCGGGAAGGATGTGGAGCTGCTGGAACGAGTGCAGAGAGGGGCAACTGGATTGGTGAGTGGGACAAAGGGGTTCTCTTGCGAAGAAAGGCTTAAGTTTTGCAAATTGCAGTGTCTGGAAGCTGGGCACCGGCGGGGTGATCTGATAGAGGTGTACAGGGCCTTGAATGGTTTGAGCATGCTCAATGCTGATGGGATTCTTCCTCTGGCTCAGAAGGGTCACCTGGGAGGGCATGGATTCAGATTGAGGAGGCACAGATGTGGGATGGATGTGCGGAAATTTGCCTTTGGCCGGCGGGTGGTTGGTGGGTGGAACAGACTTCCATCCCTTGTCGTGGAAGTTGATGGCCTAAATAGGTTTAAGGCTCAGCTGGACAGGTATTTCGAACGAACAGAGGGGTGAAGTGGAAGTGGTTATTTTTATTTATTTATGTTACTTTTTTTTTTTTTTTTTTTTTTTTTTTTGGCTGATGCTGCATTAGCTTGCTTTCTTGCATCAAATGCCTCTACTAATGCTAATGCTAATGCTAATGCTAATGCGATGTAAAACTTTGTGACAGCTAGATAAGTTTAGGGACTGTAACCATAGGCGACGATTGTCGTGTCGAGATTGGTCGATAACCTCACTGTCGAGGCTGGATCGAGGTCAAGTTGGGTTGACCAGAAATGCTTTGCGATTGCAGAGTCGCCTAGGCGGACGGATCCATCAAGTTTCTCGAGGCGGTCCTGGAGTCGTCTCGAGCTTTCCCCCACATATAATCTCCCAGAATCGTGGCAAGTGATCTGGTATACAATACCGCTGCGTAACAGGGGGACGATGGATGTTTTTACTCTCGAGACCAGAGATCGCAAACTTTTACCAGGAAGTTGTAAGCACTTCACGCGGTACTCGCGTAAGATCCTAGAAATCTCGTCTGAGGCGCCCGGGGAATATGGTATATAAGCTGTAAATACCGTGTCGCTCTCATGAGGGAAGAAGAGCCTCAGGCGAGTTGGAAGTTCCTATGCTTGTCCAACACACGGGGTTGGGTAGTCACAGTTGGTGAGGTCAGCTTTTATCATAGAAACCTCGGTGCGCCTGGCTTGTTTAGAGCTGCAATGACTCCAAGCTCGAGAGAGCAGAGCGCATGAGCGCTGTACTCTCTGACCTGTAGTCTCTGACCTCCACTCTCTGACCTCTACTCTCTGACCTCTCTGACATGCGCTGACCTGTAGTTCGTGAATTGCTTGCAGCACATCGGTTTCCGGTATACCGAGGTTTCCAGACGAGGGCCCACCCGTCTCACTAAGATATCCAGGAAAGAAGGGTCTTTTTCGCTTCCAATTCTAAAGTGAACTCGAGGAAGGGGGACAGGGAGTTGAGGTATTCTAATAGCGGTGTATCCGAACCACGTGGGATGATGGTGAAATTTTCAACTACATACCTGCACCCCGTGGTGATCGTAGCCGTGGGTTCAGAAATATCCGTTCCTTTAACTCCTCCATTGCGATGTTGGCGACGGGGGAGCTGACACGGACGGTCATAGCCGTTCCGTGTGTTTGATTGCAGAGAGAGTCGCAAATATGACGACATTGCGCGATAAACACAGGTTAAAGGTGGCTTAGATATCTTCTGTAGATGTTTTATGTGACAAGCTGGGGTCATTCTCTAAAAGCTGTCTGGCACATTCAACGGCCTATTGAACTGAAATGGAGCTAGATAGGGAGACGACATCAAAGGTTGTCATGATCTTGTCTTCAGGAACTGTACGGTATATGACGATGCCAAGGAACTCCTCACTGTTGGAGATGGTGTGGACCGTATTTCCCACCAGTGGTGTTAGGAGATGGGTGACGTGTTCTGATAGCTCGTAAGTGGGTGACTTGAACAGGAGACAATGGCCTGAGAGGGAAGCCTTGTTTATGCCCCTTTGGTAACACATAAAATTGAGGGAGCTGGCAGCCCGTAGCATGTAACTGCCAACGTGCAGACCTGGAAATCTGGCGCCTCCGTAGCCAGGTGGGATGGAGCAACAGTGCGTACGATACGCGTCTTGATTAGACCGGGGTTCGAGCCTGTCACCACCAAATACGGAGGATGTGGAAAGGTCAGGGAATGACCACCGCATATCCCGGAGCAATATGGCCTTAGTTGCTAATGCTCCTAAAAACCAAACAACAACAACAACAACCTGAAAATCTTCTCCGATTTGAACCAATCGTAAACCAACTTATTCAATTTTGCCCTTAGTCGTATCGTCTCAAGACCCTGATGAGGGGGGTCCTGTACAGCTTCGTAGACATTCGGATCGAGCAGAGCTTTGTTCAGAAACTTTGAACGATCCCATACAACCATGTGGCGTCCCTTGTCAACTGGAAGGACGACAATGTTGTTGTCTTTCCTGATGTAGTTAAGAGCAGCGTGTTGGCCTCGATTGAGGTTGGGGTTAGCAGGCCGCACATGTTGAAGAAAAGAAGCTGTCCTGAAGCGGATGTCATTGGCAGTCTCTTCAGGGAGGTGGGCTAAGGATACCTCCACCCCCATGGCAATTTGTGTGCTGGGCGATCTTGACGGGAGAGTGGGAAACTTCATACCGGAGGTGACAAGATCGATCTGTTCAGTGGACAATTGTTTGCAACTAAGATTTAGGACAAAATTAGCGTTGTCTCCAGGATGCATATGCGTTCTTGAAGAGTGAGCCTCCCTGACTAGACTAAGCAATTTCCGTTGCCGGCGAGAGCGGTTAGTGTCACATGCACGGTTAGCGAGGCAATAAAGGGTGCGAATCAGGTTTGAAAATGCTAACGGAGAGATCAAACCTCTTAGTTCCTGGATGAGTCTGGATTTATGTTATTTCTTTGTAGCTCGCGCTGGGTACCAACAACAATCACCTGATCTGACAGCAAGAAAATTGAACACTCTCTCGTTCATGTGTGCTCTCACAGCAATAAGCAGTGTTCCACTGCTTATTCACTTCTAAAGTTTTATGTTCTGTTTTTATGTACAAGTAGTTCTCAACTTTACAAGTTAATTCGTTACTAGCGCGCGCGCGTAAAGCGCGATTTTTTTCGCCAAAGACATAAGGTAAAATGGGGGGTTACGTTCTGAACAAAGAAATTAGTTAGCTAATTAGTTTATTTTTAAAAAAAATGATTGATTAATCTGAAGAAATAACAACGTAGTCTGTAAAATTAAACAAATTATAATAATAGAGAAATTATTTACGACTTACAAATGTTAAAGAATGTTTATTCTTCACCATCATCATCGACTAAATGCACACTCGTTGATTACTCATTATTGGCTCGGCACTCGTTGGTTTGTTGCACAAGGAGTCGTCGTCTTCTTCAGAAATGGTTCAAGAACCGTTTGATTCTAATATAATCTTCTTTTTTAATTATAAATTTCACGATTGCATGCACAAGCATTTTTAACGGCACACACAAATTGCAACTAACACGATTTGCGCGGAGTAACAAGTTTACGAAGCTTTAAAAAAATTAATGAAGAGAAGATTATGAAAATTTATTTATTTTTTCATATGATTGAAGATTTCAGTAAAGGAGAAAATACATTTCTCAATAATAACGTAAAAAACCCCACAATCCCAGCTATCGGTATTTTTGCAAATGCAAGAAGATCGAGTTCATTACTCGTTAATAATGGCTTGCAGTAACAGAAAAAGCCTCATAAACCGGAAAGTGCAAATTGTTTTTATTGTTTTATGGTCGTGACCTCCAGAAATGTGCTTTAGAAAAATATCACAAACGCGTTTTAAAACTGATTCTTATAACGGAACATGATAACGATGAATTGGTAACTAATACAATGTAGAAACCACGCTCACGACCTTAAAAATGACATTTTAGAGAGATAAATAGCTTAGTTATACAGCGAAAATTTCAACTTCCGAGATGTTGAAACGAATTACCAAAAAACAATGCGTTGTTGGGTTCACATTCCGATATTTTAACGATACGATGGTATCTCTGGAACGGATTAATATCGTAAAGCTGGGTACCTACGCAAGTGGGTTGAAATTCGGTATTTATGAATGTTTGACATTCATTTTCTTGCAATTAACGTTCATGTATTCGATTTTGTTTATACTTGGGGAAAAAACTCGTAAATCCGCGAACTCGTAAAGCGAGAACTGCCTGCATGCACAAATGAAGACGGGTGGTCGTTTTAATAGAATTCAAAAATAGCCGTATACTATTCCCAAAGTGTTTGGTCCGACTCGTCCGTTAGGCAGCACATCAGGGCGTTGGATCCCTCGATACAAAGTTCAGTCAATAAGCTTAGAAAACTGCACACACCGCGAGATGGATGAAGGGGCAGTAAACGTTTGTTGTTTCTGTTAGCACATCGTGTGAATTGGCGATTTAAGAGCAAGGCTGTCAATGGAAACCCTTTCCCAAGAAACGGAATCAACGCCACAGGGGGTTTTAAACAGAATATCACTCAATGATTTTAGTTTCAGGTATTTTTAAGTCATTAAATCTCTGACTTTCTTTTTTTTTTTTTTTCATTTTATTTATTTTATTATTATTTTTTCCATGATTCGCCCATTCAAATAATGATGACGTAACCTACTATTACGACTGCAGACCAAATGAATACAATTGTTGCTTAGGGTTTGGTAACAACAATTCCTCAATCCATTCATTCATCTGTTCATCTCTGCCAACAATCGCTCTTTCTCACTCTCACAGCTCAACTGAACGTGTTAAGACTACTTTAAGTTAAACGAGAAGAAGATCGAATAGTTTTCAGAATCAAATATTAGGAAGTGAAAGGTGCCAGAAATAATAAAATCTGTTTCAGAACAAGAGGAGATAATGGGTAAAATTAAAGCATTTCTTAAAAGTGAGTATTTTCTCAGAATAAATATTGATATTCAATTTGGTGACTGAAAATGACTTATTGCTTTAGTTAATGGAGGTTTCTTCGTTTAAAAATAATAATTTTTGTATTTATATTGCAAGAAGGTTCGTTAATTCGCACTCCCTAATAATCGGCGTTTAGTGTTTCGCTGTCCAATTAAAAGTGCAGTTTAGGAATGGATTTCTGCAAACGTGCCTTAAAGGGTTTTCCCAGCTTACATTTGAATCTTTCGTTAGTCGAATTATACGCTTCTTGTGGAGGAATTGCCCCATTTCAAACTACACAACGCTTTATCTGGAGGCCCTTGAGTGTATCAAAAGGTTGAAATCATCGTCCTCCACCAGGTACAAGTGGCGAGAGTTCAATCTCTCAATGACGCGAGCAACGCTTATGGACTTTGTACAAGATTCGCCCAGTTATTCGGTCATAAAGGAAGGTTGCGTGAGTTTTTTTTTTCTCCAGAAACCTTGTGTTTCCATTAAATTAACCTCAAGTCATTTTAGATTTTTTAGAATCGATCCAATAACACTCGAAACGTTGGATTAAACCGAAAAATATATATACTTTTGCGAGGCTGAGTTTATTAATTATGTAATTAATGAACTTATTAATTAATTTATTAAAAAATACATTTAATTTACTGTCGGTTATTTATCAAAGAGTCCTAATCGCTTAAGCAGTTTAGAGCCATATTCCACCGAATACAATATGTCTGCACATGGCGTGTGTTCTGTGGTGGACTGGATGTTTCTGGACGAAGAAACCGATATTTCTGGACGAACAACCCAATGTTTCTCGAGAAAGAAACCACTGTTACCATCGCCTGACAAAAAGGAACTCAGCTACATTGCCAAAAAGATCCAATTGAATTCCTGACCTCATTTAAGTGGTTCAAACTTCAAGTGGGAGGAAGGGGAAGGGGAAGGAGATAATAGCAACTTGACTGGCGCGAGCATATCAAAATCCTTCTTATGATGATACAAGTTGATGAAGGTTCTCGATACTGTCCCCACAATAAAGGAATAACCCCAAAAGGTGGGTTACGCGGAAACTCGTTGAATGATTTTGGTTTTACTTATATCTCTCTTCATTAATTTCTTATGCAGGTGAAGCAAATATGATTGGCTCATTCTAATAAAGAAACAAAAAGTACTTTTAAAAATAAATAAATAAACTGAATCGTTGCTTACAGCTTAAATAATAATAATTCCTGGGTGGGGTTTCTTCCAGACAGATGAGTCTTAATAGGCTGGTATCCGTGTGATCGAGCTTTTCTCTGGGTCTGGTGAGGAGCGGAGATTACGAGGTTCGCGGTTGCCATGGTTGTGGCACAGGGAAGGTCCTTCTTCTGCCGAAGAGGTCTTGCGCGTATTTGGTCAAAGCTTCGTAGCTGTATTCCTCTTCCAGTACACGGTCTTCCTGATTTAGTAAGGCAGCGTAAGTCGTCATTTAATTGACAGTGGTACATCAGGTGCTCCCACGTTTCTGTCTGTCCACAGTGGCAGAGAGGTGTGTCGCTCAGTGCAAAATCTGATAGCTTCTGTCTGATGGAACCGTGGCCGGTGAGCAAGTATGTGGTTAGTAGTCCTGGTGAAAGCCGGTGCGGGTATGTTGGGAATACAGAGTGTACTTTTGGCACGAATTTTCGGGTAATTGAACTCTTTGGTGAATTTTTCCAGCGTGTTTGCCAAGTTTGTTGGAGGTGCAGGGTTAGTCTCTTCTTTTCTGTTTTGGTGTCATTTGTCAGATCTATCGTAAAGTTCTGGCAGGTAGCAGTTTGACCTTTGGAGAGATTATAAAGGAGTCTACATCGAACGACTTCCAAGTTTAGGGGAAGAGCGCCCATGAGGACCTGGACTGCGTGGATGCTTCCTGTATTGCAGGCTCTATATAGTGAGAAGGATGTGTAAGACACAAAATCTTACATGTTAAATTAAATATCAATAGCGGGATCACCTTGTTCGAACGAAGAGTTAATTAAAGAAAGAACGCTAGATATAGTGATATTGTAAACCTTACAAGAAAACACTTAAAGTCACAAAAATTGTTTAAGGTAGTGGGTCTCACGCTAATGGAATTAATTTAAGAGAAGGTTAAATTTAATGTAAGGGCAGGGATACCGCGAAAATAAACATTAGAAAGAGATAAAGGATCAGAGCCCACTACTCGAAAGAGAAAGCGAAGATACGGAGATCGAAGCAGTGCGGGGTCAGTGGATAGCAGGGTAGGAGATGAATTGCTCCAGAGATTACAATAGGGGTACCAGCGGGGAGCGGTCTCTGTTTACCGTTAACAGAGCCGGGGTGGTCATTTTATAATAAGACGAGACGAATCAAGTAAATGGACACAGATGCTTTCTGGATGGTTCTGAGAAAGATTCTGAGCTTCTGGATGTACAAAGAAAGTTCGAGAAATTTCTGGAAACCGAAAGCCCTCTCTACACCAGAAGGAGCTCGACCTTCCTGTCATGGGTCGAGGCAATGTGATGTGTAATAGGCAAATGGGAATGGAAATGATGATGGGGAGATAGAAATGATTGGTCGAGAAAAGGAGGGGCAATACGTAATTTCGACGAATAAAAAGGGAAGAGCGCGCGAGAAAGGGTGTGATGAAAATTTTTTTTAGGTTGGCTCGGAAAACAGTCCCAGGAAGTGATCCATCAGGAGAATCAAATATAGTGAGAGAACTAAGTTTTGAAAGTTTAAGTGAAGTATAGTTTAGGTTACTGTAAAGGGAACCTGCTCGAGATGAAACACAGAAGTACGCAGAGAGATGTATTTAGGAGGAAGACGGAGAGAGATAATGCTTATGGAAGAACACCGGACCACTCTGCAGCCTACAGAGATAAATAAAGTAAGAGGGAGAGACTTCTACTGAATGATCTGGCACATCGAAGAAAGATATGACGCCCAGGAATGATCGGCGAAGCGAATAGTATCCCTGATAAATGATAGCAGTTCCGGAGCTCAGGAAGAGCGATCTCAGTCTGATGGTGGACCCCGATGTAGAGCAGAAAGTCAAAGACCAATCCTTGTATTAGCTGAGGAATTTAGCTCACCAGAAGTAAGTCTTAACGGCATTGTGTACCATTAGGTAATGCAAAGGTCTGTAGCTAAAGATAGATAATGGTTAAAGGGGATTCGTTTGGGATACATGTAGTGAATTCAGTACTTATTCTATGGATAAGTGCAGAAATATCGTACGGATTGATTAATACAAGGGTAGCTCATAGTTACGTTTCATCTGCCTAACTTTAATGAATGTCGAATAACACCCTTTTGGAAGGGTTAATCAATAGGGTATGTTAACATGTTTAACGTCCCAGAAGTAGAGGAGTGGCGCTGCTAACCGCAGATAGCCGAGATTTTCCTTGAAAATCCAAAGGTGAGACAGAATCATTAACGTTTAAATGGTAGATTTATTAATGTTAAGGTGAGACTGGTCTAGAGAAACTTATCAGTCGGACAGTTAACTTAAGAAGAAGAGAATTGTATTAGCGATGGTTTAAAGGAAAGATATGTGTAATAACTGTAGAAATAAATGTGATTGTTTTAATGAACTTTAATTGAAAAAAATATATATAAACGCAAGAGAGTGTTACTGGCCCATTGGCAAGAAGTAGATGATGTATAGGGAGGCCTAATGACCAGAATCGTAATCCATGCCATGTTCTAATATCAAAGTGAATAATGTGTAATGATTTACTAGATTCCCTTTTTTTGTAAATATGTATAGTAAACTGATTGTATATATTGTAGAGAAACTGTTTGTCATGCTAATACCCAGCCTGAACAAACAAAGAGGGGCACATAACCACTGCTGTTCCCTGGAGCCAGTCTCTTCTGTGAGATAACAAGTCAGATGCAAAGTGGGGTACAGTAAGAATATAAATAATAATAATAAACGAGAAAGGGGATTTTTAAGGTAAGGGAGCTTAAAATTAAATAAATAGAAATATAGAGTTAAGGAAACATATATAAACCCCCACCCCCACAGATGTATCGTTGCGTTGTTTCTTTCTTACCGATTTCATATGGTATCTCTGAAGTCGTCTGCTAACTTTGTGACCACCTGATTTTTGACTTGTTCTCTGGTACTGTTTTCGTCTGTGGAGGTTGGGCGCAGTATTACCAAATGTGGTGTTTGCAGGAGGGTCCTGCTTTTCATCGCTGTAGTCGCAGTTGGAGTTGGGTCAGAAATCGTTCGGGTCCTAAGCGCTTCTGCATACGAGGGAGCTCGCACTGGCATTTGGTCTGCTACCATGGATTAGAGGGCCTCCAGTTTCGCTTAAGCTGTTTGGCACTCTAGATTGGTTTGGAGTGGGACCATCTCCAGCTTTGTCCAGATGGACGCCATTTTTCCTCGACGTCCAGTAGTTATTCTGTTGCTGGTATCTTTAAGGAGGTTCTCTAATGTTGTTCTGAGAAAAAGGGTCTTTTCCAGTACTGTCCCCTCTGGGAGAGTCGGGTCTAGCGATTCTATGTTTTCGTCCTGCTTTACGTTGTCGGTATTTTCTGCTTGAGAGCAGAGGATGTTCTGACTTCCTCTTGTTCCTTGCTGGCTTCTTGTCTCTCTGTCGCTCTTTTCGACGAACTTTTTTTATTATTTTTCCGCTTGGATGCTGAGTTCGTTTCCTCTGTAGGAATTTCAGGCTGTGGAATGGCTCGCTCAAGTTTTTTGCAAGGATTGACTAGAAGAAGGCAGTGTAATTTTTTATTACTTTTTTATTTCGGCTTACGCTTCATAAGTTTCGTTTCGTGCATCGTTAATCAACTTAAGGTAATGCATTTTAAAGATGTAAAAGGATTTATCTCGGTAATGTTTAAGAATAGCTTCGAATGAAAGTTGATAATGTGAGTGCTAAACTAACATGTAATAAATCAATAGAATTTGTAGATTTTCTTTGATTATTGAGTAATCCCGTTTACACAATTATAAACTGAATACATATGTAGTAAAAAAAAAAAAAGAAAAGGAATTCAGTTTTACTTTTTACAATTTTCTCCTCGAAAAATGTGTTTTAAATATTCATTATTTATAACCTTTAAGCACAAAGGAAGAAAAGCAAAAATCCTGACTCCATCGCAATCCTCTTTCAACAGGACCCAAACTCATGAAATGATTGGTTCGCTTTTTCCCTTTCTTCAACAAACCCATCGAAGGAAGGGAACAAGTTCGTTATTGTACGCCGTCCGTTGCATTTTAACCGTTAATGACATTAAACAAAATGCCCCTATTTGAAAAAGAAGAAAGAAAGTCGAATCCGTTTCTGAGGGGTCAATTGTCAGTATTTTTTTCTCTTCCACATCTCTGCCAATCCTTTTAGAGAGAAATATTTCATTTTCGCGTGTGTTTTGTTTCCACTGAATCTTTGGTTGTCGCATTGGCAATTAATCCCATAACCTCTGTATCAGCCATTAACCGTGACTTTTTCTGCTCTGTTGAGCCTCGTTTAATATCTGAAGTATACTTTAAAATGCTTCTTTAAAAGTATACTTTAAAGTCTTGGGAGGTTCGATATGGAATTAAAATATTGGAACACAAGCTTCCGTATGTGTGGTGCTGCCCTTTGTTGCTGAAAGACGATTTTCTTTACGGAAAATGATTCGGAAAATTAAATGCACAGGGCATAATCCTTGTGGATTTTGATAATTAACTATATAGTATCGGTGTAAATACACCATAGTTAACCCATATATTTAAACTACGTATGTAGCGTAGAGGGGTGAACTATGGTGTATTTACACCGATACTATATAAGAAAATGATTCATAAACAAATAAGAAATTGAAAATGTAAAGAATATTTCACTATTTGTACTTCTCATGGTCGACGAGAGATGGCAGCGCAGCAGATTGCAAATTACACAGCGTTGCAGATCGCGTTAATATTATTTATTGTAAACAAATTCACTCGATAAAAATTTAAAATAAAATTAAACTATTATTATTATTATTGTTGTTGCTCTCATATTATTTCTCCCTGATTGGGGGATTCCACTCCGTGACGGGTACTGCTACCAAGTACACAGGGTGGTTGTAATCTTCTTCTGGATGTATTTTAAGTGGGGTGTAAATGATAAATTTCGGTCCAGGATCACTCCTAGGTACTTGAGTTCTGTGGCCAACTTGATCGTTCTGTTGTAGATTTTTATCTGCGGTGGTCTGGGAGGAGTTAGATATCCCTTTAGTAGGATAGATTGGGTTTTTGGGGCAGAGATATTAAAGTAATGAGTTTCGGTCCACTCTCTTAGTGTAGAAAGCGCTTAGTTGGCAAGCGTTTCCAGTTGTGCTCTTGAATCAGCAGAGAGGATTAAGGATAGGTCATCTGCGTACGCCAGCACTTGCACGCCCCCCAGTTCCAGGGAGAGGAACTCATCCAGCACGTAGTTCCATAGGAGGGGACCCAGTAGAGAGCCCTGACGGCAGCCCCTGTGTACCTGGCGTTCAACCTTGCAGTAGGGAGCCTGCACTAGGACCCTCCTATTGTTCAGGTAGCTCTGAATGCATCCATATAGGTTTGTTGGCAGGTTGGCAGCTCTTAGTCTTGCTAGGATGCTCTGCCACCAGAGGGCGTCCAACGCCCCTGCAAAGCCCACAGAGATGAGAAGAAGGTACTTTCGTTGGCAGTTTGACGCGTCATTCATGATATATTCTAGTGCATCCAGAGTGGATTTCCCCGTTTTGAATCCGAATTGTTTGTCTGTTGTTAAATTTGCTGCGGTGTAATGTACTTCAAGCCTCTGTCTAAGAAGTTGTTCCAGGACTTTGCTGAATACAGACATGAGGGCTATATGTCGGTAGGACTCTGGTATATGTGGCTGCTTTGATGGGTTTTTTATGATTAATTTTATGCTGGCTACCTTCCAATCCGAGGGGAACCAGCCCTGACGAAGACAGTGGTTATATAAGTCTAACAACAAGTTCGGGCATACTCGGCCATCTTTTTTACCAGTTCTGGTTCAAAGCATGTCCAGTCCCGGGTTCTTTTTTTATTTTTTGTACGGCAGTTTGTAAATCTTGCACAGTGAATGGTTGTTCCCCTCGGGCCGATTGGTAGGTTTTGTTGGCGTGGCACAGCTGATGCTGTTGAGGTGTGTGGTCAACTGGTGTAGCTTCTGGTGTATTATCCTGGCTACCTGGTCGGGTCTATGAGTGTACTCAGTCTGGGTGATCACCTTGCACCCCGCGGTGATGTGTTGGATCGTTTCTGAGGCCACTTGGCATCGACGACATGTGTCATCTGATATTCGGGGCTCCTTTGCGATGTATATTTTATACTTTTTGGTGTTGATTACCTGGCCTTCGATGGCCAGCATCAATCCTTCAGTCTCGGGGAAGAGCGTCCTGGTCTTCAGCCATGCATTGGAAGCAGTGTTATCGATGTGACCTTGATTGGGATCATTGTAGTGTCTTCTATGGAATGTCTCCTTTCCCCATATTTCTAACTTCGTTTCTGGTACCCTCTGGGCGGGAAGGGTTTCCTCGCTTAGGTTGAGTGGGGTATACCACTTATCTATTTTCCTTATGGCCTGGTGGAGTGTTGCTATGTTGTTATAGAAGTAATCCTTCAAGTTAACTATCGCTGTTTTCTGTTGCTCTATCAGGCCTCTTCCTCCCTCTTTCTGAGCAATGGTTATAGTCTCTCCACTGCTGACTTCGGATGGTGTTGTTGGCTCTTGGTCACCATTGTCCTTGTCTTTCGCATGATATCTTCTAGCTCGGTATTACTCCGATCTATGGCCACCAAGGTGTATGATACTACAGGAGCTGCATAGGTGTTTATGGCTTTAACTGTGTTCCCTCCGTTCAATTTTGCTTTCAGCAGGCTTCTGAGTCTCTGATGATATTTTTCGGTCAGGTACTTCGTGATTTCCTTCTGCTCTAACTGCTGAGCCTCCATCATCCCCAGCTATTTGTAGGTTTCTCCTTCTGTCATAGCTTCGATCTCTTTACCAGTCAGCAGCTGGTAGTTTCCGCCAACTAATTTTCCATGGTGCAGTGTGTGGGTCTTGCATTTGTCTAGACAAAATTCCATCCTGATGTCCTTACTGTATTCTTCTGTAATCAGGAGTAGTTGCTGAAGTTGTTTCTCGGTTTTCGCTAGAGCTTGATGTCATCCATGTACATCAGGTGGGTGAGGGTGTACAGTTTCTTTCTTCCTTCTTTGAGGTTATCTGTATACTTGCTGCCATTGAGCATGATTGATAGCGAGTTGAGTGCTAGACAGAACCACAGTGGGATAAGGTGTAAGGTGTAAGGTGTATTTAGTGTCAGACGGCACCAGGGGTTTCCCCCATCTCCGCGTAGTTTTCATTGTGGGTGTACCAGTTCACTGGAAATGCCAGAGATTTAACAGTGTATGGATATTGTATATGTGTAGTGCCGTGTACCGTTGTTCATCTGGTCGTTTAGCCGCTGGACCCCTGCTGAGGCCCAACGTTGCCCCACCTTTGCCCCGTGGAGGCAGACCAGGAACCCAGTAGGCTTAAGTTACTCTGGCAGGTCCTGCCACCTAATTTCCTAAGATTTCAGTGGCTAGGACCTTAAAAAAAAAAAAAAAATTATTGTATTTTTATTGCATGCACTTATGCGTGCATACAAGCACATATATACACACATGCACATATGTACATCATACATGTGCCAACATCAATCGTGCGGTTGACGTCACTTGAGTTGGGTGCATATATGCGTGCATACACATACCAACGTCAATCGTGGGGTTGACGTCGCTTGAGTTGGGCCAGAACGTGGGTGAAGATATTTTAGATGTATTTAAATTTAGGTGTGTGGGGCTTCGCTAGCGTGAAGATAGAGAGGCGGGGAGGCTGAAGATTGGGGGTTGAAAGACAGAAGTATGGAGCCAACAGGGAAGAGAACATCGAGTTTCAGCGTGGCATGCCCATGCCCCACCAGAGTAGAAATTAGGGGGAGGCGACGAGAGAATCGTCTCCCCGGGGGAGTAGCGTTTAAAGGTGAAGGGGGCTAGGGTGCCCTCTTCAGGCTGCCGTGAGGCTTTGGGAGCTAGGCTGCAGTTTGTTGTTTGTTGTCTCTATTCTTGTCCACTTGATTCAGATTGGGACACTCATGAGGCAATCCCTGTCCTTTTTTTTTTTTTTTTTTTTTTTTTTTCCCGTTGATTCTCTTTTCTACTTCTTTTTCCCTTCTTCTTTTCTTTATTCCTTTCTTTTCCATTCATTTTCTTCTCTTCCACAGTTTTTCTTTTCCAGGAGTTGTCTCTGTCTTATGCGATTTATGTTACTGTACTATCAGTCTCGGTGTATGGCAATTAACACCCTTCTCCTTGTGAAGAGGTCCTGTGCATACTGGGAGAGCGCGCGGTACTCCTCTTCCGTGTCAATGAAATGATGTTCAAGTCCTTTGGGGAGGTAATGGATTTTCGTGATGAGGGTGCATCTGAGGTCTTCGTATTGTGGGCAGTCGTAAAGCAGGTGGTCCCAGCTTTCGACCTCCCCGCACGTGCAATTTGGGTCATCGACGAGGCAGAAGCTGAACAGTTTCTGGTTGAAGGGTCCATGTCCTGTGAGTAACGAGGTCAGGTGCAAGCCCGGGAAGAACCAACCCGGTTGCCTTGGGTATATTTTGTTCAGTTCTGGAAAAAATTTACGAGTGATCTCGCCGTTTGTCGTCTCTGTCCATCTTTGTTGCCACTCCTGAAGGAGGTAGGTCTGTAGCCGTGCTCTTTCCGTTTTTTGACTGCTTGCTGGGTTGATTGTGAAGTCCTGATGATTTGTGGCCACTCCATTTGAGTGCAGGTAGAGCAGTCCTGCTTTCACAGCTTCTAAATCCAGGGGTAGCGCTCCAGCAAGCACCTGCAGTGCAGGTGTGCTTACCGTGCGGCAAGCTCGTGTAGTTGTCAATAGGATGGTCCTATGTGTCATATCCAGGATTTTCTTGTTGGTTACCAGTGATGTTTTGGTGTACCATACTGCAGCTGCGTAGATTATTGCTGGGATGAAGGTTGACTTATAATATAGCATTAGGGTTCGTTTTTTGAGTCCCCAATCCTTCCTCGTAATCCTAGCCACTAGGGCTGAGTATCTTCTTATTTTCATTCTTATGTGTTTCAGGTGAGTTATGAAAGATAGGTTATTATCTAAGATAACTCCTAAGTACTTCATTTTCTTGGTGAGTTTGATGGTCAGGCTATTTGTTTTTATTTGGGGCGGACGCTGTACCCGAAGAGTTCCTTTCAGCAAGATGGATATGGTTTTCGTCGGTGCAATTTTTAGCTGGTTTTTTGTGGCCCAGTATTGTAATTTCTGCATTGCCTGATTACTGATGTTTTCCAGTTGGACTCTGGAATCTGCCTCAATAGTAACAATGAGATCGTCCGCAAAGGCCTGGGCCTCAGCCAGCCCCAAGTCCTGGCACAGGAAACCGTCCAAGACCATGTTCCAAATGAGAGGACCCAAGACAGACCCCTGCGGACATCCCCTATGTATGTTTCTTGTGATTTTTTGATAATTTGTATTTATTTCCACTCTTCTGTCTGAAAGGTAGTCTTCCATTGCTTTGTATAAGTTGATTGGTACTGCAGCTTCTCTCAGTCTGTTCAGGACGCTCGGCCACCAAAGTGAGTCGAACGCCCCGGCAAAATCGACTGAAATGACTAATAGATATTTTTTCCTGCACTCTTGTTCTTTCCTAAGCAGATCTCCAAGGGCATCCACCGTAGAGGATCCTGGCTTAAAGCCAAACTGATTTTTAGCTGCCAGGCCTGCCCTTTCGTAGTGGTTCTGTATCCGCATGTGGAGCAGCCTCTCGTATAATTTACTGACCACTGAGAGCAGCGCGATGGGTCTGTATGATGATGGACATTCTGGGTTCTTAGTAGGGTTTTTCAGAATTAGCTTGGTGTTTGCAGTTTTACATGCCGCAGGGAATTTCCCTGTTTCCAAACATCTGTTGTAGAGGGTGAGTAGGATTTCCGTGGCAATTTCTACTATTTTTTTCAGTATCTCCGGTTCGATCATATCAAGTCCCGGGCATTTGCGGT
Organism: Mastigoproctus giganteus; assembly: GCF_048544385.1. Taxonomy (NCBI): domain Eukaryota; kingdom Metazoa; phylum Arthropoda; class Arachnida; order Uropygi; family Thelyphonidae; genus Mastigoproctus; species Mastigoproctus giganteus. Next base: position 38,999,976 of record NC_143583.1, read on the forward strand.
TTTTGATCCTGGTAGCAGACGCGCTGAGTTCCTCATGGGTGAAGGGGGGTTCGAGCGCAGGGGTGATATATTTTTCATTTTCTTCCCAGATCCTATGTTGTTCTTGCAGTGTTAGGGTCGCGGGTTCCTTGAAAATTGTGTCAAGTATATTACCCATCGATTGCTCCCAAGTGGTTGTGTAGTCTCCTTGCGAGGTCCTGGTGGTGCTGATCACCTCCCCCACAGTGGGATGAGAGCATCTCCCTGAAAGATTCCTCTTCTATGGGAATTGGCCTGGTTGTGATGTTCTCGACATTAATGGTGGTATTACATTTCGCCATTGTTGCTCCTAGGAAGTTTGTCATTATCGGATTGACATTGTAATCTACAGGGTCTCTATTAGCAAGCTGTGAGGTACAGAGTCAAAGTCCTTGTGGTAATCGATGTAGGCCGTGTATAGATTGCGGTGCTTCTTGTATGCTTGCTGCATAACTGCGGCATCTATGGTTAATTGCTCTTTGCATCCTTTGTTCCTCCGCTTGCATCCTTTCTGCTGTTCGGCCATTATATTCTGACTCTCTAAATGGTCTGATCTCTCTCAGCCTTGAAACGTCCTTCCTGGTGACCGGCCACGGCTCCCTGAATGAAAAGCTGTACCAACTGGGGCTTCTCGCTACCGACCTATGCTTTTGTGGATGCAAGGAAAACTGGTACCACCTTCTTTTTGACTGTGACTTGTACGAGGATCTCAGAGATCAACTTCGGAGAGACATTCTGAACTTCTCCGCAACCAATGTGGATCAACTAATCCAGACTCCAGACAATCTTTCCTCCCTGCAGGCCTTTGCATCTGGCATTTTTACCAGGCGAAAGACCTTGTATGCCAATGCCAACCAAAACCAGACAAACAATTCTACAGCCTAGATTTCACACTTGTGAAGGGGAAGGCTAAATTCAAATTTTTATTTATTTTTATTTTTTTATTTTATTTTTTATTTTAATTTTTATTATTTTTATTTATTTATTAATATTATTATTTTTTTATTTTATTATTAATATAATGATTATCGTTTTTTTTTTGCTCAATTTGCCACACTATCAATTTTTATTTTATTTTTATTTCTCATACATAAATATATCACTTTATTATTATAATATATTACAATGTATTACCTTTATTATAATATATTACCTGCACGCACCACTAGCTTTTTTTATTATTTTTTATGTTTTATTTATTTTATTTTATTGTTATTTATTTTTTTTTTACAACCTACAACACGGGTAGTTTTTTTTTTTTTTTCCTTTTTGTAATAATAATAGAATCTTTAATTGCAGCAATGATAGACATACAATTAGTCCCATCACGGCATGGTGGTGCCAGGGGGGGGGTTTACAAAACATATTTACAAAAGAGATACAAATGAGAAAAACATATATGTTACATCAGATTATTGGAAGGCAACAAAGCACAGTTTCACATTTTCAGTTCGACGAGGATACCCTTCCTGTATTTTTTATTATTGACCACTTCTTGGAGGTCCCCGTCGATGGCTTGCAGTGAGGGCAGCATTTGCTTTGGCAGGAATCTGTCGGTTAGTACCAGCCGGTTACGGTTTGCTAGCAGCTGTGCTGAAGACCGGAGATAAGGGGGAGGAATGCGCCAAGAGCAGTGATCCCAGACGTTCGGCTCTGTAATTTTACCGGTGGCCATCTTGATGGTGAACAGCAGCCTTCTTTCTCCGATGTAGGATCGGAGCCTGCGTAGTTGAAGAGCTTCTGCTAACTGCGTTGATCTGAGAGCTGGGGGAAGGTGGAGTTTGCTGTTGGCCCATTTTAGAAGCCAGAATTCGGCAGAGAATATTCTTTTAATGTTGGATTCGGCGGCCGAGGTCCATATCTCTGAAGCATACAGTATTGTCGGGTAAAGGATTGATACGATGTATCTTTTTACCAGTTGTGGTTCGGTGGTGTGGAGTAGCTGTTGTTTGGCGACCCAGCGTAGTGAATTCAGCCTCGACTGTATGAGGTTTATGTGATCGTTGAAAGATAGTTTGGAGTCGAAAACGACCACCAGATCTTTGTGTGTTTGAACACTTGGAACTGAGGAGCCGTTAAGCACAGGCTCCAACGTTGTTGGAATGCCCTTTAGAGAGTAAGTTATTTGTGCTGATTTTAGGGGGTTGATCTTGCCTCTGGAATGGGCCCCCAGAGGTTCCTGGCCCACCTGCTGACAACACCAGGTGGGTCAGAGTCTCTTTAGAGACTGTACGTGTTTTATTGGGACTGGCCCACCTTCCCGTGGTGTGGACGAGTACCCAGAATGATCTGTCCAGGTGACTTATGCTTCTGGGTAGCCAAGCGGCCATAACAGAGCAACAGAACACACACATAATACACAGAAACCTACGTCACACACATTTGGCCCAATTGTAGTGATACTGTTCTTCACAGAGATACGAGGCGGAGTTGAACAAACGTTCTAGGTGCTGCCATTACATATACACATGTCCAGAAATGGTCTGATATCTTTTTGGTTATGCAGCTGGTCAGGATCTTGTACATTGTTGGGAGGCAGTCGATTGATCTGCCTTTCGATTCCTGGGGTAGCCAGTTGTGGATGTACCTGGTAGACTGTTTTGCTTCTTTTCCTCGAATCTCCCATTCTCTCATCTCTTGTATGTCCTTGGTTTTCTCCCGTTCTATTTCTATCCGTGGTGCTCTTCTGTTATGTCTTACTTCACTGCTCCCGATATTTCCCCAGAACTCCTCAATCGTCTTCTTCTGGGGTGGTCCGTTTCCTGATTTCTTACTTTCAACCAGTTTCCTGTAGAAGGCTCTTTGGTCCTCATCGAATATTCCGTTGTTTATTTTCCACTAGGAACTCTCTTTGTATCGGTGTACTCTCTTGCTGAGTTCCAGGAGGTTCTGCTTCAGTGGATTCAAGTGTTCTCCTATTCTCTGATTTCTGGTTTCATGTTTGATGTGGAAGCTGTATCTCTTGAGGATGCTCTTCACCTTTGCCATCAATTTATTACTTCTATTAACCTGTTGGTACTAGGTCAACTGACCTATTTTAACTCTTAATTCTCAATTTCTATTATATTCTGCAGAAGTCTTCTTTCCCAAGCTGGTTGTTCCGTCTGTTTTCGTTTCTTTTACTGCTTGTATCTTGTTGTTTATTTTCCATTAATCCTAGTAGCTGCTATGGCCGCACAGTATAGAGCGGCATAGATAGACTCGAGCGTTGCACCATTGTTGTCAAGGTGATGTGGCATTATTTGCCGATTGAGATGGTCTGTTATTCTTCACAGGATTTTATTTGGCCTCTGCTTAGGTACCACGTGGGTTCTTGCGGGATCCATTCCTTCGAATTCAGTTAGGGCCTTCTTCTATTCGTCTTCTATTCTGGATATCATGACTTCGTCTCTTTCAATTTCATCTGCTCTGGGTTGTATTTCTTCTTGCTATTTCTACTCTTGTTCCATCTTGACCACATTCTTTGTAGTTTGTAGTTGATAGCTGACATGCTGCTTGATTTTCCCAAGATGGCAGGAGCTATTAGGATCTTCGTGACGATGGTCCTTCTTTGGTCTGCTAATCGCTGTTCAGTGACCTGAATATCCGGCTATTGTTCCAACCACTTTGTATGCAGTCGCGACCTATACATTGTCATATCAGTCTCTAGCCTGGTTATTTCATAGTATGCTGGCACGATGTACTTATTCATTTCAATGCTCCACTTAATGCGTTGGCGTTTTCTTCCTTCCTGGGTGGTCACAGAACAGTTGTTCAGGAAGCACATCCAGTTGGTGGGGCTGGATGGTCATGTCCTTCTCTTGTGGTAGCCTTACGGCGGACCCCGCTAACTTGCTCCACTGTCTTGCTCGGGAGATTTTCTCCAACTTTTCGAACCGATCCCTCTGCCTAAGGCCTGAACACAAGTGACTTTATCCTGCGCCACACTCGATGCAGTATGAATAATATTTCTCTGCGACATCATCCATCTATGGAGGTGGACTTGTTTAGCTTCAGCTTATGTCCAGTGGTTTATTTTTATTTATTTATTTAGTTTTAATTAAGCCGTCACTCCGACCTTTGGGAAGGTAAGTCCAATGGGATAACTTATTTTACCTTTAAATGTGTTTTGATAGCTCGTAAGTTGGTAAATTGCAACAGGAGACAATGGTTCTGAGAGGGACGCCTTGTATATGCACTTTTGGTAAGACATAAAATTGCGGGAGCTGGCAGGTCGTGGCATGTAACTGCCAATGTGTAGACCTGGAAATATTCTCCGATTTGAACCACTCGTAAACAAACTTGTTCACTTTTGACATTATTCATCCCAAGACCCTGATGAGAGAGTCCTGTACAGTTTCGTAGACATTACGATCGAGCAGAGCCTTGTTCCGATACTTTGTGCGATCGATTACTACCGTGCGGGGTTCCTTGTCGGCTGGAAGGACGACAATGGCGGTGTCTTTTCTAATGGAGTTAAGAGCGGCGTGTTGGCGTCGGTTGAGGCTATCCTGAAGCGAATGTCATTAGCAGTGTCTTCAGGGAGGTGGGCTAAGGATGCATCCACCCCCTTGGCAATTTGTGTGATGGACGGTTTCAAAGGGAGTACGGGAAACTTCATACCGGAGACGAAAAGATCGATCTGGTCAGAGGACAATTGTTTGCTGCTAAGAATTAGGACAAAATTAGAGTTGTCTCCAGGCTGCATATGCGTTCATGAAGATTGAGCCAACAATAGATAGCAAGATTGCACATCGTATGAATTGGTGTTTGAGGATCAAAGCTATCGATGGAATAACGTTTGACCAAAACGACACAACGCCCGGGTTGCGTTATGCAGAATATCGCTGAATGATTTGTTTTGAGGCGTGTTTATTTCATTAAATATCTCGCTTTTACTTTCATTTTTTTTTATTTTGCCTTGGGAAACAAACATGATTGGCCCATTCCAATAATGATGACGTAACCTCCTATTACGACTACAATCCAAATGAATTGAATTGTTGTTTAGGGTTTGGTAACAACAATTCCTCAATCCATTCATCTGTTCATCTGTGCCAACAATCGCTCTTTCTCACTCTCACAGCTCAACTGAACGTGTTAAGACTACTTTAAGTTAAACGGGAAGAAGATCGAATAGTTTTCAGAATTAAATATCAGGAAGTAATCAGTGTTGCCAGAGATCAGAGAATCTGTTTCAGAACAACAGGAGACAATGGGTAAACTTAAAGCATTTCTTAAAAGTGAGTATTTTCTCAGAATAAACATTGATATTCAGTTCAGTGATCGTAAATGAGTTGTTGCTTTAATTAATCTTGTTTCCACCCTTTAAAAATAATGCTTTTTAGAAGTTAAATTGCGAGAGGATTCAAAGATTCACTCGTCCTAATAATCCACGTTTAGCGTTCCACTGTCCGATTAAAAGTGCAGTTTATGAATGGATTTCTGCCAGTGTTTCTTAAAGGGTTTTCTCCGTTTAGATTTAAATGTTTCGTTAGTCGAATTATACGTTGCTTGTGGAAGAATCGTCCCATTTGAAACTACACGACACATTACCACGAAGCCCTTGCGTGTACCAAAATGTAAAAATCATCGTCCTCCAACCAGGTAAAAATGGGGAAAGTTTCAATCCTTCCAATGACACGAGCAACTCTTATGGGCTTTGTACAAATTTCGCGCAGTTATTCGGTCATAAGGGAAGGTTGAATGACTTTTTTATTTTTATTATTTTTATTCTCGAGGAAACTTGTGTTTTCACAAATTGAGAGTTGAGAGGATGGACAGGTGAACTGGGAGGGTTTTTTTTCTTTGTTTCTTTTGTCTCATTCTATTTAAACTAACTCTCTTGCATCCTGGGCCACTATTAATATTAATACTAAACAAAAGCTTTCTTCTTTCTATTATCACATCGTATGAACTGATGTCCTATGACAATGACTATGACTCTGTCCGATCGCCAATAGTCCACGCCAAACCACGACCAACACGTGAAGAAGAAGAGCAAAAGGCAATTTAAGCAGAAGCCCAATAAACAGTTTTATTCAAAAGTACTTTTTCTTCATTAAATCCTCATTTTTGTGTCTAAAGAAGCAAACATGATCGCCCAGTGTAATAATGAAGCAAAAATATTGGGACGAACACAATCCAGATACAATGAATTGTTTCTTAAGGTTTAAAAAAATAATTCTTTCGTTTCTTAATTGATTTGTTCATCTGTTCCAACAATCGCACTTTCCATTGACAACGTACAACGGAACCAGATAAGACTAATTTCGACTAAACGGGAATAAGATCGAATACTTTTCATTTTTTGCTCTTCTTCTTCACGTTTCGTTACTATAATAAGAACACCTTTCGGTTAGTTAAATCGAAAGCGGTTTCATTTTGCACCCTTTTTTAAGAATCGACGATTACTGTTTAACTGCTCAACTTAAAACTGTGCTTATTTCTTTTATTTTTTAGGGGTTTTTCCCTGCTTCTATCCAAAAGAATCAAGGGATTTTGATTTGAATTTTAAATTGGACGATTACGACTACAGTGATGGAAAATACAGCGTCTTCAAATATGTTAAAGTGGAGAAATGCGATGACGATCCCCTCGAAATCCAAAATAGTTACCTATTTACAGTAGAAGTGCACCGCATTAGAAGTTCACAGGAACTCTTGGAACATATCCGGAGAGATAAGAAAGAAAAGAAGGGGGTGCATATCTTATTGGACCCGGGGTAAGTATCGGTGAGAGCCAAACGCTTATAAATCTATTTTATAGAAGTAATGGTTAGGAGATTTTAAAAGGTGATGCAGTAATCCAAAGAGATTAGAATCAAAATAGGATAGAAATTTCGGACCACTTCTGCTTGTTATATTCAATCAGATCGAAAACAGTGCGGTTAGTGTTATGTACAGAAGAAAGAGAATTCTTTATTGTAAACAACAGGCACATTCCTGTACACAACGCCCTCGACGGCAACAAGCCATGGGTTAACACGAAAGGAATAAGATGACAAAAAACAAAGATGAGAAAAAAATAACAGGACATAACGTGACCAATTAAACAACAGATTAAAGCCTGCAATACCTAAATGACAAATTCACAATGAAAATATATTTACAACAGGGTGTTAGCAAGTAACGTTTTTTCAGGAAGAAGTCCTTTTGTATCGCAGGACAGTCATCTGAACAAGAGCAGAAAGGTTTCAGCACTGGAGTGATGGACACATCCTCGGAAGCAGGTTATAATGTCCTATGACTGAGTCCTCAGAACGAAGTCCACGGATAAGTTCTGCCTGTTTTCTTATCGCACACACACCGCTAGGAGGTAGTCAGGCTGCCCATTATTCTCTGGCTAGTCTCTGCCAGGGTCGCCTAAGCTTCTTGACAGACCGATGTAAAAAAGAAAAAAAAATTTAGAGTGGGTGGGCTTTAGATTCAAGAAAGGGGAGGAACAGGTAAAAGTACGGGTAATGAAGAAAGCATCCCCCACGTTCCATGGAATACATCCAACAGGCGAAAATAAGGGAAGGGAGTGGGACAAAAGTTGCGCTGCAAGGGAGCACAAGCGTCATCGCCATTTGCTACAATCTTCTTACTTTTCTCACTCAAGTCGTGTCGGGATATCAGTTTCAGTGGTGATGTCCAGTTTCGTAGATAAAGTCCTATCCGGTGATGTTGGAAGTCAGTACGAATGCAACTATCGTTGTCGTATGCTGGATCTTCTCAGATTTGGTGGTGGTGTAGTCTAATTTGCTGGTAGGCCTCTGCATTTATTCCCAGAATATAGGTGGTTGTCTTCTCTTGGATTAGATGATGATCCAGATAGAGACTACATCAATGTTAAGGTCTTTCGTTCTGCGAATAAATCCAGTGCATAGCGCGTAAAGGCGACTTAGCCTTCTTCTCTTTCGAAGATGTGCTGTTCTTAGTTTTTAGGAAGGTAATGTATCCTAGTCAGGAGGAGGCATCTGAAATCTTCGTATATTTCAGAATCTCTGAGGTTATGGACAGGACCTGGAAAGAGACATGGGACACCATCACAAAGGATTAATAATCAAAAAGCTCATTCCCTCTGTGAACCTCATCAGTCCAAAGCCTCCTCCCTGGTACTCACCAGGCCTCCATACTACGTTCTATTGACAGGCCACGGACCCTTTAAAGGGAAGCTAACATCCGTAGGCATTGAAGATGATCCACTATGTCACTGCGTGGCTGAAGAAACGTGGGATTACGTGATGTATGATTGCCATGAATATGACGACTTCCGGGTAAGGTTTGCAACTAAAATCCAAGATGATCCGGGCGCTGTGAGCACCTGATTTTAATGGACGAGCAGCGGTACACCCCCTTTAATGAGTTTGTGCATTCTGTCTTCACTGCTAGACGGGTTAGGCACCAAAACAGCACCCATTGAAGATAAAAATAAGAAACTTCCTGGATATGACAGAGAGAGAAAAAAAAAAAAACACTCCTTCCTTCGTTCGTCCCAGGAGTGACACAACCACCTGCACAGCTGCTGCCATTAGGCCTCCCTAGCCACGCTCCCTTGCGTGGTCCTTTGCTTCCACTCCCCAGCGGGAGGGGGAGGTAACCCCTGGGCTCCTCCCCCATTACCGCCCCTGTTTTTCACTCTGGTGGGTATGGGCCTGCTGTACTCTGACTTATGGTCATCTTCTCTATGGACCCCGTATCTCTATCTTCCCCCTCCCAGTCTTCAGTCTCGCTCCCTTTCTCTATCTTACAAGGTATAAGGTATAAGGTATGTTCGTGTCGGACGGCACCTGGGATTTCTCCCATCTCCGCGTGTGTTTCGCTGTATCGAGGACAGTACACTGTCAAGCCAGAGACTTGAAAGTGTGTGGGCCGTGTCTGTGCAGTGTGATATGTTGTGCCCATTGTTTATCCGGCTTATTGGCAGCCAGGCCTCTAGCGGGGCCCAACGTTGCCCATACCCTGCCACGTGGAGGCTAGCCGGGTGTATCCAGTATCACAACAAATTGCTCTGGCAGGTACTGCCACCTAGTTTCCTGGGATTTCAGTGGCTAGGACCTATTAAAAAAATTTGCGTTTGACATTAATGCTTAATGGGATTGCTGTTAGGAAATCAGTGGTTGGGGTTGAACGCTAAAGAGATGTATTAAAGGCCAAATAGGTCGGGCAAAATTTTGATGTTTTTAAATTTAGACATGTGAGGCTGTACGCTAGCTAATAGTGTTAGTTGTCTTAGAGATTTACAGGAATCCGGTAAAATTTAGACGTTGATTAGAATTTGGCGGCATTGTTAAGGGTGTACTTCGGTTGATTTAGTTAGAGAGGGAGGGAGACTGAAGACTGGGGGGAAACAGATAGAAGAATAGGGACGATAGAGTAGGCATCCCCAAAGAGGTCAGTGGAGATGAGCCTCACCAGGCAAAGAATGGGGGGTAGGCAGGGAGGAGAGGAGACAGAGATCCGTCCCCTCCCTCCCCTGCCTGGGGATGGGGTTTTAAAGGGAACCAGGTTAGAGTACCCAGTTCAGATCACCAATGGCGTGTTGGCATCAAAGCCGCATAATGTCTTCGTCGGTGTCATGTCAAAGGAGTATCGAATCCGGTTTAGCTGCCCATCCCGCTCCGGAGGTGGGATATGTTAGCTGGCAGTGGGGAACCCAACAACTTAGAACTACAGTCCGTATCAACTGGAAATTGCTTGAGCCCTACTCCGAAAAACTGAATAACATCAAATCGCCCAAAAAGTACTCGTTTTGTTTTGGCTGACCCCTATCTATAGCGGATTTCTTTTTTTTTTTTTTTTTAGTTCCTTGCCACTGAAATCTCAGGAAATTAGGGGGCACATTCTTCAAAAGGAGAAGTTACCAGAAATTTCCTTCCTATAATAACAACAGCAAACCCAAAATCCGCTATATGGTTCTCCCCTGGCCTACACATCACCATTTTTTTAACTAATCGTGGATCTATCAGAGGAAAGCTCACTGCACTCGGCATCACCGAAAACCCACGATGTCTCTGTTGTTCCCTCGAAAGTTGGGATCACCTGATTTGCGCTTGCGAAATATATGAAGGGTAGAGTGTAGATTGTGTTTAGTGTAAAACGGCACTAGGGGTTTCCCCCATCTCCGCGTGCTATACATTGTGGGTGTGAAACAGAACACTCTCAATGCCAGAGGTTTAAAGTGTATGGATTTTGTATACAGAGTGATGCACTACGAGTGCAACAAACCTGCAGGAGGTGTAGGGGGCACAAAAACGAATCGGAATCGCATAGCATTGCAGGATCCGAAATGCCTTCGTCATGCGGGAGGTCGCGTGAACAAAGAAGAAAAGAAAAAGAACAGAAACAGCAACTCGTTAGTGTAACAGAATTCATTCTAATGACAAGTTGTACATTGGCAAAAAGCCATACTACAGAAGGCGTTCAAAGGTTCGACCAGAAGCAGTCACACGGGCTTCACAGCGCCGCCGCATGGAATACCTAACGTTCTGGAAGATTCCTGGCTTGTCTCGAATCTCCCCGGCAGCTATAGAGATGCGAACGACAAGGTCTTCAAATGAATCAACAGGGATCTCGTACACCAATGTCTTAATTTGAATCCAGCAGAAGAAGTCCAGTCATGATAGGTCCGGCGATCTAGCAGGCCAATGAACCGGACCACCACGACCTACCCAATGCTGTCCAAATATAACGTTTAGGTGTTGGCGGACGTCATTGGTGTAATGTGGGGGAGTCCCATCATGCTGGAACCACATTGAGCGGCGCAACGACTGAGGAACATGTGCTTCTTCAATAAGTTCGGGCAGGACTTGCTGTAGAAAGATCAAGTGTGTCCTACCGTCCAGACGAGGGGGCAGAAGATACGGTCCAATGAGGTGGTCTCCAACAATGCCGGCCCAAATATTGACAGAGAACATAATATTGATGAAACATAATATTGATAATATTGTTTAATATTGATGAAGTGAAATTTGTATGTTCTAAGGTTGGGGATAATAAAACACCAGGTTTAGACTTGATTGAAAATAATTGTGTTAAAATGTTTGTTGACTTGTGTCCAGAAATAATGATTAATATGTATAATAAGTGTTTATTGAAAGGAGTTTTTCCAGGATTTTGGAAAATTGCTCTGTTAAAATTATTACAAAAACCTGGCAAATTGTTGACTGATCCTAGGGGTTATAGACCCATTTCTTTCTTAGCAAATTTGGGTAAAATATTGGAAAGATTGTTGTTGTTAAGGCTAGAGAAATTGTTCAACGAACAAAATCTTCATTTTAAATATCAATATGGTTCTAAGAGAAATAGTTCAACAGAGGATGCCCTACGCGATTTGATTAATTTTAGTGTAAATTCTGGTGAGAAATATGTGTTAGCATTATTCATAGATTTTGAAGGAGCATTTCATACTGTATGGTATCAAAGTGTGCTTTTTTCATTAAGAGAATTAAATTGTCCCAATTTGTTATCCCAAATTATTAAAAGTTATTTAATGGATAGACAGATTATTATAAGATCCCAACATTTAACTTTTAATAGAATTATTGATCGCGGTTGTCCACAAGGATCTGTGTTGGGTCCTATTTTATGGAATCTGGTCTTAAACCAGTGGTTAAGTAGAACAGTCCCTAATTGTTATAAGGTGGCTTATGCTGATGATTTGGTTTTGTGCGTGACAGGAAGATCTAGAGCAGTATTAGAAAGTAATATGGAGGTTATTGTTCAGGATTTGACTGATTGGGCTACATTAAATAAACTAAAAATTTCATCTTCTAAAACTGTCACGATGTTATTAAAAGGAAAATTAGACTACAACAGACCACCTCGATTATTAGTAAACAGTAAACAAATTCCTCTTGTTTCCCAGGTAAAATATTTAGGGGTTATCTTGGATGACAGGTTATTATTTTCCCAACATTTGAATTATTAGAAAAATAAAAAATTACACTGCTTCTATAGTTAGGGTTACCAGAAAAGATTGGGGATTAGGTAAACGCATTTTGTATCTATATTATAAAGCTATTTTTATTCCGATTGTGTCGTATGCTGCATCAATTTGGTACGTTCGTACTGTCAATGTAAAATTTAAACAAAAACTATTATCAATACAAAGAATAATGTTAACTATTTTGCGTGTTTGCAAGACTGTTTCGACTAATGCTCTACAGGTGTTTGCGGGGGTGTTGCCTTTGGATTTAACAGTCGTGTATAGAGCTTTTTGTTATTTTATAAGAAAAGGAATACAAATTACATTTCTGGGGATTACTAATGAAGTTTCTTCTGCAGTCAGAAAACAGAAGAAAGAAATTTTGGTGAAATTAATTAAATTATGGCGGGACCGTTGGGATTCCAGTAGTACTGGTAGAGTAACTTATTTATTTATACCTAGTGTCGAATTTAATTTTAATAACAAATTGCATCGCTGGTTTTATCCAAGTATGGAATGCCCGTATTTGATTACGGGGCATGGTTCCTTAAAAGGTCAGTTGCATCAGTTTAGTTTAGTGGAAGATCCTTACTGTGTTTGTGGAAGGTTGGAAACATGGGATCATGTCTTATATGAATGCAATTTGTATGATGAATTTAGATTAGACTTATTTAATTTGGTACCTAATTTTATTAGGGGTTCTGAATTAATTTGGCTGTCTAATGAAAGGCATTTTGTTGAATTTCAACGGTTTTGCAGGTTGACATTTAATAAAAGGAGGAGTATACATGTTGTTACTAATACTGACTAAAGACATGTTTTTTTTTTTTTCCTCCTCTCGATGGATAGGCATTCTGTCTTGGAGGCGGGGAGAAATTTTTTTTTTGGCTGGCCTTGTGGAATGACCATGAGGTGGGATTGTTGCACTCACTAGTAAGATGTATTCTCCTAGTTGGTGCATTTTTTTTTTTCTGGCTCTTGGGTGTGGGCACCCCAGGAGCGGGACTGCTGGCACCCACCAGTCTTGCACCCTTACTGGTGGGTGCGGGATTTAGGTGCAATATGCACAGCCAGAGTTAATAGATCCAGGCATAGCTCCTCGTGCCAGGGATGGGCACCAGGTGGTAATTGCCCAATGGACTATCACCTGGTGGCAGAGTAGCCTGTTTGACTTATAACACATTACACACACGTGTACACACACTTACACTAAAAGGCCATTATGACAATATGATATTATATGATAAATTGGTGGAGCTGGATGTATGTCCGGGTGCCACCCTTCGACAGTTAAATACATACATACATACATACATACATACATACAATAAGTTCGGGCAGGACTTGCTGTAGAAATATCAAGTATGCCCTACCGTCCAGACGAGGGGACAGAAGATACGGTCCAATGAGGTGGTCTCCAACAATGCCGGTCCAAACATTGACAGAGAAACGGCGTTGAGTTTCTCGTGTGGGCCATGGGGTTCTCCAAAGCCCACAAATGGGCGTTATGTTGATTGAAGGTTCCCTCTCTTGTGAAACCTGCCTCATCCGTGAACAATACGGACGCAGCAAATGCGCTGTCTGCCGCACTCTGTTGAAGAAACCAAGTAGCAAAAGTGCTCCGAAGTGGATAATCCGCAGGCTCCAATGATTGGACGCGTTGCAGATGGTATGAACTCATTTGGTTTGTTGACAGTATCCTCCATACAGTGGATTGGGAAATACCCAATCGTCGGCCTATCGCTCGAGTACTCGTGCTCGGATTGACTTCTGCAAGACGTAGGACATTCTCCTCATTGTCTGGCGTCCTCGTCATTCGCTCTCCATTCATGGTACCTCTACTGAAACAACCAGTCTCACGTAACCTTCACACACGTGTACACACGTGCGAAATCGTATGAGGAGCACGCCTGTGTGGAAAACGTTCTTGGTACAAGTGCAGAGCAGCACGTCCCGTTACAGTCTGCAGCTCCATACGCGAGGTGCATGGCGGCCAGTTCTACGTTTGAATACTCGTCCATCCTACTGCCTCGGGAACCAGTTCGCAAATGCTGACTTACAGCGGGATCGTTGTTCACGCGACCTCCCGTTCAACGTCTTCTGCTGCATGAGGAAGGCATTTCGGACCCTGCAATGCTATGTGATTGCGATTCGTCTTTGTGCCCCCTACACCTCCTGAAAGTTTGTCGGACTGGTAGTGAATCACCCTGTATGTTTAGTGTCAGACCTGCTGCAAGTATGCAGTGAGGCGCCTCTTCTCGGCCTTGGTGTTATTTGAAGGTTCGGGGGTAAAATCCAGACAGGAGATGGCTGTACCTTTGGAAAGCATATAAAGAAAACCACATTTCACTATTTCTAGATCTACAGGTAGCACACCGGCCAGCACTTGCAAGGCATGTGTGCTGACTGTGTATGTACTGTAGCATTTGCACGAATATCAAAAAAAAAAAAAAAAAAAAAAGAAAAAGAAAAGTACGAAATTATGATATTAGGGTTCCTTTGCTATCGTCGCGAGAGACCAACTGTACGACTCATGAGGTCGCCACATTGATGCCGAGATCCGATGTCAAGATGTAAGTCTTCTGCAATATTTCAGACGCAGACATCTATCTGTGTCTGAAATTGTAAAAAAAAAAAAAAAATAAAGCAACAGTTGGACGGTGAATCCTTGTAAAAGTGGATTTCTATCCACGCAAATTCCTCCGCTAGACGAGGTTTGGAGATGGGGTTTGCAGTATTTCTGTCCAATCAGTTTTATCTCAAATAGATCCTGGAACATACAAAGTACACTGCACTTACACATTTCTTGGAAATAAAGTATACACAGAAGCTATTCTAAGATATTCTAAACCAAAGAATTAAAAGTTTGCGATTATGTTCATAGATATCAAAAATACTCAGAAAACGCGATTTGATTAATTTCAAACAAATTTAATTCTGATAATTTCCATTACAGGTTTGAACATCCTCATGCAAGGATTGAACAAAAGATGAGACGCCAAAAAATAACCACAGTGTCATACACTCCCTTATAAAAAAAAAGTTATATTCCGGATTTCGGCACGGAGCACGCTCTTCAAAATTGTATCAGTCCAATGGAGCATCTTTCCTGCGTGCTTCCATCTTTATTCTAACTATCAAAATTCTCAAGACAAACAGTACAAGTTATATAGTTTTTATTTTAATTTTTTAATTTTTTTTTAATCTGTTCAAATGACTCCTTCTTACTGTGGAGAATGAAGCCAAAATCGAAACCTGGAGAGTGGAGTGTCGCTGCCTTTGTGTAAAGGACCACCGAATATATTTACCTTCACGAATACCTCAATTAACTGTTTACTACCTCAACCAACCTGTTACTTGCTGCAGATGAAGAGCGAATGTGCAATTCAACTGCTACTGCTACAGCTGCTAATACATGTGCGTGGGAATCTGCTACTCTGGAGATGATGGCATCCTTTTGTACCTCAACGAAAGCCTCAACGAACCTGTTACTTGCTGCAATGGTGAGAGAATGTGGAATTGAACTGCTACTACTATTGCTGCTAATATATGTGCGTAGGAATCTGCTACTCTGGAGATGATGGCATCCTTACTACCTCAACGAAAGCCTCAACAAACCCGTTACTTGCTGCATATGATGAGAGAAGGTGGAAATGAACTGCTACTGCTGCTAATACATGTGTGTGGAAAAATGCTGCTCTGGAGATGATGGCATCCTTTGCTACCTCAACGAAAACCTCAACGAACCTGTTACTTGCTGCAATGGTGAGAGAATGTGGAATTGAACTGCTACTACTACTGCTGCTAATACATGTGCGTGGTAATCTGTTACTCTGGAGATGATGGCATCCTTTGCTACGTCAACGACAGCCTAAACGAACCTGTTACTTGCTGCAATGGTGAGAGAATATGGAATTGAACTGCTACTACTACTGCTGCTAATACATGTGCGTGGGAATCTGTTACTCTGGAGATGATGGCATCCTTTGCTACCTCAACGAAAGCCTCAACAAACCTGTTACTTGCTGCAATGGTGAGAGAATGTGGAATTGAACTGCTACTACTACTGCTGCTAATACATGTGCGTGGGAATCTGCTACTCTGGAGATGATGGCATCCTTTGCTACCTCAACGAAAGCCTCAACAAACCTGTTACTTTCTGCAATGGTGAGAGAATGTGGAATTGAACTGCTACGGTTACTGCTGCTAGTACATATGCGTGGGAATCTGCTACTCTGGAGATGATGGCATCCTTACTACCTCAACGAAAGCCTCAACAAACCTGTTACTTGCTGCATATGATGCGAGAAGGTGGAATTGAATTGCTACTGCTGCTAATACATGTGTGTGGGAATCTGCTGCTCTGGAGATGATGGCATCCTTTGCTACCTCAACGAAAGCCACAACAAACCTGTTACTTGCTGCAATGGTGAGAGAATGTGGAATTGAACTGCTACGGTTACTGCTGCTAATACATGTGTGTGGGAATCTGCTGCTCTGGAGATGATGGCATCCTTTGCTACCTCAACGAAAGCCTCAACAAACCTGTTACTTGCTGCATGGTGAGAGAATGTGGAATTGAACTGCTACGGTTACTGCTGCTAATACATGTGTGTGGGAATCTGCTGCTCTGGAGATGATGGCATCCTTTGCTACCTCAACGAAAGCCTCAACAAACCTGTTACTTGCTGCAATGGTGAGAGAATGTGGAATTGAACTGCTACTACTACTGCTGCTAGTTCATGTGCGTGGGAATCTGCTACTCTGGAGATGATGGCATCCTTACTACCTCAACGAAAGCCTAAACAAACCTGTTACTTGCTGCACATGATGAGAGAAGGTGGAATTGAACTGCTACTGCTGCTAATACATGTGTGTGGGAATCTGCTGCTCTGGAGATGATGGCATCCTTTGCTACCTCAACGAAAGCCTCAACAAACCTGTTACTTGCTGCAATGGCGAGAGAATGTGGTATTGAACTGCTACTACTACTGCTGCTAATACATGTGCGTGGTAATCTGTTACTCTGGAGATGATGGCATCCTTTGCTACGTCAACGACAGCCTCAACGAACCTGTTACTTGCTGCAATGGTGAGAGAATATGGAATTGAACTGCTACTACTACTGCTGCTAATACATGTGCGTGGGAATCTGCTACTCTGGAGATGATGGCATCCTTTGCTACCTCAACGACAGCCTCAACAAACCTGTTACTTTCTGCAATGGTGAGAGAATGTGGAATTGAACTGCTACGGTTACTGCTGCTAATACATATGCGTGGGAATCTGCTACTCTGGAGATGATGGCATCCTTACTACCTCAACGAAAGCCTCAACAAACCTGTTACTTGCTGCATATGATGCGAGAAGGTGGAATTGAATTGCTACTGCTGCTAATACATGTGTGTGGGAATCTGCTGCTCTGGAGATGATGGCATCCTTTGCCACCTCAACGAAAGCCTCAACAAACCTGTTACTTGCTGCAATGGTGAGAGAATGTGGAATTGAACTGCTACGGTTACTGCTGCTAATACATGTGTGTGGGAATCTGCTGCTCTGGAGATGATGGCATCCTTTGCTACCTCAACGAAAGCCTCAACAAACCTGTTACTTGCTGCATGGTGAGAGAATGTGGAAATGAACTACTACGGTTACTGCTGCTAATACATGTGTGTGGGAATCTGCTGCTCTGGAGATGATGGCATCCTTTGCTACCTCAACGAAAGCCTCAACAAAACAAACCTGTTACTTGCTGCAATGGTGAGAGAATGTGGAATTGAACTGCTACGGTTACTGCTGCTAATACATGTGTGTGGGAATCTGCTGCTCTGGAGATGGTGGCATCCTTTGCTACCTCAACGAAAGCCTCAACAAACCTGTTACTTGCTGCAATGGTGAGAGAATGTGGAATTGAACTGCTACGGTTACTTCTGCTAATACATGTGTGTGGGAATCTGCTGCTCTGGAGATGATGGCATCCTTTGCTACCTCAACGAAAGCCTCAACAAACCTGTTACTTGCTGCAATGGTGAGAGAATGTGGAATTGAACTGCTACTACTACTGCTGCTAATACATGTGCGTGGGAATCTGCTACTCTGGAGATCATGACATCCTTGGCTACCTCAAGGAACGCCTCAATGAATCTGTTACTCGTTGCAGATGATGAGGAATGTGGAATTGAACTGCTACTGGTGCAGTGGGCCCAACCCACTAAAACATGTATCGTCTTATTACGGACTCCGACCAACTTTGTGGTCCCAGAAGATGCACTCGGTTCGTCTGGTTGTCCGTTCCAAAGGGAGAAAACCTGTATCGCAGCAGATAAAAAAAAAAAAAAAAAAAAAAAAAACTGAAGGAGTTAATAAAAAAAAAAAAAAATTCGATTACATTACGAAAATTTGAAATTCGAAATTCAGATGAATGCGATTAAATCCCGAAGGATGGCCAGAGAGGTAAAAAAAAAAATAATAATAATCGTAAAAAAAAAAAAAAAAAAAAAAAAAAAGAAAATGAAAGAATGCAGAAAAACTCATTCAGTGAAAATTCAAAACTGAAATCCTGAACCGGCAGGTAACCGGTGTCTTTTCATTCAGGGCGCCGTGGACGCTCACCAAGATGACTGAGGAACTTTGAGGATCTTCTGATTTTGTCATTTCCATGCTGATCTGTGTGGGACAATTTCTACAAAAGGAAACTTTAAGAATGAAGTGTCGCTGCCAGTGTGGAAATGACTCCCAAAGACAAAAACCTTTTCTAGTCCTGCCCCCGTAAACTGTTCTTTAACTGGGCTCCCTCTGTAGGGGAGCCCTTCCTTTAATTTATTTATTATGGGCAGGACTGGTGTTAAGGAAACTTCGACAACGAAATGTAGCTGCCTCTATGGAAATGACCCCAAAGACAAAGGTGCCTTTTCTAGTCCTGCCCTTTTTAAGTGGGCTCCCTCTCTAGGGAGCCCTTCCTTTAATGTATTTACTATGGGCAGGACCTGTGTGAAGGAAACTTCGAGAACGAAATGTAGCTGCCTCTATGGAAATGACCCCAAAGACAAAGGTGCCTTTTCTAGTCCTGCCCTTTTTAAGTGGGCTCCCTCTCTAGGGAGCCCTTCCTTTAATGTATTTACTATGGGCAGGACTTGTGTGAAGGAAACTTCGAGAACGAAATGTAGCTGCCTCTATGGAAATGACCCCAAAGACAAAGGTGCCTTTTCTAGTCCTGCCCTTTTTAAGTGGGCTCCCTCTCTAGGGAGCCCTTTCTTTAATGTATTTACTATGGGCAGGACTTGTGTGAAGGAAACTTCGAGAACGAAATGTAGCTGCCTCTATGGAAATGATCCCAAAGACAAAGGTGCCTTTTCTAGTCCTGCCCTTTTTAAGTGGGCTCCCTGTCTAGGGAGCCCTTCCTTTAATGTATTTACTATGGGCAGGACCTGTGTGAAGGAAACTTCGAGAACGAAATGTAGCTGCCTCTATGGAAATGACCCCAAAGACAAAGGTGCCTTTTCTAGTCCTGCCCTTTTTAAGTGGGCTCCCTCTCTAGGGAGCCCTTCCTTTAATGTATTTACTATGGGCAGGACTTGTGTGAAGGAATCTTCGAGAACGAAATGTAGCTGCCTCTATGGAAATGACCCCAAAGACAAAGGTCCCTTTTCTAGTCCTGTCCTCTTCAATTGGGCTCCCTCTGTAGGGAGCCCTTCCTTTAATTTAATTATTATGGGCAGGACTTGTGATTAACGTAATCCATTTTAAGAAATGTATAAATAAAAGTTTTGTTAGAAATACTTGTGGTTTAACAACTAGAAAATATTTAAAGAAGTGCAGTTTGTGCTGAATGTAAATATTCCTGAGGGTGAATTCACCCTTCTTTTGTAAATATTGGTTGTCAACTCTGTAATGTTTCCGTGTTTACAAATAAATTTCAAAATGAATTATTGTGTCACAGTTCTTTTTTCCTTTTTTTCATAAATATGTCCAACGTTTGAAAACTATATTTGAGATTTACAACGAAACCCAAAGATTAATAGAAGCTGACCATGCGCAGTGAATGAACAAACAATTTAACGCACGATTTCATAAACATTTAGAATGTCCTTGATGATTGTACCCACATGGGAGGCGTCAATTGTCCACATTTTTCACTCTTCCGCATCTGTCAATCGTTTTAGAGAGAGAGATATTTTCTCTTCACGCGTGTGTGTGTTCTCTTTTCACTTGCATCTTTGCTTTTCGCATTCACAGTTAATCCCATAATCCGCGTATCAACGATTAACTGCGATTTTTTGTGTTCTGATGAACCACGTTTAAGATTTGAAAGATGCTTTAAAATGCTGGTCGTGGTACGTTTTAATTTTAATCTTGGGAGGTTCTATTTGGAATTTAATATTGGTACATGAGATGGCAGCACCACACGCACACTTACGTATGGTGCTCCCCTCTATTGCAGTAACATCATGAAAGACGAGGTTTATCATCCGATATCTTGTTCAATCTGGAAACTTAATTTTCTGGTGCAATCTACCAAAAATAAAATTAAAAACTCGAGTTATTAAAAAAGCTGACATCGTGCGGAAAATGATTCAAAATCAACCAAGAATATTTTAAATGGAAACAAAATTTGTACTTTTCATGATATACGATAGATGGCAGTTCAGCAGAGTGTATAGTTTGACTTAATCGGTTGCAAGTGAAGGTTTCGACTATTCGGTTTATACACTGATGTGCAAAACTTAAGGACTAACACTATTTCTGAAGGTTACAACCAAAAAAATCTTTACTTGAGGTACTCTTTACTGATGAGAGTAGATTCAGCCTCTGCAACGATTCTGGACGTCAACTAATCTGGCGAGTGGTTGGCATACGGGATCACCCCGCAAACATCACTGAAAGGGAGTGATATGGGGGTAAAGGTGTTCTCGTCTGGGGAAGCGTGATCCGGGATGGACGTACACAACTCCAGATACTGGAAGACGGTACTCTAACCGGTGCACGCTCCCAGCAGAAAATGTTCACCAGGTGAAGATGGCGCTTACAGGAGAATGGACGATGTTACCGCAAGAACTCATCAACAACATTGTTCTATGTATGGAGAGGCGGTGCACAGTCTGCATTGATGTTAGGGGTGGCCATATCTCCTATTGAGGACCACCTCTTCCCTTTGTTCCATCTTTGGCAGCGATGCATCTGTATCATGGCAGCTAGTGCTATGTTGCCATTTTTATATAAAGTCCTTCTGTTCGTTTTGTTTCCGTTGTTTTGTCGGTGTTGTTTCCTTCATCATTTCTGTACCTCACGAGGTTCCTTTCGTATGCTTTTTTCATATCCAAGACACTCCTATGAGAAGGGACAGGTGAACCTGAGTAGTCCTTAAATGTTTCACACCTGTGTATAAATCTTCGCATTAGTCTCATCGCCGACTCAGCAGTGCTCTTGTTTTGTCGAAGAGAAAAGAGGATGCTGTGACGGTCACTGCCAGCACACATTATGATCGTAATATGTTGCATAGAAATTTAACGCGAGCGCTGGTATAAAGTGTGTGTGTGTGTTAAAGAGAGAGAGAGAGAGAGAGAGACGACGAGCTGAGGGGATTACGAGGTTACTCCAGATCGATGTAGTCAGAAGATACGTCCTGCGGTGGCTGCAACCAATCGTACTATAGGCATCACCAATCTGGTCTTCTGCACCGACCTCGTACATAAAGAGGTTCCTGGCAGTTGAATACTGGGTAATGCGATGGATGAACAGAGTCACAAGCAACGCATTCACCATCTCCAAGGCTGTTTTATATACCAACTAAAATATCACTCCCTGTAGAGTTCACATTGAATCCAGGAATATTCTTCTTGTCTCAGATGCTTACCATTGTGATTGACGCCCCCAGTCTTCAAGGAGTTATCGCTACTCCACGTGCTGGATGCAGTAATGGCAATCCCTACTTACCATTCCATGGCACGCTATCCAACCTGTGCTGTCTGAAGAACTTCTTTCCGAACCCCCCTTTTCAATACATTGGCAATAAAAGTATGAAGAAGAAGCTCGAACTAGAAAAAGCTAGGAACTTGAACTTTATAAATAGGAAGGAATGACCAAAATATAAAATAACTGTTGGACATTACTTTTAAACGATACTGTGAATAATTTCTTCTTCTAAGGTTGTCGATAATTACATTCTGTAAATGATTCGAATTTTTTTTTTTTTTCTAAATATTGTAAACATGTTTTTTAAACGTGGTTCTGTAAAAATTGCCATTCTTGCATTTTTGTACATCCTTCTAGCCGGTTGGCTGTGCAAAAAGGGGTGAGAGAAATCACTTGCTATTAATAAACGGATTTAATAATAATAATAATAATAATAATAATAATAAACAGTTCAATGAATATAACTCTGCAGAAAAATTAACGCGAGCGCTACTGTTAAGTGCACAAATTGATAATGTGAGGGAAAAACCTTTCATTTTCGTCCGAAAGACAAACAACATAAAAGTGCCCCTGTAGGCTGAGAGAAACAGATCGGAAGTGGTTAGTTTTCCCGAGTGGGAAGAAGATGAACGTGGCAGATGAATAAATTCCGTACTTTTCAAGATTGTTGTGCACATGATCTTTGAATGATATCCTAGTTTATGTTATTGATTTGTTTAATGTTTGACGAATATTCTGATGAAAAATATAATCAAATGAATAAGAAGAACCAGAACTGAAAGACAACCCGGAAGAACAGTTGCAAATTCAAAGTGAACTTCCCAATGTTAAACGGACAGTTCCATAGAATTAACAAACAATATTCCCAGCGACCATACTTAGCAAATATGTTCTGAAAAGCTTCATGATCACAAAGATAGCAAAACATTTTTCTATGATGAAAAAATGCACTTTCTTTTCTCTTCGCGGTGTAGCACTGGTATTGTGGTCGTCCTTTCCCCGCCTGGTGGGAATCCCGGTTCGAAAATCGTCGAGGAACGTTAATGTTCTTTTTGATTTGAAACTTCTTTAGGCGGATTCCAGGCAATTTTCAGGGGAGAGAAACTTGCATTCGTGTAATAAATACAAAAAAATCGCAAGGAAACTGCGACCGTTGAAATAAGTAAAGGCATTACAAGCACTCTGAACAACCAACTATTGTACTAGGCTAAATGCCCCAGTTCCTGTGGAATCACCGAAATTTAGCAAGGTTAAACTTATTTTTGTAATTCGAGGATGACTACCTGGGGATACTCTCTGTAATTGTCTTTTGTTTGCTTTCGTTTCTTTTGAAAATCTGTGGACAATATTTTTCCAATTTTCATGTATCATTAAGTTTGTTGATTGGTAAATAAAGTGTAAATCTGTGCTTTATATCTTTACTTTAAAAGCCTGTGGATAATATTCCTCCTAGTGTCGCTTTCTAGAATCGCCGTTAATAGAATTAAAATTCAATTCGCAAACGTGATCACAATGACTGGCGCTTAATACGTATCGAATAGAGAACGGTGTTTTGCTGTGTCCATCGTAAAGTTATTTGATCATATAGCGACCAATCGTAAAGCAGGTGTGCACAGCAGTAACCGTTGTACGGCGTAAAGAACACGTTTACGTGCAATGCGACCACTGAATCCACCTCCATTGAGTACAAAGGAGAGAGAGAGAGAGAGAGAGAGAGAGAGAGAGAGAGAGAGAGAGAGAGAGAGAGAGAGAGAGAGAGATAAGATATTTCGACAGCGGAAGATATTACAGCCTGCAATGGAGTTGAAAAATAAACCGGAGAAGATCAACTCCCCAAAAAGTTAGAATTGAATCTGGAAGGAGTCATGGGAGATTTACTGCAAATGAAAACGATGAAGAGTCTTCGAAGCGCAGTCGTAAACGAAAAACGAAGAAAGAAGCGAAAACCGAGTGCCAGAAGTTCTCCCTCAAATCGCTGAACACAGCAGAAGCAGCAACAGGATTTTAAGAAACACAGAAGCATCCATCTTTAAACGTACATTCCTGAACAATGATTTCTGTTCCGTGTGTGATCAGCTTTGGTCGAAGAATGATGTGGATATTGCAGCAGCTCGACATCAAGCTGTTCTTCAAACAGCATTTCCAAATGAGGATGTGAGGCAAATGTTGGCCTGCCTGAAACAGCTGTCGTGGCTCTCTCAAGAACAAAGTGATTATTATTATTATCTTTATTTTCTCCGAAGAGTAACCCGCTTTCGGCTGTTAACCAGCAGGTGCACATTCATATATACAAATATAAGTTATATATATAATTATCCATTTATAATTTATACATATCGTTGTCTTAAAAAATTATACAAAATATACATTGTCTAATTAATTATATTATACACACCATTGCCTTATTTTTACATGACAGGTAGATAGAAAGAGAGCAGGAGCATAATTTGTAATTTTACAAGGAATTAGAGAATGTTCGCAACTGTTGTACTGGGCTAAATGCATCTACAAGACTATGTACAGCGAGATAACAGAGAGACAAGACGAATAATGTAAAAATAAGAGGAGCATAAACAGTCCCGACCAGTTCATTTTTCATTTCCTGCATTCCGTTTTGTTTTCATCTGTGTGCTTCACTCAACATTTAGAGAGTGGAGTAATGCATTTTGAAACATTTCAGTCCTGTACTTCTTCTCTGTGCAAAGCTTTTCTGAGTCTGCTTGAAGATCGTTGTAGATCTTAATGGTGTTAAAAGGAAAAAATCGCTGAAGGCTTCCCAGCTGTGTGAGAGCGCTACTGAGTGGAGGGAATGGTGTCCTATTCGCCCACCTTTGCGTCATACGGGGCCGGGTCAGCAGGTAGTCAATTTTCGGCGAGTCGAGTCTCCCGGTCAGCAGTTTTGCAAGCGTGAGAATGTTCTTGGTGACAATTATGTGAGACCAAGGCGTGACATCCAAGTTGGCATATAAAATGGCTCTTGAGATAGTAAATGGCTGCGTAGTGATCCTGTTTAACCATCTCAGCATCCAATACTCTAAACCCAGGAAAGCCTTGATGGTAGCATCTGGGGCAGAAGACTAAATCTGAGATGCGTTGAGCGGGATGGGGATGACACATCTTAAAATATATTTTTGTTTATTTTTTATTAAATCTGTTTATTGCTCTGCCGAAGAGCTATCCCCTGGACAGCAGGAAGCTAAGGCGGTGATATTTACATACAGAGGTTAAGACAGGGACATGTGTCTGGTGGTTACATGGGGTACATGTATGCTTAACCCGAAAGGTACAGAACTTACAGTGTTTATTATTTTACATAATTGAAAGAATTATAAGATATTATTTTCTCAAAAAGTGCTATAAATTACAAAATCATAAGAGAAATGTCCAAAATATAGAGAAATGAGGCAGTCCTGAACCGATTGTTGCACGTGGTATATCTTCAATCTTGACTGTCCTAGTGCTCACAGCCAGGCGTCTTTGGAACAGTAGATTCTAAGAGAGACGACCAGTGATGGCTCCACTATATTTTCCTTTTCACCTGTCTTTAACTGGGTGCATCGCGGTGGCATTTTCCTTCGTGGCGTCTCATAAGTGTACGTTTGCATATGTGTCCTTTAGCTTCTGACGTCTGTATGTATGTATGCTGCTCGCGGAATCTATCCAGGTCTATGGCTAGATCGTTCATCAAATCTACCGTGTTAATCAAATCCTGGAAACATGCGTCTCAATCCTTTCACATTGTTCAAACTGATTGTGAGTGGGAGCCTTGTGTCCATTTGATTCGTTCCACAAATGCGGAGAGTTTTTATTAGATCAGTAATGTCAGGGGCGTCGAGTCGTCTTGTGATTAGTCTGGCAAGTGTAAGAAGGTTTGCTGCCACAATCGTTTGTTTCTATGGGGTGACTTCTAGGTTTATGTAGAACTGAGACCGAGAAATGATGTATTGGCTGCCAGTCCGCCAGTTGAGCCATTTCAGAAGCCAGTATTCCAGGCTGAGGAACTTGTTGAAGTGTGTTTTGGGAGCAGAGGACCAAATGGTTGCGGCATAGAGAGGTATGGGACAGACACATCGGACAACAAATATATATTGTTTTAGAAGGTCAGAGTTCCTGATACCTACCAGTTCCTGTCTGGAGGTCCATAGCGCTGCGTACGTGTTTTTGTTTACGTGTCCGAAATGGAGTGTGGAATTTAAGTTTTCGTCCCATTTCAGACCAAGATCAATATGTGTCTTGACTTTTTTGACCACGCTGCCATTCACGCTTATTGATACCTGGTTTTTTAATAAATTATTTGTGCTGTCTTTTATTTGTTTAGTCGGAGCCCCATGCAATTAAGGTATTCTTGTAACTCGGCGATTTTGGAGTTTGCATCGTTGTTACGTTGTAAGGATGTGTTTGGTCGTTCGAAGTGATGAAAAATTTCAAGTTGTCTGCATATACGACAAATTATTTTTGATTTTGGGTCAGGAAAGGATGCAGTGCTGTTGCAAAGAGAATAGCAGAGAGGACACCACCTTGTGGGACTCCCCTGTTAACTGCAAGGTCTCTTTGGAAATTCCATTTATCGCAGTGATGTGTCTCTCCCTCAAAGAACTCGTTATTATAGCTAAAACGTGCCCAGTTATATGGAAATATTCCTCCAAGATGATAATAATAGCCGAGATGGATATACTATCGAAATCGGAAGCAACGTCTAAGAAGACAATATCTAATTGCTGTCTCAAGTTAAGGACGTGTTAGATTCGAAATAGAGTCGCCATAAGATTGGTGGTAGTAGATCAGTGTGGGATCACTGAATGATCCCACACAGATCTACTGGTATTTAAAATGGAATGATGGCATTTAAAATGGATTTCTCAAATATTTTTTTAAACGAACATCCAATTGCAATAGGCTTGTAGACTTTGGCGGATTTAGGATTGTTATTTATGGGAACAGGTTTAACGAAGTACGTATTCCATATCTTCGGAAAGTGGTTGTCACTTAAGTTTTGTGGAAAATGTGGAGGAGGGGATCTCTGATGTATACACTACTGATCTTAATCATGAAGAGCGTGAATTTATCACGCCCAATTGTGGCTTTATTGCTGAGGCTATTCACAGCGGCTTTAATGTCATCTCTAGCGATATTGATTTGAGACAGTTCAGGATAGACCTCTGTCTTCAGTTTGCTGATTACTTCACGGATTTTCTCTGTGTTAGCTTCACTGTCAACTTTATTTTCAGCCAGAGGAGTCCCAAAGGTGGCTTGGGTCCATTCTGAGAAGATGCGCTTGGGCATTATATCTGTACGCCTTTTCTTATTAGATATGCTGCTTCCTTTCTTTAAATGTGATCGCACCATGTCATAGTGAGCTTGACGTTTCAATCGAATGAACCGTGCTCTAGCTTTTTTATATCGAATATAACCTGGTGGGTGTTCAGTTTTTTTCCATTTTCTGAAGAGCTTTTGCTTGTACTTGAAAGCATATTTTACTTGTGGATTAAACCAGGAATTTGCTCGATCGGAAATTTTAATGAGCTTTGATGCACCCTCAAGAGCAATAAAATGAAGGGTATCCGAAAGTGCTTCTAAGGCATCGTCTACGGGGAGTTGGAAGGGATTTTGCCAGTTGAAATTCACGAGCCGTTTCAGAATTACGTCTGGTTTTATGTGCTTGGTTGAGAAGATAAAATCAGCGTTGTTTTCCCACCTGCAGTTCTCTTTTTGACTACAAGCTTGACTTCTCGAGTTAGCTTGGATTGAGAGAGGGATGTGATCAGAAGTGAAGCGAGTCGTACTATTAGTTAATGTGATGTCTACAGTATGGTAGTATACCAGGTCCACGCTCTGTGTGCCTCTTGTGAGCGACGTTTCCAGTTGTTTAATCGAGAGGGTTTCCATAGTACCTTCCAATTCGCTCTTTGCGTCTTTGTGCTTAGGAAGAGGCATGTTCAAATCTCTCATCACTATAGATTCTATATTTGGTTTCAAGTTTGCGACGAGCCAAGTAAGGAGTTCGTTTCTGGCTTCGCTGTCATGTTTGGGTGGAAGGTATAGGATACAAATTTGTTGATTCTTTGTACCTTCTCTGAAGGTTGCTGAGACGGCTTCAAACTTTTCCGAGCGTGACTCTTGGTTTTTAATTACAGAGAAATTATTCTTACAGAGTATCATTACTTCTCCTCCTCTTTTGTTTTCTCTTCCTCTTGTAACGCATTTAAAACCAAAATTGTCAGCCAGAGCATCTGGCTCTCTATTATTTTTAAGCCAGGTTTCTGTCAGGCAGATGAATTCATATTCCGAGCTTAATAGAAGGTTCTGCAAGGTGTGAAGTTTATTGGCTATGCTGCGCACATTTTGAAGGAAAAGAGAGACTAGCATATTTTCTTTTGGATCGGAGGAGGAATTTCTTAATTGCTACTGTGCTACCCTAGTTGGGAGCCTCAAAGCATGTTCCGTGAAGCGCTTAACCAGAGTGCCACTGGGCCAAATGTTTTTGTCTAGTATTCGTGTTTCGCAATTTATAGGGTATGAGATAGTGAAGGAGGAATATGCCGGATGCCTTGTTCGTACTTGTCGTACTTCTGTGTCGATACCCATTCCCTCTACTAAAATTTTTTGATGACGCTCGGCGTGATACTGGGTTCAATCCGCGAGACAAATAGCTTTCCTCTTGTTTGAACTAAGGTGATGCTGTATCGTTCTGCAAGACAACGGTGATAATCAGATGGCTGGGATGCTGGAGGATGATCAGCAGGATCACAATTTATCCGTATGGCATGTTGTTGCTGGTGGGCATTTACGTGAGGGGGGTCTTTTTTACTGGTATTTTGAGGGACCCATTTTGTCGACAGAGAAACAACCTGAGCAAAAGTAGGCTTTCGATTCATGTTTGCCTCTTATGGAGGGATTGATTTCCATAGAGTCTGAATCATAGATTCAGTCACTATGGAAGTGAAATGGTTTGAAATATCGTCCGATGCTACAGCACTTGCCGAAACTAGATTTGGTAACGGAACGTCACATATCTCCGAGGCCCCATTCAGATCCGTCGCCAGCGGCTTTCATATGTCAATACGAGATACTCGGTTAAGTGATAAATGTTTGCCTAAAGAAGTTTCACTTAACTTCCGCTATGCATGCTCGGCACACACACACACACACACGATTTTCTTTCACTCCGTGGCTGAGTTAGATGATCTCAGTCATAGATAGCCTATCTACCCTGAGCGAGAGTAGCATTGTTTTTCCCAAAAACGGTATTTTTCATCCAGGCAAATAAACGGGAGAACACATGCACTGTTCATACACAAATAAATGGGAATATCTGTAAGAAATTACCGGGCGATCCTAATAGAATAGTTTGGTTTTGTGAAAAAGAAAAAGTTGGTTGTTGTTGTGTTTTAGCAGCATCAGCAACTAAGGCCATGATGCTCCATAATATTCTGTTCTGCGTGTTCTGAGTCAGTGTTTTGTTTTCTGAACGAAAAAAATGGAATTTGCGGGAGAAAAAACCAGAGTACGCTCGCCTGAAACCGACTAACTCAGCTACGTTGTGAAAATACCCATAAAACATTTTGTCGTCATTGAAGGAATTCTAACTTTGATCTTTACCACCGGGAGGACGGTGTTCTTACCGACTGTGCCCAAGATGGAGAAGGAAAGGGAAAATAGAGGACATATCCACTGTTAGGGGTGGCGATAGTTTTGTTTTTAAATGGAAGTGAACTTCTCCAGGAACGAGTGGTAGCTCGCGGCATTTATGTTCAGTTGTAAACAGCACGCTGTAAATTATCCAGTGCGGGAATTCGAAATAATCAAAGTTTATGTGGTATATGCTTTGAAGACGTTCAGGCAATAGGAAAAGTCTTGAGCATCCCCATTTCCCATTTCATGGATAAGAATCGTTGAGACTGATTTGTTCCGAAAGGTGACAGAGGGTGTATTCACTGGCCAATGCTTTTTTAGCACTCGTGGTGTTACTAAATTTTGAACAACTCCATTAATAACAGTGTATACACGATATGGGCACTTCATTAGGTACATCTACCTGACGTTTTCATGAAGGGTACCCCTTCTGGAACAACCTCACGTATTTGAACCGTTCGATGTGAAGCAGAAGGACAGAGTCGGGATGCTGTTCCTGGGAAATTCGATTGGAGAATGGACAAGACGGCAGATTTAAGTGACATTGAACGTGGCAAGTACTGTGCACGAGATACTCCTGCAAATATCTGGTGTGTATCGATATTTCACCAAAAACTAAGTAACATCCAGCCACTGGTGGTCCTGGTGTCGGACTCAATGTCTGATGCAAGAGGTCAAAGTAGGCTGACAAGATTTTTGCAGAGAGACAGAAAGGCTGCGCACAGGCATAAAACAACCTAATAAAGTAATGCACTGCGATTGTATAAACACAACACAATTTCACAACAGAATTGTGCAATCATCAGCTTGTTTTCCAATTCTAAATAGTAGTGGTTATTATGTAGTTATATGAGATTATAATATCGATTGTACTGGTCTTCGGCCTCTATTCCGGCGATTTTGGCGATTATCACACGGCTCCTTTGCTGTGCGACTTTCCTTTCCTTTCCAGAGAATTGTTCCCTTCCCTTTTCTTTGGCCTGATGTAGAAACTTTGCTCCACCGAACTCGGGCAGCTGCCTTCTGTACAGCGCATACGCTTTCTCCCAACTTTAGTCCCTCTTTGCACTATGTCCGCGCGCTCTTCTGTAATAATTTTTTAGGACCCGCCATGGGAAACTTAGGCTACTCCGTAGTGGACCTTGCCAATCTATCATTGCTTCTGCTCTACTGCGTGGCCTACTTCCAATGGTGAGCGACAGGCAATGAGGCCCCGAAAGCCAGAAGGAAAACGCAACACGAAACTACTCGTCATAAACGCTAAACTTACACGTTCTGGCCTTTATAGTGAACTGTATACATCGGAGAGTTACTACGCATAGTTAGGAGAGACCCCCCCCCCCCGGTGCCGCTTGACAGTCAACACGATATCTCCGAATGCTCATCTGAAAATATTGGACAAAGTTTATGAGAAACAAATCACCTTATGATATCCAACGACACATGAATCGTTAGGTTTTTCATATTCAAAACAATACAGATTTAAAAAAAGCAATACAACTAAGGAGGCAATGAGGAAATTAATTACAACTGTTCTGGAAGAGTGTGGGCGATATGACTTGGTTTGTTCATGGTCTTCAGGAGTGAGTTTGACGTGTATAACTTCGATGTCTTCGATGGACCTTTTACGTGGAACACACTTTTCGACGACTTTTTGGAGCGTAATATGAGTAACATTTGTACCATCACCTACTCGGATTACTTGGGTTTAATTGTTGCAGGTGATTCTCAAAAAGAGTTTGAGAGGACAGCGCATCTTCTACCTAGCAGGAACTCCTAAATTGGCCAAATTTAAAAATGCTACAGATTCTCAACAAACACGACCGTGTTTTTGCTTTTTAAGGGTAAGCTCAGTTTGACTTGGCCACCTCTTGTACGCTGTGGGGAGGTCTCCTTGCCGTATGCAAAATGAGTCAGCTATTTGGGTTTTCGCTTGTAGTAGCGTTAGTTTTTTTTTTATTATGAAACATGTTAAATACTTTAGAAAGAAAATTAAATCTCAACGATATTTCTAGGTTAAATGCCTGAGGGTATGAAGGAGTTTACTTATGCATGGGCAACGCACACTCTTTGATACTCTTAGGTATTTAGCCAAGAAACATCTTTTAGGTGTAACCACACACACCATCAGGCATCTCTCATATTTTCGAGTTGTACTTCATTACTGGGTTATGACTAAGGCATCAACACCAGCGTACCTGCCCACGCACCGATGAGAAGCCAGGAAGATTCGATACAGTACCGTCTGGTCGGTGGTATCCGCCTAGAAAAAGTAACATAAAGTATGGAGAGATGAATCCTGTATAATCCAGAAAAGTTTTAATAATAAATGACACGAAGCTTTCAGGGTTAAATGGACCCCTTCATCACTAAATTCTAACGGGATAAAGACATTACATCTAAACTTTTAACAGATACAGAGTTGTGCGCGCAGTGATGCGTGCATGGACACGTGATTAAACATTCCTCTACTACATTGCTGCTCATTGTTGCTGCACGGATGTAAGTGGATTTGGCGCCAGCAAAAAAGTATTAAATTTAATAAAAAAAAAGTTTTAACCTTAAACTCTTCAATGAATATACATTTTGTAATAAAAAACAGAAACCATAAATTACAGAGACCAAATAAAACACAAAATTCTGCAATTTACTTGTTTTATTATTGGGTACTACGAGGAAGATAACTCTTCTTCCATATAAATTGATTGCGTCCACAGGATTGAAGGGATTTATAAATATAAACCGCATATACTAACATATAATAAATCAATAAAATTTGTAGATTTTTCCTGATTATTGAGTAATCCCGTTTACACAATTATAAACTGAATACATATGTAGTAAAAAAATAATAAATAAATTAAAAAAAAGGATTTTCTGAAGTCGTCTCTTATGAAAATTTCGCAAACACGAATTTCACATTTTCATCTTGAGAGAACTTTTCAGGTTCACACGGATTAAATTCCTTTTTATCGTTTAAGCAAATTCTGATAACGGAAATCAGTTTTATTTTTGAGCATTATAGTTTACTTTTTGCAATTTTCTCCTCGAAAAATGTGTTTTAAATATTCCTTATTTATAACCTTGAAGCACAAAGGAAGAAATGCAAAAATCCTGACTCCATCGCAATCCTCTTTCAACAGGACCCAAACTCATGAAATGGTTGGTTCACTTTTTCCCTTTCTTCAACAAATCCATCGAAGGAAGGGAACAAGTTCGTTCTTGTACGCCGTCCGTTGTATTTTAGCCGTTAATGATATTAAACAAAATGCCCCTATTTTAAAGAAAGAAAGAAAAAAAAAAATGTATCTCTGTTTTTCATGATTTGGCAATTTTATTGGCAATATTTTTTACTCTTACACAAATCAGTGAGGCCGACACAAACGAGGGATTTTTTGTGGGCGCTCAAACCAAACTGCTGTTCCAAGATGAGCAATTCACTAAAAATTCACAGAAATAAGAGCGTGGAGTTTATTCGAAAACGTTTGCTGTAACTTTTTAGGCAATGGGAAATCACAAAATTATAGGGAATTGCGGTTGAAATAATTGTAGGGTACAGAGAGTTGGGATGCAGCATGTCGTTAAAGCTTCATTATTATTATTATTATTATTATCCATATGGTGCAAGGAAACCTGAGGCTTATACTACACCAGCCAAAAAAAAAAAAAAAAAAAAAATTCTGAATTACCCAGAGAGAGAGAAGGGAATCACCAAGAAAAAGAATGATGACATCCAGCTGTTTTCCCACATTCCCATTTAGACTTTTTTCGCTAAAAACTTGGGAGCGTTCTCAGAAGAACACGGTGAAAGGTTTCACCAAGATATTTTTCAAGTTTAAAAAAAAAAAAAAAAAAGATTCCAGCGAAAATGGAGTCCAAATACTGCTGGAATCTCGTACAGGAGACACCAACGGACGATTATAAAAAAAAATAGCAAAAAACTACAAAATAAGCGTTTTGTTATCAGATAAACATTTTTGTATATAGAATAAGATTAAATGACCCATTTTTAAATGTTCAGTACTGAATGTAACATTTTCTTAAAATATATGAAATTGCAGACCTTTGCTCCACTGGCCTTAGCATTGGACTCATTTCAATTCAGTGTATTATTGTAGATGGCGTGGTATGTCATATTACTGTGTTTTCAAAATGTGTGAGGTTTTGGTCGAGTGTGTTTTTGCTAGAGTTTTGTGGGGTTTTTTTGTACACGAGGGTGCCATACTCTACTGTAATGTGAAGCTGAGTAATTTATTTAACGTAAGTAAGCGGATCGTTAACAAAGAAGTATTTAAACAACGTATTAAATCGTAAATAAATTGAACTCTGTTTACTTCGTTGCAGTACAGAAAATCACCCAGGGTGAACTAATATTAGTTTCACATCGTTTAAGCACGATGGCAGAAATTCATTCGCCTTCGCGTAAAGAAAATCGTAAGCAGTCTAAGAAACGCAAGATGCAAGCATATTTGGATATTGTACATTCAAACGAAAAAGATAAGGAAGAACGCGCGTCTAAGAAGATTAAGTTAGAAACTGGATTGTTCACCCAAGATAAGAATAATTCATTTGTAAATGGAAAAGTTTCACTCAGTGAAACCGAATCCTTTCAGTTTTCCAAGGAACGGGAAAATACCGCTTCTGATCCATCTGATGTGTCATTAACCAGTATGAAGATCGAAATTAGAGAAAGAAAGAAAAAATCGCAGAAACCTGCCTTTTATTTATGTCATGACGGTTTGGATTGTCAGCTGATTCACAATTCACCCACTTTTATTAGACCATCAAAAGCGATCTTTGCTCAAGATCTTCAGCAACTGCTTCTAGCTTCTACTGTGGGAAAACCGTATTGTGCAAGATGGTGTCGAGTTATTCGACATTACAAGCTAAGCCATGTTTTGCTATTATTAATTGAAGGATTTTCATCAGATTTATTTGTTAGTCATATAGATGGTTTCCCAAACATAAAAAATATATTTACACAAATGGTTGAACTTCATCCTTCATATAGATATGGCCTTAATTTGCCAGTTGAACTTAGTCATATTCATCTTGGTTTGAATTCTGTACAGAAACTCATTACAGCACATGGAAGTATCGATGAAGCAATTAATAGTGGTAAGGCATATAAAGCCCTTGAGGCAATGTTTCCAGTAAAGACCAATTTGAACAGTTGTGTCAATAATACTCTTCAGGCAGAACCTGCAGATGATTGTTTTTCAAGGGTTCAACTTCTCTTGAGTCCAGTACAAATGATTATGGAAACCTACCCACTCCCTGCAGATATTTATCCAGGAGGAAAGTGTGAAGGATATAATTTGACAAAGGATATTTATTCGAAGGTAAGAGCACATTCACCGTTATTTGCATTGGATTGTGAAATGTGCCTTACTTCTAATAGCAAGCATGAATTGACTAGAGTATCAATTGTAGATGAAACTTACTCAGTAATTTTTGATACTTTAGTTAAACCAAAAGCTAAAATAGTTAATTATTTAACAAAATTTAGTGGCATTACTAAAGAAATGCTCGATCCGGTGAATACTACATTGGAAGATGTACAAAAACAAATTCAGGACATTTTACCACCAGATGCAATATTATGTGGGCAGTCATTAAACTGTGATCTGCATGCTCTTCAGTTAATTCATCCATATGTCATAGATACTAGTGTTATTTATAATATCACTGGTTGCAGAACAAAGAAAACAGCTTTAAGGATCCTTAGTCGTACATTTTTAGGTGAAGATATTCAGTCAGGTGATGGGCACAATTCTATTGAAGACTGCATAGCAGCATTGAAATTGGTGAAATTGAAACTGAAAAATGGCCCTGAATTTGGTGATGTTATTTTAGGTGGAACGTTGCCTCCTCCAAATGAAATGGAACATCAATTTATGGGGGATTCAGAATTATCTTCAAAATGCACAAATTTGTATAGTAGTATTTTCAAAAAGTTGAATGACCATGCCAAAACAGTTTGCCTCATTGGAAATGAGAAAGCATTGAGTGAGTATCCAAGAGAAGCAATGATTGATGAAATAGTAAAAATTACAACATCAGACAGGAAAAAAACAGTAAAAAGAACTGTACAAGAAGCTATTAATTATCACGTAACTTTCAGTCACATAGAGTGTCCCCTTCAGCCTACTTATGAAAATACTGTGAGAAAATTAGATAAAGCAATTTTTAAAATGTATGAAGCTTGTGCACCCAATGTTATGTTTATTGTTGTATTTAGTGGGATACAAACTAAAAATGAACATGAAGCAAGTGCTTCCCACAATGGGTTGTGTATGATAAAAATTAAGGGAACATAAATATATCCTGTTGTGAATAAAGAGATATGCAGATTTAAATTACAAAAAAATGACATTAGTTACAAAAGCATGGTACTTTGCCATGTATGAGCTATTTAATCTTGACAGCATTTAATGAATTTTGATGTCAGTTGATTTATCCAGTTGTTATAGAATTTATACTTTTAAGACTATGGTTTTAAACATTTTTTTTTTTAAATATTAAGAAAGAAATTTATTTGAAAATTTAATGTATTTGGAATATATATTCCAGTCATATGTAGAAAGTTGTGGAATAGAATTACCTTCAACATGTTGTATGTTGTCCTGTTTGGAAAACATTTTAAGCTTATAAACAATGTCTGAATATCAAGAAGTAAATATGCACTGAAGGGCATTTGTACATACAAGTTTGTATAAACCTTGAGAATAAGAACACTTCACTGCATGAGTTAAAAACTGGAAAATAATATTTAATAAAATAAATGAGATAATTGTCCTGATGAGCTTACAGTAATACACTGGTGTTCAAGGAAAGTGCATCATCCCTGAAAATTGTAATTGTCGTCCGAATGACGTAAGTATATGGCAATATTTCTTACAGATTGCATGAGATAAGATTGACATGCGTAGGTGATGACATAATATTGCATCAGCTATATAAGCATGCTCTGCAAGAGTTGCAGCCATTCCTTGCTTGTGTCAGGATGGTGATTACATGCAGTTGATGCCACGAAGAAAGAGTGCTATTGTTGCTTTGTGTGAGGATGTTCTTTCCGTTTTATTGCTTATAGGGTGTCTTGTAATCAGTCAGAGTGAGTAGATTTCTTTCCAAACTAAAGAATACTGGTTCTGGTGATAGGAAAAAGGGAACTGGATGCAAACGAGTCTCTGTGACAAAACAGGACCACGTTTTGAAGTGCTTATGCCTTAAAAACCATAAAGCTTCTTCTGAACTGAAAAGAGAATGGGAAGAACGTAGAGTTGTGGTAGCAAGTGCGGTAACAGTCAGAAGATGCATTTTCAAAAATGGACTTGTAGCCCATCATCCTAAGAAGAAGTCCCTCCTCACACAAAAAATGAAAAAGGCCTGATTAATTTGGTTTACGGAGCATGTCAAATGGACCCCCAAGCAGTGGAAGTCACTTATTTTATCGGATAAGAAGAAATTCAACCTGCATGGTGGGAGACAAACGATTCGCTGTAGACATGGTGAAGAATACCATCCAGACTGTATGGTGTCTACAGTGAAATTCCCTACCAGCCAAATGATATGGGGGCGCATTTTGTATCACTGAGTAGGTCATCTGCAGTTTATAAAAGGTTCCGTAAATGCCAATGGATACCTGGCTATATTTGGAAGGCAAATTGCTGCCAACCATTAAAGACAGTTCAACCTGCCAAGTAACTGCATCTTTCAGGACGACTCTGCTCTTTGTCATCAGGCGAAAAGTGTAAGTGAACACTTCTGTAGTTACTTTAGCTTCATTTTTACATTGCAGGTTCAACAGTAATGTGTTTACATTTGTTACAGGTAAGAAAATGGTTGGAAGAACGGTCCATTACAACTGTTAGCTTGCCAGGAAACAGCCCAGACCTCAATCCTATAGAGAACTGTTGGCATCGTATCGAATCTGCAGTTGTCAGAAAGAAACCAAAGACCCTTTGTGAACTTCAGGAAGCCATATTTCATGTTTGAAACCACAAACTATCAGTTGATTATCTTTAGAAATTGATCTTGTCAATGCTTCAGTGGTGTGCTGCTGTCATCAGGGCCAGAGGCGGCTCAACTAAATATTAGTTTGCACCTAGTGAACTTTTCATTTTGTTTTCCATTTAAAATGATAAACTGAAGAAAATTGAGGGCTTCTGATAACATTTCAGCCATAATTGTTGTTTTTACCAAAACTGTTGTATAAAGGTTGCAAATGCTCATTTTGGAATATTTTGAGGAACCTGTCAAATATTACCTAGCTTTGCTTTAACTATTTAATAAATCTTTTGTTTATATTTCTATTTGTGATGCTAGTCATTAACATACCATTGCAAAAAAGAGTTAGAAATGTGAAATTCGTAGGTGATACATTTTCTTTGAACACCAGTATATATTGATTTGTAAATGCAGAGAGAGTTATATAATGGTCATATTTTATGGCAGGCTTTTTTTTTTTTTTTTTTTTTTTTTGGACGTTCTTATGGTCTATAAAAGAACCAAAAAAAAAAAAAAAAAAGTCTTTGACTAATTGATTAATATCTCTCTGTACTATTGCAAATTTTAGGTCTTCTCCTTGAGCACCAGAAGGAAAATGAGAGGAGAAAAAAAAAAGTAATCTAATAGTATGAACAAGTATATGCGCCAGTGCAGAAAGAAGTTAAGAAATATAAAACTATTTTCATTATCTTTTTAATTTAAAAAGTTGCAAGAAGGCCAGGAAAAACAAGCAGTAATATATGGCCACTGTATTATAATTCTAAATTTCATTATCTGTTTATAAATTTCTAAATGAATGCAGTAAGATAAGCCCATTAGAATAGTTCTCATTTATTTTGTTAAATTTTGCTTTCAGTTTTCCTGCTCACACAAAGAAGTATTCTTATTCCCGAATAGTACACATTATTTCAACAGACTGTTCTGATCTCCTAGCCCTTTTTCAATGTTTCAGCTTTCTGTTTATATAAATTAATCCTTCAGATTAGCACAGCTTATTTTAGATAGCATGTATTTAGTAAAAGTTACTTATCAGGTATTTAATGCCCTGCATATTTTCTCAGCCGTTTCTGTGCTATACCATCCTAAATCTGAACTGGTTTGTACTGGATGGAGTCCACAGATGTCGAATTCTGTCATTGCCACTGTTTTTTGTTCAGGGTTAGGTTATGTATGTTTAAAAATTTGTAATCACATCTGTTTTTAAATGCATCTGCCTTTAAAAAGAAAAGTAAGTGAAAAAGTTGTATCAACCACGTTGTGTGGAATTCCTCAATCATGTTTTTTGAGATAAATAGCATTAGCATTAGTAGAGGCATTTGATGCAAGAAAGCAAGCTTATGCAGCATCAGCCAAAAAAAAAAAAAATAAATAAATAAAAAAAATTAAAAAATAAAATAAAAATAACCACTTCCACTTCACCCTTCTGTTCGTTCGAAATACCTGTCCAGCTGAGCCTTAAACTTACTTAGGCTATCAACTTCCACGACAAGGGATGGAAGTTTATTCCACCAACCAACCACCCGCTGGCTAAAGGCAAATTTCTTCACGTCTATCCTACATCTGTCTTTTCTCAATTTGAATTTATGCCCTCTCAGGTGATTATTCTGAGCAAGAGGAAGAATCCCATCAGCATTGAGCATGCACAAACCATTCAAGGCTTTATACACCTCTATCAGATCACCTCCCTGGTGCCTAGTCTCCAGACACTGTAATTTGCAAAACTTAAGCCTTTCTTCATAAGAGCACCCCTTTGTTCCATTCACTAATCTTGTTGCCCTTCTCTGTACTCGTTCCAGCATCTCTACATCTTTCTTGAAATGAGGCCTCCAGACCTGTATACAGTACTCTAGGTGTGGTCTGACCATTGCCTTATACAAGGGAATAATGACCTCCTTATCCCTGCTAGAAAAATTCCTATATATCATCAACAGTACACCATGAGCTACTCTTGCAGCCCGTCTGCACTGCTCAGAAAACTTCATATCTGCCTGCACAACCACCCCCAGGTCCCTTTCATTCTCTACCACTGTCAGTGTAGTACCACGGAGTTGATACGTTGCTTTGGGGTTGCTGTTTCCCATATGTAGTACTTTACATTTGTCAATGTTAAACTTCATTTGCCACCTCTCAGCCCATCTGCTCAACCTTTCCAGATCCTGTTGCAGTAGCATAGTGTCAGTAGTGTCCTTGACAACCCTGCCAACCTTTGTATCATCGGCAAACTTGGACATTAAGCTTGATATACCATCATCAATATCATTTATAAATACAGAAAACAATAATGGACCCAATACTGAACCCTGAGGGATTCCACTAATAACATTAGTCCACGATGAGCAGTGTCCATTGATTACCACTCTCTGTCTTCTCCCCCTCAACCACCCCTTTATCCACAGCAGCAATTTGCCTCCAATGCCACACTGCTCCAATTTGTGCAGCAGTCTTCCATGTGCAACAGTATCAAAAGCCTTTCTAAGATCCAAGTATATAATATCAAAGTTATTCCCTGCATCCAGTTCTTTTGTGACTGCATCATAGTATCCAATCAAATTGGTAAGGCAAGACTTCCCCTTAACAAAACCATGCTGTGTCTGAGCTATGACTGAAGTCTTGTCTAGATGATCCTGCAGTGCTGCTTTAACCAGTGCCCCCATTAATTTTCCAGGAACAGAAGTTAAACTAACAGGTCTATAATTATTTGTGTCGCCCTTTGATCCTCCTTTGTGAATTGGGGTTACATTTGCACATCTCCAGTCCAGGGGTACTTCCCTGAGTCCAAGGAAGCTCTCATAATTATGGCTAAGGGTTTGCTTACTTCCTTTGCTGCTTCCTATAATATAACTGGATAGATCCCATCCACCCCAGGTGCCTTTCTTGTGTTTATCTTCAACAATTTCTCCTCCACTTTACCCTCAGTTATTACAAGATTCTCTAGCTTACTGCCAGAGTTGAATACACCTCTGGCATTCCCCTTGCTGAATAACTCCTCATGTGTGAATGTCAATGCAAAATATTCATTCAGTTTGTCAGCTACCTGAGCAGGATCATCAACAGTTGACCCATCGATATCAAGTGGACCAATCTGATTCATCCCCTTCCTTCTAGAGTTTACATAAGTAAAGAACTCTTTGCTGTTTTTCTTTGCATCCCTTGCCAAAGATTTCTCGTAATCTGCCTTCGCCTGCCTAACCTCCTTTGTAACTTGGTTACAGATCAACTTGTATCTATCATAGGCTTCTGTGTCACGTGTTAATTTGTATGCATCCCATGCAGTTTTCTTCTCTGCCATATGTCTCATTCATCTGACATTCATTTCATTCATCTGACATTCATTTAGGCCTAAACCTTGAACAATATTTCTTAGTTGGTATGTAAAGCCTAGTAGCTTCCAAAATAAGTTCTTTGAATGCTTCTCATTTTGAATTTGCTGTTGGTAACATCATCAGTTGGTCCCACTGTATAGAATTTAAATACTGTCTCAGTCCATCATAGTCGCCTTTACGAAAGCAATAACCCTTCCCTTTACCCCTATGGTAGTTACCTCTGAGTAAATCCCACTTCAGCACACTGTGATCACTGCCACCTAGTGGTTCATTTATCTGCCGATTCTTAATGCATGAAGAATCACTACTGATAATCAAACCAAGAGTATTACTCCCTCTAGTTGCCTCCCGAACATGCTGATGTAGAGAACAATCATCCAATAAATCCACAAAAGCCTTGCTAGTGTGTGTGACCAGCCCCCAAATTCCAGTCAATATCTGGGAAATTAAAATCCCCCATTTTAAGACTCTGATTTACTGGCCCATTCTATTTCCCCGTACAGTTTCTTATTATACTCATCAGAGTCATTAGGCCTATACCACACTCCTACTCTCAATTTTGATCTCCCAATGCTTATGTCACACCAAACTGACTCGACACTGCACTGTCCAGCAATGTCGACTGGCTTCACTTCCTTGGATTTTATGTATTTCTTAACTAATAGCATAACCCCTTCTCCCTTCCTACCCTGTCTATCCTTTCTGTAGACATTGTACTCCCCAAATTCCAGTTCTGCATTCCTTATATCTGTGTGACACCACGTCTCTGAAATCCCCACAATATCTGCCTTTGATGTTTTGAGCAATACCTCAAATTCATCAAATTTATTTACTAAACTCCTAGCATTGGTGTACATGCAAGTATACATGCACCTGTTCTTTTTCTTAGCTACTCTAACACAACCAATGTGTTTATTAGCTACCCTAACACAACCTATTTGTACCCCAATGATTCCCAGCAGTCTCTGAACTATCCTGCATGTTATTTTCCAGGCTGTGGCTCATTCCAATAGAAGCAGTGCAAGAATCACTTTCACCTCTGCCAGTGGCTACTGTTAATCGAATAGTCCTTGTATCCCCCAATCTAGCAGTTTTCCGACCCACCTAACACTGCCTCGATAGCATCAGCAAACATTCTTGCACCCTTTCTATTTAAGTGTATCCCATCCCTGTAGAAGCAGTCTCTCCTGTTAACAAGTACAGACCAGGCTGAAAAAAATTCTACCCCTTGAGCCTTGCACAATCCTTCCAGGGCCAAATTGACCGACAGGGCTCTCATCATATACTCCCTCCTATCCTGTCTGGGCAGAATTGCAGACACTTTCAAATTCAACCCTAATTCATGGGTTTTTTTCAACAGTGATCTGTACTTGTTTAGTAACTCCGCCGGTCTCCTACTCTTAATATCATTAGTGCCAACGTGTACAACTATATCACCT
Organism: Mastigoproctus giganteus; assembly: GCF_048544385.1. Lineage (NCBI taxonomy): Eukaryota > Metazoa > Arthropoda > Arachnida > Uropygi > Thelyphonidae > Mastigoproctus > Mastigoproctus giganteus. The sequence goes on from NC_143583.1 coordinate 39,042,199, forward strand.
TTTGTGCCCTTAAAAGATGATATCCGCAAATAGTTGAAATTGGTTACTTTCTTCATTCTGCTATTGACAGTAAGATCTTTATAAATAATAGTCATATTATCGAAAAAAAAAAAAAAAAGTATGTATATATATATATATATATATATATATAATTTACATAAAAATAAAGATAAATGAAATAGGTGTCAGTGGCATGGCAAACCAGTAGAGAGAAAACAATAAAAATAAGCCAATACATAATAAAATAAAAAGAATGGCAGGGAAATTAAGATAAAAAGTATTGCAGAAGGAATGCTTCTAAAATAATTTAGAAAAAGCCAATTAATAAAATGCCAATTAATTCAAATTTAGCAGTGCCTGGAAGATAACACCAGGTCCAAATTATATGAAATATAAGTGAAAACAGATGAAAAATAATTTTTTTTTTAATATATTCTTATTTAATGGTGACTGTCAGTGGTTTGGTGTTGCCATATGAGTGCATGGATCTGTTCTATTATAATTTTTCACTGCATAAAGGCCAGTTATTCAAATCCATTGCATTTGTAGGTCGATCGGTGTATCAGTTCGGCGATTCATGGATTTGTCTAATGTTCAAAATGCAGTGATTCCCGGATCATTATTGGCCTTGTGGTTCTTCGACGAGTTTGGGGCATAATGGTCCAGTCTATTTTATTTATTTATTTTTATTTTATCGGTCACATTTGTAGTTGGTTTTCATCTCCATTTTTGAGTCAAGAATGGTCTAAGGGTACAAAAACTATGAAAATTTAACACATTTGGTATTTTTACTCCTGAAATGGCGATTTCAAGAATTTTTATGGCCATGCTTCAATTAAAAAATAATGATAAAAATGGGGTCATACTTGAATACCGAAATTCATGCTGCTTTTTTTTTTTTTCCTTTTCTAAAATTTAGACAAGCGGGTCTGTTTTTTGTTGTATACTAGTGCACCTGCTTGAAGATTAATGTTTTTTTCTTTTTACCTAACCTCACATTCATTTATGGTAAGTTACTAAATAAGTAAATGCTTGAATATACTAGCACGATTCAATAAGTAATTCCAGTTTTACTCTTAAAAAATTTTTTTATTAAAACATAAAATAATGAACTGAGAATGTGAATATTCTTAGTTTTTTTCTGTATGAGAGCTGACATTTGTACAAATATTTTTATTTCATGCAATAATTCTGTACAGGTTGTACCACTTTCGTTTGCTGATCATCATAAAATTTAAACCCTTTCTGATAATGTAATCCGTTTTAATAGAACCCTTTCAAGATAAACACTGACAAAGAGAAAGTTGAGTATATTGAGTTATGCAAAGCCATTAGAAAGAGACTCAGAGATGACATAAGAAGATTTAACACAAGTAAAAACAAAAAATTTTTTAAGAGTAAAACTAGTAGGGGCCAGACTTGTTCAAAGCCGCTAAGTGGATTTTTCTTATTTATTGATTTGAAATTATTGTTTTTCTAAAACTTTTGATTTAAATTTAGTAGTATAGCATTATTTTGTGTTTTTCTGATTAATTTGGTGTATTTATTCTTTACTTGGCCTTGCAATTGCATAAAAGTATCGGTAAGGGTATCCACGTGTTACAAGTCGCAACTCCTCTGAACGAGAAGTTTTTTAGCTATATTTAGCCGCTTATCGAATATTTTTTACATCAAATTATTTTTTGTAAGTGGCTTATAGACCTAGTAAGGATCGTTAGTTTATTCTGAATTGAGACAGCGAGATTTGAAAGTGAATTAATACTTAAGTGTCCATAGATTTACCGTTCGTAATTTCCCGCCCTTGTCTTTGTCATAGGATCGTTATATATTGAACCTAGATAGCGTTAGTATAGTATAGGTTATAATATTTTCAGTGATCGGTAAAATCTATTAAATTGTTGAACTTCGTTGGCATTTAAATTGTACTTTTAACTAAATACATATACCGACTTAGATTACAAACGTAACATAATTAATTAATACATAACTGATACAGAAGTTATATAAAGGGAACTCGGAGATAATTAATACTTGACACTAAAAAATATATATTCCGTTATAACTGTGTTGGGAGATAAGTTAGGGTTATAAACTGAAATTGAAATTTTATTTAAATTAAAAGAAATCATGACTCAGACCAGAGCAGCAAAACAAAAGGCTCAAGCTAATGGAAGTGCTGTGGCTCAGAGGAGAACTGAGGGGGGGCAGTTGCCTTCTGAATCACAGCCTTCTAAAATGCACAGCTTGCATGATGTTTGTGGAGCATTCATTTACGGGACATGATATTGCCATGGGGGATGTCTTTGTGTGTGCGCGATGCAAGGAGTGTATCGAAATCAGGCAACAACTCAGTGTTCTTATGGGCCTATATGAGAGCTTGAAGGACAGGGTGGATGCCCTCGAAGGAACTAAATTGAGGGACCCATCAATCTCTCAGCTGCCCACATCAACGCCAGAGCTTGCACTTGGTCATCGCGCAATACAGCGGCAACCACCAAGGCAGAATGCGCTGGTCCCAAAGGAACTAGTAGTTGTTGGTGACTCTATTGTCAGGGAAACGGGGAACATGCTTTGTAAAAAGGATAGGTGGAACAGGACCAGGGTATGTCTGCCAGGGGCAAAGGTTGATGACGTTGTAGAGCAGATATCATCTTTTAAGGGCACAAAAGGTGATATAGTTGTACACGTGGGCACTAATGATATCAAGAGTAGGAGACCGGCAGAATTGCTGAACAAGTACAGGTCACTGTTGAAAAAAAGCCGTGAAATAGGGTTGAATTTGAAAGTGTCTGCAATTCTGCCCAGACACGATAGGAGGGAGTATATGATGAGAGCCTTGTTGATCAATTCGGCCCTGGAAAGATTGTGCAAGGCTCAAGGGGTAGAATTTTTTTCAGCCTGGACTGTACTTGTTAACAAGACAGATTGCTTCTACAGGGATGGGATACACTTAAATACAAAGGGTGCAAGAATATTTGCTGATGCTATCGAGGCAGTGTTAGGTGGGTCGGAAAACTGCTAGCTTGGGGAGAGACAAAGACGAATAGATTAACAGTAGCCACTGGCAGAGGTGAAAGAGATTCTTGCACTGCTTCTATTGGAATGAGGAGAAGCCTGAAAATCAAGATGCAGGATATTTCAGAGACTGCTGGGAGTCATTGCGGTACAAGTAAACACATGGGTTGTGTTAGGGTAGCTAAGAATAGAAAAAGGTGCATGTATACTTGAGTGTACACCAATGCTAGGAGTTTAGTAAATAAATTTGATGAATTTGAGGTATTGCTCAAAACATCAAAGGCAGATATTGTTGGGATATCAGAGACGTGGTGTCACACAGATATAAAGAATGCAGAACTGGAATTTGGGGAGTACAACATCTACAGAAAGGATAGACTGGATAGGAAGGGAGGAGGGGTTATGCTATTAGTTAAGAAATACATAAAATCCAAGGAAGTGAAGCCAGTGGACATCGCTGGACAGTGCAGTGTCGAGTCAGTTTGGTGTGACATAAGCATTGAGAGATCAAAATTGACAGTGGTCTCCGACAGTTTTTAAATTCTGTACAGTGGGATCAACTGATGATGTTACCAACAGTAAATTCTAAGTGGGAAGCATTCAAGGAATTAATCGTGGATGCTACTAAAAGTTTCATACCTATTAAGAAATATTGTTCAAGGTTTAGGCCTAAATGGTTGTCAAATGAACTAATGAGACTCGTAACAGAGAAGAAAAATGCATGGGATGCATACAAATTAACACGTGACACAGAAGCCTATGATAGCTACAAGTTGATCTGTAACCAAGTTACAAAGGAGGTTAGGCAGGCGAAGGCAGATTACGAGAAATCCTTGGCAAAAGATGCTAAGAAAAACAGCAAGGATTTCTTTACTTATATAAACTCTAAAAGGAAGGGGATGAATCCGATTGGTCCACTTGACATCGATGGTTCGACTGTTGATGATCCTGCTCAGATAGCAAACAAACTGAATGAGTATTTTGCATCTACATTCACACGTGAGGAATTATTAAGGTTTGAAAATGGCAGAAGATTATCAAATTGTAGCAGGGTACTTAATGATTTTGTAATAACTGAGAGCAAAGTGGAAGAGAAACTGTTGAAGTTAAACGTAAGAAAAGCACCTGGGGTGGATGGGATCTATGCAGTTATATTAAAGGAGGCAGCAAAGGAAGTTAGTAAACCCTTAGCCATAATTATGAGAGCATCCTTGGACTCAGGGGAGGTCCCCACGGACTGGAGATGTGCAAATGTATCCCCAATTCACAAAGGGGGATCGAAGGGTGACATGGGTAATTACAGACCAGTTAGTTTAACTTCTGTTTCAGGTAAAATAATGGAGTTGCTGGTTAAAGATGCATTGCAGGATCATCTAGACAAGACTGCAGCAATAATTCAGACACAGCATGGGTTTGTTAGGGGAAAGTCTTGTCTGACAAATTTGATAGGATATTATGATGTGGTTACAAAGGAACTGGATGCAAAAAATAATTTTGATATCATATATTTGGATTTCAGGAAAGCTTTTGACACTGTTGTGCATGAAAGACTATTGTACAAATTGGAGCAGAATGGTATTAAGGGTAAGTTGCTACAATGGATAAAAGGATGGTTAAGTGGGAGAAGACAGAGGGTGGTAATCAGTGGGTGCTGCTCTTCTTGGACTAATGTTATTAGTCGAGTCCCACAGGGTTCGGTGTTGGGTCCACTGTTGTTTTGTATATTTATCAATGATATTGATGAAGGTATATCAGGCTTAGTGTCGAAGTTTGCAGATGATACAAAGGTTGGCAGGGTTGTTAATGACAGTAATGGCAGTGTGCTACTGCAACAGGATCTAGATAATTTGAGCAGATGGGCTAAGAAGTGGCAACTGAAGTTTAACCTTGACAAATGCAAAGTACTGGATATGGGTAGAAGTAATCCCAGAGAAACGTACCAACTGTGTGGTACTACACTTAAGGTGGTAGAAAATGAAAAAAACCTGGGAGTAATTGTGCAGGCAGATATGAAGTTTTCTGAGCAATGCAGACAGGCTGCCAGGGCAGGTCATTGGGTTTTGTCAATGATATATAGGAATTTTGCTAGCAGGGAAAAGGAGGTGATTATCCCTCTGTGTAAGGCAATGGGTCAGGCTACGCCTTGAGTACTGCGTACAGGTCTGGAGGCCTCATTTTAGGAAGGATGTAGATTTACTTGAGTGTGTACAGAGAAGGGCAACAAGATTGGTGAGGGGAATGAAGGGATCCTCTTATCAAGAGAGGCTTAAGTTCTGCAAATTGCAGTGGCTGGAGACTAGGCACCTGCGCAGTGATCTGATTGAGGTGTATAAGGCCTTGAATGGGTTCAGCACGCTGAATTCTGATGGGATCCTTCCACTTGTTCAGATTACGAACCTAAGGGGGCATAAATTCAAATTAAGAAAAGACAGATGTAGATTAGATGTGCGGAAATTTGCCTTTAGCCAGCGGGTAGTTACTTGCTGGAACAAACTTCCATCTGTCGTTGTGGAAGTTGATAGGGTGAATAAATTTAAGGAGGAACTGGAGAGGCATTTGGAGGGAATGGTGTGATTTTTTTTTTTTTTGGCTGATGCTGCATAAGCTCATACATTTGCTTTCTTGCATCACATGCCACTACTACTACTACTAGTAGGAGTGTGCTATAGGCCTAACAACTCTGATGAGTATAATAAGAAACTGTACAGGGAAATAGAGTGGGCCAGTAAATCAGAGAGTCTTATAATGGGAGATTTTAATTTCCCAGATATTGACTGGAATTTGGGGGCTGGTCACTCACACACTAGCAAGGCTTTTGTGGATTTATTGGATGATTGTTTTCTACATCAGCATGTTTGGGAGGGAACTAGAGGGAGGAATACTCTTGATTTGATTATCAGCAGTGATTCGTCATGCATTAAGAATCTGCAGATAAATGAACCACTAGGTGGCAGTGATCACAGTGTGTGAAGTGGGATTTACTCAAAGAGGTAACTACCATTAGGGGTAAAGGGAAGGGTTATTGCTTCCGTAAAGGCGTCTACGATGGACTGAGACAGTATTTAAATTCTATACAGTGGGACCAACTGATGATGTTACCAACAGCAAATGCAAAATGGGAAGCATTCAAAGAACTTATCTTGGAAGCTACTAGGCTTTACATACCAACCAAGAAATATTGTTCAAGGTTTAGGCCTAAATGGATGTCATATGAACTGATGAGGCATATGGCAGAGAAGAAACATGCATGGGATACATACAAATTAACACATGACACAGACGCCTATGGTAGATATAAGTTGATCTGTAACCAAGTTACAAAGGAGGTTAGGCAGGTGAAGGCAGATTATGAGAAATCTTTGGCAAGGGATGCAAAGAAAAACAGCAAAGAGTTCTTTACTTATGTAAACTCTAGAAGGAAGGGGATGAATCAGATTGGACCACTTGATATCGATGGGTCAAATGTTGATGATCCTGCTCAGGTAGCTAACAAACTAAATGAATATTTTGCATCGACATTCACATATGAGGAGTTATTTAGCAAGGGGAAAGCCAGAGGTGTATTCAACTCTAGCAGTAAGCTAGAGAATCTTGTAATAACTGAGAGTAAAGTGGAGGAGAAATTGTTGAAGATAAACACAAGAAAGGCACCCGGGGTGTATTGGATCTATCCAGTTATATTAAAGGAGGCAGCAGAGGAAGTAAGCAAACTCTTAGCCGTCATTATGAGAGCTTCCTTGGACTCAGGGGAGGTATCCACAGACTGGAGATGTGCAAATGTGACCCCAATTCACAATGGAGGATCAAAGGCTGACACAAGTAATTATAGACCTGTGAGTTTAACTTCTGTTCCAGGAAAATTAATGGGGACACTAGTTAAAGAAGCACTGCAGGATCATTTAGACAAGACTTCAGTTATAGCTCGGACACAGCATGGTTTTGTTAAGGGGAAGTCTTGCCTGACCAATTTAATTGGATACTATGATGCAGTCACAAAGGAACTGGATGCAGGGAATAACTTTGATATTATATACGTGGATCTTAGAAAGGCTTTTGATACTGTTTCACATGGAAGACTGCTGCACAAATTGGAGCAATGTGACATTGGAGGCAAATTGCTGCTGTGGATAAAGGGGTGGCTGAGGGGGAGAAGACAGAGAGTGGTAATTAATGGACATTGCTCGTCGTGGACTAATGTTATTAGTGGAGTCCCTCGGGGCTCAGTGTTGGGTCCATTATTGTTTTCTGTATTCATAAATGATATTGATGACGGTATATCAAGCTTAATGTCAAAGGTTGCAGACAATACAAAGGTAGGCAGGGTCGTCAAGGACACTACTGACACTGTGCTGCTGCAACAGGATCTGGAAAGGTTGAGCAGATCGGCTGAGAGGTGGCAAATGAAGTTTAACATTGACAAATGTAAAGTACTACACATGGGAAACAGCAACCCCAGGGCAACGTGTCAACTCTGTGGTACTACACTGACAGTGGTGGAGAATGAAAGGGACCTGGGGTGGTTGTGCAGGCAGATATGAAGTTCTCTGAGCAGTGCAGATGGGCTGCAAGAGTAGCTCATGGTGTCTTGTCAATGATATATAGGAATTTTTCTAGCAGGGATAAGGAGGTGATTATTCCCTTGTATAAGGCAATGGTCTGGCCACACCTAGAGTACTGTATACAGGTCTGGAGGCCTCATTTCAAGAAAAATGTAGAGCTGCTGGAATGAGTACAGAGAAGTGCAACAAGATTAGTGAATCGAACAAAGGGGTGCTCTTATGAAGAAAGGCTTAAGTTTTGCAAATTACAGTGTCTGGAGACTAGGCACCTGCGAGTTGATCTGATAGAGGTGTATAAAGCCTCGAATGGTTTGAGCATGCTCAATGCTGATGGGATTCTTTCCCTCGCTCAGAATAATCACCTGAGAGGGCATAAATTCAAATTGAGGAAAGACAGATGTAGGATAGACGTGCGGAAATTTGCCTTTAGTCAGCGGGTGGTTGGTTGGTGGAACAGACTTCCATCCCTTGTCGTGGAAGTAGATAGCCTAAATAAATTTAAGACTCAGCTGGACAGGTATTTTGAAAGAACAGAGGGGTGAAGTGGAAGTGGTTTCTTTCTTTTTTTTTTTTTTTTTTTTTTTTGGCTGATGCTGCATAAGCTTGCTTTCTTGCATCAAATGCCTCTAGTAATGCTAATGCTAAAAGTAGAACAAGCATTAAGGGAAAACAAAGGATTCAAATCAACCGCCATGAGCATTAATACAGAAAAACAAATGTTACTGAAACTGTATATAGCGATAGTGTACTTATAAATAGCAAAGAAGGCATAATTCAAATAGCAGAAGACTACTATAGAGAATTATATAAGGAGTGAGGGAATGATGCCAACAGTGGGCAAGATGGATCACAAATTAGTAACACACATGACATATCCTTCCTGATGAGGTAGAACATGCGCTGAAGAATGTGAAGAATCAGAAAGCCCCAGGGGAAGATGAGGTTACTGTAGAGTTGTTCATATTGGGAGGAAGTGACATGGCACAAAAAATGGCAAGACTCTTTTCAAAATGCATTAGAAAAGGTGTTGATGCCTAAGGAGTGGAATAATGCAATCATAGTTTTGCTGCATAAGAATGGAGATAAATCAGATATTGGAAATTATAGACCAATTAGCTTGTTATTCACACATCTATGAGTTGTTCACAAGGGTCATTACTAACAGATTAGAAAGAATACTTGATGAGAATCAACTGAAAGAGCAAGCTGGCTTTAGGACAGGAATCTCACGATGGATCACGTTCATGTAATATCACAGGTAACGGAGAAAGCAAATGAATATAAAACACCATTATGCCTGGAATTTGTGGATTATGAAAAGGCATTTGACTCCATACAGCATAAGGCAATGTTTTGGGAACTGGAAAGACAAGGCATAGAATACCCCATATATTATGATTTTGAAGAAAATATATGAGAACGCTACCTCCTTTATTAGACTAGACAAAGACTGCAGTAAATTTAAAATTGAGAAAGGAGTTCAACAAGGAGGAACAATATCTCCGAAGCTGTTTACTGCTGCCCTTGAGGAAGCTTTCAGAAGATTAGACATTAGACTGGTCGCAGAAAGGAGTCAATGTGAATGGAGAGTACCTAAACCATTTACAATTTGCAGATGATGTTGTGCTCATAAGCCACGATCCCAAAGAATTAAGAGGAAAATCTTAATCAGTTATATCAGAGTTAGTAAGGATTTTGGACTAAAGATGAATATGGCTAAAACAAAAGTAATGATGAACAAGTATGCCATAGAAAGGGACAAGTCATCAGCTGTAATAATGATAAATGGCTGGAAGTCAAGAGAAGAATAAATTTTGGATGGATAGCATTCAGGAAATATAGTCATATACTGAGGAGCAATATCCCAATTTATCTGAAATGTAAAATAATGAACCAATGTATACTACCCACCATGACTTATGGAAGTGAAACTTGGACCCTCACCAAAAGAATGGAAGAGAAGCTGAGAACTATGCAGCAAAGAATGGAACAAATTATATTGGGAATCAGACTGTTAGATAAGTAGAGAAACACGGATTAGGCAGCAAACTCAAGTAAAGGACATTCTTATCAAAACTAAAGAACTAAAAATAGCGGAGATGGACAGATGAAATTCATGAGTTTGTGGGTAGTAAATGGATGGCCATTGCACAAAACAGAAGGCACTGGAAAGTTGTAGTGTCATGTAGTATCATCATAAAAAAAAAAAAAAAAAAAAAAACCTTCCCAGTTTACCTATCCATCCTCTCTAATAATATGGTTAATCCTTTGTTAAATTTATTTAAACTACACCCACCTCTACAACACCAGATGAAAGTTTGTTCCAACAGTCAATTACTCTCTGGATAAAAGCAAATTTTCATGCATTTGTTGTACAATCATATTTAAATTTATGTCCCTTATGTGATTGTCTGAGCAGTAGAATGTGATCAGAATTTACTTTACTTGGTCAGTCCATTCAAAGCTATTAAAACCTCAATCAAGTCTCCTTAGTGGATCTGGTTTCCAGATGCATGCTGCATTATGACTTTCATCAACCGGTGAAATACCACCACTTTGCTTATTGGAGGCTTGAAGTGGTGAAACCCATGTTTAGTCTCTAGAGCAAAGTTTCTGTCATCTCCCTCCACCCATACTTCTCCTTCAACTCATTCACGGTACTAAGTACTATAGGTTTTGATACCTTTCGTGTTTGGGGTTTTCATAAAAAAAAAAAAAAAAAAAAATTGTAGAACTGAAATCTTTCTTTGTTAGAGTACTCATTTGTTTCCCTAACTAACTTGTTGTTATTCTCTGCCACCATTCCAACAGATCACATCCTTCCTAAAATGAGATGCCCTACACCTGCATGCAGTACTCAAGGCTTGGCCTTGTGATTGTCTTGTACAATGGAATCTTCTTGCCTCTGCTGGCAAAATTCCTGCATATCATTGACAACCCCATGGACTGTCCTAGTAGCTTACCTTGCACTGCTGAGAGACTACAAAAACAACTTTTCTTCTCTGTGTGCCCTCTCCTAATAGAGGTCAGCAACCACCACGGCAAATGTCTCTCTATCATTACCACATTAAATGAAATAAATATGAAATAAATACTTTTGACCATTTATTTTAAATATAAATAAATTGTCTAGTGCAATTGAAATGGAATCATTGTTATATAACTTATAGAAGTAAGTGCATATTGAATTATATTTATAATGACATTATTGATCATTCTAAATCATCCACACCTGCAAACTACATACATTGTCATAGATAGCATAGTACGGGCAACCCCCGCATAACACTGTACTTCTACAACACGGTTTCGCTCTAATATGATTGATAAATTGCGGCAATCCTCGCACAACACGGTTTCGCTATAACATGGTTGGAGAATTTTGGTAAACCTCGCATAACAGGGTATTTTTGAGCTTTTGTGTGAGGGAAACCCTTCTATTATGTTGGATGTAATTTTTCAACATTTCCACTCTTTTTAAATTCTGCTGTTGACCCACTAGTCAAAATATATATATATATATATTGAGAAATCCCTGTATTTTATTTTGTTGGGAAATTCCCATGTTACATTCTGTACTATTGAACTTGTACTTGTTGAAGTTATGGAAAAATATAGATTTCAAAGTTTTATTACTATTGGATAGCACACCAGGCCATCCAAAAGATTTAAGTCATCCAAACTTTGAAGTTAAGTTCCCACTGCCACAGTTATACTGGGTTAATACAACTTCTTTCAGGTGCTTCTGGAGCCAGGTGGGAAGGAGCAGTGCGTAGCACACGCTTCTTGATTAGACCGGGGTTGGAGCCCGTCACCACCAAATATGGAGGATGCGGAAAGGTCAGTGAATGACCACCGCATATCCCGGAGCAATATGGCCTTAGTTGCTAATGCTCCAAATAACAAACTAACAAGTTGTTTTTGGAACAACTTCTTTCATTCAGCCATTAGATAAAGGCATTATATCCACCTTTAAAACTCATTGCATCAGAAAATTGTTACAATGGATTTTGCAAAAAAATTGATTCCGAATCTATTGAAATAATGGAGGCAGGGAAACATTTCTCTGTGGACTGCATCAGAAACCTAGCTTTATTATTGCTGAAAGAAGTAAACTGTCAACGTTAAATGTGTGTGGAAAAATGTATGGCCAGAGTCAGTTCATTCAGGAAATATGTTCCAACCAGCAGAAAACGGAATCGGTGCAATAGTAGAACTTGCTATGTTGGTAGGAGGGGACAGTTTCAAAGATATGACTGCTGAAGCCCTCCTGGGTAGCACAGTTGATAGAATCTCCCTCTTCCTCACACGGCTGGAAAAGACCCCAAGTTCGAATCCCATCTATGAAGGGAGAAATTTTTATGGATCTTTTTCACAACATGGCCGAGTTAGTCAGGCAAGGGAAGCATGGTTTTTTCTCTTGGAAACTCGGCTTTTTCATCCATCAAAACAGAAAATCGACCTCAGGACACACGCAATTATAGATAATATATACAGAGTAACATGGCCTTAGTCATGTTACTCATATCACACTACAAAAGCGTAGGGGAAGGCATAAAGTTAGCCGAGCAATTAGAATCTTATTTTTTGAATGCAGATTCTTGAATGAGAAAAGCCCAAAGTTCAAAAGGGAGCTTCAAAGATGCTTAGTTCCATACGATGAAATTCACAAAGATTATTAAGCAAAAGCAAACAAACCCAGATTACTGAATTTTTTTTAAAGAGAACAGAAGATACATGAAATCTTGAATGGTGTATTTTTGCCAACATTTTGTTAATGAAATAGTGTATTTTGTTAGCTTTTGGAATGTAACCCCTTTTTGTATTTTTTCTTAGTCCCGTATAACACAGTTTTGCACAACACGGCATTTTATAGGAACCTAATAACCATGATATACAAGGGTTACCTGTAGTTGTAATTATTTGTTTTGCTGAATCATGGGGAAGAGGCACAAGTTCAAATCTTGTCTCAATGTGGGAAATTTTTATGGGCTTTTTTCACACTAGGGCCAACTTGTTTGGCTAGGATTCCATGCTTCCTTACCACCTCAAAAAATTTTGGTCTTTTCTTCCAGTAATGCAGGCAAAAACAGGTGGAATACACACAATTTTTAGATGAGATATACTGGCTCCTAATAACATAGTCACCTTGGCTGAATTTAAAATGGCCAACAAATATTCAAGTACACACAAAACTATTTACATCTGAGACTTGTGCTGATTTTTGTGCTGGCATAGCATAGTTAGTATTAGTAGTGGCAAATGATGTGAGAAAGCAAACTTATACAGCATCAGTCAAAAAAAAAATTTCCATTTCACCTATACATCTCAAATAGTTTTAGTTCTTCCTTGAATTTATTCAAACTATCCACTTCCTCAATAACAGATGGAAGCTTGTTCCCACAACAACCACCCATTGGCTGAATGCACACACACTTCTGCACATGTATTCTGTGACCATACTTCTTCAATTTGAATTTATGTCCTCTCAAGTGCATAGTGTGAACAAGAGGAAGAATCCCATCAACATTAAGTTAGCTGAAGCCAAGCTAAGTTGTCCAAGATGTACAGACCATAGTCCCTAAAGACTGACCTTTATCATTCAATCTACCTTGTTTAATTGCAATTGACAAGATAAGTTTGAAAATTTTCTTTCGATGAGTATGCCAGAATGGCAAAAGTGTTTGATCAAAACATAATTTTTCTACATTCTTGATAAGTGTATAAGTGCTTGGTGTGGGATCCACAGGCTATACTATAAGCACCCATCTAATACAGAGTATGCTGCTTATTGTAATCACTTTGGGATACAGCTTAATTAGTTAATTGATAACAATAACTAATGGAACAAGAATGCAGCTGTTTAGCATTGCTTATTGATGCAGAGCAGAAATGTGTACATAAAAAAGTGGAAGAGAACAGAATGAAAATGTTAAAACCAAGCAATATAAAATATTTTAGCATTAGTTGAGGCGTATGATGCAAGAAAGTAAGTTTATAAGAGCATCAGCCAAAAAAAAAAAAAAAAAAACTTTCCCATTTTACTCATCTGGTTACTCCAAATGTTTGTCTAGTTCAGCCTTAAATTTATTTAAGCTATGAACTTTCACAACAACAGATGGAAATCTGTTACAGCAATCAACTACCTGCTGGCTAAAGGCAAACTTCTGGATATCAATTCAACAACTGTCTTTCCTCAATTCGAATCTATGCCCCCTCAGGTTGTAAATCAATTTTAATTTTCCTCTCTACTATTTCTTTGAGAAAACTCAATAAAAATGAAATTGTCATAATGTTTCTATAAATCCATTAAACTTTTAAAAACAAATAAAGAAAATATTTAAACCAAGAATTGGAAAAGGGTGAATAATCTATTGTAAACCAGCCAGATTGGTAGGAGTACAGTACTGTACTTTCTTTCATGGAGTAACAACACCGAGCATACAAACAATGAAGCAACAGCAGTAGCTGGACACACATGTGTGAAAGTTCAAGAACAAATTAGGATGTTACACAGTTGATATGTTAATTTGGGATCACTTCCACTCACATGCATAAACAGCAATAAGGCAAAGAACGTAATAACAAACTGAAATTCTGATTACAGTAAATGGTGTTTTTTTTTTTTTTTTTCCTGTCTGTAAAGCCATCTACCTAACTACTGATGTATTAATATTAGTAGTGGCAATAAAGCAAACTTACACAGCATCAGCTAAGGAAAAAAAAAAACAGCTTTCCTTATTACCTGTCCATCCCTCCAGTAATTTCCTAGTTCTGTGAATTTATTCAATCTATCGACATAGATGGCAGTTTGTTTGAACAGTCAACTACCTGTTGGTTGAAGGAATACTTCTGCACATCTATCATTTCTCAGTTTTAATTTATGCCCACTCGTATGTAGTCTGAGCAGGAGGAAGAATACCATCAACATTGAGCTTGTTCAATCTATTCCAAGTCATAACCACCTCATTCAGATTACCCCTCAGGTACCTAGTCTCTAGACCAGTGGTTTTCAACTGGGGTGCTGCAACAACATTCCAGTAATTTGGGTTTAAGTTACTTAAACTTATTATTTTTTTAAATTTATATGTTTATTTCATTGTGAAAAGGTGTACAGTATCTTTTTGTGTGGTGATCTATAATTGGTGATTACTTAGTACCTCTATATAAAGAATAAAATTATTTACTGTATATATATAATTTGTATTGTGAAATGTAATTTTTATAATAATATTATTGTAATAACTATCATATAACATATATATTTTTTTAATATTATATATATATATAGTAGTATAAATAGTAATAATATACAACTGTTAAGAAGCAATATATATATATATATATATATATATATATGTTGCCAATATATATATATATATATATATATATATAGAGAGAGAGAGAGAGAGAGAGAGAGAGAGAGAGAGAGAGAGAGAGAATTTGATCTAACAGGCAGAAAATTGAGTAGGGGTCCCACAAAACAAAATAAATTACTTAGGGGAGCTGTTATTAAAAGAAGGTTGAAAGCCACTGCTCTAGAAAATGCAATTAACAGTTTTTAGTAACATCACCCTTTTGTTCACTCACCAGTCTTGTTGCCATTCTCCGATACACCTGTTCCAGCAGTTCCACATTCTTCCTAATACGAGGCCACCAGACCTGTATGTAGTACTCAAGGTGCAGCCTAACCATGAACTTATTATTATTATTTTTTTTTTTTGTTCTAATGCAAATGGATAGCTGCCTCTTTATTGTTCATAGCAA
Organism: Mastigoproctus giganteus; assembly: GCF_048544385.1. NCBI lineage: Eukaryota > Metazoa > Arthropoda > Arachnida > Uropygi > Thelyphonidae > Mastigoproctus > Mastigoproctus giganteus. The sequence continues at coordinate 39,057,540 of NC_143583.1, forward strand.
AATTCCAATATATTGACAGAATCTCATGATATGCCCTGGCAGCCTATTTGCACTGCTCAGAGAACTTCATATGTGGCTGCACAATTGTTACAGGTCTTTTTCATTTTCCACTGCTCAGAGTGTAGTACCACACAATCCGCATTAGCATTAGTAAGGGCATATGATGCAAGAAAGCAAGCTTATGCAGCATCAGCCAAAAGAAAAAAAAAAAAAACCTCCCATTTACCCTCCCATTCGTTTCAAATGCCTGTCCATCTCAGCCTTAAATTTATTTAGGCTATCAACTTCCACAACAAAAGATGGAAATCTGTTCCACCAATCAACTACCTGCTGGCTAAAGGCAAATTTCCGCACATCTATTCTACAACTTTCTTTCCTCAATTTGAATCTGCCCCCTCAAGTTCTTAATCTGAGCAAGGGGAAGAATCCCATCAGCATTCAGCTTGCTCATCCCATTCAAGGCCTTATACAGCTCAATCAGATCACCTTGTAGGTGCCTATTCTCCAGGTGCTGCAATTTGCAAACTTAAGCTCTTTCTTGGTAAGAGCACCCCTTTGTTCTCCTCACCAATCTTGTTGCCCTTCTTTGTACTCATTCTAGCAACTCTACATCCTTCCTAAAATGAGGCCTACAGACCTGCACACAGTACTCTAGGTGTGGCCTGACCATTGCCTTGTATAGAGTGTGTTTAGTGTACATCTCCGCATAGTATACATTGTGGGTGTGAAACAGAAAACTGTCAATGCCAGAGGTTTAAAGTGTATGGATTTTGTATGTGTAGTGTCGTATACCGTTGTTCCTCTGGTCATTTAGCCATTGGGCCACTAATTGGGAGCCAATGTTGTCTACACTCTGCCCTGTGGAGGCTGACCAGGTACACCAGTATTATATTTATTAATCTGGCAGGTCCTGCCACCTAATTTCCTGAGATTTCAGTGGCAAGGACCTATAAAAAAAAAACAGAAAAAGGGGGGGGGGGAATAAGGTTAGCCGAGGTAATTAAAAATTGAGTTAAGTTTTTGAGTGTGGGTTACGATTACTAGGGGTTGGTTTGAACACTAGTCATGTAAGTTTTTAAGAGAGAGCAGGGGGTGAGACTGAAGGCTGGGGGAAACAGAAATATGGGGTCAATAGAGATCCTAAGGTGCCAGTCGGGCAGGCCCATGCCCCACCAGAGGGAAGGAGGGATGAGCGGGGAGGAGAGACAAAGAGACTGACAGCTCCCATCCCCCGCTAGGAGGAAAGGGGAAGAAAGGACCATGCAAGGGAACATGGTTTTGAGAGCCAAGATGGCCTTGAACATCAACGCTGTGGCAAGTCCTAGGTTCAGTGAGTCCAGTCCGATCTAAGAAATGTCACTCATGGGAACGGTGATCCCTCTTCTAGTTTGTCCTAGTTATGGTCTGAATCTGGTAGCACTAGGGATGCCCGTCCCGTCCAATTGTCACTTAAAATGTAGAGGGTCCATTCAGTGAGTCTGGTCTGGTTTTGTTGGTCACTTTTGGGACTGATGTCCTGGTCTTTGTGGTGATGATGACGTAGTGTTTGGTTGGTTTGCACTTTTGTTGTTACAGCCTGGTTCTCCAGGGTGTATAATTTTCTTGTGGCAGGTTGACCAGGGCTTGAGGTTATATCTAAGGTGGATCTAGTAGGTTAGGATCAGCAGGAAGTGTCCGGCATCTAGCAAACATCTTTTGGGCAAATTCAGAAACGGCTCTGTAGGTTAATTTTTCCTCCAGTAGGTAATGCTCCTCATTTTTAGGTATAAATTGAAGTTGGCTGACAAGTAAACCACGGAGATCTTCGTAAAACTTGCACTCGTACATAAGATGGTGCCAAGACTCCAAGGAGCCGCAGGTACACCTTGGGTCATCAATAATTCCCAGTAGATTGCTTCATGCCCTGTGAGGAAGTAGGTTGTATATAAGCCTGGGGAGAACCAGGACAGATACTGTGGATATGTAGTTTGTACACTTGGCAGAAACTCTCGTGTAATTTCTCCGTTTGTGAAGTCTATCCAGCATTGTTGCCAGATGGGTTTGTAGTCTCCTTTTCTCCATGCATCGGTTATTGGCAGAATCTGTGGTAAGGTTCATGAATGTAGTGCTGGTTCCATGGTTCAGATGGTAGAGCATACCCGCACAGGCAACCTCCACGTCTAGGAGTAGAGACCCAGCAATCACCTGTAGTGCATGAGTTGACACCGTGTTACAGGCACGTGTTAGGATCAAAAGGATCGGTCTTTGGATTATGCCCAGTCTTCTCCAGTTCACTGCTGTTGAGGATTTACGGTACCAGGCACTTGAGGCATATGTAATGATTGGAATGAAGACTGCCTTGTAAAAGAGTGTAAGGGTGCACCTCCTCAGTTCCCAGTCCCAGCGAGTGACCCTGGCAACCATTGCTGTGTACTTTTTTATTTTTGCATGGATGTTGAGATGAGGGGATGAATGATAAATTTCTATCCAGAATGATGCCTAGGTATTTCACCTCAGTTTTTAGCTTAATCGTCCTGTCAAATTTTTATTTGTGGTGGTCTTGTTGGAGTTAATCGCCTTTTAATAATATGGACTAGGTTTTGGTCAGAGAGAGATGGTTAATTTGTGCTTCTCAGCCCACACGAAGAGGGTTTCTAGAGCTCTGTTAGCGAGGTTCTTCATCTGAGCCCTGGAGTTGGCAGCGAGGATCAAAGTGAGATCTGCATAGGCCTGCGAATGGACGTTTCCAAGGTCCAAGTGAAGAAACTCGTCAAGGACATAATTCCACAAAAGACCAGGAACAGAGCCCTGCAGATATCCACAATAAATTTGATATTCCACCCTGCAGTAGGAGGCCTATACTGTGATTTTTCGGTTATTCAGATAGTTCTGGAGACAGGTGAAGAGGTTGCCTGGCAGGTTCGCTTTTCTCAGTCATGCAAGGATGCTTGGCCACCACATGGTGTCGAACGCCCCGCGAAATCTACCGAGGTGACCAAAAGGTATTTCCGATCACAGTTTTTGGCCAGAACTAGGATATTCTTCAATGTGTGCATAGTGGATCTCCCCGGCTTGAAACCGAATTGGTTTGGTGCATGGAGTTGTGCCCAGCTGTAATGTGCCTCAATTCTTTCTCTAAGCATCTGTTCCATCACCTTGCTCAGGACAGAGAGGAGTGCAATCGGACAATAGGAGTGTGGTAGTTGTTGCGGCTTGGATCGGTTTTTTAATATGAGCTTAATGCTGGCCACCTTCCAGTTCATTGGGAAGCAGCAACAGCGGAGACAGTGGTTATATAGATTCAGAAGCAGATTTGGGGCGTACTCTGCCACCTTCTTGACAATTTCTGACTCTGTCATGTGTACCCCTTGTGTTCTGTTTCTGATTTTGTTGACTGCAGTTTGGAGTTCTAGGAGAGTGAATGGTTTCTCTGTCTGGTAAGATTGGTAGGTGTCAATAGCATTGCTAAGCAGCTGTTGTTCCAAGGTGTCTTGGCCCCTCTAGGGTTTGGAAGGTGACGAGGATATTGTTTAAGGATTCCTGCCAGTTTTTGGTCATATTTCCCAGGGGGTTTTTTGTAGAAGTCACCTCCCTTCTGGGTAGTTTGTTGGTTGTAATCCTGTATATGATACCCCATGGGTCAGTGTTTCCAACTGTGGAAACCAGGTGCTCCCAGCACAGCTTTTTCCCCTGCCCGATCATTGCAGTGTAGGCATTTCTGGCTTCCTGGTATTGTTGCTGATGATATTCAAACTCTGGGAATGGCCAGGACTGCCTGGCTCTTTGAAAAGCATGCCTCTTCTGGTTAGCCTGTCTTTTGAGGACTTCCAGCTTGCCAGATCATGCACGGTTGTGGAATCTTTTTTGGGAATGTTTGGTTGGCTGCATTGATTATTGCTTCAGAAACAACTTGTTGGTGCAGATTTGGGTTCTGGCTTTCTAGGTTATTGGTGAACAGACTGCATTTGTAGTAATGTATAAAATGCATACATTTGACCGATCATATTACCAGTACCCTTTTTCTTTTATTCCCACGCTGTATATTTTAGGGTGGAGAAGTGTTTTCTTCTAGTGCCTGTTTTTCACCTCTATGCAAATTGGTCAGCCACCCAAATAGGGATAAAGTGCACTTCATTATCAGTCTTTCCATGAAACGGAGATTCTAAGAGTTCGGTGGCTCGAAACTTCACACCGAACAAACAGAAGTACGTCGTCACGTGATGCTAACTTCCGTCACACACAGTGATATGGTTACTGATAATGACCACATACAAAAGGCAGGGCAACAAATCTGACTGTAGACTCTCGTAAAGCACTTTCTTCCCCGTGCCCTTAGCCCCCCATGAGGGCAAAAGGCGAGCTCCCTCGTGCAAACCGAGATCAGACTGTCGAAGGATCGAAGGATAAGGAAATATATACAGGTAGAAGAGAGAGGAAAAGGAGAGGTGAGAACGAAGCAAGGAAGCCCAGGGAGAAAGACCGGTAAAGAGAAGACGTTGGAAGAGCCAACGACCAGAGAGCGGAAGAAAGAATTCCAAGGCGACAGACCGAGAACGAAGGGAATACCCGATAATAGTCTGGTTAAAGTGTGAATTATTTCTCCCAGATTGGTAAGTTAGAATATCTTTAGCCTCTCTAATCTACTAGTATCTCTACTCACTTAGGCTATTGTATAACCATAATGTTAAGTACCTATACTGGTAAATAATACTAAATAGAAAAATGTATCTTTTCACTCATTACCTACCATCTGAGATGGAGTCTCCCAGAGGAAATACCACACGAATACAACTATAAATGGCTTATGAATGCATCTCTTTCTTGTCTTAGTGTTAACTATCACTCAAATTGAAAATATATGTATATGTGTTATATTTGCTTCACAGTAAATTAATCACAGTTTGTATACTCATGTATAACCCGCCAGTTCACTTAAGGCTATTAATATTAAAACGTCTATGAATTTTTGTGTATGGTCTTTTCTAGTATGTTTTTAGTAATAAAGCCTCCTTGCCTCAGATCCGTTCTCTTACTACATGATGCTCAGAATGTAAATTAGAATAAAAGAACTTCCATTTTGGCACTCAAGATCCGACTATAATTGAAAGGGTTTTGTAGTGAATAACACAACGCTGGTCAACGCCGCGAATTCTATTCCCTTCTGGTGAATGGTTCATGAGGGCGGAGACGATTGCCCTATTATAAAAGCCACCAGGCAGTTACGTAGGTATACTGGCATTGTGCTCCGGAACAAGTATACAAGGAAGGAAACCAATCCCACAACACAGCCGTGCCATCCAAGGAACCCGAACCCAAATGAAAATAAAAGCAACAGCTAGTATAACACTGTTGCCAAATTGTGATCAGGATTAGATATATTGCGGGATGAAAAACTGTATACACTGAAGAAACCGAGACTAGGAAAAGAATCTAAGGGAGAAAATAAGATTGGTGATCTCGTGCATTGAGAGAATAGGAGGCATTACTCCTTTGCAACAACACAGGACATCACACTAATTAGCGAATTTTTAGCTACTCTACTCTTGTGATTAAATTTAAACAAATGACTACACGTTATAACACATTCCTGTTTTAAATAAGTTGATTACTAGCGTCATAATTTTATTTCAACAATGACAAGGTAAGTCACCATTTTGGAAGACTGTTCCCCAAAAGATTGATAGGATTACCCAATTCTTTACCCAAATATTAAAAGGATCACCCTAATCATACCCAAGTTTCTAGTAAATTAAAAATGGAGGATCAGATTCCACCAACCACAGGAATATCACCCCCCCCCCTATTTGGAACACAACAGCCACAGCCCACGCCTGAACCAGACAGACCACATTGAGCGAATATTGCGGGTTACCTAGGCCTAGTTCCTACCTTTCTTGGCAAACACGAAGGTCCCTCAGTCCAATTATTTTTTGAAATTTTGGAAAGTGTTGGAGAATTAGCACTCTGGGGAACGGAATTTATCGCTGTCTTGAAATCAAAATTTCGTTCAGCAGCAGACTTTCTAGCCCAATCCCTGGAATTACACGGGGAAAAGAATTACAACACATTTAAGAATGCCCTTTTGGCTCATTTTGAGAGAAGGGAAGCAATTATCACCTCCCTTCACCAGTTCGCTACTGCTGTCCAAGAATCCAGAATCGATTGCCAGTTATAGTGCGCGAGTGAAGAACTTAGCTCGTGCAGCATTTAAAATTCAGGGAGAAACGCTGGAAGTATTAAACATCCTGGATCAAGTGATGCTGGCCCAATTCCATAGGGGTGTCTTGGTAAAAATTAGAAAGATGGTGCTCTCACACAATCATCTAACTTTTTCCCATGCAGTTGAGATTTCAAAGAGGGAAGAAATTAATGACCGGCTCACCCAACCAAAAACTGTCCCCCTACATGTTATCAATAGCCAGGGTAGGGATGAGAAAGAATGGGAGCGACAGGAAAACAATTCCAAACACATTCTTCTTGAACCCATTCAAGATCAAATACAGGACCTACAACAATCTAAGTTTGTTATCAGTAAACCACACAACAATCAACAACTTAGACACACAGGTAGCCGCTCTGTGTCAGCAGATCCAAACCATGAATTTGGGTAACTTCCCCCCTCCCCGCAGTCAGGCAACTCTAGGCACTACATATCCCCAGTCGGACAGCGCATTAGATCAGTTCACCGATAATGTCACTTTCAGACCAGAGACCATTGACCACCCAGAGAGAGAGAGAGATGCTTAGCTTCACTGTACTATGGCAGGCAGCAGGCAGCCAGTAATCTAGTAAACCGAGAAGGAAGGGAAAGACGCTTTCTCAGCAGCCGTCCGAGCTGCCATCAACCCACTCAGCTTCCCCCTAGTTGCCTGTGCATGAACTATAGAACGGACGTGTACACTGCATTACCAAAATTTAGGACATCCTATGCTAATAACCAATACTATAATTTTAATGAAAATCGAGATCGAGTCGCAGATAGTATGTATTATGGTAATCCTAATAGGGGCAATATAGACTCTTATTCTAGGCTAAGGAGGGGAGTATATAGAAATGAATATTCAGGGACAAACTCAGTCAAAGAAAATTCAGGGCAGACAAAATAATTATACCAATGCTGGAAGCTACAGGCGAGACAGAAATTTATGACTGAAAAGGGGTTCTAAACGCAGTAGAAAAGATTCGCGATGTAATAAAACTCTTTTACCCCCCCCCTAACTTTAGCAAACTCAGTAGCCCAGAAGTCAGGAACATCAGACCACAACATAGGGTTTACATTCTGGAGGATAACACTAAATTACCTGTGGTATTAGGATCTGTACAAAACATCAAAGCCAGATTTCTTTTAGACACTGGGGCTAATGTCACCTTAATGAGTGCAGACTTGTTTAACAAAATTAAAAATGATAGATCATTAGATTCTAGGCCTCTAGAATTAACTGTAACTGGAGTTTCAGGCAATATTGTACCAATACACACTGCAGTAACTGCCAGTATTAAATTAGATAGTGCGATTTTTCGGGAAAACATTTTGGTAACTTCATAAAATTTTAAGGGCAAGTATGACATAATTTTGGGATTAAATATATTAAGAAAATTTTCATTCGCCATTGACTTAGGTAAAGGGATTATACGTTCAGTTTCATTGGGGATTTGCCTAAGAGAAGAGGGTATTCGGCAACAATTTTTGAGTTCCATACCCACTGTTGCTAAGCTTACATGTGAACGTGCTTCCAGCATCTACCGAACTATATTGTGACTTGTGACTATATTGTCACAATATAGCTTGTGACAATATAATCACAAGCTATATTGTGACCAGCTTGCTGTTCCCACCAAACAGTTAGTATTAGCAGAGCCAAATTCAAACTTAAGCCCGGATGATTTACTCGTGTAGTGGTGAAATACTCAATAGACCAGGTGGACGGTGGAAAAGTATCCGTGCTCGTTGCAAATCTAACAAATGAACTGCACCTCCCAAAAGGCATGGGTATTGCGAGTCTTGATCACCTTAATCCCCTCGACGTGGGCACCTGTACGTGGTGAGGGGACCTCCCAGTGATGTTGGTGGTTTGCCAGATTAGCATCGCTGGGATCTAACGCCCATACCTTGGTTCCAGGGTTACATCATTGGAATCCGGCATGTGCAGCCGCGCGCCACGACCCGTGGATTTCAGAAAGGGGGATTCTGGTGGTTGAGGGGCCCAGCCTTAATACACCACTTTGGTCCCTGCTTCGATAAGACGGGAGGTCCTGGACCGGTCTGACTGGGATCAATCGGTGGGTGGTATTTTACTGCTAGGGTCAACTGCGTTCCAATAAGGCTCCCTCCCTTTGGTCCTGGGACGGGATAAAGACTTATTTGTAACGTGGGTATTGTGCTCCTAAGCGAACTTGGCGTCCCATTCGTGTACGCAGTACACGCTAGTTCACGACTGGGCGTCCCCTCGTAGGGCTCTCCGTGGTGGGTGAGGTACTTAGGCATCAGACACTTTCTCTTTACTCTTATGAGTGATTTAAATTCTATTTCTTCTGGGGCCCCAACAAGGCCCCTATCTAACCGATCAGATGAGAATGACACCAATTCTGCCAAAAGAGCCAGAATAGGATAAACCACCATCTGTAACACCACTTTTTCTCATTCTCCATTCCACCGGAGAGCAGTCGATTGGGAAGATGTCACCCTTCTTCATCCAGAAAGGATTAGAAGAGTTGGCAGGATCACCAAAATCCGTAAAACGGCTGCGTTCTGGCGATCTTTTACTCGAATCTTCAAACACAAAGCAAGCAGAAAGAATGTTAAATGCGACATCCATAGGGGGAATACTGATCAATGTAACGCCCCACAAAACTTTGAACTCTTCATGCAATTTCATTTCAGAGTGGGATCTTCATGTCTCTGAAGAGGAGATCTGCTCTGAACTAAAAGACTAAGTAGTGACAGCTGTCAAGAGAATATGAATGAGGATGGAAGGAAATCTTGTCCCTACCAGAGTTCTCATCGTAACATTTAACACCTAGTTCCATTAAGGCAGGGTATTTAAACTGCCCAGTGAGGACTATATTCCAAACCCACTGAGGTGTTTTAAATGCCAAAAATACGGCCTCTCACAAACGGCTTGTCATGGTAACCCTGCCTGTGCTCGATGTGATGCCAAAGACCACGAGAGCAAGGAATGTTACACTTCTAAACGATCTGTGTAAATTGCCAACAAGATCATCCTGCCTACTCCAGAGCATGCCAGTGGTGGAAGGATGAAAAAGAGATCCAAAAATTGAAAACGTAGCTGAATTTCTCCTACCCAGAGGCTAGAAAACGCATTCAACCCATAAATAGCAGGAAGCCTTCATATGCCCAGAAGGTTTCTGCAAAGTGCACTATCGGTACGCAAACTGAGATGACTGTACCACCAAGAGATTCATTCACACCGATTGCCTGCTATTTATTGAGTTCCCAAAAGCCCACCAAAAAAACGCAGTCAGCTGCCACTCCTATATCCGTACCTCCTAATGCTCCACCACTACCAAAACCAAGTGGTAAAGAGCCAACAGTAATAACAGAAACAATGGATGTCGAGGAAAAGGAGGTACCGGATGAATCAGTTTTGAAACTCTTTGCGGAGGAAGAAATGGACACGAGACAGCGTCCATTCTTCCCCAAAATAGATAAATCCAAGATTGACAAAAGTAAGCCCTCAGCACCTCGGAAGCCGCCTGATGAACCCATCAAGCCAAAATAATGGCTAAATTCCTACAATGGAACTGTCGTGGATTCCGGCGAAATACTGATGATATGAAGGCCCTCCTGCAAAAGCATCAGCCAGTTTGCTTTTGCTTGCAGGAGTCTTATCTAAGGGCAAACGATGATCCCACAATGCATAACATCACAATTTTTCGTAAGGATAGAATTGCGGATGGTCCTGCTCATGGAGGAGTGGCTATCCTTGTGGGCAACCATGTCCCAGTTCAGCCCTTGCTAATTACAACTAGCATAGAAGCTGTTGCAATTCGCCTTACAGTGGGATTTTTATTAACGGTCAGCTCTATTTATTTGCCACCTGGGACTGACATCTCCCAGGAAGACCTTGATGATCTTGTAAAGCAATTGCCTCTCCCTTTCTTCTCGGGGATTTTAATGGACATAATACCCTGTGGGGTAGTGCTAACATCAGCGGAAGGGGAGGAGTCATAGAGCATATGCTAAATGACAATGACCTTTCCTTTTAAATACTGTAACAAACACCTTCTTCCACATGCCTACCCGTACTTTTTCTGCCATTGATCTCTATCTGCTCCCCCTCTACTCCCTTCATCACTTGGGAAGTGGAGAAGAACCCATACGGAAGTGATCACTTCCCTGTGATAACCTCTTTACATAGTGGGAGTCCATGGCTTCCTTTCAGATTACCACAGTGAAAGATTGATCAGGCTGACTGGACTGCCTTCCAACATCAGGCAAATTTTGACCTCAGTATCGTCAGTCAGGAGCCTATCAGTGATGCAGTAACGTACATCACAGAAATTATCGTCCAAGCAGCTGCGAATGCTGTTCCAAAAACATCTGCCAGGTTTCCACCATTTCCCAAATGGTGGAAACCTGGCAGATGTTTCCCTGGCAGATGCGAATTCCCTCAACCTTTGTGGAATTCACAATGCACAGCAGCAAAAAAGGCTCAAAACAAAGCGTGGGGGGGGATATTCCTCCGATATCCCACCACGACCAACCTTATATATAGCCTTCAAACGTGCACGAGCTAAAGCACGCTATATCCGCCGTCAGAGTCAAAAGGAATTATGGATCCGTTTTACTTCATCAATCACTCAGTCAACTAGTACTAAGTTGGTCTGGGATAAAATCCGGAAAATGAAGGGAAAATATACATCCCACCCTTCTTCAATCCTAGATTATAATGGATGCACTATTGCAGATCCAATTGCAATAGTGAATTCTCTTATGGAAACATTCTCTAACATATCTGCAACATCTTCGTATTCCCCAGAGTTCCTGGTCCTGAAACACAAAATTAAAAAACAGGCTCTTAATTTAGTCTAAGAGCCTTTATCCCTACAAGGGGTATTCTCTATGGAGGAACTGAAAAGAGCTCTCACTCTTTCCAAAGCAAGTGCTGTCGGACCAGATGGCATCCATTATGAAATGATTAAGCATCTTTCACTAAAATCTATGGATTATCTGCACCTTCTATATAACAGAATCTTTATTGAAGGGCAGTTTTCGGATTCCTGGTGCAAGGCAATCGTTCTTGCCTTTGCTAAACCAGGAGAGGATCCAAAAGTCACTACTATCGTCCTATTGCTCTGACAAGCTGTCTGTACAAAATCCTGGAGAGAATGGTACATTTTCGTTTAATCTGGTATTTAGAATCAAATGACCTCTGCAACACCCAGTGCGGCTTCCGAAGGAACCGGTCCACTTTGGACCATCTTATTAAACTGGAAACATCCATCCGGGATGCTTTCCTAAAACGTGAACATTTAGTGTCTGTATTCTTTGACATGGAAAAAGTGTATGACACAACTTGGAGATTTGGCATCTTAAAAGATTTGCATAGCCTTGGTCTTAGAGGGCAACTCCCCATTTTTATTAAAAACTTTTTAGCCAATCGATCTTTCCAAGTTCGTGTGGGATCCTCACTCTCTCGTTTCTTCACCCAAGAGGAGGGAGTACCACAAGGATCAGTTTTAAGTGTCACGCTTTTGCCATCAAAGTAAATTCCATCACAACAACTTCTTCCAACCGTAAACAGTGCCCTCTATGTTGATAACTTCAGCATATTTTGTCAGTCATGCAACATGAGGGTTATTGAAAGACAACTGCAAAAAACCATTGATCACCTTAATTCTTGGGCACTTGCTAATGGCTTCAGGTTCTCGCTGGAGAAGACCGTTTGCGTACATTTTTGTCGTAAGCGTAATCTTCATCCTGAACCTGAATTAAGGCTTGGACAAAATGCTATTCCAGTAGCGGCGGACACAAAATTCTTGGGACTCGTATTGGATAAAAAGCTGACTTTTCTGGATCACATCTGTCAACTCCGCACAAAGTGCACAAGAGGGCTGAATATTCTGCGCTCTCTTTCCTCAACATCTTGGGGTGCAGATCGATGCACCCTACTACGCATATACCGTGCACTTGTACGATACAGACTAGATTACGGGTCCCTGGTATACAATTTGGCCAGAGACAGTGTACTTCGATGGCTGGATCCTGTCCGTCATCAGGCTCTCCGTATCGCCACTGGAGCATTTCGAACATCTCCTGTCCAGAGCTTATACGTCGAAGCAAACAAACCACCGTTATCACTTCAACGTAAGCAGTTGTCTCTAAAGTACGCCTTAAAACTGAAATCCCTGCCAGACCATCCTATGTGGCCATTCGTTTTTGAGACAAGATGGGAAAATTTGTACAACACCCGTAAGACTGCCAATCGTCCTTTTGGTATTCGTCTCCAAGAGCTACTCGAAGAACTTAATATCAAGGTAGACAAGGTTGCCCAAACACCAAAGCAATCCCATCCACCCTGGCATGCTCATGTTCCAACATGTGACTTCTCCCTTAGAAATTGGGGAAAGTCGGACACTCCATCTTCTGTCTACCTGCAGCTTTATTCAGCACACCGAACTGAACATTCTGACTTCGCGCCAGTTTACACAGACGGTTCGAAGTCAGAATCATATGTAGGATCTGCTGCTGTCTTTACAGACAGGACTACATCGGAGCAGATTCCCTCTGAATGCAGCATATTTACTGCAGAGCTGCATGCTATAGAGTTAGCCTTGGATCACATTACTAAATGCCAATTCCAACGGTTCATTTTATATTCTGACTCAGCATTTTACAGGCTTTACTATCTGTGAGATATAATTCTCATCCAGTTCTGTCTAGCATTCGGCAGAAGATTCACTTCCTCCGTGAACGTGAATATGATATCCGCTTCTGCTGGATTCCTAGCCACGTTGGGATTAGTGGAAATGATTTGGCTGACACCGCAGCCAAATCAGCAATTCCCAATAATAATCATTTCGAGGGTACAGCTCTAAAACGGTTTTCGCAGGCCGGCCGCTAGTTAGTACACCGGACCGGACCTATTGGTAACTCTCTAGGAGGCTTCCGGATCAGCTAGTGTATAATCTTGCTACCTCTACTCTGCCAGATAGTGACTGGAGGGAGTCCGAGTAGTGTGTATGCAGGGAGCATTGTCGAGGCCACGTTATGTCAAGGATCTGGGTATATTCTTACCACATGTACGCCATATCCAAAAATTTCATTACTTCATACAGCATGTCCCACCCACTTTTTCTTACTATTGAATACACCATGAATTGTCAAACTAATAGAGCAAGCTTATCTGTGAAAAGATCTAAACCTCCCAAGGACTTCCTAATTCATTTCACAAATATACGTGGCCCCAGTTCTAATCTCAACGATGTCCATTTTCACTTGCAGTCTGCCAAACCCCGCACTTTTTCTGACAGAATTTCAGTTATCGGTTGATTCAACTACTGCTCATCTCAGATGCCCAAATTATTCGCTGTATGATTCCTTTCGCCACAAAGGTGGTACTTGTGCATATGTCAGTTCTGATATTCCCTGTCAGAGACTTGGCAATTTGGAATCTCCTCTCTTTGATCTTTTCTGGCTTAAAATCTCTCTACCTCATTGTGTCAAATTCATCTGTTGTCTCTGCCGTTCTCCCAACTCGACTAATCACTTGGAGCTCTTTGACTTCCTCTCGTTGCAACTTGACTTTCTCCAGTCCAACTCTCCTAACAGTGAGGTAATTTTCCTTGGTGAGTTTAATGTTCACAACCCCAGCTGGCTTCCGTTTTCTGGTCACACCGACCCAGCAGGTCGAGATGCTGCGGCTTTTGAAATCACGAATGACCTAGCACAGATTGTTCATTTACCTACAAGAATACCGGACAATCCTAATCATACAGCCAATAAGCTTGATCTTTTTCTCACAAACAACCCTTCTAAGTACACGGTCGAAGTGAGAGCTCCTTTAGGCACTTCAGATCACAACTTGGTGATTGTCTCTTCTCCAATGGAACCTTTATCTCATGGCTATTCCCAACCTCGTGTTGTTTGGCATTGCAAGAATGCAAAATGGGACGACCTGCGAGACTTCTTTTCTTCTTTTCCTTGGTCGGATTACTGTTTCAAAAGTTCTGATGTCAACGTTTACTCAGATCGTGTCAGTGAAATTATTCTTGCAGGAATGGAATCCTTTATCCCACACTCCACTTTAAAATCTCGTCCTTTATCTAAACCTTGGTTTTCCAATAAATGTGCTAAGGCTGTCCAAGAGAAGAATGTGGCATATCGTAATTGGCTTGTTTCTAATTCTTCAGTTTCATTTTCTGCCTACACCAAAGCTCGCAACAATTGTAAAGCAGTTATTAATCAGTCCAAACTAGAGTTTGCACAGGCAAAGAGTAGAAAACTTGCTTCTTGCCCTAATGGTAGCCGAGCATTCTGGTCTCTTGCCAAAGCTATTGGCCGCAACTTTTGCCCATCTCTGCTCCCACCTCTGTCCAAACCAGATGGTTCTGTTGTCACTTCAGCCAAGGATAAAGCTGAACTGCTAGCATCCCATTTTTCTTCCAGCTCATGTATTATGACCTCTGTATTAATGATCTTGGTAAAACACCTCCCACCATTCCCAACACGCTCCATTCAGTGCCTCCTGTGGTCTTCCGTAAAAAGGATATCAGAAGGATTTTGATGAATCTTGATGCTAAGAAAGCTCCAGGTCCTAATGGTATTTCTCCACTTGTTCTCAAAACCTGTGCTTCTGAACTTACTCCTAATCTTTGCCGCCTTTTTTCACTTTCTTGTTCCAAAGGTGTTTTTCCTTCTGCTTGGAAATTTGCTCATATCCAGCCAGTTCCTAAAAAAGGGTGACAAATCCCTCCCATCCAATTACTTCTACTCTTTCTAAAGTAATGGAGAAATCAATTAACCACCAACTCTTAAACTACCTAGAAACCTTCCGTCTGATCAACGATCGCCAGTATGGATTCCGTCAGTGTTGATCTACTGGTGATATTTTGGCTTATGTTACCCATTTATGGACTAATTCAATGGAAAGGTTCGGTGAAACACAAGTAGTTGCTCTTGACATCTCAAAGGCTTTTGATCGTGTTTGGCATAAAGGTCTTCTAAACAAGCTTCCATCTTATGGTTTGCCAACTGTTTTTAGTAATTGGTTATCCAGTTTTCTCTGTGATCGCTCACTGAGGGTGATGGTAGATGGCTCTGTCTTCTAACTTCTCCACTAACGCCGGTGTTCCCCAAGGTTCAGTTCTTTCCCCCACTCTTTTTCTCTTGTACATTAATGACCTTCTTCCATTAACTGGAAATCCTATCCATAGTTTTGCCGATGATAGCACATTGCATTCCACTTTCCATTTTGAGAAACGTTGTCCTGCTCAATCAGCTTCAACTTCTCGAAAATCTGCTACCAATTCCTTAAATGCCGATCTTCAGGTAATTCTCCAGTGGGGAAAAGACAACTTAGTTGATTTCAACCCTTCTAAAACTCAATCTTGTCTTATATCTCGCAAAAAGGATTCGTCTGCTCCTATGCTTATCTTTAGTGACACTCCGATTTTTAGGCAAAATGATATATCTCTTTTGGGGATTACCCTGACTTTTAATCTCTCTTGGCACAAGCACATTACAAATATTGCTTCCTCTGCATCTAAAAAACTTGGTTTTCTCTTTCGCTCTCGGCGTTACTTTTCTTCCAAACAGCTGCTCACTCTGTATAAATCGCAAATCCGCCCCGCCATGGAATATTATTCCCACATCTGGGGTGGTGCCCCCAAAACCTCTCTCAGGCTTCTTGATTCCATTCAGAAGAGGGCAGTTAGGTTAATTAATGATTCATCTCTAACAGAGTCTCTCCACTCGCTTTCTCATATACGTACTGTTTCTGCTGCATGCCTCTTCTACAGATACTTCCATGGGCACTGTTCTTCTGAATTGACTTCTATAATTCCTGCTCTCTCTCTTTCCAAACAGTCCGAACACGTGCCGCCACCAGCCAACATCCATATACTGTCCAACTTCAAACCCACAGAACCAACTTTTTATCTTCCTCATTTATTCATTCAACTGCCGTTTTCTGGAACAACCTTCCTTCATATGTATTTCCTGAAAATTACAATCTACAGAAGTTCAAGTCCAATGTCAACAAATATCTTCTTTCGTCATCTCAACCTCCAACCCAAGCACGGTACTAAATACTATAGGTTCTAATACCTCTCGTGTTTGGGGTTCACATAAAAAAAAAAAAAAAAAAAAAAAAAAAAGCTACTTGCAAAGTTTAATTCACCACTGCAGTTCCCCTCCCAGAAAACTCCTTATGTGTGAATGTAAATGTAAAATACACATTTAGTATGTTAGCCACCTGAGCAGGATCATCAACAGTTGAACCATTAATGTCCAGTGGACCAATCCTTCTAGAGTTGACATACGTAAAGAACTCTTTGTTGTTTTTCTTTGCATCTTTTGCCAAGGATTTCTCATAATCTGCCTTTGCCAGTCTAATCTCCTTTGTGACTTGGTTACAGACTAGATGATATCTATCATAAGTTCCCATGTCACCCATTAATTTATATGTATCCGATGCATTTTTTTCTCTGCCACATGTCTCATTAGTTCATCTGACATCCATTTAGGCCTAAACCTTGAACAATATTTCTTAGTTATTTCTTAGTTGGTATGTAGAGCCTAGTAGCTTCCAAGGTAAATTCTTTGAATGCTTCCCGTTTTGATTTTGCTGTTGGTAACATCATCACTTGGTCCCACCGTAAAGAATTTAAATTCTGTCTCAGACCACTGTAGTCACCTTTACGATAGCAAAAACCCTTCCCTTTACCCCTGATAGTAATTACCTCTTTGAGTAAATCCCACTTCAGCACACTGTGATCACTGCCACCTAGTGGTTCCTTTCTCTGCAGATTATTAATGCATGAAGAATCACTACTGATAATCAGATCAAGAGTATTAATTCTTCTAGTTGCCTCCCGAACATGCTGATGTAGAAAAGAATCATCCAATAAATCCATAAAATCCTTGCTACTGTGTGACTGACCAACCCACACATTCCAGTTATTGTCTGGGAAATTAAAATCCCCCATTATAAGACTCTCTGATTTACTGACCCACTCTATTTCCCTGTACTGTTTCTTATTATACTCATCAGAGTCATTAGGCCTACAACACACTCCTACTCTCAGTTTTGATCTCCCAATGCTTATGTCACATCAAACTGACTGGACACCGCACCGTACTGCTATGTCGATTGGCTTCACTTCCTTGGATTTTATGTGTTTCTTAACTAATAGTATAACCCCTCCTCCTTTCCTATCTTGTCTATCCTTCCTGTACACATTGTACTCCCCAAATTCCAGTTCTGCATTCCGTATATCTGTGTGACACGACGTCTCTGATATTCCAACAATAGCTGCCTTGGATGTTCTGGGCAATACCTCAAATTCGTCAAATTTATTTACCAAACTCCTGGCATTGGTGTGCATGCAAGTATTATCCCCTCCCACAGCTAAACAAACCTGACAGCGGGGAGCCATGCTCGATATAAGGATGTCTATAAGATTCTGAGGTAACAAATATAATTCTTCCATTTTAGCTCACCAAGTGACCGAGAAGTTGCCCTGACACACCCCAGGGTGTTCCACATACGTCCGATCGGATTTAAGTCTAACAATCGTGCTGGCTACGGCAGTCATTAGATATCTTCAATTTCAAGATATTTCACCACCCCTTGAATTCTATGTGAAGTGCATGAAAAGAAAATCTGCGTGCATGAAAAGAAAATCTAGACCAACTGCACCCCTAAAAAGTAGCACAACAGATAGGGTTCGAGCATCTGTTCTCCGTATCTGCGCGCAGTTACGGTACCCCTGTCTGAAAAAAACATGAAGAGGTGTGCCACTTGATCATTATTCCGTCTCACACATGAATACCAACTCCCCTGTTAGTGACTCTTTCTCTGATTTTGGAGAGATGCTACCGCATCCCTCGTTGTCTCCAGATGAGATAATGTCTAGAATCGGTTTGTAAGCTAAAACGGGACTCATCAGAGCACAGAACTGTACCCAGTTGTCAGAGCTCTTAGTCTCATATTCATGTCACCAGTTTCAATGAGTTCTGCGGCGGTTTGGGGTTAATGGAATACAAACCACTGGCTTCCTTGCGAAAAGTCTACTTGAACTGAGCTTCCTTGACATTGTCTGGTTGGAAATGTTTTCATCCGTATTGATGACAGGGCATAGCGGTGTTCCGTCTTTCTATTAAAGCCAGATAGCAGTCTGTTCTATTTGACCTATCTCTCGGGCGACCTTGGCCAGCTCTTCGAGTAATTAGCATTAGCATTAGCATTAGTAGAGGCATTTGATGCAAGAAAGCAAGCTTATGCAGCATCAGCCAAAAAAAAAAAAAAAACCACTTCCACTTCACCCCTCTGTTCGTTCAAAATACCTGTCCAGCTGAGCCTTAAACTTATTTAGGCTATCAACTTCCACGACAAGGGATGGAAGTCTGTTCCACCAACCAACCACCCGCTGGCTAAAGGCAAATTTCCCCACGTCTATCCTACATCTGTCTTTCCTCAATTTGAATTTATGCCCTCTCAGGTGATTATTCTGAGTGAGAGGAAGAATCCCATCAGCATTGATCATGCTCAAACCATTCAAGGCTTTATACACCTCTATCAGATCACCTCGCAGGTGCCTAGTCTCCAGACACTGTAATTTGCAAAACTTAAGTCTTTCTTCGTAAGAGCACCCCTTTGTTTCATTCACTAATCTTGTTGCCCTTCTCTGTACTCGTTCCAGCAGCTCTACATCCTTCTTGACCATTGCCTTATACAAGGGAATAATCACCTCCTTATCCCTGCTAGAAAAATTCCTATATATCATTGACAATACACCATGAGCTACTCTTGCAGCCCATCTGCACTGCACAGAGAACTTCATATCTGCCTGCACAACCACCCCCAAGTCCCTTTCATTCTCTACCACTGTCAGTTTAGTACCACAGAGTTGATACGTTGCTGTGGGGTTGCTGTTTCCCATATGTAGTATTTTACATTTGTCAATGTTAAACTTCATTTGCCACCTCTCAGCCCATCTTCTCAACCTTTCCAGATCCTGATGCAGCAGCATAGTGTCAGTAGTGTCCTTGACAACCCTGCCTACCTTTGTATCGTCTGTAAACTTCGACATTAAGCTTGATATACCATCATCAATATCATTTATGAATACAGAAAACAATAATGGACCCAATACTGAGCCCTGAGGGACTCCACTAATAACATTAGTCCACGACGAGCAGTGTTCATTGATTACCACTCTCTGTCTTCTCCCCCTCAGCCACCCCTTTATCCACAGCAGCAATTTGCCTCCAATGTCACACTGCTACAATTTGTGCAGCAGTCTTCCATGTGCAACAGTATCAAAAGCCTTTCTAAGATCCAAGTATATAATATCAAAGTTATTCCCTGCATCCAGTTCCTTTGTGACTGCATCATAGTATCCAATCAAATTGGTCAGGCAAGACTTCCCCTTAACAAAACCATGCTGTGTCCGAGCTATAACTGAAGTCTTGTCTAAATGATCCTGCAGTGCTTCTTTAACTAGTGCCTCCATTAATTTTCCTGGAATAGAAGTTAAACTCACAGGTCTATAATTACTTGTGTCAGCCTTTGATCCTCCTTTGTGAATTTGGGTCACATTTGCACATCTCCAGTCTGTGGGTACCTCCCCTGAGTCCAAGGAAGCTCTCATAATTATGGCTAAGGGTTTGCTTACTTCCTTTGCTGCCTCCTTTAATATAACTGGATAGATCCCATACACCCAGGGTGCCTTTCTTGTGTTTATCTTAATGGGTTCTGCATCCTGAAACTGCTTCCATAGTGCCGAGACGACACTGCGTGACACATTAAGCCAACGTGTAACCTTCACCTGCGACTGCCTAGCTTCAAGTTGTCCAACGGCCACCATCTGAAAGAAGTATCTAAATGACGATAACTTGCTATCCTCAGTACTGGAGATGTGGTTATTCTACTGAGCAAGCCAAAAACGGGAATGAAAGCCGATTTTCCAGAAAATAGGCAAATCGACAAGAGAACACACGCAATTTACAGACAAAATAAATATATAGGTAGATGCAATCATTTACGGGTGACACTAATATCATAATTTTTTTTTTTGTTTTATTTTTTTGCATGCCAAAACTAATTTTGATATCTTGTACTGTAGTTGGATTTCCAAAAAGGTCTTGATATTATTGCACATAAAGACTGCTATACTATTTGGTGCAAAAAATAAAAAAAATATTTATTGTGAAGTAAAGTTACAGCACGATAAGCCATCACGGCGACGAGCGCAAGGGGTTTACATATAGTAGTTCGAGAAAAGCAGAATAAGTACAGCGTACAAATACAAAAGGCTACAAAATACAGATTACAAATGCAAAAAGAAATATAAATACATCATAAAACACGGAGCTGAACACAAATACAGAAAAACAAATACAACTTTGCAGTGATTCAGGGTTCAAGAGCTTTGATAAAGTTGTGTCTGTCCTTATTACTTATTATCCTCTCGATGTCGGGGTCCACACGGTTCAGGGCGGCGAGCATCTGCTTGGGGAGAAATCTCTCAGTGAGTACAAGCCTGTTGTGGTGAGCCACAAGTGCTGGTACCGACGTTAGGCTTGGCTTTGGGATCCTCCACAGTCTGCGCTGGTAGCACAGTGGTATCGTCACCGTAATCACCACACTGGGTGGAAAAGGCCTGGCTTCGAATCCCGTCGATGACGCGAGGAACATTAATGGGCTTTTTTCACTCCGTGGCTGAGTTAGTTGTCTCAGGCATAGATAGCAAGGTTTTTCTTCCCAGTAACTTGGGTTTTTTCGTCCAGCAAAACAACCATAGAACATACGCAATTTACAGACACAAATACGGGTTAATGTATTTAATTACGGGTAACCCTAAAATAATAATAAATAATTTTTTTGGGATCCTCCAAGAGCAAGCGTTCCAAATATTTGGAGATGATATCTGGCCTGTGATGAGTTTGGCTGTGAAGACCAGCCTCTTTTACACGATCAGGAACTTCATCCTCGGGATGTGGAGTGCTTGTGTCATCATGGTGGTGGTGGTTGTGGTAGCGGGAGGTAGATGAAGCTTGTTATTAGCCCATTTCAGTAACCAGTATTCAGCAGTGTACACCCGCTTGAGGTGTGTAGGTGCAATAGAGGTCCATATTTCTGCACCATAGAAAATGGTAGGGTAGATCGTGGAGGTGATGAACTTTTTAACAGAGAGGATGTCGGACGTGTAGCAACTGCTGCTTTGAGATCCACTGTAGACAAGAAAATTTAGTGCTGATTTTCTCGATCTGGTTGACAAAGGACATCGTTTGATCAAACAGAACGCCAAGGTCTATGTGTGAGGGTACGTTTGGTATTCGTGCTCCTGCGAGTGACACGTTGAGTACCGTTGCCATGAATTTAAGGGAGAATATAACCTGAGCAGACTTCTGTGGTTTGATTTTTAGATCGAAGTTTGCCAGCTACAATTCAAGATCCATAAGTTGGGAATTGATCCTGTTGCTGAGCTGAACAGGGTTGTCATCAAGGTTAATTTGAGACTTCAGTTCGAGGTCATCGGCATAGAATAGGAGACCATTCATGGAGGCAATAATGGGCACAGTGATAGCCGTGAACAGGACAGCCGATAGGGCCCCCCTCTTGCGGTAACCCAGCAGTAATGTCGCAGGATAGGGTGTGCTGTTGCCGATGGAGAATAAATTTTCTGTGACAGAGAAGAGATTCCAAAAAGCACAGCATATCACCTCGAATATGAAATTTCTCCTAAAGTCGAAGGAGCAAGACGGGAATCGACACGCCAGCAAAGGCTGCGCTTATGTCGAGATATGTGGTTGCCAGCTCAGCTCTTTGTTCAAATGCTGAGAGGATGCATTCTGTGGTGGCTGCCAAGTTAGAGATTGATGATTTTCCTGCGACGGCCTAATGGATTTCATGTGGTTTCGTCTGGAGGATTTGGTGTGTAATTGTGGGTAGCAGAGCCTTTTCATGGGTTTTTAACAGACAAGAGGCAATTGATATGGCTCTGAACTGGCTGACATTTGTGGAAAATTGGTTTTTATAGATGGGGTACACTCTGTACTCATTCCATTGGGGTGGGAAATAATGCTCAGTGAGGCATTTGTTGTAGATCGAGAGAAGAGGGTTTATGATGAATGTGATCAAGCATTTGATCATAAATTGCGGAATTCCATCCTCCCCAACAGTGGCTGTTGTGTAAAGGGAACTGATGTCACGTATGAGCTCCTGTTTCGTGATCTGGATGGTCCCTAGGACATCTGAAGGGTTTCATAGTCCGGCTGGGCAACTGTAGATGGGCCTGTGGTTGTATTTGGAAACCTAGCGATGTATTTGAGCCATTCTTGAGGATCAAGCATTCGATTGAATCCACCATGTGGGGCACAATGGAATGCCTTTCCTTTCCTTAGAGTGCTGTCAAGATTTACTTGGATTTCAGCAGCTTTCTTCCGATTAAAGTGAGTCCTAGCGGGGGAAAAGGCGATTCTGTCTTGACTGCCATTCGTAGGCTTCCATTTATGTACGACTTGTTTCTATTTGAAGCTGTTGTTGAGGTCAGCGGTCCACCGCGATCTGGACCGGGGAGTCACTGTTACTCGTTTGGTGGCAGCATAGTCGGTGACGAATTTAATCCAGTTGGACAAGAGTATCACTGCGAGGCTGAGGTCGCAGTCAATGAGGACATCCCAAGGAATGCAGGATGCTGCCTCTACACAGAGTTGAGGATTAAGGTATTTAGGTGTTGAAACGTATTTGACTATTTTATTGTCAGGGATGTTGAAGTTTGGTACCTCCAATGACCATGTCAAAATTATAGGCTGGTGATCGGACAGGAAGAATGCAATGGGATCATCCTCAGCTGTGCATGGGGTTGAAGCAAAAGCGAGATCAAATAGGTTCAATATCCTGGTGGGGTTCTCATTGACCCGTGTCATGTCGATGGATTTGAATAACTCACAGAGCCTGATAAAGAGGTGATGACGGTTTGGAAGGCAGGTTAAAATCACCGAAAACAAGGTGTTGTGCAGACTGACGAAGATGGTTTAAGAGCTAGTTCCCAGATCCTCAATAATTTCAAATGTAGGCTCTGGGGGAATATACATGGATGTGATATCAATGTGGTTGGAGTGGAAGCGTAGCGAGACTATAATCGCTTCGAAAGCTTGAGTTGTAGTTGAGGTCGAATTCTCATATGAGAATAGGGAGGTGTTATACAATATGGCTACTCAACCGCCTCTAGATTGCTCCCTGGAGGGAGACAGCATGTGGTAATATGTTATTAAAGGCAAGATACTATTCTGGAAAAAGGGATGGGTAATTTGGAGAAGACAGAGAGTGGTTCTTAAAAACATTGCTCTTCATGGACTAATGCGATTAGTAGTTTATTAGTAGATTAGTTGGCTGGGGGTTAAGAACAATAAACATGCATGTTACTGCAGCAAGATCTGGAAAAATTGGGGAGATGGATTGAGATATATATGACAGTCAAAGTTTAATATTGACAAATGCAAGGTACTGCGTTTAGGTAGTTGTAATCCCAGATCAACGTACCGGCTGTTTTACAGTACACTCAAGTTAGTGGAAAATGAAGAAAGAAAAAAAAAAAAAAACGAATAGGACAGATTATGTAGTTTCGGCTATGATACATAGGGACTTTGCTGGCCGGGATAAGGAGGTGATTATCTGATTGTAAAAGACAGTGATTAAGTCATATATTGCATAGAGGTTTGGAAGCTCTTTTAAGGAAGAATGTAGATATGCTTCAATGGATGTAAGGAAGGACAATTTGATTAGTGAAGGGAAGAAAGGGTTGTCTTGACTGCATACCAAGTGGCTGGAAAGTGTGAAATCTGAAAATTGCACCGTCTGGAGACTACGCACGTGCGAAGTGATCTGACTGAGTTGTTTAAACCTTTGAAGGGATTGAGCAAGCTCGGTGCTGATGCCATTCTTCCTGTTGCTCAGTACACACGTTAAGAGTGCATAAATTCGAATTTAAGAATAGTTGCTGAACAGATGTGCAGAAGTTTGCTTTCAGCAGGCGGGTAGTCGATTTTTTTTTTTTTTTTTTTTTACGTGAGTAATGTGAATAAATTCAAGGAAGAACTAAAATATTATTGGAAGGGATGGACGGATGATGTGGGAAGGTTTTTTGTTTGCTAATTCTTTATTAACTTGATTTCTTGCATAATTTGCCACTATCAAAATTAATATTAACACTAATATGAAAATATTAAGTGTTAGTGATTGCAATATTAGTGTATTGAATATTCCGCATGTAGGTAAGTAATAAGTTTCAGATTTTTTGCTTTTGACTGCAATAAATTGTTTAAAATTCCATAAAGAAGTTATCCGATTTTGAAAATTTTTCTAATATGCTCATACACCCTCATATTACCTCTGTAAGTTCTGTTTTTTCTCTGATCAGTTTTAATTAATTTTACTGGGAGGAATTAGGGAAAAATCAGGGAAACCTAAATTCTACAATTAAGAAAAATTAAGAAATTCAAATTCATGTAATATATTTTATACTGTTGGAAGAACAGTGACGTTATCCAATCTGAACTCTAGCTCGTGGGTAGCACAGTGGTTACAATCACGATGCTTCCGCACCGTGTTGTATAGAACGGGTTTCAAAACTCCGTTAATGACACGAGAAAATTTTATGGGCTTTTTCTCCGATGTAACCGAAATAGTCGGTTTCAGATGGGGGACAATAAGGTTTTATCATGGAACAACAGGATAACTGACAAAACAGAAATTCGAATTATAATTTTTAATAGTACTCATATCTACCAGGTGTGGTAATGAAGTTCACAGCCTGGTGCATAAACGAAAACACAAAGTGAAGAACCTCAAAAATGTTTTTTTATGCTATTTAATTATTGAAAGTAATCCCCACCTGACTGAATGCAACCTGGCTATTGCACCGTTCTAAAAGTTTCTGAAATGAGTCAGCGAAAGCGTCAAAAGAGACAATGTTCAGTTCGGCGGTGAAGAAGTAGTAGTAGTAGTAGTGGCATTTGATGCAAGAAAGAAAGTGTATGAGCTCATGCAGCATCAGCCAAAATAAAAAAAAATCACACCATTCCCTCCAAATGCCTCTCCAGTTCCTCCTTCAATTTATTCACCCTATCAACTTCCACAACGACAGATGGAAGTTTGTTCCAGCAATTAACCACCCGCTGGCTAAAGACAAATTTCCACACATCTATTCTACATCTGTCCTTTCTTAATTTGAATTTATGCCCCCTTAGGTTCGTAATCTGAACAAGCGGAGGAATCCCATCAGAATTCAGCGTGCTCAACCCATTCAAGGCCTTATACACCTCAATCATATCACCGCGCAGGTGCCTAGTCTCCAGCTGCTGCAATTTGCAGAACTTAAGCCTCTCTTGGTAAGAGGATCCCTTCATTCCCTTCACCAATCTTGTTGCCCTTCTCTGTACACGCTCAAGCAAATCTACATCCTTCCTAAAATGAGGCCTCCAGACCTGTACGCAGTACTCAAGGCGTGGCCTGACCATTGCCTTATACAGAGGGACAATCCTATATACCATTGACAAAATGATAATAGAAAAATTCCTATATATCATTGACAAAACCCCATGACCTGCCCTGGCAGCTTGTCTGCAGTGCTCATATCTGACTGCACAATTACTCCCAGGTCTTTTTCATTTTCTACCACCTTAAGTGTAGTACCACACAGTTGGTATGTTTCTCTGGGGTTACTTCTACCCATATGCAGTACTTTGCATTTGTCAAGGTTAAACTTCAGTTGCCACTTCTTAGCCCATCTGCCCAAATTATCTAGATCCTGTTGCAGTAGCACACTGCCATTACTGTCATTAACAAACTTGCCAACCTTTGTATCATCTGCAAACTTTGACACTAAGCCTGTTATACCTTCATCGATATCATTGATAAATATACAAAACAACAGAGGACCCTACGCCGAACCCTGTGGGACTCCACTAATAACATTAGTCCAAGAAGAGCAGCACCCATTGATTACCACCCTCTGTCTTCTCGCACTTAACCATCCTTTTATCCATTGTAGCAATTTACCCTTAATACCATTCTGCTCCAATTTGTACAATAGTTTTTCTTGATGTCCTCAACCTCCTAAAGTCTTTCCTTTGAAGGCAGTTTTCACCTTGGGAAAGATGAAGCAGTTCGCTAGTGCTAGATCCGAAAAGTAAGACGGATGATTAATCTGTACAATGCCATGTTTCACCAGAAATGTCTTCACATTGCAACCACCTTGTGTACTTGGTAGCAATACCCGTCACGGAGTGGAATCCCCCAATCAGGGAGAAATAATATAAGAACAACAATAATAATAGTAAAGGGGCGAGATGGCCCAGTGGTTATGACACTGGACCCGGATGTCATAACCACTGATATACTGAAAGACCCGGACTCGAGTCCTGCTTTGGCGGAAGCGAACGCGGCTCCATCACGCTGGCAGACCGGTATAATAATAGTAATAAATCAGAATAATAATAAATAAATTAATAGTAATAAGGAATTAATAAATAAATAAACATCATGAAAGTTGCTCCACTGGACCTACTTACCCCACGGTCGGAGTGGAGGCTAAGGCAGATTTTGGTGCCATTTGGTGTCACTCCCGAGAACGACCACTGGACATAAGTCAAAGCTAAACAGGTCCACCTCCATAGATGGATGATGTCGCAGAGAAATATTAATCATACTGCATGGAGTATTGTGCAGGATAAAGTCAGTCGCGTTCAGGCCTTAGGCAGAGGAGTCGGTTCGAAAATCAGAGACTGTCTGCCGAGGAGCAAGTGGAGCTGTCCCCCGTATGGCTACCACAAGAGAAAGGCAAGATCATTCAGTCCCACCAACTGGAAGTGCTTCCCTCGCGACCGCTAGTCACCACCCAGGAAGGAAGAAAATGCAAACGCATGAAGTGGAGCCTCGTCATGAATACGTATGTCATGCAAGCGTACTACGAAATGACAAAGCTGGAGACCGATATGACAACTTACAGGGCGAGACTACATACCAAGTGGCTGGAATGATTCTCGGATATTCAGGTCACCGAACAGCGAATAGCGGACCAGAGAGGGACCATCGTCACGAAGAACCTGATAGCTCCTGCAGTCTTGGAAAAAAATCAATCAGGTAGTGAGCGATGAACTACAATGGATAAAGAATATGGTCAATACGGAACCAGAGGAGGAGGAGGAGGGAGAACGTACGACCACCGAACCAGAGAAGAAAGAGCAGAAGGAATACAACCCACAGCAGCTGAAGCGGAAAGGGACGAGGTCATGATATCCAGAATAGAGTACGAGTGGAAAAAGCCCTAACAGAATTCGAATGAATTTGACGCCACAAAGGAGAAACATGATACCCGAAGCAGAGGCCCAATAGAACCTTGTGGAGAGTCACGGACTACCTCAATCGGCAAATAATACCACATTACCTCTACAACAATGGTGCAACACTGGAGGCCACACAGCCGTGTACTGTGCTGCCATAACAGTGACTAGGATTAATGGAGGAGACACGAGAGACCAGCAGCAGAAGAACCGAAAACAGAAGGAACTGCTGGCTTGGGAAATAACGCTTCAGCAGAAGATAAAAAGAATTAAGAGTCAAGATATGCCAAATTGACCCTTTACCAACTGGGTAATAGAAGTAAGAAATTAATTGGAAAAGTGAAGAGCATCCTCGAGAGAAACAGTGTCTACAGCAAACATGAGACAAAAAAACAGAGAATAGGAGAGTACTTGGACACACTGAAGCGGAACCACTTTGCACTCAGCAAGAGACTATACAGATACAAAGAGAACTCCCAGAGGAAAATAAACAACCAAATTTTCGATGAGGACAAAGACGCTTCTACACGAGTCTCGGAGAAGACGGGGGAAAAGGGGAAAAGGGGAGTTCTGGGGAAAAATATGGAGAAGGGAAGTAAGACATAACCGCCGAGCCCCCTGGATAGAACTAGAACGCAAGAAAACCAAGGACGTATAAGAGATGAGAGAGTGGGGGATTCGGGAAAAGTTAAACAGACGATCAAGAACTCCCACAACTGGCGAACCCCTAGATAAGGTCCACACCTACTGGTACAAGGAGCTCACTTGCACACACAAGCACCTGACAGAGCAGTTCACCCATATGATAAGGCACCCAGAGATAATCCCGAAGTTTCTCACTCAAGGAAATGCATATCTGAAGCCTAAAGACGCAGATACAAGAAACCCGGCGAAATACAGGCCAATCACCTGCCTCTGAACAATGTACAAGATCCTGACCGGCTGCATAACCAGGAAGATATCAGACCACTTGGAGAGCCAGAACCCAATGGCTGAATAGGTGAAAGGATGAAAGCGGCTGAGCAAAGGATGCAAGGCACAATTAACCATAGTCGTGGCGGTTACAGAGCAAGCCTACCAGAAGCATCGCAACATATACACAGACTACATCGATTATCGCAATTCAAACTTCCTAAGAGAAACGAGGCGAAATGTAGTACCGCCATTAAGGTCGAGAACATCACAACCAGACCAATCCCCATCAGGAGAGGAATCTTTCGGGGAGAAAGAGAGTGGTAATCAATGGACACTGCTCATCGTGGACTAATGTTATTAGTGGAGTCCCTCAGGGTTCAGTATTGGGTCCATTATTGTTTTCTATATTTATAAATGATATTGATGATGGTATATCAAGCTTAATGTCCAAGTTTGCAGGCGATACGAAGGTTGGCAGGGTTGTCAAGGACACTACTGACACTATGCTACTGCAACAGGATTTGGAAAGGTTGGGCAGATGGGCTGAGAGGTGGCAAATGAAGTTTAACATTGACAAATGTAAAGTACTACACATGGGAAACAGCAACCTCAGAGCAACGTATCAACTCTGTGGTACTACACTGACAGTGGTAGAGAATGAAAGGGACCTGGGGGTGGTTTTGCAGGCAGATATGAAGTTTTCTGAGCAGTGCAGACGGGTGCAAGAGTAGCTCATGGTGTATTGTTGATGATATATAGGAATTTTTCTAGCAGGGATAAGGATGTGATTATTCCCTTGTATAAGGCAATGATCAGGCCACACCTAGAGTACTGTATACAGGTCTGGAGGCCTCATTTCAAGACGGATGTAGAGATGCTGGAACGAGTACAGAGAAGGGCAACAAGATTGGTGAATAGAACAAGGGGTGCTCTTACGAAGAAAGGCTTAAGTTTTGCAAATTACAGTGACTGGAGACTAGGCAACAGCGATGTGATCTGATAGAGGTGTATAAAGCCTTGAATGGTTTGATCATGCTCAATGCTGATGGGATTCTTCCTCTTGCTCAGAATAATCACCTGAGAGGGCATAAATTCAAATTGAGGAAAGACGGATGTATGATAGACGTGAGGAAATTTGCCTTTAGCCAGCGGGTGGTTGGATTGTGGAACAGACTTCCACCAACCCTTGTCGTGGAGGTTGATAGCCTAAATAAGTTTAAGGCTCAGCTGGACAGGTATTTTCGAACGAACAGAGGGGTGAAGTGGAAGTGGTTATTTTTATTTATTTATTTGGCTGATGCTGCATAAGCTTGCTTTCTTGCGTCAAATTCCTCTACTAATGCTAATGCTAATGCTAATGCTAATGCTAATGCTAATGATCTGAGCCCAATGTGGTTCTGTCTAGCACTTAACCCGTTATCCGCCATACTCAACAGCAGCAAGCACGGATATAACCTAAAAGGAAGAAACAACCTTTACACCCTCACCCACCTGATGTATATGGATGACGTCAAGCTCTATGCGGGAACCGAGAAGCAACTCCAGCAATTACTCCGGATCACCGAAGAATTCAGCAATGATATTAGGATAGAATTTGGTCTAGACAAATGCAAGACCCACGGATTACACCAGGGAAAATTAGTCAACCGAAACTACTAACTGCAGACTAGTAAATGGATCGGAGTCATGGCAGAAGGAAAGGCTTATAAATACCTGGGGATGATGCAGGCTCAGCAATTACAGCACAAGGAAATTAAGGTCTGCATGACCGAAAAACCATTAGAGACTTAGAAGGCTGCTGAAAGCAAAACTGAACTGAGGGAATACAGTTAAAGCCATAAACACCTTGTAGTCCCAGTGCTAACATACTCCTTCTGGGTCATAGATTTGACTAACATTGAGCTGGAGAATATCATGAGAAACACAAAGACAATGATGACCAACAGCCGCCAACACCACACAAAGTCAGCCGCGGAGAGACTGCAATTGCTCGGAAATAAGGAGGAAGGGGCATGAGAGACCACATCGAGCAACAGAAAACAATAATTGCAAAGCTGAAGGATTACTTCCAGAAACACGCAGCAGCAGCAGCACACAACCAGGCCATCAGGAAGATAGATAACCGGTATACCCTACTCAACCTAAGCGAGAAGTCCCTTCCCAACCAGGAAGCATAAACGAAGCTAAAAAGATGTACAGAGATGACACTGATGGCAGGCACTACAATGATCTCCATAAGATCACTTAGATAAAATTGCTTCCAATGTATGGCTCACGAGCTGGACGCTCCTCCCCGAGACTGAAGGATTCATGCTCGCCAAACAAGACCAGGTAATCAACACCAGAAAGTATAAAAAATACATCGCCAAGGAGTGTCCAATGACACATGTCGACGATCCCACCTGGCCTCAGAAACGATCCAACACATCACCGCGGGAGGCAAGGTGATCACCGAGACTGAGTACACTCATCGACACGACCAGCTAGTCGGGATAATACATCAGAAGCTAGCAAGGAAATACCAGCTGATCGAACAAAGTATACAATACTACAAGCACAACCCAGGCAGTACTAGAAATCCCAGTTCACAAGCTGTACTGGGACCACCCAATAATAACGGATAAAGCAATCCTGCACAACAGACCGGACATAACCCTTGTGGACAAGAAGGAAAAGGCTTCCTATCTGATTGACATAGCGGTACCCAACATTGGCAACATGCAGAAAACCCATGGGGAAAAATCAGGAAGTACACGAACCTAAGATAGGAGATCAAATTGATGTGGCATATGGAACAAGTAACGACCATCCCGATCATCGTGTCACCCACAGGTATGGTGCCACAGACCCTTCATAACAGTCTAGTAGCAATAGGTCTCCCAGCGAACACCTACAAGGAACTTTAGAAATTCACAATCCTGAACACCTGTAGGATTGTCAGAGAACACCTGTAGGATTGTCAGAAAGTGTACCTCGACCAATAGTAACACCAGACATAACAACAACCACACTGCGTACTTGGTAACAATACCCGTCACGAGGTGGAATCCCCAATCAAGGAGAAATAATATAACAATAATAATAATAATACCTAAGTGAGGAGTCCCCCCCCCAACCAGGAGGTAAAAACGAAGCTTGAAAAATGGGCAGAGAAGACACTCCATGGCAGACACTACAATGATTTCCATCAAGATCACATAGATAAAACTGCTTCCAATGCATGACTTACGAGGGGGACACTCTACCCGGAGACTGAAGGATTCATGCTCTTCATCCTAGACCAGATAATCAACACCAGAAATTATCGAAAATACATCGCCAAGGAGCCCGGAGTGTCCGATGATACATGTCGACTATGCCACCTGACCTCAGAAACGATCCAACACATCACCGTGGGGTGCAAGGTGACCACTTAGACTGAGTACACTCATAGACATGACCAGTTAACAAGCATAGTCTATCCCAGGGACTCACATATGGTGAACATGGGTTTGGCGCACCCAGCATCCTGAGCTGGATATCATCATCTTCTCTCTTTCTTGGTGATTCTCTCTCTCTCTCTCTCTCTCTCTCTCTCTCTCTCTCTCTCTCTCTCTCTCTCTCTCTCTCTCTCTCTCGGGGGTAACTCGGGAATTTTTTTTTTTGGCTGGTGCAGCATAAGCCTCAGGCTTTCTGCACCATATAGCTAATAATAATAATACATCAGAAGCTAGCGAGGAAATACCAGTTGACCAAAGAAAGTGTACCATACTACAAGTACAAACCACAGGCAGTACTAGAGACCCCAACCCGCAAGCTGTACTGGGACCGCGCCATAATAACGGATAGGACAATCCCGCACAACAGACCGGACATAACCCTTGTGGACAAGAAGCAAAAGACTACCTATCTGATTGACATAGCCGTACCCAACACTGGCAACCTGCAGAAAACCCATGGGGAAAAATCAGGAATTACACGAATCTAAGACAGGAGATCAAAGAGATGTGGCATATGGAACAAGTAACGACCATCCCTATCATCGTGTCAACCCCAGGTATGGTGCCACAGACCCTTCATAGCAGCCTAACAGCAATAGGTCTCCCAGCGAACACCTACAAGGAACTCCAGAAAATCATAATCCTGAACACCTGTTGGATTGTCAGAGGGTCCCTCGACCAACAGTAACACCAGACATGACAACAACCACCCTGTATACTTCGTAGCAATATCCGTCAAGAGGTGGAACCCCCAATCAGGAAGAAATAATATAAGAGCAATAATAATAATAATAATAATAATAATAATAATACAGCTTCTGTTTATTTTTAAACTCATCGAATATGACCACCGCAGCAGTACCAATCCCGAAACTTTATTGCCGCACCTCGAATGTACAATCGTGTGTAAAACTTAAGGACCAACGCTATATCTAAAGGTTACAACCACAAAACCTTTTCTGAAGATTTACTCCTTACCGATGAGAGTAGATTCAGTCTGAGCACGATTCTGGATATCAGCTAATCTGGCGAGAGGTTGGCACACGGTGTCGCCTCGCAAACATCACTGAAAGGGATCGATATGGCGGTCGAGGTGTTCTCGTCTGGGAAGGCGTTACCTTGGATGGACGTACACAACTCCAGATACTGGAAGGCTGTACTGTATCGGGTGCACGCTACTGTACTGAGGTAATCCTTCCCATGTGCGTTTGTTTCGAGGTGTCAATGGCTTCGAGTTCGTGTTTATGGATGATAGCGCCACACCCAATCGCACTGCAGCTGTTGTTATGCTTTTGGAAAGTGAGGACATTGTGTGCATGGACTGGCCCGCCCATTCCATCGATCTAAATCCCATCGAACACATATAGGACGCTCTGGGGAGCCTAGCGGAACGTCCACACCCACCAGAAAATGTTTACCAGCTGAAGATGGCGCTGACAGAGGAATGGGCGTTGTTATCAACAACATTGTTCTAAGTATGGATAGGTGGTACATCGACATTAGGGGTGGTCATATCTTCTACTGAGGACCACCTCTTTCCTTTGTTCCATCTTTGACGGTGATGTATCTATATCATGGCAGGCAGTGCTATGTTGCCATTTTTGAATAAAGTCCCTCTGTACCGTTTTAAATAAATAAATATATTTTCTGTTTATACTCCGGGAAGACCAAACGGTCAGAGGAGTTTACAAGATACACAGAATACAAGAAACAGCACCGCATTCAGCAGTCATGGGCTTGAACGCCGGTCACTCAAGGAACGTGTACTTATGCACCCGCGCGCCTGACCACTAGGCTACGGCGGCCTTTGTTTCAGTTGTTATGTCGGTGTTGTTTCCTTCATCATTTCTGTACCTCACGAGATTCCTTTGGTATGCGTTTTCCGTATCCAGGCACTCCAAGTTTCTGCCTCAACGGAGCCATATTGGCTCAAGGCTCTGCACTCTCTTGTGCAGTGCAATTCTTTTACTCCCACAACCGGCAGGGGAGGGAGGTGACGGCTTGCTGTCTCCTCTCTTCCCTGCCACACCATTCCTTCCCTCTGGTGGGGCATGGGCATGCCTCACTGAATAATTGGGGGTCACCTACCCTATCGACCCTCTTCTTCCTATTTCACCCCCCAGCCTTCACTCTCCCCTCCCAGCACTTTCTCTTGCACAGTGTATAGCCCTACACGTCCAAATTTAAAATACACCAAAAAAAATTTCGCCCAACCTTTTAGGCACTTAAGAAACAGGCCTTCAGCGTCAAACCCCATATTAGCGCTTTAATGTAAGTGAATTAAAAGCAACCGCGGTCGTTCCAATTTTATTTTAGGTCCTAGCCACTAAAATCCCAGGAAAGTAAATGGCAGGACCTGCCAGAGTACAATTGACTCAATGGTAACACCCGGCTAGCCTCCACGTGGCGAGGTATGGGCAATGTCGGGTCCCATTAGGGGCCTGGCGGCCAATAAGCCGGATAAACAATGGGCACAACATATAACACTACTCATGACCCACACACTTCTAAATCTCTGGCTTTGACAGGGTACTGTCACCGATACATAGAACATTCGCGGAGATGGGAGAAATCCCAGGAGCCGCTAGACCCTCAATATACCTCATACCTCATCCAGGCCACTCCTATGAGAAGCTAGAGGTGAAAACCTGACTGGTCCTTAAATTTTGTACACCAGTCTATTTGTATGTATACCTATGTGTGTTTATAGGGTAACTTGAATATTGCACTAGCAAAAAAATAAATAAAATGAAATAAATCTAGCTGGGTGAGTCGTACTCACTCTATCTGAGATATGATAAATACAGCCTCTATTAAAGGACGTTACTAGGGGAAATCGAACCTAGATCTCTTCAAACAATGGTAAGCGGCGATGTATTATGCCCATTATGCTGCCAAGAAGGAGGCAAACAAAATACATTTCAGTTATGGGCTTCTATTCTGTTAACTTATAAGTGGAAAACGTATGGTTTGTAAAGATCCTGGTTATTAGCGCTGGACCCGCCCTAATGGCTAAGATGGTTTGTAGCAGAGAACTTAACTAAAACCCCACATATTAATTGCACACGAAGTCTTACTTAAGTAACCAAAATGGGTTTTATCCAGACATAGGTCGATTTCACATTGACGTCACTACCACTCGCTTCAATAGCGAGTGGTAGTGACGTCACTACCACTCTTTGACCATTATGAAACTTGACCCTTTGACCATTATGAAACTTGAGCAGAGCAATAAACAGATTTAAAAAAATAAATAAATAAGCACTCCATTCTACTTGGTAAGATTTCCATCAATGAACGATAGACTTACTTCATGTATACAGCTCTCCTCTCCTCCTGCAGAACAGAGACCAATTGCGGTACCTATTCGAGACGTGTTTAAAACTGACGTGCCAGTTTATCTCATGGGTGTTGTGTAGCGTTCAAATTGGATTCTGAGACAGCTATTACAACATTTTTATGTTCATGTTGATCAGAATTAGTCTCGGATTGGGGCTGAAGGGATCGTTAACTTCACCTTTGGATCCCCTTTGGAACGGGGATGCACGTGAACATCCCCTTCGGAAGATCCTGGGACTGTCCAGGATCTTGCAATGGGGAGAATAAAGCAGTTAAATCTATTTTTGATGCTGATTCACTTCTGAACAGGAGCAGTGGCATGGCATGCAGTATTGTCTCTTTGAAACAAATATGGGTCACTCTCAAAGAACATCGTAGCGAGCATATGTCACATCATAGCGAGCATGGAATTGTTCAAAATCTTAAGGTAGGCACTGATGTTCATTGTTCCTTCATGCAACCAGAAAGGTCCTAGGCCATACCATTAGAAACAGCTCCACACCATAATCACTGCCTCCTCTGAACTTCATTGTTGTCACAATGCTCTCCAACAGCAGACGTTCTCTAGACATCCTCATCATCATCATCATCATCCACCATTTTCAATCCACTGCAGGATGAAGGCCTCTCCAGCAACTTTCCAGTTCCTTCTGTTTTGTGCAATGGCCATCCATTTACTACCCAAAAACTCATGAATTTCATCTATCCATCTCCGCCGTTGTCTTCCAGGTTTTCTTCTAGCTTCTCTTGGGTACCATTCTGTTATTTTCTTAGTCCATCTGTCATCATGTCTTCGAGCTATGTGTCCTGCCCAAGACCATTTTAGTTCTTTAGTTTTGATAAGAATGCCCTTTACTTGAGTTTGCTGCCTAATCCACTTCTAGTCTTCTAGTCTGATTCCCAATATAATTCGTTCCATTCTTCGCTGTGTAGTTCTCAGCTTCTCTTCCATTCTTTTGATGAGTGCCCAAGTTTCACTTCCGTAAGTCATGGTGGGGAGTATACATTAGTTCATTATTTTACGTTTCAGACAAACTGGGATATTGCTCTTCAGTATGTGACTATATTTCCTGAATTCTATCCATCCAAAATTTATTCTTCTCTTGACTTCCAGCCATTTATTATTATTACAGCTAATAACTTTTCCCAGATAGTATATGACTCCACTGTTTCAATTACTGCTCCTTCAATCATTATGTCCCTTTCTGTGACATACTTGTTCATCATTACTTTTGTTTTAGCCATATTCATCTTTAGTCCAAAATCCTTACTAACTGTGCATAACTGATTAAGATTTTCCTCTAATTCTTTGGGATCGTGGCTTATGACCACAATGTCAACTGCAAATCGTAAATGGTTTAGGTACTCTCCATTCACATTGACTCCTTTCTGCGACCAGTCTAATCTTCTGAAAGCTTCAAGGGCAGCAGTAAACAGCTTCGGAGAAATTGTGTCTTCTTGTCGAACTCCTTTCTCGATTTTTAGAGACATCCTACATATCCACAATCGCCCATCTGATTACATTAGATTATAGCAAGATTGTTCACTCATAGAACCGACTTCCACTGCTCTGGACCAATTATGATATTTGTAACACCGTGAAAAGTGAGACCGTAGATTGTGGTTAGTGGTGTTCGGATTGTGTGCTGTCGCTTTTCTATGAAATACGAACAGAGGCTATGGAGCTCTGTACATACTCATAATGTGTTCGTGCAGACCTGAATCCCTGTTGATGCCTTAAAATCTTGGTATGTTTTTCAGGAATATCTTGTCGGGATATCATACTAACCTTCGAATACCCTCCAGATATTATTATTATTGTAAGATAAATTTTGCAGTTCTATCTCACAATGTCTTGCACAATGTTAAAAATATTTTTTAAGCGGCTATTTAGTTTGATGGAATTTTTAATTTACTAAAAAACAGCTGC
This sequence comes from Mastigoproctus giganteus, assembly GCF_048544385.1. Lineage (NCBI taxonomy): Eukaryota > Metazoa > Arthropoda > Arachnida > Uropygi > Thelyphonidae > Mastigoproctus > Mastigoproctus giganteus. The sequence goes on from NC_143583.1 coordinate 39,094,714, forward strand.
TTAAAAATAATTTTATGTTAACCAAAATTTAATTAATGAGTTAATATTCAAATACGAAATTAAACAATTAATGTTTGTACAAACTAATATTTTAAATTAGGATATTATAAAAAAATACGATAATAGTTTAATCAGTGATATATAATGGATAAAACACATTATTTGTGTTTTTATAACTTTAATTTTATAAACAAATCCACACAGATTTTTTAACAAATATTACGGACGAGGCAGATTCAACCACTGTTAAACCAAGACGTTTTATAAAGTAATGTAATTCAGCGAATGACGTTGCTAATAACTAAAATTAAGCTAAAATTCAAGCAGTGTATATAACGGTATTGCTGATTCTTATTTTAAATTCAGTAATTGTTTATTTTCTTTTATCGATTAGCAATAATATTCATATCTTTAAATTGATGATAAACTATTTTTCAAAATTTGACTTAATGAAATTTGAGAATATGCGCTGTTAAATGTTTGAAGTTAGTATTATATTTATGAGCAGAGGTGTGTTGGAAAAGGCTCAGAGGGGGTTTCGCGCGAGTTCCTTGTTGCAAAAAAAAAAAAAGAAGAAAGATAAAATTTAACAGTATGTCTTAAGTGGGGATAACGGTTGGCTGAAACTTTTCTCTAGCCAGCTCCCTGTTGACAAACTGGCAGAACAATCCTAGTTATAAGTTTAGTATTTTATTATTTTATATAATTAAAAAAAATCATAATCAAGGATGTATTTTAATCTTACCTAACGGTACGAAATTCATACCCCATCCGAGTTCGTTTATTTATTAGTCATTAAAATAGCCAAGAGATGGCAGCACGCTCAATACAATGTCTTTTAAAATATAGGTATAACACTGAAAGCTGATGGAGCAGTATTAATTAATTGTATCTCGTTGGAAAGTAATAAAAACTTAAAAATTAGCACATTAAGTACGAAATGGACGTGCGATAAAGAAAATGCGTAACAAACTTTTTATTTTTCACGCCATCTGTTAGGTCGCTAGTTATATGAAACAAGTTTTCAAAACTTGTTAATGTGAACTTAAGATAATTAAATTGCATAACTTAAATTTATGAAGTATTAATAACTTTTGCTAGGTTTTTTCCTAAAAATTAAAGAATTTCGCACGGTGCTTTCGAGATTTATTGCGTTTAATTTCTTGCTTTGATGTTTGTTAATTATGTTTTTCAAGGCACGAAAATATATGTAGTGCCAATTCAAAATATAGCAATGATTGAAATAGCAGGCAATATCTTGTTAGTAACTTCTCGATATATGTCCGAATTTACTCTCTTTTTATCTAATATTCTCGCAGTAAAAAAGTATTACAAAATTATAATTCTTTAATACCTTCAGAATAATAAGGCAAATAAATAATCATATCTCGTTGGGTCCTGAGCTTTGTCACAGACATTGTTCCAGGTATGACAAGTTAGGGTGTGCTGTAGTTAGACGGTTTTGGAGCATCAGTGACTTAGACCATATTGTGCTACGAATATTATGTATGTAAATTGTGTGTGTACTGTGCGAAAAAAAGAAAGAAGAGTTTCGGAGAGAAAAAACCGCCATGCTACCCTCGCTGTTGTTGTCTTGATGTGTGTTTTCGTTGTCTGCGAATTGTGTGTGTTCTATTTATTTATTTGTTTTTTGACGCGTTACCTACCAAAATTTTGGTATAACCTCTGGTCAATTTAGATAATTACAAACTACTCCCCCTCTGAATTGCCCAATTGCAGGATGCGATGACCTTAAAAAGACAAAAAAGTAAGTAATAACAATAATTAGTAGAAAAGAAGACTACGCATAATATAGGAGACAATGTAAGGTCACGGTTGAGACGTTAAAGGCCAGGTGAAGGCATCCAAGTTAAGACCAAGGCCTGCCAAAGATAAATCTACTAGCACAAGGAGTTTGAGCTCTGTAGAATCACAAATTGCACAAGAGGCTGGAAGAGTTCCTTTGGAATCATGAATCAGTACAAGGAACTGGAGCTCACGAGAGTCCGAACCAGTACTGGGAATTTCTCGTACACAATCACAGCAATGCTGACAGCACCATGAACTGCCAAAGGATATGAAGAGAAAACCGAAGATGTCGATTATGCCGATATGGAAGTGGGAATGAATACCCACTCTGATTCGGGAACAGAATACCATATCCTTGCCTACTCCCACCGAAACAAATTCGGTCATTCTCTTCAGTCACACTTAGCACAATCCTGCATATGAGACTCTATAAGTGTGTAAGCTAGCCTTGTTATTGATGCCGCACACATCTTCCATATTCGCATTCGCAGCCGAGTTCTATAGCACCCAAATTCTCACCTGTAGATCTCAAGAGCCTGATCTACCGCAGGATCTCACTTCACCGCGAGGGACCCCCAATTTTCTAAAGAATAGATCCACTCTTGCTAGAAGATGTGAGACCTGAGCATGACCCCTGACTTCAGGAATCCAAGTTCTTAGAATTCTAGCCAAACAACCTCATGAACAACACCCTTTCTGCTTTATGCTGCTCTACCAATCCTAGGCTTCCAGGCACAAAAACACCCTTCGCATATGAAATAGCACAGTGGCAAAGTCTTGCCACTGTGCTATTCACGGAAAACCGAGAACGTATTCTATATTTCTACTAGGATCGCTTCACATCCCTCCACCATAACGTGGAGCCCACTCACCTAAGATAATAATTCGATTCTTAGATCGTTATGCTTTTTTTATTGATTCCTAACTGATGCAACTTTGCATGCATAGAGCCATAAAGTTAACTTTCGGCGCAAACCATATAGATTGTGTCGATGCTGGGTGTCTTACATCCCAAATAAAATTGTGAATAATCCCAAGCGCTCTTCCATAGATTTCTCAAAGAATCCCGGATTCTTGCCTTCTCTCCCTCTACGGTTCCACCAGGATGTCCACTTCCATGTTTAAAAAGGAGCTTGGAATACCAAGGTGGACAACATAAGTTAAAGTGCGGTACACCAGATGTAGATCAATAAGCAATTGCCAGTTAACAGCATTACACTTAGAACTGAACTGAGTTTCCTAGAAAATACAGTTCTATTTACACGCTCAAACCAAATAGGGACAATATATGTTATCATCGGAATAAATACACATTCTGACAGAAAGTCCAGCCCCTTTCCTTTAATTTCTCAGCCAACCCTAATGATCCAGATAATCATCCCAATTAACTTCCGTACCTTATCTGATAAATACTCAATGTGCAAGTTGAATGTTAATGAACCATCCAACAGAACTCCCAGATATATTAATTGCCTTGCCTATGGTAAACTCAGCCCATTCATCGTACAACTGGTGGTCTTCTGTGTGACAGATAACCCTTAACAACCATTGCCTTATTTTAGTTCTTGTAACAGTTAATTTGTGTAATATATATCACTTGATTAGCTCGCATAAGACGTGTCATGACCTAATTTTTAGCTGCATTCGTGTGTACTTCAAAAAGCAGTATAGGTCATCAGCATATGCCATCGTTGTATGCTCCAAGTCCTTGCACAACCAGTCCTCCTGAACTAAGTTCCACATTAGCGAACCAAAAACTGATCCCTGTGGGCATCCCATGGTCACTTCCCAAACAATCGAACCAACCGATGATTTTACGGTTACCGTACGATGTGCGTATTAGCCCGTGACCATTTGAAAGATCTCATTTGAGAAAGATTGCTAATCTCAGCATCATGATAACATGATGCTACGACAGCATAGAAGGCTCCATTATCCCACTGAATGGAGTCAAAAGCTCCCTTAAAATCAATGAAAACTCCAAGGACTTATGCCACTCTATACTCCAAGGATATACTTACTGTTCAATCCCAGTATGTGGTTCCATAATGCCAGAAACTCATCCTCTGCCCTGCAACCCTGAGTGAATCCATATTGCATGCCAGACCAGTTGATTTCTTTCTATATAATCCACAATCGCTATCGGAAGTATTCTCTCAAAAACCTTTCCTAATCCCGGAAGGAGGGCAATTGGCTGTATGGTCTAGGATCCTATTTTTGGTTTAGATGGTCCCTTTAACAGACGCATTAGTAAAGCATCTTTCCATGCCGATGGAAAACCCTGTCATGTAGATAGCTACTGAAAATTTCTAGAAATATCTCTGTACCAGCTGATGGGCCCTTTTAATGACCTCTCCCGTGTTCTATGATCGAATTGCTGTTTGCCATACGAAAAACTCAAGTTTTCAGGAGAAAAAAAAAAACCATACTACCGTCTCCTAAGATCGACTAATTCAGCCAGTTGTGAAAAAGGCACATAAATATTCTTCGCGTTACTGACAGAATTTGAACTCAGGTCTTTTTCACTTGGTGTGGACAGGAAGGTGATTATATCTACTGTGCTACCGAGGAGTCTGAAATACTGATGGGACTGATCAGGTCCTACTTGGAAGTTAAATGACCGAATTTCAGTGAAACCGGTCGTTGTGCGAAAACCAAATGAACTGCTTGAACTTTCACGACGGAGGGACTGTTAGTAATTATAGGTGTGTTCTCATATGCAAAGTCTGAGCCAATGCACATAATTTAGTGTAGGTGACCATCTCCAGTTGTGAACCAATGTAAGCAGATCACGAGGAGTGGCATCCATATCACATTTTATGCTGTGTGCCATGTATGCAACTCGCCAGGGGGCGTGACATTGAGGAATGTTGTTCCTCTCAGCCATCTGATATTGGTTGGTCACATAGATATCACCAAATAATAATGGATGACTCTCATTATCAGGTTTAATATTCTCACTTTGCTTATTGGAGGCTTTAAGTATTGAAAGCGTTTTGTTTTTTTTAAGAAAAGAAAGGCAGTGAATAGAAATAGAGAGAAAGGTTCAATTGGAAAAATGACCGCTCTTCTTCGATGGACACTTCCTCCTCAGGACCATTCTAAACTTCAAGTATTAGCAGCACGTCATCCCATTTTGTATTCTGTTCCACATAACCTTGATTAGATTATTGTTTTCAATCTTCCATTTGCAATGTTTCCTCAAATCTCTCCAGAGTAATTATTCCTATAGGAGGAAATCCTTTATTTTGCATGCCATTCTTAAATCTTGTCCTTTATCGAAACATTGGGTTTCCATTAAATGTGCTAAGCTTGTTCACAATAATAACGTAGCGTACCAGAATTAGCTTTTGGACCCAATTGTATATCCAAATTGGGTATAGTATATTCGCATATCCAATTACTTGGCTCAATTTCCTGCCTGTTCTAACTCTCGCAACAGTTCCAAATGGTAATCGAACATTCTAGCCTCTTTCCAAGGCTATTGGCCATAACTGCTGTCCATCTGTAATTCTATCTGTTACAGCTTGACGGTGCATTGCATTCTCAGATAAATAAAAAACCAACTTACTTACCAGCATCCTGCTTTTATGTATCGAGAATCTTAGTTTGATAAATTAACTACTATCATACCAATACCTCCACTCAGTGCTTCTCGTGGTATTATGACAGATGTGCATTAGAAGAATTTCGAACAATCGTGATGCCAAAAAAATCTCCAGATCGTGATGGGATTTCTCCGCTTGTTTTCAAAACCGGTGTTCCTGTTCTATGTTGCCTTATTACACTCTCTTATTCCGCTTTTCTTTTTCATTGTGTTTTGAAAATTTGCTTATATCCGCCCAGTTATTAAAAGAAGGAGATAAACCGTTCCATTCCAATTATCGTCTCATTGCACAATCTTTATTTCATTACTTCTACTGTTTCCCAAGTAATGGAGAAATCCATCAATTGCCGACTCTCAAACCATTTCGAAACCTTCGATCTGATCAATGAGTGCCAATATGGATTCTGTCAGTGTGGATTTTCATATACCATATTGGCTTATGTTAGTCATCTTCGGAAAATTCAATGGAAAAATCTAGTGAAGACAAAAATATCAAGAGCAGTTGCTCTTGATATTTCTAAGGCTTTGGATCGTGTTTGGCAGAGTGGTCTTCTAAACAAGCTCCCATCTTATGGCCCACTGACTGTATTTTGCAATTGGATATCTATAGGTGAGTAGTAATGCCGGATAAATTATCAAAGGGAAAATACAGAGATGGGAGAATCTTGCGGACCTGCCAGTCCAGATGTGACGTCAGACGAACAGCTGTGGAACTCCTTACTATACAAGGGAAAACTCCACTCTTACTATACCTCGTAGTTAGGGTATAGGCGTGTCAATATGAGAGATAATCTATTTTTTATTTCTTTGTAGGGCAATGTTTTAATTTCTATTTTTAACTTTACGTATTTTTATTGAGTATATGTTATTGTTATTATTTAAGTCTGTTTTTCCATGTGTTTTTATTTTTCATTAATATTAATATGCCATTTGTATTTATATGTTTATTTCTTTGTAGGTGTTTTTTGTTATTTCTTTCCATTTTTTTTAAATTAAATTATTTTATTCCATTTACGTATGCAAACTGAAATGCAAGTTAACGTAATAGTGCTATGTACTGTAAATTAGCAAAATAAGTCCTCAATATTTTGTTGTTCCTCCTCGAGCTGCAATTACAGCCTTGCAACGATCTGGCATAGAGTTAATCAACTTCTGGATATATGGTTGCCCAATTTCGTGGTACCACACCCTTATAATGTTCTCCTACAGTTGAATCTTACTTGTTGGCTTATTCTGAGCAATTTTAGACGACATTATGTACCAGCAATTTTCAATAGGGTTTAAATGTGACTGTTTCCGGACCAATTCAACACTGTAATGCCAGCATTCCTGAGGTATGACTGCACCTTTAGGGAGAAAAACGAGGGAAAACATTGGTGTAAGTATGTTTTAAGCCTTGTGAGACAAGAAGACAAACTCATCATTAAATCTAAATAGTATAAAACTTACCAATTTTTCTGTGTGGCAAGGTGCTGAGTCTTTGAAAAATGCAATTTTGGGCGTTTGTGTGGTGATCCCGAATAACGGATTTCAGGCAATCCTCGAATATAGCAGTGTAGGTTTCGGTATTCACCGTTCCGTTAATAAACTTAATTCGCTCCACCCTTTGCTTGTTATGCATCCCCAGACCATCCCATACGAGCCATGCAGGTTGAATTTCAATTCGTTAGAAAAGATGACGGCGTCCTGTTGCTCTTTTGAAACATGCGTTTTAGCCCAAGAAAGTCGCTTCTTCTTCATTTGTTGGATCAACAAAGGCTTTCTTCTTGTGCCGATAGGCATGCAGACCACATTCCGAAAGACGTCTTTGCATAGTTCGTGCACTTGTTTCAACACCAGAGGCCATCTCAAAGTCCAGTTTTAGATCAATAGCACTAGCATTGCGATTACGAATGCATAGCCGTTTCAAATATCGATCTTGGGAAGGTGTAGTCACTCTCTTAAGAACTTGATCAGGCCGTCTCTTCAAATCACCTGTTTCACACTTTAATTTCAGCACCCGAGATACTGTTGACTGGTGGCAGCCTTTTTTTATCAGCGATAGCAAGCGTAGAAAGCTCTTCCTGGTATAGAGCAACAGCTACACTTTTTTTTCTTGATGTCAACCGAACATGTGGAGCCACGCTTACACCTCCACAAAACAGGATACTAATGAGCGTGTATACCCTTCCAACGGCGTATTTATAGAAACGGCTGATGCAATACCTTGCAATCACTGTCTGATGCAATAGAAGGGGTTATCTGACGCAATACCTTTGCTTCGCGACAAACAAAATGACTGTAATCAAACAATATCTTATACGTTTCACAGACGAATGTTATAGGCGCCTCCATAGCCAGGTGGGAAGGAGCAGCAGTGCTATAGCACACGCTTCTTGATTAGAGCGGGGTTCGCGCCCGTCACCACCAAATACGGAGGTTGCGCAAAGGTCAGGGAATAACCACCGCATATTCCCGCAGCAATATGGCCTTAGTTGCTAATGCTCCTAAAAACGAAACAAATGTTATATTTTTCAAGGTGATGCAGTTTTTTTTGTCTGCCACTGTAATTCTTTTTTTTCCTTCCATTTCTACAAGTGTATCGTACATTTTGTAAATACGCACACTAGCCAAAAAAAAAATGCGAACCTTATGTTAAGACAGTCACAGGCAGAAGAAATGAAAATAAAAGCGAATAAATGCAAATATTGCAAAGCACACTGTGAATTGGGATGATGACGCGTTGTCTTGTCGAATAAAAAGATTGCACAGGCTGTTCGACCTTTTATTTTATTATTATTATTTTTTTTATTTATTGTATTATGCGGTCCCAGCCAGATTTTCCGGCAATCTCGTAACCTCTTTACAAAGCTGTACCACTGAACCATGTTGATGCACAATTATTTAAGGCAGTTCGACTGCAGTAATCTGAACCCAGAATGGGGAAAACTCTTTATCTATGAGACTTTCAAAAAGCTCTTATCGTGGGTGAACATTTAGCAGGAGCCAAGATTCAAGAAATGAAAGGCATAATTGGTTTCTTAAAGGCATCCACCTCAAAGGTTTGTAATGACTGGAAGCGGTAATGACTGTAATGACTACAAGCGGTTCTTTCACATCTCAAAGGCAGAAAAGCTATATTGAAGAACGAAGCCGTCGCATTCTAAGGACGACTGCACGGAAAAATAGGACATCCAGTATACAGCAAATAATATCTGAATTCATCCAAGCCCAGAACTGCCCTATTTAAACCGTACCACGCACAGGAAATTGAAGAAATTTCGAATTAGCAGTCGCCCGCCTATTCGGAAGCCACTAGTTTCAGAGAAAAAAACAGAAAATTCCTCTTGCAGTGGTGCCTAGAACTTCGAGATTGGAGAGTGGAACAATGGACGAAAGTCATGTGGTCACATGAATCATAATACACTTTGTTTTGCACCGATGGTATGCAGAAAGTGTGACGAGAACCTCGTGAAGAGAAGGATCCTGCTTCCCTTGTTAAAACAATCTGAGCATGTGGGGATGGTATCATGGTAAGAGGAATGTTTTGTTGGCCCGGACTGGATCCGTTGATGTCGGTGAGATGGTTCAAAAATCTGTGACAAAAGTTGCATATAAGTCTTCTCGTAAAAAGATTATAACCAAGCATACACGTCCCTGGTGGTCAAATGAATTGTCTTTCTTGCGTAAAAAGGTGCACCAGGCCAGGCGGAAATATCAACGTCATAGCCATTTGCCATCTTATGAGGTTGAAATTTTCTACCGGCATTATATTATTTTAAAAAAACAATTTTGTTAAAGCTATTGCATTTCGGAAACGCTCAACTTGGGACAATATTATTCAAACCTCTGGGAATAAGAATCCATGGGGACTTCTATTACAAAATCACTAGAAATAAAACTTTTAATACTAATGTTTTTGGAACAGTTATTTGTAATACAGAGGAGACAATCAATTGGAACGATACAGTGAACCACATTTTGGACAGAATATTTCTCAAAGATGATTCTGTTGCTGATTTTGAGAAACATTCTAGAATTAGAAACGACAAGTTGCAATATTTTTCTGATTCTCCGGAAAGACCATTCCTTCCTGATGAATTAGGTAATGTCGCTAGGAAACTTAACGTTACGAAGTGTCAGGGCTTGGACTTGGTGGAGAACATTTTTATTTTGAGGGTTATTAAATTACGAATGCACGTTCTTTTGTTATTATACAACAAATGTTTATTGGAGAGTATTTTCCCAGTTTTTTGGAAGACAGCTTTGTTGAAATTGATTCGTAAACCTAACAAACCATTAACAGAACCTAGATCGTACCGTCCGATCGCCTTATTGGCAAATGTCGGGAAACTATTGGAAAGACTAATGGCTCTTCGACTTTTAGAACTATCAGTCTCAGAATCTAATAGCTTCTACCCAATTTGGATTTCGTGTTGGCAAGTCGTGTGAGGACGCTTTGGTGGAACTAGTTTCTCATATTAAAAATTCAACGTTTAAGTATACATTGGTAATATTTGTTGACTTCGAGGGCGCTTTCGACTCTCTGTGGTGGGAAAGCGTCCTGGAACGTCTTGGGCAGCTCACTGCCCGCAACAAATATACTACCTTTTTAGGAGCTATTTCTCTGATAGATCTTTTGTGGTCAAAACAAGGCATATGCAGATTTCTCTGGAGATATCGGGGCCGATATTAGCCCCATTTATATGGAATATGGTTCTGCAGGATTGGATTTCGAGAGATTTTGAGTTTACCAAAATACTTGCATAGGCCGATTACATTACCATACTGATTAACGGAAACTCTCGTCGGGCTTTGAAAATACCGCAAATTATGTTCTTGCTGATCTTTTAGCATGGTCTGTCGATGATAAATTAGTGATTAGTCGTAATAAAACGAAAATGATGGTCTTTGATTCTAAACTCGACATTAATGGTCCACCTCAAATAAAAATTAGCAACAAACAACTTGCAATGGTTGAAGAATTAAAATGTTTAGGGATTACCATGGATAATAATAAGCTAAATTTTATTTTTATTTTTTTAATATTGCCGCGAAAATTAAAGGATTTACTAGTGCATTGATTAGAATATCACATATTGATTGGGAGTTGTCTCGTAAAACTATGTCGATATGTTATAAAGCGATATTTCTCTCTATGGTCGCCAATGCTTCACGAGTATGGTTCCATAGGGTTGGCACTGTCTGGTTTTCAGTTTGATTTCTTGAATTAACATTGAGGTTGAAAGACTTCCTGCGATTGAAAGCAGCATTGCAGAAGGTTTGAAGGGCCTGGAAATTGTTGACAGAAATGTGTATCTTCTCACCTCCGGGACACAAGTTTGGTACTGTTGCCTTAAGAGCCAATCTTAGATCGTCGTAAATGGAGCATTCAAAAAGTACGCGAGGAGAGTCTTCCGGTAGCCCACATCAACAGGAGACCGTATTGGAAAGTCTGAATTGGTAGAGTTTTGCGTTAAGCGAACCATGCCCAGTTAGTATGTATGAGGTAAACAGTGAGGGTGAAAACCATTTTCTGGTGGATGATGAAAGTAGTGCAGTTACGTCGGGAACGAAGTTTTTGGTGATAGCTCCTTTTTCGGTAGAATTCCATCTATTCTGCCAGGTGTTCACTAACAAATTCCAGCATCCGGTTCGCTCAGTTTTGGGATCAGCCTGAGGGTTAACAATGATTCCCTGAAATTCCGTAGAAATGCCTTTGCGGATGTAAAAGCAAAGCCCTCTAAACACAACGTGCAAGTCAAGTGGTATGGTGTCTACAAGAGTCTGTAAAGCTGGAGTTGATACTGTTCGGCAAACGTGAAGTAGGCTAAGGAGAAAACAACGTTGAATAGTGGATAACTTAGTTTGTACAGTTTTAAGTGCAGTACGTCTGAACCAAAGGCTGGCAGCATAGGTTGTAATTGGAATTATGGCAGCATTATAAAATTGATGTAGGATTTTAGTGTTCAATCCCCAGTCTTGTCTGTTAATTTGGAGCAGCATTGCGGTAAAACTCTTAATTTTGACGGACAGATGTTGAATATGCTCAGCAAAGGAAAAGCGGTCGTCGATGAGGACCGCTTTTCCGGTCGGTAAAGGTAGAGTGGGGGAAGACCAAAGTCTTCCCCCACTCTACCTTTACCGACCGTGAATGTCCCAACTGCAAGCTACTAAACGTCAATGTAAAAAATTAACCTAAGTTTCATTTAAACCCTATCTCGGCCTTATCTAAACCTCTAGTGTCTAACCCATTTTTTTTTTTTTTTTTTTACATAGGCCCTAGGCACTGAAATCTCAGGAAATTAGGTGGCAGGGCCTGCCAGAGTAAATAATTGTAATACTGGTGTACCTGGTCTGCCTCCACGAGGCCAAGTGTGGGCAACGTTGGGCCTCAGTAGGGGTCCAGCGGCTAAATGACCAGATGAACAACGGTACACGACAGTACACATGTACAAAATCCATACACTTTTAAATCTCTGGCCTCAACAGTGTTCTGTTTCACATGACAATGTATACAACGCGGAGATGGGGAAAAACCCCTGGTGCCGCTTGACACGAATGCATTTTACACTTTACACTTGTACGGATTAGACACATATTCTCTTGAAAATAATTAAGCTGTTTTCACGAAAAATAAATTCCTTGTCAGGAGATTAGGAAGTAACTTCCTTACCAATGTCTCCTTTGTAGGACAGTAACAACCTCACTTACCATCGCTCGAAAATTTTCTGGTTAGAATTCCTTCGATAACCGGAAAGAACTTACTGAAATTTTTACGTACAAGAAACACTTCACGGGTTGATTTGTTGCTGCTATAATCCAAAACAACCCATCAAAAGAAATAATGAACAAAAACAAGTAGAACCTCTGTTAGCTAATGTAGGTTGAAGAAATAAAGTCGCTATAATGGATCATTAATTTTTTTTTTTTCGAGCTTACTTTCTGGATTATGGCCTTGTACGTTGTTAAGCTAGTTTATGAACTCACACACTTTTATGTTACTACACGTACGCACCACATGTATATACGTATTTATAGCATTCTGTCTTTATCTCAAGTCGTTTTCCTTTGGGCAGGCTTCCGATGTTCTCTTTCTCCCTCTCTCTCTCTCTGTCTCTCATATATATATATGTACACACGAGGTCCATTCACGTTATCTATATATCTATATATAATGCGAATGGCTGCTTCATTACCCTGGTGATAGTGGAGAAATCTGGTTCTCCATTTTCTTTCGCTCCATTCGGCAGAGAGGCACAGCCTCAGGAAAACATGACCTACATCGTTGTCCAAAGGCATTGCTTTTCTTATACCTTTACGCGTGTTGAGAGGGAGATGTACACTGACGCCAATACTCCTGTTTCTCTGTCGTATATTACACAACTAGTCTTCGCTAGTGAAGTTTTGGGTGTCTTCTCTATGACTTTATTTGTTCCAAGTAAACATTTACAGCGCGCGTTCGTTATCTCAAGGCCCCCGCCGACAGATCCATTGTGACATTTACCCACACAAGATACGTGACCTCTCCCTACAGACAGATTCTAATTTGTCTTGTCGTCACCCAACTTGAATTCTATATTTTGTCCAAGTTTCTTGTGGCAGTAAAGAAGAAAAAAAAAGCGTACTGGTTACCTCCGCGTGCAATTGGATCCTGCAGCGACATTTGCTGCGAAGAGAGCCTTCCCATCCCCCTCCCCTCCATGTACCCTCCTCTCTCTCACACACGCACATACCGTCACTCATGCGGCAAGGCTAATAGAAGCGGCACCTGCAGCATCAATATAAAGTAGCAATTTCTCTTCTGCTGTAGTTTAAATCACTTTATGGAACATTATCAGCACCTCTCTTTCTCGCTGGATCTCAGATTCCCCATCAGCTTCTTTCTTTCGTCCTTTATTTACGTCTCCCAGGTGATTTTGTGCCTTGCCGCAGTTATATATTTCAACTACGTGAAGCAGCTGCCTCAGTGCTATCCACTGCTGATGTAAAAATACCGCAGTCGGTTCTCAACTACAATGGGATGTTTGGAAAAGTAACGAAGACCTTGGGTTAATTCTTAAACTGCTAGATACCCGAAGACAAAAACAGAGACAAGCCATTAAAAAAATACCCTAGTTATTGGTTCCACCGTATGTTGCTGATATGCTCTGAATTTATTAATTTTTATCCTAGCTGTCCATTGTAGTTAAATTTTAATTCTTTAGAGTTACTCTTTTTCTGCAAGGATGATGATCGTAGAACACTTAGGTCCTATGGTAAAATTCATTAATGTGTTTCACTGACAATAACATAACATATGTAGCAATATATATTGCTGGAACATGTTTAGTAGAGTTTTCAATCTTTTTCTGATCAGGAACCCTTTCTTAAATCTAAATGTATATAGAGATAATGTATTATTGATCTCATTTGTTTGATTAGTGAGGCTCAAGAAGTTTCGTTGAATGCACATTTATTTATTTTAATATTATAAAAGTATTGATATTAATATAATAAATTTATTAAAATCTAAAAATATATTACAAGTTTTAATTATATAATATAATTTATATGCATAAACATAATACTTCTGTATGTATAACTTTTAATTCATTGTTTCTTTTCTAATTAATTTTTAATTTATACTTTTTATTAGTTGTGATTATGTAAATTTCGTTGGGAATAATTATGATTGTACTGTATTACTTTTGTTATTAATTATCGTTATATGAATAAAAGTACAACAAAATATATGTAAATATTTTTGAGGGGGCACCAAATTACGATTGTCACATTCCCTAGGAACGCCCCTGAGTACGTGTATAGTTCTGGCCCACCTCCGGGTGGCTTGGACGGGTACAGGGGAGCAGCCTTCATGGTGATCTCTGTTCCCTGGTAGCAAAGTGGCTAGAAACAAATAAACACACACACACACACACACTGCACAAACATAGCGCTAAACCTATTTCATTTTACAGAGTTCTGTATCATCAAAAAAAAACTAGAGTTCCACTGCCGTGGTATTTTGGAGAGGTCTGGATCCGATTCCTGTCGACGACTGGAGGAATTTCTAAAGCTGTCTTCAATCGAGACAATGGTTAGCCGATCTCAAGCGGAGCATCCCCTCGTGTGTTATTCCTGGTTTTTCAGCACGCACCACATGAAAATCGGCCCTTGAGCGCACACTTCTACAGGCACAATACACACGTGCCGATGTGGATCACATTCGGGACCGTTACAATAATAACAACTACCCATTCTTGGGTCTTTCCAAAACTACCCATAATAATTACTAATTCTTGGGTCTTCGCGGTAGCAGAGTGGTTATAATCACCGTCCTCCCTACACAGGATTGAAAAGGCCCGAGTTCTAATCCCGTGAATGACGCGATGGACATTTATGACATTTTTCCATTCGGTGGCTGAGTTAATCGGGCTCAGGTGTGACAGCAAGGTTTTTCGTACAGCAAAACAGGCAAACCGACAGAGAACACCTTCATACTTCATATCAAGTAACTCCTTCATACTCTGAGGCTTTAGCCAACACATGTCTTTTAGAATAAAATAGCAGTTTTGAGTCTGAGAGTAATTCATATCTGAATTCCACTGTCTCAATTGCAAGAACACTTGCTTAGTGCTGTTTATCATATTATTGGACAGACCTACAGAAAGAATTCATGCAGTGAAGCAAATCATCTAAATATCCATTTAACCTTCTAACACTTTACTTGGGTTCTTTTTTTGTTGAATTCTATGAAGAGAAAGTTTACGTAGTTGAATAAATGTTGGACAAAATGTCAGTTTTTGAATTGTTGGCTCAGAAAAACTGTTGAGCTTCAGGCACTTCACACTGTGAGGGTATTGATCACGCGTTACTAGTGACAGCCTGCTTCTTGATGGACAGAAATTGGATTGGTTAGCAATGCGCAGATCTTTGGTAGATTTCCTATTAAACCAGCGGTCTTATATCGAAAAATAGCAACCAGCAAATAGGAAAGCGTGATGTCATTCTTGAAAGTTCATATTAGAATTGTAATAGAATGACTTTATTTAATGCTAAAGGATAGAACTGTGGCAACAAGAAAATCGACTTAGCTATATTTACTAATTCACTGCTGTTTTTTTTTTTTACTCCACGGATACGGTAAAATAAAAAGTTACGAACGAAAAATCAAATCTAGGTAAAAGATTTCTTTTCTTTTGTCCTTTTTTAAAAATATAACTTTAAAACGAAGCCTCGTAGAAAAAAAAATCGTTTTTTACGCAGTCAGGAATAAAGTTGATGGAGTTATTTCTTTTTGCGATAAACAACGATAGTTTCAATATTCACCACCAGAGACCAACGGTTGTATTGTAATAAAAGACGTTTACAGAAACTGCCATTATACGCTTTATCAAAAATGTTCTATTGGAATACTCTAAAATAACTGTTTACGCTTCTCTGCAAACACAGCCTCCAGAAAGTCAAGCATTGCGGGGAAATTCCCACAGATTATTTTATCAGATGTTTCATGCAGTAGGGTAGAAATTAGTGGAAATATGTGGCAGCGCTTCACCTTGCATGAAAATTGTGTTGAAACCAATGGCATTCACGTCTTACGTATTACGTCTTCCATTAATAGATTTTATAGCTTCATCATGTAATATTCTGGTTTCCATTTCATAAAAAGTGCAACTTTTGAAAAAGAATGGCCCAAGGATAAATAAAATCACTAAACACGCAGTCACCTTTTTGAGGTGGCTAAGCTATTACCCGGGAAAGCCGTTTACCACCTCTAGAAGTATCATTCAGGCAAACCTAGATTGAGACCCCCCCCTGTCAACTCATATTAATCAAAACGAACATCTCCATCCTCTCAAAGCTCATCACCAAATAAATAGAAATCCCAAGTATTGCTTCCATCTTCCAGTAGATCCCATCAGCTTCCAGCAGATCCCGGTCGCCATTGCCAAACTGCAATGTAGCCACTTAGGGACAGGATAAAATCTTTTAACCGGATATTCCCATAAAACACTATAGGAATGTTCCTTACCCTGGACATAGACTGTGACCGATTCTGTAAAGAAAAGGCCTACCGGACCGAGATCGTCCATCGTATGTGCACACTTCTGCCAAACAACTACCAGGTTGATATCACTTTACAGTTTCTATTTTTCAAAAATTAGCAAAGGCTTTTACCATCCTGTACATCTGAAAAATAAACATAAAAATGCTAATTCTTTGATATTCCGAATTCTTTTCCTTCTACTTTGGATATAGTCTGTATGTACAGCCTGTATTCTATATACACCATACATAACGGATTGTGCCTCATTTTAAATAATTCTGTTCTGAATTATCGAATTACATATGGCTTGCGTAAATTCCAAGGATAATTTTTCTCAAATATCATACGACTTTTTTCAAGTGCAGTTTTTTTTTCAAAGTGTAGAAAAGGCAGATTGGAATGTCTGAATGAATAATAATTCGAATTCGAAGGCAAACTAGCACGAAAGCTTCTTAGTTATATTGATGGTGAAATAGTTAATGGAAGGTTGTTGTAGAAGGGTTTTAGTAACATCAGCGACTAAGGCCAAATTGCTCCGCGTATATTGTCTGCAAATTGCATATGTTCTGAAGTCTATTTTCTGTTTGCTGGACTAAAAGTCCTAGTTTCCGAGAGAAAAAACCACGCTACCCTCGCTGAGACGGACTAATTCAGCCAGGTTGTGAAAAAGGCCCATAAAAGGTCCTTATTCATGGACGGGACTCGAATGCAGGTCTTTTCCATCCGGGTGTGGAGAGGATGGCGATCTTACCAACTGTGCTGCCCACGAGAGCTATTGATTGAAGGAATTTTCTCAGAAATATTATGAATATTAAACACTGAGTATCTAAATAAATGGTCATCAGAACAGATAATTGTCGTGAAATTTCATAAAGTAATTTTTCCACCTTTAAGACGTTGCTTTTCAAAGCAATTGCAAATACCAGGGAAAAAAGTGACTCTAAACTTATCCGATCACACTGCACTCGACCCTTTAACTTCTCCCACGTCGATAGCGAAGTCCGGGCACACTCCCGGACGCTCGCATACATACAAACGAACGTTTTTTCAACATCACCACATCATACCAACACAGACACGACAATGATTGATACCCTTAATCTGCAGAACCACAATACATCGTAACACTTTAAGAATGTCATGAAGAAGTTATTGATGGTTGTGAAATGCGGAGGTTATGAAAGCGCCATCTGTTGGAGGTGATGAAGTACTCTTGCATTTACATGTTATTATTGATATCTTTGATGTGCGGTCTTAAACCCTACAATTGACAATCGACCATTGCACTGACAGTGGTTATAAGAAGTTTCGAACAAGGTTAATGCAGAATAGACAAAAAAAAAACAAGAGAGGGAAATTGAATGTATTTTATACGATGCTTTCCCTGAACTCTCGTTTTCTAATTTAAATTTTGCTAAGCACTATTAAAACTGGTATTCCTGCTGTCATATATTTTAAGTAGATGCCGGAGGTTAAGAAAACAATTACCCAAACCCATGAATTTTCTTACATAATTCCTCTAATTTCGCTCTAAAAGTATTCAGAAATTTATTGACAAAAACTGTGTAATTAAATACGATTTTCCATTAACATTCTGCATAGGAATCTTTTTCTCCACTGTCTTACTATTCTGACAAAAGAAACAGGAAATATTTTGATTAAAGTGGCCAGCAGTTAATCTGAGCAGAACCGTTCTACGGAAATTAGTTGAAATAAATTTATTTGTGTGATGGGAAATTACTTTCAGGAAAAAGAATATCTTTCAGATAGCGAAAGAAATTTAGTTTTTTTTTTTCTTTAATTGTTACGTTAAAAATTCTGTACAATAACCTACTTAAAGAAATATAAATTCCAAAAAAATAAAAATAAAGATGAAATAGCATTTCACTCCAAACAAAACTCATGCGAATTTAAATTAAAATGGAGGAATGTGTTAAGATGCGAAAAATGAGAGAGATAGAGAGAGATGAAGAAATAAAAAAAAAGAACGCGAGAGAGAGAAAGATGGAGGAAGAACGAAATGAAACGAGAGAGAGAGAGAGAGAGAGAGAGAGAGAGAGAGAGAGAGAGAGAGAGAAGACGAAGAAATAAAAAAAAGGACGTGAGAGAGAAAGATGGAGGAAGAACAAAAGCGAGAGATCAATGGAGAAAGAAAAGAAGAATCGGAGAATCCACCACTCCACGGCAAATTGCAGAGGTCCAAGAGATTCTTCTTCCAGAATCATATTCCATCAGCTAAGTAGCAGAATTCTACCCGCATACAGCAGTGTACAGACGATTGTTATGGAACATTTTAAAATGTTGCTAATCTGCAGTCGTTGGATTCCACTCCAATTGACACCTGATCAGGAAAAAAAAACCTTGTGCAAGTGTGCAGAGACGCACGACCTACAGCACGAAACTATCGGATCACATGTAGGAACTGCAATTGTACCAGCGCATTTTTGGATAAACAGTTCTGTCATCTACCGTAAATTCTCTGAAACTTGGGGTGGTTGTACAGTGGTGCTGCCATTTCGTGAATTTAATGATCAAATAGTGGGAGTCATATGTCTGACTTTCAGGTTTCCGGGTTCGTTCCATGTTTTCATTACGATTATGTAATCGAGCTTGATTTGCAAATGGCAATTTTTCATTTGTTTTCCAGTTTTAAAAATAACATTTTTCACGAGCCCCTGTATTTCATTCTTTCAAGAGGGAGGAATTCCTTTCGTGTTATATTGAACTGAATTTGCTGTAAACTAAAAGTGATTCACATTCTTTTAACCAACCACTGCAGTTTCTAAAATCACTGTTTACAATTCATTATAGGCATATTACCTCTGAGAATATTATGTTTCTACATTAAATATTAAGTAGAAATTGTTTCTACAAAGAAATAACTAAAATAGTGTTAATATTAATAGAAACAAAGAAGAGGCGAGGAAGCTGGACTTATTCGGCTTCAGTCTTTAAAAAAAATAGGTTCCATCCAAACAGTTCCAGCTACTCTAAATTTACATAAGCCCTCCAATTCAACAAAAGTTGTGGTAATTTATTCGAACAGTTAATATTCTTACAGTTAAATAATCTTTAGATAAAATAAAATTTTCATATATCTACTGTACAAGAAATCTTTCCTTAATTAAAATGCACACTTATGATTTGCCCTCCTGCAACAGAAAATATAAGTATTTAAGTAATCCCAGTTTAAGATAACTGGGATTACTGGTACCCAAATGAATGACTTTGCATTTGTCAACATTGATAGGCAGATTGCAGCAGAGTTCCAATATGATTTATCTATGGGATGAACCATATCGGAACTCGGCGGCAACTGTTCCAACTTTTGTAGACTCATCTCCATGAACCATTCTCGAACGTAACTGACGGTATGAGGTGTTACCTGTTGAAACAATCATTGGTCTGTAGCAAAGAACCGTCATATCGCAAGCAACATGGACTTCTCAAAAATTTTAAGGTAGGCTCGGTGTTTATTGTTCCTTGCAAAACCAAGAAAGGCCCTAGGCCATACATTAAGACAGCACCGCCATACTCCCCACTCTCTGAACTTCATTGTTGGTACAATGTACTCCGTTAGCAGATGCTCTCCAGGCATTCTCCACACGCACACACCCCCTCATCTGATCGGAATAGGGTATAGTGGGATTCGTCAATCCATAAAACCGATCTCCATGTGGATATGTGGACATGCGTGTATGTACAGGGCGGAACCTGGAACGTCTGTTCAACTCCAACTCGTGTCTCTGTGACAATCACTGTAAAAGGGCCAGAAATAGGATTGGTGTAGGTTTGTGTGAGGATTATAGGTATTCGTACACACCACGGGAAGGTGGGCTAGTTCTAGTAAAGCACGTACCGTCTCAAAAGAGACTCTGATCCACCTAGTGTTTGCCAGTATCCTCTGTGGTCTATTTCAGAGGGGGGAGGGAAATCTGTGGTGCTGGTTGTGGAAAAAAAAAGCAGTGGTGCTAGTATAATAATAAAAAAAAAAGAAGCTGGTGTTGCTGGTGAAGAGAAGAAAAAAGCCATATCTGGTTTAAAAAAAGAAAATGGGAAATCTTCAAAAAGTGCTTGTTTTGCCATCCAGGATGATTCAGTGGTGGTCATATCGATTGTTCTTTAAGATCAGTCCAATGACAGTTTTTGCGTACACGAACCATAGAATTAAATATATCTAATTTTGATACCGTTATGCTTAATTCATGGGCAACCCAACACTATATAGAAATCCTTGAGTGCCTTCTGAAAGTACATGTTTATTCATCCAAGATAATCTGAGAGGCAAACTGATGTCCAGATCTCCATAGTCATAGTCTTAGTATATTAATGTATGTATGGTGTCACCTAGACTTAAAGTCCATCTCCACCGTATAATCAATATCAAGTAGAACATCTAATAATGTTCTAGATACTGAATGTCCAGATCTCCACTGTTCTATGGACCAATTACTGCGTTCGTGGCACCATACAAAGCAAGACCGCTGATTGCAGTCGTGATACGCCGCCACTCTCTCCATGAAAACCGAAACAGCGGCTCGGTCTGTGTTTGTATATACTCCAATCCCTGTTGATGCCTTAAACTCCTGGTTTATTTTTGCAGGGATATCTGTTATACCACTCTTCCAGGTTACGTCTTCCTATGCATTACTGGACGGTGGTGTACCATCACGCTTTCATTTCGTGATGATATCCTCAATGATAGATGGTCCACAATAACAGCCCCTTTAAAATCAGTCAGTTCGGCTCTGCATGTCATAACAAGAACAGCAACTAACTGTGTCACATAATGGATAGAAAATATGAACCGAGCGTAGCATATAGTACAAGTATTATTTTTAAATTATTTTCATTCAGTTCTGTTACAAGCTGATAATAACTAATAACTTTATTACAGATTCGTTAATTTTATTTTTGTTTTAAATGAATGATTTTATGTATACTTGGCTGAAGGCAGCTATTTATTATGAACAAATATACATAAAGAAGAAACGGACTGTATTAGCTTATTTTACAGAAACATACTAAAAGCAGGAGTCTGATGTTGCTTCTTTGTTATTATCCACAAGAGTCACACTAACTCTGAAATTTATTTTCTGGACCTTCTGGTGGATTCATAAATATTGGACTGCTCCTGAAAAGATGGGAATCTGTTTGTTTTTGAATTCCAGAAATAAAGGAATTGGATCTATTTTCTGTTTAGAATGACCGATCCAAATAGCCATGATTCTTTTGTTGTTTTGTATATAGAAACCCACTAACCAACTCGTATAATTTAAAATGCATTACGTTTTTCTTTCTTTTTTTCTGGGCGAGGAAAGATGTAAGAAAGAGACAAATAAAAAGGGTCCAAATTCACCGGGCGCTACTTAAGAAGCAGACGTGCAGACGCCTGCATCTCGTGACTGAGCAAAAAATATCGATTACTTCCTAGTGAAAGAGAAGTTCATGTTGTTTGTGCTAATCTGGTCCTTTCTCTCCAATGCCACATACACACATGCACGCACTAACAGACGGACGGATTTTGAAGCAGTCAGCCTATGCAATAACCATTTCCTATGTGTGCAGCTAGACTTACGTCGGAAATTTCCTTTCCGAAGATTTAAAATGTCACTTTTCTTTCTTTCACTTTTACCCTGGAAGGGCGAGCTAGTGAACGGTTGACAGATGCCGAAAAGTGTTTCAAATCCACTGCGCAGAAATTAAATCAAGTCCTTATTTAAAACTTTGAAATATCAGCGATCCAAAGTGTACAAAGCAACAAGTTCCTGGACAATGAGGGAACACACTTAATGGTCAACGGAAGTTAGGCTTCAAGAATAATGGTAATGTTTTCTTCATAGGACTGTTTAATAATATATGAACTAAAACAGTCCAGTGAATTTGGTATATATCCAGCACTTATTTATAGTCCAAATGCGCTCGTAATTATTATTATCATTGGATGCTTTGTGCCTTTGCGTGTCCCCCATCTATTACACTGATTAACGATTATTATGTTGTTAAAATTGTGTAGTGAATTCACGTTATATATGACATACACTGTAACGTTGGTCTTGTCTGTGATGAATGTTGAATAAATTAATAAATTATTATTATTATTATGTGCATCCGTTATTGACCTGTTGCATTTGCAATTCAGTGCATTTAGCTTCACGTTCTTAGCTGGAAGTACTGTATTATATTCTTAATGGAATAAAACTAAAATTATAATAAAAAGTCCGATCTGCAAGCCCTCCTGGGTAGCATAGTTGGTAGAATGGGCGTCCTTCCCATACAGGGTGAGAGAAATCTGAGTTCGAGTCTCGTCGAGAACCAGAGGAATTTCATGGGCCTTTTTCACGACGTGGCTGAGTTAGTCGGTCTCAGGCAAGGGTAACACGGTTTTTTTCCCTCCTGGAAACTTGGATTTTGGTCCAGAAAATTGCCTTAGTCGCCGATGCTCCTAACCGATCTGCAAAGCTTCAAGAAAGTCTGGATGAGTTTATAACTGCAAATTCAAAGTGCTAGTACGCAGGTTAAGTTCGGAACAGATTATTAAAAACTGCAGAATTAAAAAATAGAAAAAAACAGTTGTTAATGGAATTATGTATTCAATTTTTACTTGCTAAAATAAACGAAACGTACTATAAAGAAAAATTAAAGAAAATGCGAACAGAAACTGAAATCGTTTTCAGTTTTTATTTTAAGGAAAATCCTACGTTTTCGAAATAAAAGACGTACCAGTAAAAAAGAAGGTAATTTTGAAGATAAAAATATTCTAACTACTCATCTTACAAAATGGATTTTTTATCAGAATTTATTTAATTTTAATTAATGTAATAAATTACATTAATTACATTACATTAGCAAAGTAAATTTAGTCATTAATAAATTACATACATTTGTTAATTTTAATATTAGAGAAAGATAATATGAGTTACAGTTGGCAACGGAATCGAAGTGGTCAATGCCATTATATATTTACAGATTTATTAATATCTTTTATTTAAGTTTTATTATTGTAATTACTAGCGTGTATCAATATCGGGTTGAAATTTATATTATTATATCACTTTATAATAATATCATATTCTTCATTAATTTGAATCATTTTTAAGTATTTAAAAATTATTTATTTCTAATCCTTACCTCTTAAATCATAAATTAAATTATGTAAATGTATATTTATATTAATTAAGTAGCGTCGGTATTATTAATTTAAAGAATTAAATTGTACAAATATTTTTTCTCGTTAAGCTAAAATGTAGCCAACGTATTTTAGTTTGCCTTTGAAACGTGACTAGAATTAAATTTAATTGGAGTTTCTCCATAGCTATGTTTCATAGAAATACCAATATCGTATACTTCTAAATCGAATTCCAGTTAATCAGTCTTCAATAATTCAAATTGATAAAAGCTGTGGTTTTTGAGACAGATAATCTTGTTTTCGATGGCTTTGCTTGTTTTCCACCTGCAATGGAAATCGAATCAGGGCCACGTTGAGATATTACTATCTGTTAGAGTAGCTTTTCTGCTTTTTGTATCACAGGTTGCCACCCAATTTTCGAATGTTGTGACACGAGTAATACGTTCTATTTCGGTTTATGTGCAGTCCCATGTAATAAGACGTGACTTCCTTCTCTTGATGTTGTCCATTACTTTACTGCGATAATTTATAGTTTTACGTGTCTTGTTTAATTGGGCGTTCATATATTAACACGAACCTCACACACGTATAGCACACGTGAGGTCTGTACATCAGTCAAAATGATTAATGTTGGGTGTAGAGGAGATACAAGGAGATTTTGACCTAATTCATTACAGTCAAGATACGTGAAATCTGCTCTAAGGAAAAATCCCAACATTCTAACTGAAAATTTTGTCCTTCGGTTGCGCCATCCGACTTCATGCGAATATGACACCTTTAGCTGATCTTAATTCGAAGAAAAGCTAGCATTCGGTTAAATAATTAAAACGACTGATTTATTAAATTGATTAATTTTAAAACTGGAACTTCTCAATAATCCGAATTCATTTCCTGTCTAATTTCAATTAATTTGGTCATTTTCTTTATTTAGTTTTCCCATAATCAGTATTCGAAAAATTCTCCCTGAAATTATTCATTAACAGAGATTTATAAGTAGTTCTCGTTACTTCTTAAATCGAATTTCTCGACACTCCATCAAATTAATTCGAATTCCCTATTAATTTGTTTTATTTTCCAAGTATAATTTTCCAATATCTGCATTCTCACTAAGGGTAATTTCTAATTAATTAAAAGTATGCATTGCGTCCAGTTTCTACACAGTTGGAATTAATCTAAATTTCGAGTATTCATTAAATCAAGATTCCACTAATTAGAATTATTTGTAAAATTGTCTGATGATTCGAATTATTCACTTATTTCGAATTTTCAGTTAATGAACTGAAAATCGAATGCAGTAATTAAAATAGGCTACGGCTGCAGGGTTAGCCGATCCCTCAAACTCGCTTTTATTTTTCATTAACAAATCAATTAAAAAAAAATTTTTTTTTTGAAATATAAATTGTAAATACAATATTCGTCTCAGAAATGAGGTCGGTTACATAAACTGTAAACAAAACATATTATATACGTAATGTTTATATAATATTCATAAACGTAGTAGTAGTAGTAGTAGTTGTGGCACTTGATGAAAGAAAGCAAGTGTAGGAGCTTATGCAGCATCAGCCAAAAAAAAAAAAAAAAAATCACACCATACCATCCAATTGCCTGTCCAGTTCCTCCTTAAATTTATTTAACCTATCAACTTCCACAACGACAGATGGAAGTTTGTTCCAGCAATTAACCACCCGCTGGCTAAAGGCAAATTTCCGCACATCTATTCTACATCTATCCTTTCTTAATTTGAACTTATGTCCCCGTAGGTTCGTATTCTAAACAAGTGGGAGGATCCCATCAGAATTCAGCGTGCTCAACCCATTCAAGGCCTTATAGACCTCAATCAGATCACCGCGCAGGTGCCTAGTCTCCGGCCACTGCAATTTGCAGAACTTAAGCCTCTCTTGGTAAGAGGATCCCTTCATTCCCCTCACCAATCGTGTTGCTCTTCTCTGTACACGCTCAAGCAAATCTACATCCTTCCTAAAATGAGGCCTCCAGACCTGTACGCAGTACTCAAGGCGTGGCCTGACCATTGCCTTATACAGAGGGACAATCACCTCCTTTTCCCTGCTAGCAAAATTCCTATATATCATTGACAAAACCCCATGACCTGCCCTAGCAGCCTGTCTACATTGCTCAGAAAACTTCATATCTGACTGCACAATTACTCCCAGGTCTTTTTCATTTTCTACCACCTTAAGTGTAGTACCACACAGTTGGTACGTTTCTCTGGGGTTACTTCTACCCATATCCAGTACTTTGCATTTGTCAAGGTTAAACTTCAGTTGCCACTTCTTAGCCCATCTGCCCAAATTATCTAGATCCTGTTGCAGTAGCACACTGCCATTACTGTCATTAACAACCCTGCCAACCTTCGTGTCATCTGCAAACTTCGACATTAAGCCTGATATACCTTCATCAATATCATTGATAAATATACAAAACAACAGTGGACCCAACACCGAACCCTGTGGGACTCCACTAATAACATTAGTCCACGAAGAGCAGCACCCATTGATTACCACCCTCTGTCTTCTCCCACTTAACCATCCTTTTATCCATTGTAGCAACTTACCCTTAATACCATTCTGCTCCAATTTGTACAGTAGTCTTCCATGCGCAACAGTGTCAAAAGCTTTCCTGAAATCCAAGTATATGATATCAAAATTATTTTTTGCATCCAGTTCCTTTGTGACCACATCATAATAACCAATCAAATTTGTCAGACAAGACTTTCCCTTAACAAACCCATGCTGTGTCTGAATTATTGCTGCAGTCTTGTCTAGATGATCCTGCAATGCATCTTTAACCAGTGACTCCATTATTTTACCCGGAACAGAAGTTAAACTAACTGGTCTGTAATTATTCGTGTCACCCTTCGAACCTCCTTTGTGAATTGGGGATACATTTGCACATCTCCAGTCCGTGGGAACCTCCCCTGAATCCAAGGATGCTCTCATAATTATGGCTAAGGGTTTGCTTAGTTGCTTTGCCGCCTCCTTTAATATAACTGGATAGATCCCATCCGCCCCAGGTGCCTTTCTTATGTTTAACTTCAACAATTTCTCCTCCACTTTGCTCTCAGTTATTACAAAATCATTAAGCACACTGCTACAATTTGATAACCTTCTTCCATTTTCAAACTGTAATGATTCCTCACGTGTGAATGTAGATGCAAAATACTCATTCAGTTTGTTTGCTATCTGAGCAGGATCATCAACAGTCGAACCATCGATGTCAAGTGGACCAATCATATTCAGCCCCTTCCTTTTAGAGTTTATATAAGTAAAGAAATCCTTGCTGTTTTTCTTAGCATCTTTTGCCAAAGATTTCTCGTAATCCGCCTTTGCCTGCCGAACCTCCTTTGTGACCTGATTACAGACTAGCTTATATCTGCTACAGGCTTCTGCGTCGCCTGATAATTTATATGCATCCCATGCATTTTTCTTCTCTGTCACGAGTCTCATTAGTTCATTTGATAACCATTTAGGCCTAAACCTTGAACAATATTTCTTCATCGGTATGAAAAGTCTAGTAGCTTCCACGATTAATTCCTTGAATGCTTCCCACTTAGAATTTACTGTTTGTAACATCGTCAGTCGATCCCACTGTACAGAATTTAAAAACTGTCTGAGACCACTGTACTCCCCTTTACGGAAGCAAAAACCCTTTCCTTTACCCCTGACGGTAGTTACCTCTTTGAGTAAATCCCACTTCAGCACACTGTGATCACTGCCACCTAGTGGTTCCTTTTTCTGCAAATTCTTAATACACGAATGATCACTGCTGATAACCAGATCAAGAGTATTACTTTCTCTGGTTGCCTCTCGAACATGCTGCTGCAGAAAACAATCATCCAATAAATCCACAAAAGTCTGACTAGTGTGTGAGTGACCAACCCACAAGCTCCAGTCAATATCTGGGAAGTTAAAATCCCCCATTATAAGACATTCTGATTTACTGGCCCACTCTATTTCTCTGTACAATTGTTCATTGTACTCATTCGAGTCATTAGGCCTATAACACACTCCTACTCTTATCTTTGCTTTTGCAGTGCTTATGTCACACCAAACTGACTCAACAGTGCACTGTCCATCTATATCAACTGGATGCACTTCTTTTGATTTTATGTTTTTCTTAATTAACAGCATAACACCTCCTCCCTTTCTGTCCTGTCTATCCTTTCTGTACACATTGTACTCCCCAAATTCCAGTTCTGCATTCCTTATATCTTTGTGACACCACGTCTCTGCTATCCCAACAATATCCGCCTTTGATGTCTTGACCAACACTTCAAATTCATCAAATTTATTTACTATACTTCTAGCATTGGTATACATGCAAGCATACATGCTCCTATGCCTATTCCTTGTTACCCTAACACATCCCATATACCCAACTATTCCAGGATGACTGCCATCCGTCCCTGAAACCCCCAACACCCCTCGCTCCAGGTCGCTTCTTAATAAACATAATACGAGGGGCGTTTGAAAAGTTCGTGACCTGAGTATGAAAGGCAATGGTATAGTCTTAAATATTTCTGTACGTAATGTATAATACTTCAAATAGAAACCCAGCAAGTTTCATGCAGTTTCAATAATATATTTTTTAAGTACAGGATAAATCCTGAAATCATCAATGTTTTGTGACTGAGGAAAGATGGACAAAATCAATCACCGTGCTGTCATCTTATATTTAGGTAAAATGGAAATAATGCCAAAGGCAATTCATGTGGATATGGTTAGAACATCCAGGAGGATGCCCCTTCCTCTTCCTTGGTTAAGAAGTGGGTAGCAGATTTTAAACGATGGAGGGTGAGCCTGTAGGATGACCCCACTCTGTAGAAGACCTGCAACATCTATCACTCCTAAAGCTGTTCACCATCTGGTGATTACAGTTCGGTTTGGTACATTTCCAGTATCTTTGGCATCTCATCTGAATGTGTGTGTGTGTGTACTACATAATAATAGGGGTTCTCGCTATGAAAAAGGTGTCAACACGATGGATCCCAAATTTGTTGACGACAGATAAAAAACACACACGAGTTGTCAAGTCAAGTGGACATTTGATCATTTTCATGCACATCCATCAAATTTCCTTGCAAGGGTTGTGATCATAGATGAGACGTGGGTCCATCACTTTCAGCCAGAGGCAAAGGAGCAGTCCAAACAGTGGAAACACAACACTTCTCCCTCTCCAAAGAAAGCTAGTCGATTAATTCTGTTGGCAAGGTGATGGAATTGGTTTTTTGGGACATTGATGAAGCGTTGCTATGTAGAGTACATTCAGAAAGGCTAGACAGTCACAGGAGTTTATTACGCAGACTTTGTGAGGTATCTCCAGAAAACACCAAAGACAAACTCCGAGGAAAACTCAGCAAAGGAGTTTTGTTCCACTAGGATAATGCTCCTGCTCAAATTACTGTCATTGCAATGGTTGCACTATATGAATTTGGCTTTGAAATCTTCTGTCATTCCCAATATTCACCAGATCTAGCAGTAGCGGACTTCACTTATTTTCTAATTAAAAATATTTGGCTGGGATTCATATTCCCACCAACAGTGCGGTCATTGGCGCAGTGGATGTAATCCTGGAGGCCCAAGAGAAAACTTTCTTCCCAGCTGGAATCGACATACTGCAGGATCGGTAGCAAGAGTGTATTGACTTCAAAGGGAGTCAATACACTTATGCTGAAAAGTAACATATTATCAAACTCCTCAAATAAACCCTTCATACTCAGGGCACGAACTTTTCAAGCTCCCCTCTTAGGTATTTGGTATACATTCCTTTGGTTGAACATCGAATTGGTACATCATACTATTGACCATCTGTAGTGGATCCTTTCTCTGATGTTTTGAGGTTGGTTTCAGGTCCTCCTCCGAATGCATGGTCAGACTACTATATTTTTATATTATAACATTATTGCAAGTGTCTAGTGTTATTATCTATGACAGGATAAGATGCAACAAATAAAATGGCGTTATATGTTTATTTAATAGTTATTTGTTTAAAAATTAAATTAAGGTCGCCTTACTGACAGACACTCACTGAGAAAATGAACAACCATATCTCACTGAGTTTTCAAATTAATGATTCAACCGTAGGAAAATTGAGAAACTGAGGGGAAAAGGGAATATCCTGTGTTAATTTTAAGAGACAATGCTTAAATTATTATAGCTTGTTATTCAAACGAGCTTTCGAAGTTCAGATGGTAGGAGAATATCGAGATGGTACGATATTCTCTTACCATCTCGAATTACTTGTATTTAGATTGCATCTGGGAGAAGAATAAGAAAATAATGTTCTCAGCCTTTGGTTTTGTTCGTCAACGTAGAGATTACTAATAGGATCTCCTTTTAGATATTGAGGACTGCTGAAATAACTGTTTTTTAAGACGCCAGAAAAATAGCGATTTATTGTCTTCACGTTTTGAACATCACTTTGGAAAAATGGCTCTTGTAGAGAAAAGTAAACATAAAGAGAGGAATGAAGGCTGATGATAATGTAAATACAACTGAGAACAAGAAAGAGGAAAAAAAAAAAGAGCTTGAACGAAAAGTATAGGAGAAAAAGAAAGACAAAATAAACAAAGAAAGAAAGAAAACTAATATGGAAAAAGGGTATAAATAAATAGACAGATTGTTAAATTTAAAGAGAGACTGTAACCAACAAGTTTGTATTCGACAACACGCGTACAAAATTTAATCCTTATTTTAAACGCCGTAAGGGAGATCGTTAAAAGAGTATAAATAAAATCTCCTATGAGCTCCCATTTGTACGAAACTGCTTATGTGAGTGGGTGTGTGTGTGTGTGTGCGTCTTCCTATGTCGCGCTGTGACCAATTTTTGCTTCTTTCCGCTTCGAAGCAGATTCCTCATATCTCTAGGTAGCACCATCGGTTAATGGCCGATATTTAGTCACACTTCAGTAAAACTCGACTAGAATGACTCAAATAAAAAGAAAAAAAAAAGAGAGAAACAGCCAGACGCCATGGAATAGCTGGAAGGTCCATGCTGCACACTTCGAAGATGTGCATCAGCTGTCTTCAAATAGGTATGTAGACTTTCTTGATATAAAATGGAAAGATGGTTAATTTATAGAAATACTGAAAATAAGGGATAAACACCCGCTTCCCCTAAATAAGCACACCGCAGGAAAAAAAATCTAGAAACTTTCATATTTATAAAAGAACGAATTTCCTAATTTGAAATGTTAAGGACGAAGCAAAAAAAAAATGAGCTTTTGATTTTCTCCTCCATAAATATGACACATCTCGTGGATTTTGATGAGCTAAATCCAAAATTGAAGTTAACAAGTTTTGCCTACCACCCACAGATTTAGAAAGGAATGCGGGTTACCCTCATTGAACCTTTTAATGAAATTTTAAAGTATTACAATAAAGAGCGTAAAAATATAGAGAACTAATTTTATTTTCATTTGCATTTTTGCTTTTATAACAATCAGGCGTTTCTCAGATCAGTGTTCCAGCATATCTTCGTACCATTTCTCCATGCATTGTGTGTCCAAGGTTACTTGAGGAAAAAAGTCTAATGAGAATTGAAGAAGTGTATATTTAGAGACATATTGCAACCGAAATTTTGGTAGGCTTGTAATAAATTCTCGACTAAGATGCTCTACTGTTGTTTCAAAAAATGTTAGTTTAACATGACTAATGGCACGTGATGAAAGAAAGCAAGCTTACACAGCATCAGAAAAAAAATAATAAGAAATAAAAATCCCGTCTCATCTTTCCATGTCGTGTAATAATTTGCCTTAATTCTTTCTTAAGCTTATTCACACCTACCCACTTCCAGAAAACCAGATGGAACTTTGTTCCAACAATCACTCTTTAGGTGAGAGAAAATTTTCTCATATCTATTCTGTAGCCACCCTTGTACGATGTATACACAATAATTACATAAATAACTTGTTGGTATGAAAAGTCTACTAGGTTTTTTGATTACCTCGAATGGTTCCCATTTAGAATTGAACTGCAAATGCAAGCGTACATATACATGTACTTATTCTTAGTTACCCCTACACAGCTCGTGTATTCACTGTTTCCATGATGAACCACAGCTGGGCCTGAAATTCTTGACACCTTGCTTTCCAGGGTGTTGCATTTTCCAATTTGTGGTGCAAGAACCACCTTCACCTCTATTTGGGACTCTAGTTAATCTATCATTCCATGTATCCCTCCCCCTAAGCTAGCAGTTGTCTGACCCACCTTTTACTGTCTCGATAGCGTCAGCAAATATTCTTGCACTCTTTCTATTTAAGTGTATCTTATTCCTGTAGAAGCAATCTCTTCTGTTAGCAAGCACAGACCGCGCTCAGAAAAATTGTACCCTATGAGCCTTGGCACATTATCTCCAGGACCGAATTGATTGACAGGGCTTTCAATATGTACTCCCTCCTATCGTGGCTGGGCACAATTGCAGACACTCAAATTCAATCCTAATCCGCGACATTTTACCAACATTGCACTGTACTTGTTAAGCAAGCCTTCAGATCTCTTACTCTTAATATCATTAGTGTCAACGTGTACAACAGTACCACCTCTTGTGTCCTTAAAAGATGATAACTGTTCTACAATGTGATCTACTTTTGTCCCCTGGCAGACATCCCCTGGTCCTATTCCACTTATCCTTCTTGCACAACACTTTTCACGTTTCCCTGACAATAGAGTCTTCGACAATCATCTTCTTTGGGACCAGCGCATTCTGCTTTGGAGATTGACGCTGTGTTGCCTGGTGCACAAGTGTGAGCTCTGGCCTTGAGTTGGGTAACTGAGAGCTTGATGGACTCCATTATAATTCCTTCAATGGCATCTATCCTACTCTTCATATTCTCATAAACATCCATCAGAACTCTGAGCTGGCGCTTAATTTCTTCACATTCTCTGCACCGAACACACACACACAAAGGCATCCTCGTTGGCTGTATGATGTCCTGTTCTAGATAGTCGCGAACACTGTACAAGTTGCACATTTTGTTAGGCTGTGATTCATAAGAGAATCGTCCCCTTTTGTTCTCCCTCTGGCCATAGCATTCCCGCTACTTTTTGCGCGCTGCTTTGCTATTGTAGTCTGGGGCACGATTTCCGTTTAAATACAATTTAATTGATCAATTAATTGACAATACTACATTAAACTATTAGATTCCTAAGTGCAGTGATACTTCTTACGCTATCAATTATTAACAAATTATTTAATTTATTATTAACAAATTAAACACAGCTTAATTTGTTAATTAATCAAAAATATGGTAAAAATTTCCAAATAATCCCTTATTCCTTCCCACGAGCTCAAAATTCTTCGACCACGCCACAACTCTTGTAGCATAGCTACGAGAGAGTTAATAACTAAGTCATACAGTTATTTCAAAAACTACTACTTTCATATGGGGTGTTTCTATTACTTTGGCCACCTGCTGTATACACGTATTCTGTCTGATCTACATATATCATAAACATACGTATACCTTACATCTCATCTGTACCTTCACTGTCATATACTCATTTATGTTTAATTGCTTCCCATTTTTCATTTAGACATGGACTCCACTAATCTTTGGCTATATACCGACCATGGACAGCTTCTTGAAATTCCTGTAGGGATGATGGTTGTGTTCCAGTGCCCAGTGGCGTTTCGATATCATTCCTTGTTCTGTAGGATTGAGATTTAATGGCTGTGTGGGCTATTGAGGAAGGAAGTCCCCATCATATTCCTTGAATCAGTCAACGTTCAAGAAATGTTTAATCTCTCAAGAAAGATTTAAGCACAATGATATGATATATTATCCTACTGACAATAAGCATCTCTTGAAGGGATGAATGATCAACATGCCTGTACACATGGTATACAAATACATTTAAATACACTTTAAGGTTTAGGCATTGGTCCACAAAAAGGAGGAAGCTGTGAACTCCCACCACGACTTCCTTTTGCACGTCGCTCGTGCCATTTCAAATTCACCATAGTCCACAGCATGAGTATCTTCCGCTTGTATACAGATCATACTGCTCTGGTTAAGCGATGCAATGCCTAAATCGTTTGGGTTTGTTGTTTCTGGTGATGTGTTGCAGATCAACTTTGAGGATTTCTGAGGCTATACCTGGTGTGGAAATATGTCTAATCGTTTCCAATTTTGTGAGCTGACTGTTCTCATCCTAATCATTATGAGATCCGATACGTCATTTCACTCCTCTTCATATTATCGCAAGTGCTGCAAACATCTGTCTGTAAATTGTGACTGGACGAGAAACCTAAGTTTCTGAACGAAAAACTATAATACCAACTAACTCAGGGATATGGGACGAACTAACTTAGCCACGCTGTGAAAACGTGGCCCATATAAATTCCTCACTGTTCGAATTTTGGTCTTCTCTACGCTGTGTGGTTGACGCTGATTATATTAACTGTGCTGCGTACGAGGGCTTACCAGACTGGATGTGCTTATATAGTGCATGCCTAGTATTTTATATTTATATTATTTTCCAAGAACAATTTATATATAATAACATATAATAATCCAAGTGTAATCACATTATACTCATCCATTACGTTAACGTCATATCCATTATGTTGTGTTATAGAATACAGCTTGCGAATAAATTAAAATTGTTTTGTTGCACTTTTGGGCCATAAATTAAGGTGTGCACCAAGCTAATGCAGCTAGGGAAGAAAGTTAATAATGCAAAGTTTTAAGATACCCAAGCAGTATGTTTAAAAGGCGATGCAAATCCCTGGAGCGGTTACGAGGGAGATAAGAAAAGATGCCACATCGGTAGACGTTGGGTTGTCTGGAAGAAGGGAGATATATGCGAGTACGAGTGCAGTAAATAACGGTCATTAAAGGTGCTTTAATGGAAGAACAATGTACAGACAAGGAGTTAGGAAGGTTCCCCCTCATTCAATGGATGACTTATCTGGAAATGCTTGGAAACCGGTTCTTATAAGGATGCTAGTTTATCAGCGTTTTCTTTTCTGTAAAATGATGTTTACGACTTTTTCACGACTTCCGGCATTCCAGGATGCCAGTGGAGGTTCTTTGTTTGCTTTTCTGGCGAGAACAAACAGCGGAGTGAAAGGATAAAGTGGTGCAAAATCAGCTCGCTTCCGTCTGTTCACTTTTAACAAGTGTTGACAGGTCGAAGCACTTCGTTAACAACTCATCAAGTTAGTTTCAGTATCAAAATATTAGTTAGGACATCCTCCAAAGTGTGATTAAAAACAAAACGATCTAGCTGTGCTAAAAGCTACAAACTTTGGCACTAACGCCAACGTATAGAATTAATCGGTGAATAAGGTGAATTTCTATATAGCTTCAGAAAGGTTGATTCTTTGAAAAAAGGAAATAAACTATATGAAATACAATGGAATTGAAGCCCTTCCCTGAATAGTTTGTTTTCAAGTGGCTCAAACTGCGAAAATCAGAAGGCGCAAGATCAGAACCGTGTAGCTAATGTCGTGGCATTTGAAATTTCAACCTCTTCATGCATCCAGACTTATAATCATACGAGTGTATATAAAAAAAAGTTTCCTTTGTGCAGACAAACACTTCCATGTCATTAATATCCGGACGGCTGCATATCCAAAAATAACCTTCATTTACACGAAAACTAGTAACGTGTGCTGAAATCTTTAACCTTTGTGACCTCTAATTTCCGTGCAAAACTCTCCACCAGTTTTATGTAAATATATTCCGATATTTTCAGTCATTCGGCCTTCAAAGCGGCGACCATTTTACATCTGTTTTTGGGCAATCTCTTTTTCATTCCAAAAGTTCTTTATAGGATTGAGATCAGAAGTCTGGCCAAAATAGTAGTTCAAACTAGTCCAATTTTTCGATGCCCGTGTCCTCAATACAGTACGTTACAATGCGAGCAGTATGACATGGAATGTTGACATGCTGAAAGGTATGGGCCTACCCCGACGCTACCACAACATAAGTAATGCATTTTTGTCCAGGTTTAGACAGACCTCAGCATTCATGGTTTTGTCTAAAACAACCAATGGACGATGAGTGGCTTGCAGACGGTTGCACGACCGTGACAATTCATATTATACAGCATCCCGTCGAACTAGAGAGATTTAGTGCCGTTGAATTGTAACATAGAAACCCATTGTTTATGTGACATGCTATTATCATTCCGGGGTAGAAGTCTGTTGACTCTGTCGATCGCGGAAACTTGTATTCACAATGGTACTACTGTCTCCTCGAAGGCTTACGAGCATATGAAACGTAGAAGCAGTCTTGGAATATACCGAGTTGCTGGTTTGTCGATCTCCGTGTGTTTATTTCTCTCCACCAGTTTCTGAGGATTGTGTCCTCAATATGACGGCATGGCTGTCATCCACAACCAATCATTGTTAAAAGCTCATTATCCTCGGAGATTTTAACCTTCCACTGCCAGCCACAAAGAAGCATTTATGATACATTGTCATTGAACATGTCGGAAATGGGCATTAGTCTTATTAATCTTCCTCTCTCACATGGCGATGCCACCGTACAGTGCATCTTCTCAAACTGTTAAGGAAACCCTGACCATAACAGAGAACTTCCTTCCTTCCGATCCCGATCCCATCGCTGTCATAATATCACTGCAGACACCTAAGGATGAACGTACGCCAACACAATCTACAAAATCTGTCAGGAGAGTATACTATCCAAAATGCATAAACATTGAAAAAGTTACTGCCCTTTTATATCTTTACCCATGGAACTTACTGGCAGAACTTAATATCAATGAAGCTGCTGGCTTTCGAGATGGATTTATTGAATTAAATAAATTCATTGCAAGGTCTGCAATGTCCAAAACATGCATCCTTAGTCCCTATCAAAGCCATGATGGAATGACCTCCTGACTAAGGCCTTCAGGAAAAAATAGGCAGCTCATGCCTCCTACAAGAGGTCGCCTTCACAAGAGTCATATGCCAAATTTTCCAAAGCAAGGTTGGATTTCCAGAAGAGTAAACAATCAGCTATTGGCAATTTCAAATTTCATGAACGGACGGCTATCCAGGAGAAAACGTGTGTGGTCCACAAGTCATACTTGAATCCCTTCCCCCCACGTCTTTAGATGTCCAGTAATGATGTGAACATATACTGCGTTTAAGAGATATTACTGTGCCCGAAGCATATCCTTGGAACAAAGCGCTTAACGTTTCTTCACCTACTAGTAATATTGAAATTTCCGAAGAACAGCTAATAAAAAGAATAAATTCACTACCTGACAAGTCCATCACAGGAATTGACACAATACCTCTTTTTAGTCTAAAAATTGCCTCCTATTTCATTAGCAGAGAACTCACTCACCTCTACAACAAAGTACTCAAACATGCGCAGGTTCCACTTATGGATCAAGTCCCAGCGTGTCTGTCGTGTGCTGATGATATTGTGCGTTACTTGCCATGCAAACGCCGTGTTGGTGATTCACCAGCAAAACAAATCTCCTCAGAAACTGTAAACAGTTACCTAAATACATTCTGTGAGTATTCCAAATTTTTTGGCCTTTCAGTTAATCCGGCTATCTCACCTTTACTCCAAATTCGGATGATTTCTGCTTATACTGCATCTTTCTTACTTCCGGAATTAACAAGAAATGTTCTGACTCCCACAGAGAGTGTCAAATTCCTAAGCGTAATCCTTGATGTAAACTTCACCTATAAACAACAAATCCAAGCTCAATATTCCAAAGCCTTGAGAGCCTTTTGGGGAATGAAAATAGATTCGTGCAAAACGCACAATAAACAATCAGGAAATACCTCGCAACGTACTTCAGTAGTGTGTCCTCCCATGCTTGTCTGCTGCACCTTCCACCAGCCTCAGGAAATTATGGGGTCTCGAATTCTGGGTGCTGAAATGTGCCAACTTTTGGTCTCACCAGATCTACACGACATCTAAACTCCACAAAGCCCATGTGCTAAAACTAAAGGCATTCCTTGATCTATGCTCATCTAAGCATGATCAAATCAACATCTGGAACACGGTTGTGTCTGACAAGTGGCGTTTCAGTAGGATGCGACCAACTGTCAACTGATGGACATCCGGACATTAATGGTAGAGCAGTATATATAAATATAACTGAGCAAATCTAAAAAATTCGTTTGTTCTGATTTTTACACAACATTAATATTTAGAAATGCTGTCAGCCTGTAGATGGCAACTCATTTAACAAAAATGTTCCAGAATCATTTTAAAACAAGGCATGTATGAAAGGTTGAATTCTACAAAAGGAAGATTGTCAGAGGAGTTACCAAGTGCTCATCAAGACGGTATAACCAATCAAGATAGAATCAATGTTGGCTTCACGATTGGGATTTGTAAAGATTATTTTCACCTTTTAACCTAGTTTAGATGCGCTAGTATTTATTCCTTTATCCCATGATCAGATCTTTCGCTTCTGCTCTCTCTTTCAAGCATTGTGTGAGGCTGTTTGCTCTCTCTGGATGTATGTATGCTTGTATGTCGTTGGCAAGAATCTATTATGGCTGTTCCGAATAGGATTCCATTCCTTCACTGTGATGCGCCC
The DNA here is from genome assembly GCF_048544385.1 of Mastigoproctus giganteus. Taxonomy (NCBI): domain Eukaryota; kingdom Metazoa; phylum Arthropoda; class Arachnida; order Uropygi; family Thelyphonidae; genus Mastigoproctus; species Mastigoproctus giganteus. The sequence goes on from NC_143583.1 coordinate 39,132,801, forward strand.
TGTATGAAGACGGCACGATGGTATTAATAATAGAAATCCGCACGCACAAACACGCTCGCGAACGCACACGCACGCACTCACGCATAAACACGCACATCAATCAAAGCAGAAAGACTAAAAATTAAAATAAGAATTTATATTATTTATTAATGAAGTTTATTATTAATATTAATGAATATTAAAAATGGTTAACAAAGCCGTATAAATTTCTACGTTGCAATGTAGGAGTAGTGTAGTGGTTATGATTCCTGCCATTCGTTTTGGAGGTTGTCAGAGATCTGAATTCAGTTTTGTTTCCCACAGAAGGAATTTCTTAAGCTGTTTTCGGATGTTTGAATATTTTAGTTTCAAGCGAAGGTGCAGTGTTCTTTAATAGAATTTATTCCCTGTCAAAACTAAAATGAACTTGGTCCAGTTATGTTCCAAGCATGAATTCAACATTGAAAAATTAATATTTTGTTGGTGCTGCAACTAATTATTCAGAGTAAATATCTTGTCCTAGTCAGTTTGTGAATAAATGGAAGTCACTGACGACCTGGTCTGGTCAATACAACTGAAAAAAATAAAATACTGTATTTTGTTTGTAGTGACATGTACTTATAGTTAAGACATTTGGAAGGAATTATGACGCAGCTAATCATGCCATATTAAATTAGGGCGAGACATACTGTATAATGTGAACTTAAAATTGAAAACGAAAAAAGGTTAACAGTTATGAGTAGTACAGTCTGAACAAACACTAAACAGTTTTGTTTCGTCTACACGGCGATTAGTTCACATTTGGACTCGACATATAGATTCGAATACCAAGCTCCCGATGGCTGGTATGAGGTGAACAGGAACACCCAGGATTTAAGACATCTTATCAACAGAATTATTTTTGACCCTGACCTCTGTGGCCACCTGGGAGCATTAAAGGTGGGTAACAGGAACAATTTGAAACGGGGTTGGTACGGATGGATGTGCTTGGCGTATAACTGTACTTCTTGTTGTTGCTTATCTATTCACACTCTATATTCAGCTTGCCAAAATATTCTACAGTAGTATTTTAAGTGTGGGTTTCTTGGGGTAGGTGAGTTGAGTCTTTATTTCTTGAGCGTTCTAAGGCTTTCCTGGAATACTGTTGAGTTATTACAAAATCCAGTATTTGAACCAATCAAGACTTTAAGTTGGCATTCCGCAGAAGTGACCGACATCAGTAGGGCATAAAATGCTGTCAGAGAGACACATCTTATCACGTATTGAGTAATTACTGTTGGATGATTAATTCCTGTTTCGCTGTCCATAGGGCAACAGCTTTTTGGTCGTTAGGGTGACCGAAGACCATATTTCTGACGAGTAGAATAGTGGTGGGTAGAAAATAGTTCTGATGTATTTCTTAATGATTTCAGGATCTTGAATATGCAGAAGATTTTGTTTTGTTGTCCAACGCAGGCTAGAGGCTAATGAGACTAGTTTATTCAGCTATGTATTAAAACGGAGTTTAGGGTCCGTAGCCGAGTGGTCAGGATCGGGAGTGCAGTAGCACACGCTCTTTGAGTAGACCGGGGTTCAAGCCCCTGACTGCTGAATACGGTCGATCTGCCAACCCGCACTGGACCAGCGTGGCAGATTATGGTCCATTTCCCTCAGCATGAATTGTTGAGGAGGCTTCCACCCTGCAGTGGGTTGATAATGGCTGCACTTTTTTTTTACTTTTATTACACTAGTCATAATGCGTAATTAAAACAGGGATTTGTGGTTTTACCGAAAGGATTTTGGACTCAATTTCAGGCGGGGAAAGGTCCGGATGAATTTTGTCCCTTCCTCCACTCCCTTTGAGCGACCCTGTTGAAAAGTGTAGCGCTTACTGCACGCTGCTATGGTTTTTTTCATTCTCTGCTTAACCATTAAAAGTTCATCTCTTTCGAAGGGGCGTTCCAATACTTTTCAGAAGATAGTGTATATACCTTTCCCTCACTGTTTTTAAAACTTGTCCAATATAGACGTACACGCTCGTTTTAGAATCTCTAGTTACGTCTTTCTTAGTATTTGGGCGCCTGCTCGGCTGACCAATATTTACCTACCCCTGTTTTCCCGTTCCTGAAATATATATATATATATTTTTTTTTGCAGCTAATCCCAATCATAAATTTTTCTTGGTTATTGGACTGTGTATATTGACATGTTCTAGCTGAAGGCAAATTTAATATTTTCGGGTTTCTACTCTATAAACTAAGGTATTTTTAAAGTTCATAGTTCATGTTTATCGCTGAATCGATATTGAATGGAATACTTTGGTCTGCGTCTACCACCAGCTATTTTTTCTTTATTCCCCCCCATCGGTTTCGTTGTTGACAGAGGTAAATGACGAATGCAATTTCCTACCAATAGCGAAGGAGACATTTATCACAAGCAAGCAAGTAACACGAGTTAGCTCGATCCAGACTTGGGTTTTTACTTCTTTTATGGTAAACTTCTTCAGCGAGTGTTCAATCGGTTAACTGAAGCAAAGCAACGAGCCGGTAGAAGCGGTCGGAGATTAATTAGATTGACGATAGCCGTCACACAACTAACCTTTAATTTCAAAGAGAAAGACAGAAGAAAGCAATAGTTGTAGGGATAATGCAAATCAGTTAGTTCGATAAGAATGCGGGCGTTAAGTTTAGAAACTTGGTTATTCCATTAGTATCGACGAGTACGATGTTAGTTAACACATCACAGTTTGGCACGCTTGAGTCAGTGAAGCAATTTTAAAGGTTAATGATACCAGGAGGCGTATTTCTACGTCTCGAAAAAAAAGGCTAAGTGAGCCAGAATGCGCGTTGATTTGTTGTTTCAAAATTTTCTACAAAAACAACGAAGTGTTTTTGTTGAATATTTAGAAGGGAGTTGGGCGTTTAAATACGACCGTCAGAACAGCTAAGGTCTGCCGGGTGGCCTTAGCTGCCTTTTTTCGTGTACTGTGCGAAAACAAGTCCATTAACTTCCTTCTGTTCCGATGAAAATCGGACCATTTTCAAATAATTTAGAAAAACAGTGGGTACTGAAGAGAGGAGAAGAATTTCCATTTCTTCTTGTAGTATGGCAGATTCCCAATTGTAGTAGGGGTGAGGTTGTTGGAAAAATTATGGTAATTCGGACTGTTAATTCAGACCGTTATTAATCCAATTATAACACTATTATTTACAATAATAGTGTTATAATTGGAGTTGTTTTTCCGATAGACGGACGCATATTTAATGGGGAAACACAGCCTAGAATTGTAAATTTAGTATCATATTGAGCTAATAACATTTGATAGAAAGCTGCAGATCGAAGAGAGCTAAGCAAATGCAAAAATAAAGCGCTGCATGCACAATTTGGGAACTGAAATAGCGACAGTCGGTAAACCGACTTTACGACTGAACGTCAGCTCCACTTGATGATATAAGACAGAAATCTTGGAAGTCGGCGAATTACTCTGCAAACATAAACAGTTTGAGAAGTTGACCGTTTCGGCTTAAATATCTTTACAAAATGCAACGAAATACTCTACCTGTCAAACTGTCTTTCATATCAGCAGCTTGAAAGTTTAATTTGTGGTATTTCCTCTCTCTCTTTTAATCTTTCTTCTTCCTTAGTTTTTTTTTTCGGTCCTTTTTTTATTTTCTGTTCCTACTATAGTTTTTTTTTCTGGGCGCTTTCGTGTGCATAAAGCACCTATCGTCTCCAGCATGTCCGAACACATATAATAACTCGACTCTCAGTAAACACATATTTTTGAAATTTAATTTTAAATTTGGCTCTTTTAGAAAGGTTTTTCGAGCCATTCTAAATTTCATTAAATTCGTATCTTACCGATAATATTGGGAGGGTGCGCCACCGGTGGTTTCCCACAACTGCGCCATAAGCACTCTTGTGAAGTATATATAACTCTGTAGAAGTCAGACAAAAGTATTGTGTGTTGTTTATGAGAAGTATTATGTTGGATTCTGTTGTTGTGGTCTAGCTTTTGACAGCAGAACCCCAAGTTGCCCGTACACACCGCTAGGAAGTAAACCAGGCTGCCTATTATTCTCTGGAAGGTCCTGTCACCTAATTACCTGAGCATTCATTGACAGCACCTATAAAAAAAACAGATAAAGATTGGGGAAATATGAAAGTCAAGTAGGGGGGAATAGTAAGAAATATTGAGGTGTAGAGGAAGGCATCCTCAAAATTATTCGGTGGAGTAAACTCCGCTAGGCGAGTGGGGGAAGGGAATGGGAGTCAAAAGATACCAGACAAGAGAGTCTGGTATTGATTGCCACTTGGCACATAAATCATGGTCAAGAGGCAAGGTCCTTTTCTGTGGTTTAGCCATGTCCAAGTAACTGTCACAATTGAAGATGTGCAGGTCACATTTGGGAAACCAAGTCCCTTCAGTGGCTTAGTTGTGTCTAGGTATTTGTCATGGTCGAGAGGCAAGGTATTAATCTGTGGTTTAGTCATGTCCAAGTAACTGTTTCAATTGAAGATGTGCAGGTCACAGTTGGGAGACCAAGTCCCCTCAATGGTTTAGTCATGTCCAGTTATTTTCCACAAAATAACTGGAGGTTCTCAGTATGTGTCTTGCTTAGGGGTTTTAGTCACATCAAGGTATTTAAACGCATCCTGGTGTTTGTCACAATTGCTAGGTCTCAATATCAGAAGTTGGGTGTATATTATTCACTATTCAGTGATTGCTCATCCGCATGAATGTTCCTAGGATGGTTGATAGGATTGTTTCTTCGTCTTGCATATTAGGCACACAATCATCAAAATGATTGTGTGCCTATTTCAGAAATTCCGAATGTAAAATTTCAGGACAGATTCTCCCTTATTTTAATATTTCTGCGCCGTCATATTAATGAAAAACAGATAGCTCTTTCTGAAATAAGGATATGGCATGGGTAAGTGTCAACTGAGGGTTGTGAACAGAATTTCGTTTCCATTTTCTTCAGTTGGCAGACTGTGATTGTTAAAAGGACTCTATTTGTTCTTTTCTGAATACATCCCGAATTTCTCATCATCCAGGTCTAGTCTATTATTACTTCTCATTTCTTAGGTTTACTTTGTGGATAACTGCTTGCTCATATTTTCATCTTCACGTCTAAGGAGGAACTGATGAAGTTTTAAGAAATACAGTTAGTGTTAAAAACTGCCATTTCATTACTTGTAGAAGGATAAAAACGTTTTCATAATTATAAAAGTTTCTTTCTCTGATGCACACAGTTCATTATCGCTTTCTAGTTCCATAAATAACTATTTTCTATTCGTCAGATATTCATTTTCGATACATCAAAGGACTACAGGTATTACATTATTTTCGTAGCTGGTAAAGTTCCATCCCATTAGTCTTTTATCCATTCTGCTCTGTACAGGATAACGTACCAGCCAGTAATCTTCAGCGCCTCTCTTGTGAGAAACATTTGTTCATTATCGCATCTGTGCACTGCGGACTATTACACCATCCTCCACATATAGTATTCTTTCTGCTTCGTGTTCAGCCGGTCAAGGAAAATATCTATTTACTAAAGAAAACGCTTGTACCGTCCCGAGATTCATTTTTTCGGATTCCGTTCTTATAATATTATGTGCGGTCAAACTTATCCAGCGGTGGAACATATACAATTCTTATTTCTTCTTCTTCTCAAATATACTGGCAATTGTTATAATGTTTAACATTAATCATTCATCGACAGAATTATTTATTATAAAATAACTAATCTGTTGTTATTTATTAGAAATAAAGAATATAATTAACGCTGTTATTCATTAGTAAGGTAGTACGGTGTTAAATTATCATTTAAAAGTTATAAATATGAAGATTATGCTGAAATACTTTCCTGTTAACAAATTCGATGTCTTTCTCTTTCAGGAGAAAGAGAGAGGGAATCGAAATACATTACAGTGAAGAATTCAAATTCGGGGCAAAATGCGAAATCCAACCCGTTGGAATTCCCATTTAGCCTCGAATTTGTATTCTTCACTGGAATGTATAACCGCTTCCTTTCTAACCATTAAAAACCTTTGAGATGGATGCTTTTGAGAAAGTTTTTCAAGAAAAATACATATATTTTCAGATTAATTTCTAATGACCAAAATTAATTTGTTAACAGTTATTTATTAGCAGAAATGGTAAAGAGAATTTTGATAACTATTACTTGCATCAGAGGCGACATTACAAGCCACCCCAGAATGCTTTTCCGCAGGGTCCAACGTGACTTTAATATCCATACCAAACCAGACGTCGGGTCCCCTAACTCCATGTACTCCTTCACTGTGGCGAACCTGGAGGTATGGTAGTTTTACCACGGAATTATTCCCATTTATACATAAATTGGCCAAATCAAAAGGCTATCGGACTTTGAAAAACGTCTTATCATGGGTTTAGCAGAAGCAACGATTCAAGAAACGAAAAACTTTCTCAAAAACATCCATCTCAAAGGTTTTTAATGGTTGGAAAGGAAGCGGTTATTCCACAACTCAAAGGGATAAATGTGGCAGAAAAACAATATTTCAAGAGCGAAGCCGCCATGCTCTAAGGAGGACTGTATGGAAAAACAGAACATCTAGTCTGCAGCAAATAACATCTGAATTCAACCAAACACGGAACTGCCCTGTTTCAACCCGTACCGCATGCAGGGAATCGAAGAAATTGTGTATTGGCAGTAAAAATAGAAAAATAGAAATCTACTCTTCCTCAGAGAAAAATAGAAATATTCCCTTGCAGTAGTGCTGAGAACGTCGTGATCGGACAGTGGAACAATAGAAGAAAGTCGTGTGGTTAGACGAAGCAAGACACACTTTGTATTGCATTGATGGTAGACAGAGTGTGGCGAGAACCTCATGAAGCGATTGACCTTGCATACCTTGTTAAGACGACCCAAGCATTGGGAGTTAATGTCATAGTATGAGGAATGTTTTGATGACACACAGACTGGGTCACGGTGATACCGGTGGGAGGTCGAATGTCATTCAGGGAGTACCTGAATTTTGTATTAGATGTACTGCACCCTGCAATGTTACACTTTTATCCCGAAAGTAATGGCCGCTTTATGGATGGCAAAACAATAGCGCATCGTGCCAGAATGGTTTGGAGAACATGACAAGGATTTCCACTGTCTTCCTTGGTCCATAAATTCGTCTGATCCCAGTTCTATTGAGAATGTGTGGGATATGCTGGAAAGAACTATTTGGCAGTGAATTCTTTTTTCTTTAACTTCGTCGCACTTGCTGTTATTCGAAACAAAGGAGGCTCGATTAAATACTGGAATAAAGGTTCGTGTTTTTTTGGCCAATTTGTATAATTTACAGTTTAGTACCTTATCAACAACACCGTATAAAATAAAGTTCGGAAAACGGTCGATCACAGTGCAAAGAAATAAAAATATAATTTTCTGGAGAACATCAGTGCCAGAAATTCATAGCCAAATTGTTTCATTTAGTTCTTAAGTTTGCTTAAAATTTTTATCTATCTACTTACCTAACAAGGTTTTTATAATACTTCTTACAAACAGCGCTTTTTAATATCCACAAATAAAACTTAAAAACTGTACAATAACAAATACGTTAATTGAATACGCAACAGCCGGTCACAGAACACACTCTTCATAGAATATGATTGGGTGGTGTACCGATTCTAACCTCTCAATAATTACCAAACCATTGCAGTGTTATGATTTTACTCAGGCACAACCATATAGAACGAAGGGGTTTACATCTAACAATTTTCGACCAGATTAAAGAGACAATATTAAAGAGACACTCCTCTGACATTTATTGGAATAGTGAAACCTTCAACGGTTTTTGATCAGGTTGACTATCTTTTTTTGTAGGATATGCTAGAGATACATATAAACTTATGGCAGTCGATTCTGAGTTGATATTTGATTAATTATTTGAAGTGCAGAGTTGGGGAATAGCCTATCCATTTGTTGGTTGTTGTTGTTGTTGTTGTTGCTGTTTGGGTGTTTAGGTGCATCAGAACCTTAGGTCAGTTTGCCCTATACATAATATGTCTGTAAAATACGTATGTTCTGCGGTCGATTTGCTATTTGCTGGACGAAAAACCTAAGTTTACAGGGAGGAACCATGCTACTTTCGCCTGAAGCGTCATGAAAAGACCTGAGTTGGTGGAGGTCGGTGATTATAACAACTGTGTTACCCACGAGGGGTCCATTGGTTGGAACCTGTTCAGTTTAGATATTCACAGTTGCCTGATTCGCGTGTTCTAACACGATGGCGCTTCAGTGAATGTGGTTGCGATATTAGGAGAAACTGCCACTTCCGAGAGTAATTTGCACAGCAGGGATATAATGGCCTGTTTTATGAGTAGATGCAAGCGACTGAGCTTGAGGTTCTGGTACATTTGGTGTCTGGATATTGTGAATGGAAATCCTAATTTCAGGTTTAGTCATCTGAGGATGCAGTACTCAAGAGTGGAATTTTTATATGTTGCTTGTGGGACTCCTGTATTGGGTAGACATCGCTGTATGTTAAGGTAATGATCGCTCTGTTGCATTTTGTGATTGTTTCTTGGTTGATTAGCGATTAGGCGCTCTGATTTTCTTTCGCCACATGCTTAATGGTAGGAAAAGGAGAGATTTTTCTCAAAGATTATGCCCAGATCTTTGTGAGAGTCCAATTTTGGTATTGGAGTGTATTGAATGAGGATATCTACTGGTTTAGGCTTTTTTTAATTGTAGGTAATTTTAGGCAGAATTCTTTACGTTATTGAATAAGTTGAGTGTTTGGTGGTAGTGGACCAGGGTTGCTACTAATTAATTGGCATCCTGATTAATTTTTTGTGTATCATCACTAGGCCTTGAAGTAATAAAGAGTTTTAAATCATCAGCATATGAGATTATGTTAGGAGTGATTTGAAATAAAGGCTGTAGTGTGGCTGCGAAGATAATCGTTGATAGGACTCCTCCATAGGGCTCATAAACTAGTTGCATTATATCCTACAAATTTCAGCACAAGGACCTGCGTAAACCGATTTAACATATCTTTTATATTGCGGCACATAGAACTGCAGAGTGCGGCATAAGGAACTGCATCGTAATCGATTACTACCTGTTATCAATAAGCGCAACAAAATTAACTATACATCCTACAGACAGAGCACTATAAGCTGCATCCATATAATGATACATATATTACCATCAATTCACAACACCATGAAATGTGAGTTGAAGGAACTATAATCTATCATGCATTCTTGTGCATTCATCGCCAGATATAATGATTTGCTCCATATCCATTCAGAAATTTGCTTCTTCACTTTCCAATGGTGTTTCCTACAAAATTCTTGTGCCATTCAACTTTTTAGCTAGCCTAGGCAATCCTTAGTAACCAAGCTAAGCTGTTTGTTTTTGTAAATTAATTGTTCTATTTTCCCGGAAGTTTCGGGAAGTTGTACAAATGTAAACCCCTGGCTTTTTGGCCGTGAAGGGCATTAAAGATTATCTCTCTCTCTCTCTCTCTCTCTTTAGGAAGCTTCCAAATATTCTTCCATTTCAGCTCACCTATACACCGGCTGGGACCACTACATATCAATGTCTCCCGACGCAATATGTATGCATATTTTATTCCTGAAATCCAATTCTCCAAAGTCCGAACACAGTTCGTATGTGCATATTTTATTTCTTGAAATGGCGTAAAAACGCCGCAAGACAAGCATCTTATCTTTTAACTCAGAATTTTACCACGCATCCACTTGTCCTGCATAAACTACATTCCGTTTTGAGTTTTCAACTATTACGATTTATCTAGCTAGCTACGTAAATAGAACTTCCTCGTTTTCATTACCGACGTACAGATACTTATCATCGTACACTCTGAAGCTGCAATAGTACTCCTCTTCTCTTCTTCTTTTGAAATTTTCAACTGTCATACTCTAAAATGACTTGAATGCCTTTTCTGTTTCAATACACGCTCTTCTTTTTATCCTCTTCCCATGTGCTAATTTCTTTAGTTGAGTATTGAAATGCCATGCTAAGATCTGCATACTCAATGCAATGGAAAGCAATGTGGCACCATGTTTCCCAATCTCCACAATGACACTTGTCATTGTGGAGTTGGTTCAAAAAGTCGATTTGGTTCAAACCCTTTAATTTCTTTATATAGTATTCCATATACTCTAGGCAGAAATTTTCTTGTTGTTTTCCCTTTCCACACTGTTTATCCAACTTTCTTGCCATATGTTGACTAACTCATTCCAAATCTGTTTCTTTTCCTGTATTTGTAAGCCATTTTATAAATGGCTTACAATTTAACCAAAGAAGCAGGATTTTGTCTTTATTGAAAAGCTAAGTGAGCATATAATGATTTGAATAGCTCATTTCAGTATATGCATAATATGAGATGATTCGTTATACCGCGGTTTCAAATATAACACTGGCATAATCATCTTCTCGTTTTTTTTGTTAATGCATTTTATGGAAGAACACTACATGGAAGAATAGAAACAGAGAAGAACCACCTACTGCGGCAGTTTCAAAAATCAGTTTAACGCCATCTGGGGGAGGGCACCGCGAATGAATGTTCTTGTTAACAAATTCAGATACTCAAATTGAAGGGGGGGACATATTGGAAACATAATCAAAAGGGTGCAACACAGCATAAAGTTTGGAAATAACGTTGCGGTATTTCAATTACAGAGAAATTTTTATAAACCACAGCACTTATCCGAGTAGACTAATTATTATGCATTGTCACTTTCTTTCTTGTTTCGCCTCAACTGCAGCTGCAAGAAAAATGTGTTGATGGAACGCTAATGACAACATACGAGAAACTGGCAGAGGTAAGTATTTAACTCTGAGAGAAGCCAGCTATCGTATTTCTCAATCACAGCAAATTCAGTCTATCTAGAATAAATTTTTGTAAACAATAGAATGTAGCATTTCTTTTTTTATTTTGATGATGAGTTCCAAACAAGAAAGGTATTGTAATCTAGTATTGTGTGTGCACTAATGGTAAAACAGAAGATATTTGTTGAGTTGGACAACAATTCTTGCAGACTGTAATTTTCGGGAAACTCCATCGAAAATTATCCAAAGAAAGGAAGAAAGAAATGTGGAAGAGAAAAAGTTAGTTCGGTGGATATGGAGTTAAACTGCCAATGGATGTTGACTACATTATCCTCCAAAAATTTTGAACACAAGTCGATTTCACATTGATATCACTGCGACTACAATAGCATGCCGGTGCGTCTTTGGCTGCTCTGAAACACTCCATCCTCCTGGGCAGGCTCTTCACCAAAGAATGAATCACTGCAGCGGGTATAGTGTTCTATTTATTCTACACAACAGTGATCAGTTGAGCTGCCAATGTGGAACGTGTTGGCATAGTCCTCATCCCTATGTTACAGTTCATTCTGTATCGTTCAGATTGGACTCTGTGACAGCGTTTCGAACTTTTACACATTCATATCCGTCAGCTATATTCAAACAGCACTGGAGGTAGGTAATGGGCATTGTCTTGTTGAGTATAGGTATGGTATAGGTATACCATGTCCTGTTGAGTGTCGTTGCTGTTCTCCTGTACCAAAGACCTATCATATCATAGAGAGCACATAGAATTGTTCAAAATGTTAAGGAGGTAGGCATCGCCGTTTATGGTTTTTTGTACATCCACCCAAGATCCTTAACTATACCATGATAAACAGCACTACATCATACCCACACCTCCTTCTAACTTCACTCTTGATTCTTGTACTCTAGCACTACCAATGGATATTGACTTTCTCCAGGCATCTCCACAACTACACTCGCCCATCTGATCGAAAAGGGTTTGTTATCATTATTACTGGTGGGTAACCCTATTCCCTCCACCTGAGATCGTCCAACCCCGATTGAAGAGGACTGTAGAAATTACTCCAGTCGTCGACGGGATTCGGATCCAGACCCCTCCAAACTAGTGACAAGTGGTGAAACCACTGTACTGTCAAGGAGGATGTTTAAAATGGGTCTAGTGAGATCCGTCACTTCATAAAACCGATTTCCAATGCTTTATGGGCCAAATAAGGCATTCTTTGTACCACTCAAGGCGGGACCGCTGATTGTTGTTTATGACGTTTGGCTTATGTAGCGCCGTTGCGCCCCCATGGAAACTCACTCACTACGTGTGGAGCTCCTCACGCAGTGAATTCGTATAGATCTGAGCACCGGTTGAAGCCTTAAACACTTCGTTGATATTTTTCAGGACGTCTGATTGTCGTACTACCTTTCTGAGTTCCTCCTATTTTCGCGGTTGGCACAATGGTTACAACCACAGTCTTCGCACTCCGGGTGGAAAAGGTCTGAGTTTGAATGACGTGGGGAATTTAATCGGACATTTTTTTTTTAGACCGCTCTCTTGGAGAAGAAGCACTGATTAGTCGTTCTCAAGCGCAGATTGAATGGTTTTTACTATGGGATACTCTTGGTTTTCGTCCGCCTAACTGCAAACCGATTAAAGAACACAAAATTACAGACAGAACACACTAGCGCCTCATAGTCTTATTTGCTTTGGCACTTAACGCACATGCGCATACACAATACCTTATGATTGCGTGGAGTGAGCTTCGGTTGTATTTCTGTGAGTGTTGATGGATAGTGACGTTTATACAATTCCATTTCGTGATAGCATCACCAACGGTCACTTTGGATAGTATAGGCTGTCCTACAGCAACGACACTCCTCTCGAAACCAGCTCTACATACTGTGATGAGATCAACTAACTTGTATGGCTCGTTTGCTTTCCTTTGTATATCTTCTGATTCTCTTGTTTATCCGAGAAGGTTCAATGACCTATGAAAACAGCAGTGTCCTGGTACTTTGCGACGACTCTTCGATGTTCCAGGCGACTGTACGTAACTGACCAACCCTAAAATCTATAAAATTAAAATAACGACACCCTCAGGACAAGGCAAAGTATGTATTCTGCTTCAGTGAGACCAAAGCAGAAGTCCAAGGGAACCATAGATATCGGAAAAAGTACCAAAGGATGTCACCAAGTAGAACATTGGTACATGATTGGTTTAAGAAATTTTGGAGACTGGAAATGTCTCACGGTGGCCAAAATCCAGCTGTGAAATTGCCGAAGACGTGAAATAGTTCCGAGAATCATTTGTGTGCAGTTCTAATAAATTAGTACTCAGATTCCGCGCTCAATGGTGCATAAGAGGCTAGCTCGAGACAACATGCATACCATCAATAAAAAAAAAATTACCTACAGATTCTGCAGAATCATATTGTTCCTCAATTGTCTAACCTCGATGAAATGATTTTTCCAGCTAAATGGTGCTTCCTCACATTGGGAAGGAGGTGCGAAATTAACTTGATGCAACGTTTCCAGGTCGTTGGATCGTTTGAAGGGATCCAATATTTTAGCCTCCCCTCTCTCTTTACATAATGCCACTTGATTACTTCCTATGCAGATATATCAGGGATACTAGTCCCAAAGGAAGGTATACAAAATATGGGAACTACAGGAACTGATGCTTTTGCAACAATCGATTGAAGCATGATCGGACGATAAGAGTGTTAGAGTACCACCGAGATATTCCCAGGACGACAAGAGGGGCTCATTCGAGGTGGACTAATGATGGAAATCATAGAAAATATAATGTAAGATATACTCTTCGAAATGAAGAAAGATCCATGTGTGTTCTGAAAAATGACAATAAAAGTTTAATTCTGGAGTTTAATGCTACAGAAATTCTGGAGTTATGCATAAACGAGGGGAGAGGAGCGAAAAGTGGTTTAAGACGAAAAAGAAAAAAGACAGATGTTGCGATTCGATCTCAGATGAAATTTTTCACGCAGTGTAAATTGGCTGCTAGGAAGGGACATAGTGTTCCTGTCCATAAATCCATCTATACAAGACGGTGGTTAGGCTTCTTTGGGATCTTGTATTTAGGGCTGGATACAGCACCTTCGCCCTCGTGGACAACACAGTTCGAATCCTGTCAATGACGGGAGAATTTTTATGGGTATTTTTCAAAACGAAGCTGAGTTATTCGGTCTCAGGCGAGGGCAGCATGGGTTTTCTCCCAGAAACTCGGGTTTTTAACTATCAAACAGAAAACAAATCTCAGAACTCACGCAATTTACAGACTAAAAGTTGAAATGGTTTCATATGGATTCTGATTAAAAAATTCAACAACAGCCAACCGACAACACCTTAAAAAGTTACAGAACTTCAGGTGAGGGTAGAGAGAAGGGCGAGCAGATTACTAATGACAACAAGTCGATGCACGTATGAAGAACCGCTTTGAAAGTGTGGTTTGTGGATTTTGACAGCTAGACGTCTAGGGAAGATCTGTAAAAGTTCGCTTCCTTGTTTATTTAGATCTACTAATACTAATACTTTGAACACAAAATCTCGTTAATATACGACTCCTTATTTAATTTTACTTTTATATGATGATGCTGAATTAAAAATTCATTTAAAATAGAATAAAAATCTTAATTAAATAAAAGTAAACGAATGAACTGTTTTCTTTTCTTTTTTTATCATGGCGAAAAAAAGAAGAAAACACGCTCGTGATTAAGATCTAAATGCATCCAAAGGCCACTAATGTACATTTAGAACTGAGAGACAGAAGAGAAAAGTAATTTCATTATGATATTATGGGCGTGTGAGACCGAACATGTCAAGCTCCTCATCTTCCTGAATGCATTATTTATGGTCACATCGAGGCAAAGTGTTATTTAAGATCCCAAAATACACTTAATTTTTTGTCCGAAGTTTGTTTCCCAGGTAATAATTTCTTTTCACATGAATTATTCAGGGAATGTCTACGAATGGCAAGTAATGGTTATTCATGATTGAGAAGGTTTAAATTTACGAAGAAATCCAGTCCAGTAATATATATATGAAGATGATATTTAAAATAAAATAAACTGGCCGTTTCAAGTATATAGGGTGTTCCAAAAATTTACAGGGGAACGTTTGATAAAAGGGCCAGAAGTGTGCAGAGTAAAACGTTTGTAAGAATGTTGTTATGTTGAAAGTGTTCTTCCTGGCCATTTTGCCACTAGGAAGCAACGATCACCAGGAAAGCTACTTCCCGGTACCTATCCTAACCATGATGAGACAGTCCTTTACTTCTCGTACTGTTTTATTCAAAGAATAGACTGAAAATATTTAATAAATCCAATATATAATAGATCAATTCGAAAAATAGACTGCATTCATTAGAGGCAGGACCACGTTGTATAAAAAAAGACCATGAAAATTCATTCTGTTGACACGGAATTCGAATTAGGCCTTTGCCACATGATGTTGAAGGACAGTGATTACAACTGCTGTAAACTAACTGTCACGGACCTTTACAAAAAAATGCTGAAGCTATTAAAATTAATTCTCTCTTCCCCCTTGAGAAACTTTATGCAACATTTCCGTACAAGAAATCCGGTTTATTAGTTTCATCAAAATAGACAGTGTCTGCCACTAGAATAAACGGTATTCTTAGGTGATTGAAATCTTTGGAAATTTAAGTGGGCAACTGGATTTGTATACCTTGCCATGAGAACAGTATGAAAAGAGGCAAAGATGTATAGAAAAATCATTCTATAGGTGAATTCAAAGGCAAAAGAAAAGTTAAATATTTATTAATGACCACGTAATAAACGTTTAATTGAGTCTTCTCTGGCCAGTTTGCCTGTTTTGCTGAAAGAATGCTGAAGTTAATAAAATTCTCTCCCCTTGGGAATCTTTAAGCAATATTTCCATACAAGATAAAAACTCGTGTTGCTGGAGAAACCTTGCTATCTAAGCCCGAGACCGACTAACTCTGCCATGGAGTAAAAAAAAAGCCAAAAAAGTTCCTCGCGTAGTTGACAGGATTCGAACCAGGGCCTTTTCCACCTGAAGTGGTGAGGACGATGATTGCAGAAAACTTTCCGCTTTGGAAAGTTTCACTATACGTTGTTTTTAATAAAACTTACTTTCAGCAGAATGGTACTTTTGCAAAATTTAAATTACAGCCATAATCTGAGATATCAAGGAAAAATTGTACAAGGAAAAATTGTACACAAAAGATTGATAGAATTCAAGGAATTCTATCAATCTTTTCTGGAAGAACACTATTTTAAATTCAATTATATTGAATTTGATAAAAAAAAAAGCAAAAAAAACAAAAAAAAATCATATGCCTCTGTTTTAAGGAACTAGCATTACAACACGGAAACACAAAGCTCAGATACCAGTTCTGCATAATTCATCTAACAGAGAGTATGATACCCTTACAATCAAGAAGTTATGACAGTTCCGACTTGCATCTGTTTACATCTACGGACTTATTACCACAAGGTAATAAATTCTCATCTCTACAAGAGCAAATCATACCATATGGAAGGTTCTGGAGGAAAGTTGATGCTCTGCAATTCGTGTCCTTAAAGTATCCTGCACTCACTGAAATCGGATGCAGGTCCGGAGATCGATCATTCCACCCGAGCAATAAACTGGCTTCAAAGGCATTCATCAATCAGTTGAGCCCCATGTAAGAGAACATAACTGTCCTTGAAATTTAGAGCCTAAAAATTAATTCATTCAGGAAAAAAAAATTCCTTGAGCTCCATGTGAAAAGCCTCAAATGGGGCTGAATCATTTAATCGAATTAGAACCAGGACGAATTATTTCTGCGCCCGAGATTATTCTTAAGTTGCGTCTTTTGCGCCCAAGGCAGTAATACGCGTTCTTTTCATGCGAATCAGACTTTTGACTGAATTTGAACTTATCTGTAAAGTAAACATTGGCCCATTGATCTTAGCCCTGGAGAGCGTTGCCTTCAGCAAATCACAAGGGCTCTCTGCGGGAGGAGGTGAGAGAGAACACAAATTATGGTCCGTATTGCATGGATCCCTTGAATTTGCCATTGATATGCTGAAGGCTCGGGCCGTGGACTTGCTAATAGCCATTCAATTTTTCTAATTTCATTATAAAGGCACAGAAAACCTAATTAGATACCACTTACACCACTATGAGTGATAAGTGGTGTAAAACGCACTTTATTATTTATTTACAGTTCTCCTGATTTTCATGTTTCAAAACTTAAAATTCTGTTCTGACGTACATGTTAAATTGCAATTAGATCATCAAATTTCATTATATATAAAAATTTGTATAATTATTTTAAAAACGCGGTTGTAACTTAACCTTTGAAAAACAGTGTATGAACATGTTACAACGAGTCATAAAGCTATCTTTTAGCCTTCCTAGAGAAATGGAATTCATTTTTCTCTTCTTCAGGAATACTTACTTACTCCAATAAATGATGAATGAACACTATACATCATAGTAAAGACGATAAATTAAAATATCCTTTTCACTTTTATTTATATCTGACTCTTTGTTCCAGCCTTCTAATGGTGTCTTCATTGTCCCGGAAACTCAAAAGTTTCTCATTTAATTACTAGACGGATTTTCTAAAAGATGAAGAAACAGGTCTATAAATGTGTTAGCTTGTTATTCTCTTTCTCTCTTTCTTTCTTATTCTGCGCATAACTTTACCTGGCAAATCCATTATTTTTATCCATTGCAGACAACAGAAAACCCTCGCTGAATGTTTTATCGAGGTTCATTCCATATGTCAGCATCCAAGATCGATGGAATATTGTGAGAAGGAAGAGGCAATTAACCGGTACGGGTAACGCCATTGCACTACGTCAGAATGTTTAGGATATCAAGATTTATTGTGTGACTATTCATATGTCATTGAATATTTCTGTAGAATGCATTTATCTCAAATTTCTTATTCTAATTAGAATTGTTGACATTCTCCAGAAAAGAAACATTAAAATATAGTCTTAACATTAACCATTCAATACATAAGAATTGAATGGCAGTTTTTAGTGATCCTTTAATTAAAATTTATTGAAAACAATCGTATGTATTATTTAATGAAACACTATTAATAAAGAATGTCACTGAATTAAATTCTTTGGATTCACAATGCATATTCAATGGCTTATGTATAATAAGTTCTATTTATTTATTCATGTGTTTTACAATATCTGTATTATCTTTTATAAGACAACTGTTCCAGCGTATGAACAGAATATTGAGAAGCTATTAAACCATCTTATAATCTCTTTTATTTAAAATATTTTTGCCTTGTTTCGTCTTGCGCTTGTAAGGAAATAAAAAAAAAGTTTAATTGTGACACGGATGGAGATGTCTGCTCCAAGCATGGCACAGATAGAACTTGGACTGCTATAGGAGGATAGAGAGGAGTAGGAAAAAAACCCCAGTCATGTATTCTAATATGATGAGCGTTACTGACAATATTTGATTACCTCCCCGAGAAAGCCAGCAGTCTCCATGATTTTGACAAGGACAAAACTCTTTCTTTACGCCACACTACTCCAGTTTCTGCACAGCTTGCTTTCTCTAGAAAGGCTCCTCTGCAACTGACAGACCTCCCTGCATGCGCAGCGTCAGCACGTTCCTCTCTTTTCCGTGGGTAAACATCGATACGCCTGGACTACAGCTTTACTTAATCGAAACAACTGGAGCGTTCTTTTGAGTTAAGGATGAGAGGAAAATGAGGAGAACAGAACAAGATGGCGATTGGTGTCCTTGGGTGCAAGCTGACCCTTAGTTAGCATAATCAGTTGCTATGTGTTATGTTGACCAAGCCGACGATAGATAGATAGATAGATAGATAGATAGATAGATAGATAGATAGATAGATAGATAGAGAGAGAGATGTGTTCTCATCTTGCAATAAGACTCGCATTTTCCTCCTTGAAGTTCAGTGCTATAAAAGTTGTAAAGAACGCGTTAATTATGTATTTAGGTTAATACTCAACTGGAAGTCTTTGTTTTATTGACGAAAATTTAAAACTGGCGCGGGGAAAAATAGCTTCTATTTCAAGTAAAACGCTGAGAACAAAAAGAGGTCAACGAACATAAGCTTTTATTTATGAAAGAATGCTCGCATTGTCCACTGGCGTAGTAGTATTTGGAAGTCCTTTCATGCCGTGCGATCTCCTTGATGCAAGTGTCGAGTATGAGATCAGCAGTTTTTATGTAGCAATATTTTATCGCAGTTCTTCCCCCTAGCATAGTCGCTTCGTTGCTGGTCTTAGGGAGCTGACGGTGGAGTGTTTTATAGGGCACCGCTTTAAGCTAAGCTTTGATGTAAAGTTACGACACTCATTCAAAGGATAAAGAGGCGTCGGGAGTTGTCCAGTTCTATGTGTTTAAACCAAGCAATCAGCTTCCCTTCTGACAAAAATGATTTCTCATCACTTTAGATATTGGTCAATGGAATTTCATTAACCTCGAAGTCGAAATGAAAAGTGTTGAGGATTTGGTCAGAACTAGTTTCAAAGGAACTGTTTATTTTTATTGTTAATAATTTAGTAGAGAATTCTATAAATCGAAGAAGGAATTATTAAACCTAGATTTAAATTTTATAGTTAGCTAAAAACATTCTCTAACATTTATAAATATTTTCAATTCTTCTGGAGGCAATATATATCAAAAAGAACCACATATCAAAACAAAAAAATGCGTAGACAAACTCAAAATATACACAAAAACACGAAATAACAACGGAGGTGCAAAGTTAGAATAACACAAAATATAGCTAAATAAAGCTTTGCAGTAAATGTACCAGAAAAAAGGCTCTTCTCGGCCTTTTGGATAAGGTCAAAGTGCAGTAAATGTGCCACAACAAAAACACAGGCAAAACATGCAAAAATGGAAAATTAGCAAAATATAATTAACAAAGAAAACTAAACATTAATTTTTTTTATATTTTTGTTAACAAGTGGTCCCTAGCCAGATACTGGCAAATCCTATACTTGTTATATACAGATTCAAGTTAAGGTCAAACTATGAATTACAAGGTCATAAAGCAAGCCAGGAGAATTCGTTTGATTAATCTCAATCAACATAATACATGTCCAGACAGTATGGACATGTATTTAACTCTAATATGTCGATCACATGACATATTAGAGTTAAATTCAGAAATATAAATTATGGCACAAAGAACCACAAGACATATGATGTGAATAAGACCAAACGTGACACAATGAGCTACTGATCTTACGAAGTGAACATGAAATGAAGACAAAGAACAGTATGGATACAAATAAATACGTAAGTTGTCCAATAAGATGATTCTGTCCACAAAGGAACACGGCGATCATTAACTACGAGGTCAACAACAAGGTTAACTGCAAAGAAAACTATAAATAATTAAAGTGAACCAAGCTGTGAAAAATAATCACTTGTTTTTCATAGCCTTTTTTTTTCAAAAACAAAGTGCAAACCCGAAGTCAAGCAAGCAAAAACCTTCTTTATCATAATCTCAAAACTTTTAAAATTAGTAGCAGCACCTATCGCTTTGCATCGGGCCATCTACCAATATTTCTGTGGAAAAACCTTGCTTTCCACGCCTGAGCTCATCCAGCAACTGAGTGGGAAAAAAGTCCATAAAAGTTCCTCACATCATTTACGAGATTCTAACTCCGTCCTTTTCGAGGCGTTAATAACCACTGTGGTACCCTCGCGAGCTATCCAATTGCCAGCCCGCGCCGGTAGCACGAGGAACAAAACGAGTAGTTTCCACCACACACTGGGTGGGAAAGGCCAGTGTTCGAATCCTGTCAATGATGCGAGGAACTTTTATGGGCTGTTTTTGCTAGTGGCTGACTTAATCCGTCTCAGGTGTAGACAGGAAGGTTAGTCCCCTCAAGAACTAGGGTTTCTCGTCCAGCAAAACAAGCAAATTGACTAGAGAATTTATGGACATATTACACATTGGCAGATGAAGTTCGTTTTCGGATGACCATAATATGAAAATTTTTTGCGCACTCACCACACATGAAATTACAGAAGAGAAAACAATATAAAGAAAATATCCTTTATTCAAACAGCTTAAAAACTGGAGTTTATACTAAGCTAGCTAGCCATCACTTCTACCACATGCGATGCACTGGAAGAACTTGCGCTAGTACTCAACTAAACCTTTGATTGTGATGTATCTAAACTTATCAAAATCACTAAAAGCACCAAATCGTGGTTTAATAAAGAATCAAGAGAAGCCTCTTTCGTAAGCAGAAAAAAAATAGTACAGAAAGTGCCAAAAAATCTTAGCATACAGTCGAACTAATTGCATTTAAAAAGCACAGGGCCATGTTCCTAAAGCAAAAAAAAGGAAATTCATGCCAATAATGGCTACTGCATATATACAATACAACCAAATTCTTAAATGCAGCTGAATTCCATCAATTTGGAATCAATACTACGTTACTTACGTTCCAGAGATTAAAGATACTAAGAGCCGGGAGGACTACAAGCCCATTTCCATCATCTGCAGCCCCTCAAAATATTTGAAAAAGCTATTCTACTGACAGCAGTTATATCAACACTTTTTCGGCACCAGCCCTTACCCTCGGTAATCAGTAAAAGATGAATGAAGTTAAAGAGGAGCAAAAGAAGACAATACTGAGTTGGCCACTAGTTTATTTATGTAGTTTAAAAAATAAGTAAGGTTTCTGCTTGTGCTCCGTTTCTTATAACACTCCTCTGATTCTTCGGCCACGAAAGATCTGAGGAGTTTTATAAGATGCAAACGCAAGTACTATTGTATCCTTGGGTTTTCAAAGGCCATTCCAGTCTTTGATAACCCAGAAGGGCCGATGGGGACTGGGAGAAATTTTAAAAGGCCTCTTCAATTGGGGACATATTATATGAAAAAGCATACGTTTTTGGCGCACCGCGATCAAACAAATAAAAACAACAACCAAATCACCAAAGCTCTATTTATCTTTTATTGTGGAAACGAAAGACAGTGCAGATGGACGAGAACTGTGTGCCCATAAGACGTTCTGTGTTGGTATATTATGCATCTATCAATAATAGTCAGGAAAGTTCCAGTGAATTAAAAATTAATCGCCCCAATAAAATTTGTATTTACACGTTTGAAATATTCGTCGTTAGATCTGTCACTGCAAGTTGAATGGGTTCAATGGTCGCTTATTGCTTGTTCAGTTGCAGAAACTTAATACAGTTATTCTCACAACTCAGGAAAGTAGCGACAAATACCTACGGTCAGATATAAATCTTAAAATGGCATTATGGTGCAAGGAAGCACACATATTCTGAATCTGTGAGAAATATATCATTCGCATCGTCAAAAGCTGCTACCAATTCTTAAATTTTACCAAATTCTCTGCCTCAACTTATTCTAAACATCCACAATACAGTTGTCCAAAGGTAAATTCTATAAGATGTAATCTGTTATTCCCGAAGGTATTTTTACTTGTTCTCCCTGCTTATTGTCAAACTCACCTATATTCTTTCATCATTCATTTCGTCAATATTCCTCGGGGACTGAATAAGATCATCCCCCCCTTATTATTCGCCCGTCTTCGCACTCTCTTCAGAGATTCTATATCTATCTTCATATGCCGTTTTCAGACCTAAAAACAACATTCCAAGTGTAGTCGAAGCATAGTCTTGTAGAGAGGGACAATAATCTCCTTTATCTACTTGCAAAATTCTGATAAACCATAGACAGCACATCATATGGCCTTCTTGTCATCTGCTTACACCACATGTTGAACTTCATGTCTTTCTGTATCGTAATCCCTAAGTCTTTCTCATCTTGGACATCCCTTAATTTCTCTCTCCTAATATAGAAACTAGTTTCTATTCCCCAAGTGCAATATTCCTCTGCATTTGGTGGCATTAAATTTTAGCTACCATTTTTAGCCCATACTTGCAATTGGTCAAAATAGTCTTTAAGTGGCATAGCCTGTTTCCGATGGTTAGCTGATCTCCCAAGTTCTAGCTAGTCAGCAGACATTGATGGATTCCCTGTATTCATCAGTCAACATGTGAAGAAGAGAAGTCCGAGAGAAGTGATTCATGAGACCCCACTATCTACTCCAGTCCACTTTGAATAATACCCATTTATTACCACCCTCTGTTTCATGTCCTAGGTTGTCAACCAACCTCAATCCACTGAGGGATCTTTTCCGTTACATTTATGCCACATGGAGGTTCCCCCGACCTGCTGACTCTAATTATTCCGACTCTAATTAAAGTTAATTAGTAAGATATTTGCTGCATATTACTAAACACTTTCGTAAAATATCAGCTCAGTACTTTGTCCTGTAGGGTAAAGAAAGTGTCAAGTCCAAGCTCTAAAGAAATTTATTGAACACTCCTTCCTCCCAAATAAAAAAGATAAAAAAAGTGAAAAACTTTCCATTTAAAACAAGAGGTAACTATAGAGATAAAATCAAAGCTGCAAATTCCAAACAAGGTCCAACAACAATAGGGTACAAAAACAAAGAAAACAAAACATAAATAAATAAATACCAAACAACGAAAAGGAAGGAGATTAATAGGCCATATTCATCCAGTGGAAACCATTTCTCATACGTATCTGCAACAACATCCTTGGGATGCCATGGACCCTGGAACGTTCATTTAATGAATGTCCACAAGAAACTTATTGTGAACGTGTCGTTAGCGGCGGTAATCCCAGTGGGGGAGAAGAGGGGAGGGAGAGACCCACGCCTTTTATTTACGTCGTTTCATTTTCGCCACCTTTTCTTCTTGAGGCACAGAGGAGGGCAGGGGAAAAGAATAGGGGGATTCCACGGAGCGCGTGCATTTAAGGGACCTCTGTTAATTCTTTATGAAAAAATCATAAATCAGTCTGCTCGCTTGCCGTTACCTTTCAGTGTGACTTTGCCGCCAGTGGTTGGCGACTGTCACGTACTCCAAAACGTCACCTGCAACATAATTAATGATTACGGGGACTAAATGCACTCCATAAAATGGCATCACGAATGAGCAGGGAGTGGAACTGCTTTCAAGAACTAGTTCCGCACTCTAATAACTTATATTTTTATCAGAATATTTTGACTCTTATTCATTATTTCCTTCTTTAGTAATATCTGTCTTAGATAGGATATATGATTCTCAGAGAAAGCGAGAAAGAAAGAAAAAGTATTTCTTTCTGGCGATTAAGTGTTTTTGAATTTGGGTTTTTATTAAAATTTCTCCAGAAAAAATAAATTTCTCAATCTCAGCTTCTAAAATGCTTAGCGTTATGAGAAAACTTTCTAATAAAACTAGAAAACTAATTTTAGGAATATTTACTGTATTGTATAGAGGAAAATTTAGTGAGAAAAACATTCTCTTGAAAACTTGAAAATATAGTTTAGAACTTGCAGAAGAAAGATAAGTTAGAGTTGATTTTCACTGTTATTCATAGTTAGTTATTTAAATAATAGAAAAGTGGTGGTGAATATTGATAGAACAAACGGAAGGAAATATAGGACTAATGTGTGTGTAACTCAGGGGTTACAATCAGGACCAGTATCATTTAATGGTTACTTAAATGACATCTCTCTAAAAGTTTTATTAAATTATGTGCTGATAAAGTACTCAGGATAAATGGAGATTACTTGAATCACTTACGATTTACAGCTGGTGTCATTCTCTTTGCCAATGATCCGAAAGAATTGCAACAAAACATTGAAGAACTGCAGCATGAAAGTAAGAAGTATTTACTACACCAAAGATAATCAAGGTCGATGGACCAGAATTAGAAGAAGTGGAACGGTACGTGTACCTTGGACAAGAAATTTCAGCAGATAGAAACATCATGATGGAAATTGAAGAGCGCATAAAATTGGAATGGCAAGCATTCGCTAAGCTTAATATAGTCTTCAAGACAAACTTGTCACTCTGCCTCAAACGAAAATTTTTGATCAATGTATCCTCCCTGTCCTAACATATGGTTGTGAAACATGGACATTGACTGTCAAAGATTTACAAAATCTGAGGGTCACATAGAGAAGCATGGAGCGTCGAATTTTGAACATAACAAAAAGATACTGAAAAAAGATGTGCACGGATTCGCCAACAAACCACGGCCTGTGACATCACTGAAAGAAAACAAAACGCTTAAAATGGAAATGGGCAGTACCCATATCAAGAAGGATTGACGATAGATGGACCAAACGAATTTTGGAATGGATACGCTTGACTGTAAACGCCCACGAAATGGTAACAGAAGTACAGGACCGCAGTTGCTAAAACGTGTTGAGGTGGCCTTCATTCTGCAATTGATCAGCAATAGTTTAAGATGATGATGATGTCCTAATATATCATACTGTACACAACAGGTAGTAATTTTACTCAGAAGATAACTGATTTTTAAGATGATATGGTAAACTTACAGAAGTGCGTACGCAATAATAAATTAATTAGTAATTTTATAGAAAATAACTTAAATAAAATAAGTTATTATCAATAAAATAAATTTATTGGATTACCCAAATTACTCCTATCAGTTTACATTCCCATACTTACGTATCTTCACCAAAATAAAAAAAAAAAGAGAAACTGTTCTTGTGAATTTGTTGTAACATGCATCGTATTGGCATAAGCACATTAACTATTTAATTGACTGGCAGATTGTGCTTTTATCATAAGAAAAAAACGTTCTCACTAAATGAAATGATTGAAATTTATCTTGTACTTATAGACTATGTGCCCAATTTATCCTCTAAATATATGGGCTAACGCTATACCATCAGAGTTGAAGTTGGTCAAATATTAATTATACCGACGTAGGATCAGTAATTCAGGTTATTATGCATGGTGACAGTGGGACAAACAAGGTAGTCAATGTTAATCTATGGGACATCTCTTCGAAATTGCTGTACTTGAGTTCTAAGCTTGACTCTAGTTTGAGCTAGCCTAGCTGTGTAGACAAGTGAACTCAGCCAGTGGATCGTTTTTTTTTTTTTTTTTTTTTGAGCCAGATAGGTGACCGTGGCCGGTGAAGCATGTTGGTCAACGAAGACACCGGGGAACATTTCTATGGCATGTGAGCGGACAGTACCATGCAGAATATTGTCCTAGAACGTAGCGTATGAGCAAAACAAGATCTCAGTCTCACTTCTCCCTATTAACGTTGATCTTTGATACAAGCTCTGCAAGGCTTGGTGCCACGATGTTTGAATTCTGTGCTCTGCATCAATGGATTCGTTAACTGTCCTGTGATAACTTTTGTCTAGTGGCTCCAGACAATGAACGATGTATCGGATACATTCCTGTATCCACTGTTGTCAATGCAATTCTTGCAGTGTGTCTCACATTCAACGCGTTGACGATATACTTAGTGAGTTCTCTGCTCCCTCCATGCTCACATTCGCTGAGTGGTAATGTACAAGAAAATGTGAAATACATGTCTTGCTAAGGAAACACAACGCCTTTGGAACACGATCGGAGAGACGCTTCGTACTCTACTGAACTGGACCTGGAGATTGCAAGATGTGGCCTGCTCTATCATTTATCAAAAGGAATTTCAGCGACATTCATGGGCTTCACCACGGTATCGGCTAACGGCAAGGCAGAAGAAAATAATTGACTGGCGATCCATCTGAAACAGGAATAGCAAACCACTGGATAACTTCAACCAAAGGAGAGATACCCCGAAAGTTCCTACCCAATGTCGACAAACTCTATCCGAGATAACCACCCTGGTTTCAACCAGGACTATACCCAGCCTACTTTCTAACGGGCTACGGACCCTTTAACGACAAACTCGCAGCCCTCGAACTGCCTGAGGACCAGCAATGTTCATGTGGGGAAAGAGAGACACGGCATCACATGATGCACCAATGCTGAAATTGCGAGGATCTGCGCCGAAATTTTATCACACGGCTTGCTTAGATACACCAAGACCGGGAATACTACCTCCCGGACTTCTGCGAGGAGTATAAGATCTTCACAAAGTATGCGCAATACCTCTTCACGAGAAGAAGAGCCGCAGCAGTAACAAGAAATAGGCAACGATGAAAGGTAAACCCAATGCTGTATCCCAAGGAAGTAGACCCACAATAATACTTGAAGTGACTCCTCCTGTACGTGGCCAACAACCCGGATAGGATAAGACCAATTACAAGGACGAGACCATCGCCTCAAGTACGACATTCGACCTAACTTGACAACCAAAAGATTCAGACCAACTGCCAACGTAGGACAATTTACCTCGTTGACAACGCGCCAAATAGGTGATCCGAGCCGAGCCCTAGCTCGACTTGTTTTAACTCCTTCTCCTTGGCACGGGAGAGCAGTGCTCTTTCTCCCCCCTTCCTGCCTCTCCTCTCTTCTCCTGGTAGGGCATGGACATGCCACACTGATCACCTGGTGGAATCTTCACTGTTGCCCCCATACTTTTGTCTTTCCTCCTAGCCTTCAGTCTTCCTACCCTACTCTATCTGTACACCAGTGCATTCCCTACATATCCAAATTTAAATCACGCAAACTGAATAGTGATCAACGATATTTGGTATTTAAAATCTAGCGTCTCTTCCCCCCCTTTTTTTCTAGGTCCTAGCCACTGAAATCTCAGGAAACTAAGTGGCAGGGCCTGCCAAAGTAAAAATTTTAAATCACTGGGTACCTTATAAATCTCTGGCCTTCCCAGCGAACTGGTGCACCTACAACGAAAACAACGCGGAGATGGGGGAACCCCTGGTGCCTTTTGACACAAAATACACTTTACACTTTTCTACTGAAAGGTCTGCAACAAACATTAAAATAACCGGTAATATGGTCACTATTACGGAATTGTTCATCATATTTATGCTTTGACGAGTGCTTAGCTGCTTCTTTTCGTTTCCATCCTTCTTTCTTTCTGTTAGAAGCAGAAGAATTTTCCATTTCTTAAATGAAACAAGAGCCAGTCATCCACAAACAGTATTACTTTAACGAAATAATAAAAATGATCAATTATCAAGTTTCACGTAACATCATGTGCGCATACTAATCCCAGTTGGGGCCAATCAATCACTCACTGTTTTCTCTGTCGAACAATCTAAGACGTTTGATACACTGTCCCCTCGGATAAAATCATTCATTCATTTAGCTAATACGTCATAAATTCCAGGAAGTTTATCAAACCCAGGAAACAATTTTTTGATTTGTTAAAATAATAGCTCTACCATTTTTATATTAAAGAAAATTTACTGAAATAAGATCGATCGATTGATTATTTTCATGCGATTTCTTATCTGTATTTAAGCATGCCATTAATTTAAAAATTCAATTTAAGAACAAATATAAAAATTAAGACTTCAAATTTGAGAATAAAGGTTTAAAAATTGTCTATATGTTTTTTTTAATTTTATCGGTTTTTTTATGGAAAGCTGCTTTTCAAATTTTTAATGCTCATTTTCATCAATATACTGTGAAGAAGGTATTGAAGATTTTTTTTCTCCTCTAACCAATCAAGATTAAAAAAAATGGTGTCGTTTTGGCGAGGAACTGAATTTGCTCGAGTTATAAGATTTATATGGAATGAAACTGGAGCCTAAGAATAGTCACCCTTAGGCCATAGCTATTAATGTTATATATTGATGTAATTATAAGAAATCGCCAAGTGAAAATATGATTTTGGCACTCAGAATTCAATAAAACTTTGGATACTCTGACATATGAACAGCCCTTGTAGGCCCTCGTGGGTTATACAGTGGGTAGAACCGCTGTCCTCCCCACCCCGCGTAGAAAAGACCATAGTTCGAGTCCCGTCGATGAGAGGAGGAATTTTTATGGATCTTTTTCACAACGTGGCTGAGTTAGTCGGTCTCAGGCGAACGTAGCATTGTTTTCCCTCCCGGAAACTCGGATTTTTCGTCTAGCAAACAGAAATTCGACTTCAGAACACACGCAATTTTCAGATAATATACACGGAAAAACATGGCCTTAGTTGCCAATGCTCCTAAAATCCAACAACAACAACAACATTTAAATATAAATAAATTATAAGTACTTCAGGCTTTCAATAACGATGTATTAGAACATCACTGTCTAGAATATCACAACAATCACAAATTGTAAAAAAAATTAAAACATTTCCTGCTTAAAGACCGGTTTAAAATAGTCAAAATCATCGTTGGCAGGAAACTAATTGATGTACGGAACCCTTCCTGCTGAAATTTCAAGATTTAGATAACTCAAACCTTATATGATCATATTTTAGATTTTCAGAATTTGAAGATATTGCCACCTAAGAAAAGGTAAGAAATCTTGTCTCGACTTCTGTTGCTTTATTTTGCTTTAGATCATTCTTGAAACCCATCATCGTAAACCTACAAACTCTAAGATGCGATGCCATCATCAAAGAGAAAGCACATCTTTTCCTCGTACGCCTCTTCGAACGTCACATTACATGATCCGACTTGCTTTTCGTAGTTTTAGTGGCGACCTTTTGATAAACCAGAATAAACAAAACGAAAACAGATGTAAGGCTTGTGACAGGTTATACAAGATTTTATCACCGCCATGTCAGATGTGACAATGACTCTTTGAGAGTTTGATGATATGTGTCCCGTGCGACATTTATATGGATATTTAGAAGATTTTGAAGTTTAAAATTTACAGTGAACAACACGTAAGACTACTATTGAGAAGCAAAAAAAGTTAGACACTGAATACGTGAAGAAATGTTCTTCAGACGTGATCCTTCGTTGTTTAGGAAGATGGAGAGTTGTTCTGTGAAAGGAAAACAGCAATCTGAAAAAGAATCCATTTTAGATAATTATACGTACGGTAAAACTGGTAATTTATTTGTAAGTATGCATACTAGGGGTTGCTATTGAAATTTGCATTAATTGATTGGTGTATTATTTCTATTGCTAGAATGGCAATTGTTACTTCCACTTTTTGAAAAAAAAAAACATTGTATTATATCCTTGATTCCTGTTTGCTAATGCTTTTAACTTACGTTTTGTGCATTTATTGGATTCTATCCATTTTTGTCGGGCCCTGGAGTAACATTATGTTGTGTAGGAGTAATGAATGGCTCAATAAAATAGAACGTGAAGAGCTACACTGAAAACTGATCTTTTGAATATTTATTGAAGAAACACTCATGGAAATTGTAATTGGTTCATGCGAGTTAACTAACAAGATTATATTGTACCTTAAATCCCACAAGCAATGTTGTTATGTTTGCTCTCAGTAAACCTCGAGTTTATTTTTTATAATGGAAATTCCGTGATCTATATCGATGCTTTTACAAGTATAAAGGCATTTTTCAGTAGCCCTTTTATGTATCAATGCGGGCTGGTAGGAGAAATGTTAAAAGAAATTCAGGATAAGAGATATCGTTCGAAGCCGATGGTATTCGCCTTATTTTTGTCAAGTTTAATGAAATTTATATTAAAAATAACGAATTCTTACGCCAACTGTTGTGATAACGTGGCCTCAGCTAATCCTAACTAATCATCAACTAATCCCAACGAGCGACACAAATTATATTCGGCTTGTTATTCTTAACGAAGTTATCATCATCACTTTGTAATTATTATTCTCATTATACAAGAATCTTAGGTAAGATTTATTCGGGAAAAAAATCTAAATTGTTACAGTTCATCGATCAATTTTCTGTGCTAATTAAAGAAAATCAACAGACGTTTTAAATTAAATTTCTTTTTGATTTTTTTTGTTAGAACTTACATGCCGTACAAAAATATTTAGTACACTATACTATAGTTTCACTTTTTCAGATTACTTTATAGATCCTTTTCTGTATATACCAATCGATCGGTCCCTAAGTGTTGTCCAAGTTTTATTATTAAAATTTTGATACTTATATGCTGTTTTTCAGATTTTGCGCATAGAAAAATATTGTCACGAGGCATATATACATCGTGTCTGTAAATTGTGTTTATTCTGTACTCAGTTTGCCTAATTTTCTGAATGAAAAAACCCAATTTCCGAAGACCGATCGACTAGCTAGACCATCTGAAGATAGACTATGATCACGGTGTTAAAAAGCCAATAAAAATTACTTAAATGGTCTTTAAGTATCTACTGTGCTGTTCATCAGAGCGCCATTAAAAAGTAAGAAATATATAGTGCCCCATCATTTTTTTAGAGGCTCAGTTCTGATATACAAACGCCAGCCTTCAAGGACAAATGAAATGAGGGATAAACCTTCCAGGTGTATCTGAACATTCTTGGAATCAGATTTATTACATGATGTTGACGTTGTTCCTGGACAGCAACAGACCTGTTCCAAGACGTAATTCAGTACCTCACATAAGACAAATTGTACAGGAACTGTATGTGAAGCACTTCACTGATATGTCGGTTAATTCAGAAACCTAACAATGGCCGGATATGCATTCCAATAAGCATCTTTGGGATCATCTGGGACGACGCATCAGAGATAGACCTCAGCAACTAATGGATCTAAGGATCATTCTTTTGAACACTTATTTGAATTCATACCACCAATGATTTCCTCTAGTTACGTTCTCTAATAGTTTTCTAAGACAGTCTATATGAATCATGAATTTAATCTAATATTTTGATATTTTCTTATTGGAATTTAATTTTAACTCTCAATCAAAATTACGTTAAGCATTCATTAATATTCTGCGATCATTTGACTTGGACATCATTAAGCAAAACTATAACAACTCCACAAAGAGGTGTAGGCAACAGCCTTCTATTTTTAATTGGATTGATACTTTTTATCCAGGATAATTCAGTCTAGCTTTTATTTTTGGCACAATTAAATATACGAATTGGGTTTTTTAGGCTTACAAGTGGTATATGCGATTCATTTGCGATAAAGCATTTACCAGAACAGGTAATTTCCAATTATAATATTTAATTAACATTTCCATTTTTGTATTTCGTCAATTAAAAAAAAAACAACCACTTTTCCGTGGGACAAACCACAGAAGCTAAATGAAATCAGTCACTACAGTTGTCAGCTGTTAGTTAAACCGAAAAGATACGTATTTTTTCCCATTTTTTCGGTTTAGAAACGAGATTGTCTTCTCATCCTTCAACAGTACTTTTTATTTTAGTTTTTCCCCCCCGAGCTTTTCCATTGTCCTCCCTTTGATTATTGATCAGTGAATCGTCCGCACACTGCTGGAACATATCCAACTGTGTCGTTTTTTCCACCGAATTACAACTATTCATCTCCGAGTATCTGAAACTGGGCTCTTCGTTTGAAGACAGACGTCATCGAATTCCGCGTAAGTTTAAAGGCAAAATCTCTACAGTTCTTCGTTTTAAAAACCTCTATAAATCACCATTTCTTACAGAGTATTCGAGTTAGTTCAATCGGAGAAAAATTGCTAAAGCTGAAAACAGCAAACATTTTTTAGCTGCCAAATCTCGCTGTCACAAAACAACGCGCAAAAATTCTCTATTTATCTTTAAAAAATAATATACCTTTCTTCTGCTTAATAAAAGGAATTCATCGATTATTAGTCTTACTAAAATAAGTTTCAGTAAAACGTAATACAGTTATAAAATCAATTGAAATTATTTGTGATTAAAGATGGATTAGAGATTGCTCCAAAAGAATAACTCAAATAGAAAACTGAATAAAAAGCTACATACATTGTTAGAGGTTCGGGCCAAGAGGTTGAGGTTTCAGAGGTTCAGGCCAAGTTCAGTAAACTGCGCATGCTTAGAAATCCATCTTCCAGCATATTTCAAAAAACTATTTTGGGGTGTATTTAAACAATTATCTTCTAAAAAGTATTTTAATGTTTCTTTTCGTGGAGATTTCATTGCCATGTACATTACCATGGAGACTATATTGAACTCGAGTAAGAAAACTGTTTCCCAGTTCGTCTGAATCTGCAGAGATTCCACAATCTATTAATTTGTGTTAGAAGAAACTAATAAACAACTACCACAAAACTTTTAGCAGCGTTCAAGAAGAAATTAAAGTTTCTTTTCCAGGGTGTTTATTTTCCTCTCTAAATGACCTCTTCTTCCATAAATTCTCTTCTACAACGTTTTCGTTCTTAGAATCTTCTGCAATTTTCTTGATGAGTGGGGCTGATTGCATATGATCTAATCATGGAACACGATTTCAATGCAAATATATGTATTTATTCCTCACTTGGGAATATTTTTCTGTTACAAAAAATACTTACAGACTTTGCAGTGTTCACATTTAGACCGCTATTTTCGTTAATGGTTTTAGAAAACCACGCTGACAATCAAGCTCGCATCTTCGGTTCTTTTAATTCATTTTTCTTTTCCCTATTCGTCCTTTCTTTACTCTATGCGTGTGGGTGGGTTCATGTTTTGTTTCTAATTATAATGTTCTTTCTGCGTTAATTTCTTCTTTCATTGGGTATTTTTTAGGTCGATGTTGGAATTATGTTTAATCTAATTATCAACTGATTACTAAAATAAACGTGAAGGTGTGTAATGGTTCATTGTGGGCGGTGTTCTTCTGAAAGTGCACCTTTCTTTTCCATCCGAAATTCATGTGTTCGTTTTGTTTGTTACTTTTTATACCACCTGAAATTATTCTATTTATCCACCCATAATTTTTTTAAATTACCGATTTATTTAAATATATGCATTAATAAAAAGCCATGGGATAACGTTGACTTTAATTAGAACCGTTATTCCATTTTATTTTTGCAATTAGTTTTTAAAATTGGCCCGTTTTCAATAGTGAAATTTATTCGTGATTTTCAGCACTAAATATTATATGTTTAACTAAGGGCTTATATGGGCTGTGATCAAAACGTTCGGGGATTGAATTATTATTTGGAAAATGAAAGTTTATCGGCTATTCTGGTGAATCTTCTTCGAAATACTCCCGATTCTGATGCTTCTGAAACTTCTGGAGTATTCCTGATTGGCTTTCGTTTGAATTGTTAATAGTTCTTGTTTCACGTTCTGAAGAATTTTCTCTATAGTTGCAAATCTGTAACCTTTCATGGACTCACAGTGTTTCAGAAGTAATGGCGGAAGAAACAATATGTGTGGATCAGCAGCAACACCTTGACGAATGTTCGGATATGCAAGAACTCTCCTTATCCCTCTCTCTCTCTGATCATAGTGTGGAAGAGGAACATAAACTTAGCTGAAAGGAGTTGCATTACCAAATTCAATTCACATATCCCATAAGAAATATTAATTTCACTAGAGACTTTGGAGAGTTATTCATTGATCACTCCTGATCAGATCACGAACACGAGGGCCTGAATCTTTGCTGTCGTTCCCTTCCTTGTAACGGACAAGGAAGGGAACGACAAAGTCGGTAGACTTTGCCAATCACTGAAAAGGCTTTGAATGACGCACAATGTACTCCCCGAAAGCTGTTTCAATGTTTTGTGTAGTTTTCTGTTGCACTTTTCCTTAATTTTAAACGAAATATTATGCAATTTCACTGCTCAGTAAAATCTCTGATCAATGCATGATTTATGCCTTACTATATCCAGCCGAGTTCCCGAATATCTTCAGTTAAGAGGATTTCCAAGTCAAAATAGTTCGGATTTCGATAAAAGCAGGAGATAAAAGCTTTTTCTGAAAATCCGAGCAATTTTTACTTGGCCTCCTCTAGCTACGATTTCCAAGTCATTTCCCCAAACGTTTTGATCACACCTCGTATAACAAAATTAAAAACGAATATTAATAGTTGCTCATGTTTTTCTCATAACTTAAAGAATTCGTGCAGAAATGGGTATGAAAGAAAGGCCGTTACGATTCGAACTTAATCTTATTTTCTCTCTTTCTTCATTCCTTTTTTCCTAGAAATGAATTCTATTAGACTGTATCTAGCAAGGTTCGCCATTTTTCTAAACTGATTATTAATTTTTTTCTCTTGGAGTGCATCATTTTTATGTGCACCATTAGGAATTCGACTTTTCTTAATTCAGTCTACAAAAAAACCTAAATTATCTAAATTACAAAGGACCAACGATAAATAAAAAATCCAAACCTAACGTGGTTTTGTATAATTAGATAAAACAAAAATAAAGACCATCATTATTTTTTCCCCATATTACTCTTCTTTTTATGGAAGTCCTAGCTATTTTGACTTGAAAATACAAAACTTTCTCTAACAGTTCGCACGCATAGATTTCTCCGGCGACTTTTGTGCCCTCTTTTGTTAAATTATATAAGTATAGCTTAGCTCTTTGGAAGATTAGCGGGATGAAAAACTCTCCTTATTAGCATTAGCATTAGCATTAGTAGAGGCATTTGATGCAAGAAAGCAAGCTTATGCAGCATCAGCCAAAAAAAAAAGAAAAAAAAAAAAAAAAAAACCCATTTCCACTTCACCCCTCTGTTCGTTCAAAATACCTGTCCAGCTGAGCCTTAAACTTATTTAGGCTATCAACCTCCACCACAAGGGATGGGAGTCTGTTCCACCAACCAACCACCCGCTGGCTAAAGGAAAATTTCCGCACGTCTATCCTACATCTGTCTTTCCTCAATTTGAATTTATGCCCTCTCAGGTGATTTTTCTGAGCTAGAGGAAGAATCCCATCAGCATTGAGCATGCTTAAACCATTCAAGGCTTTATACACCTCTATCAGATCACCTCGCTGGTGCCTAGTCTCCAGACACTGTAATTTGCAAAACTTAAGCCTTTCCTCATAAGAGCACCCCTTTGTTCCATTCACTAATCTTGTTGCCCTTCTCTGTACTCGTTCCAGCAGCTCTACATCCTTCTTGAAATGAGGCCTCCAGACCTGTATACAGTACTCTAGGTGTGGCCTGACCATTGCCTTATACAATGGAATAATCACCTCCTTATCCCTGCTGGAAAAATTCCTGTATATCATTGACAATACTCCATGAGCTACTCTTGCAGCCCGTCTGCACTGCTCAGAGAACTTCATATCTGCCTGCACAACCACCCCCAAGTCCCTTTCATTCTCTACCACTGTCAGTGTAGTACCACAGAGTTGATACGTTGCTCTGGGGTTGCTGTTTCCCATGTGTAGTATTTTACATTTGTCAATGTTAAACTTCATTTGCCACCTCTCAGCCCATCTGCTCAACCTTTCCAGATCCTGTTGTAGCAGCATAGTGTCAGTAGTGTCCTTGACAACCCTGCCAACCTTTGTATCATCTGTAAACTTGGACATTAAGCTTGATATACCATCATCAATATCATTTATAAATACAGAAAACAATAATGGACCCAACACTGAGCCCTGAGGGACTCCACTAATAACATTAGTCCACGATGAGCAGTGTCCATTGATTACCACTCTCTGTCTTCTCCCCCTCAACCACCCCTTTATCCATAGCAGCAATTTGCCTCCAATGTCACACTGCTCCAATTTGTGTAGCAGTCTTCCATGTGCAACAGTATCAAAAGCCTTTCTAAGATCCAAGTATATAATATCAAAGTTAGTCCCTGCATCCAGTTCTTTTGTGACTGCATCATAATATCCAATCAAGTTGGTCAGGCAAGACTTCCCCTTAACAAAACCATGCTGTGTCTGAGCTATAACTGAAGTCTTGTCTAAATGATCCTGCAGTGCTTCTTTAACCAGTGCCTCCATTAATTTTCCTGGAACAGAAGTTAAGCTCACAAGTCTATAATTACTTGTGTCAGCCTTTGATCCTCCTTTGTGAATTGGGGTCACATTTGCACATTTCCAGTCTATGGGTACCTCCCCTGAGTCCAAGGAAGCTCTCATAATTATGGCTAAGGGTTTGCTTACTTCCTTTGCTGCCTCCTTTAATATAACTGGATAGATCCCATCCACCCCGGGTGCCTTTCTTGTGTTTATCTTCAACAGTTTCTCCTCCACTTTACTCCCAGTTATTTCAAGATTCTGTAGCTTACTGCTAGAGTTGAATACACCTCTGGCATTCCCCTTGCTGAATAACTCCTCATGTGTGAATGTCGATGCAAAATATTCATTTAGTTTGTTAGCTACCTGAGCAGGATCATCAACAGTTGACCCATCAATATCGAGTGGACCAATCTGATTCATCCCCTTCCTTCTAGAGTTTACATAAGTAAAGAACTCTTTGCTGTTTTTCTTTGCATCCCTTGCCACAGATTTCTCGTAATCGGCCTTCGCCTGCCTAACCTCCTTTGTAATTTGGTTACAGATCAACTTGTATCTATCATAGGCTTCTGTGTCACGTGTTAATTTGTATGTATCCCATGCAATTTTCGTCTCTGCCATATGCCTCATTAGTTCATCTGACATCCATTTTGGCCTAAACCTTGAACAATATTTCTTAGTTGGTATGTAAAGCCTAGTAGCTCCCAAGATAAGTTCTTTGAATGCTTCCCATTTTGAATTTGGTGTTGGTAACATCATCAGTTGGTCCCACTGTATAGAATTTAAATACTGTCTCAGTCCATCGTAGTCGCCTTTACTGAAGCAATAACCCTTCCCTTTACCCCTAAAGGTAGTTACCTCTTTGAGTAAATCCCACTTCAGCACACTGTGATCACTGCCACCTAGTGGTTCATTTATCTGCAGATTCTTAATGCATGAAGAATCACTGCTGATAATCAAATCAAGAGTATTACTCCCTCTAGTTGCCTCCCGAACATGCTGATGTAGAAAACAATCATCCAATAAATCCACAAAAGCCCTGCTAGTGTGTGAGTGACCAGCCCCCAAATTCCAGTCAATATCTGGGAAATTAAAATCCCCCATTATAAGACTCTGATTTACTGGCCCACTCTATTTCTCTGTACAGTTTCTTATTATACTCATCAGAGTCATTAGGCCTATAGCACACTCCTACTCTCAATTTTGATCTCCCAATGCTTATGTCACACCAAACTGACTCAACACTGCACTGTCCGGCGATGTCGACTGGCTTCACTTCCTTGGTTTTTATGTGTTTCTTAACTAATAGCATAACCCCTCCCCCATTACTATCCTGTCTATCCTTTCTGTAGACGTTGTACTCCCCAAATTGCAGTTCTGCATCCCTTATATCTGTGTGACACCACGTCTCTGATACCCCAACAATATCTGCCTTTGATGTTTTGAGCAATACCTCAAATTCATCAAATTTATTTACTAAACCCCTAGCATTGGTGTACACGCAAGTACACATGCACCTATTTCTATTCTTAGCTACCCTAACACAACCCATGTGTTTACTTGTACCGCAATGGCTCCCAGCAGTCTCTGAAATATCCTGCATCTTGTTTTTCAGGCTTCTGCTCATTCTAATAGAAGCAGTGCAAGAATCTCTTTCACCTCTGCCAGTGGCTACTGTCAATCTATTGGTCTTTGTCTCCCCCCAAGCTAGCAGTTTTCCGACCCACCTAACACTGCCTCGATAGCATCAGCAAATATTCTTGCACCCTTTCTATTTAAGTGTATCCCATCCCTGTAGAAGCAGTCTCTCCTGTTAACAAGTACAGTCCAGGCTGAAAAACATTCTACCCCTTGAGCCTTGCACAATCTTTCCAGGGCCGAATTGATCGACAAGGCTCTCATCATATACTCCCTCCTCCTTATCAATGAAGAGTTGTAATTTAAGTTTCTCTTAGGGTTATACAAGCAAAAGAAATAAGTTAATATAGCACAGTACTTGGGATTAACTTCAATAATTGAAATACCAATCCAGTTGTGTCTATGTGAAGCCACTTAATTTCACCCTGAGAAACTCTTGTCTCTGCTAATCCGTTGTTTCAAGTAAGCTGTTCAGGAACGCACTCTCATTTAAACCAATTTGTAAAATCACAACAGAGAAGCCTTTAATTAGGAGGTGTTTGAGCTGCGTTCTAATTACTTGTTGGTCTCTCTATTAGCTTCTCGTCTTAGCACCCGCTATTACCAGTAGGAAGATTCCTTGGTGTTTTGACCATAAGTACAGAACAGCGATCTTAAACGTGGCATCAAGTTTTTATTGTGCAATTTGCAGCGCCTTTTGCTCCTTTCACTTCGATTTAAACAATTTTACATACCTACACTGACTCGTAAATTTAATGAGGGAAGTAATTGCACTGAGAACCATGAGAAGTCTCGTTTTCAATCAAGTACTATTGCGCCAGTTTCAGTATTCGCGTGCAGGAACACGTTTAACTGGAGCATATGATGCAAATAATCATACACTGCCAGTGGTTAAACAATATGTCATTTCTCTTCCTTTTTCCACCGGTGCAGTTGAAGGAAGGAGAATGTCTTTCTAAGGTGATACACATGTGAGCATTTGTCTTTCTCAAGGAGAGCCGGCAGTTATTGATTTTCCGCTAATGCCCTTCTCTTCGTCAATGACCTGTACTCCACACACTGATTAGTCTCAACATTTCCGAATTAAGCGAGCTCAAAGAATCCATTTTGATTACACTAACAGGGTTTGTCTTGCAGGTTTCCGGACAAGACACTGAGGATGTTCTGCGACTTCTGATATTCAATTATCTGGTTGGTTGGCAAGATCGCAGAAATCTACGAGGAATCAGTGACACAAACATCTAGTCGATTGCTGAACGAAAATGTAGGTTTGTTTAAATACCTTCAGACGTTTAGTTACTTGCCATCGTATTAGTGGTTCTTTCAGCTGAGTTCATAGGTCGAGACGTTGGGTTCGATTTAACTACGTTGTATCACGTGAACTAGAAGAGAGTTAGAGGGGAGAAAGGATTAGCGATATTAAAATAACTTCTCGTGATACTGTTAAGAAATAAAACAGATGTCAGGTGAGAGCAGAAATGCGATGAAAGGGATAAAAGGAAGTGAATGCGATAACTTCCACTCTGGTACTTATGTGCAAACCTTAAAAACATAAACCTTGAACAGATATTTATGTTTAATATTTTGATCTATTTATTTAGTTTTTTTTTAGGTTTATTCCAATTGAAGTGAAATTTTTAGACAGCTATATTTTTAAATGTATTGAAAAACAAAACAATGTTTTAAATTTTATTTGAAAACAAGTAATTTCACTTCGAAAATATATTTAGAATAGCTGAGTACTAGGTTTTTCATCCCATCAAAAGACAGAAAGAAATAAAAACTATTAAATCAACATGTTCGAAGGAAAACGCAAAATAGAAATGTTTATTTCACTCTCTGTAGTGTTTCGATCCAAAAAGGTAAAAAAAGAATCGAAACGTGGTGGTTAAGAATATATGCTTATATACACACATACACATACATACGTGCGCAGATTTCACAGCATCTCTCACATATTCATGGGATTTCGCAAGTGCAGGAGTCATCCTATGTAGCGTGCATGCGAAAACACGAGCAACACCTTCAAAGTCACACAAAGATAGTGTACTGACTACTATATCAATAGGGATAAACTAAACGTATTCACAAGATAAAGTTTGTTTGTTTTTTGTTGGTACCGACTTTCTTTTGTCTTCCAAAATAGGAATAGTAAAGGCTCATTGTTGAACTCTAAGAATATATGTCCAAGGATTTACTCTTTGTTCCACCGAGACAGTGCA
Organism: Mastigoproctus giganteus; assembly: GCF_048544385.1. Classification (NCBI taxonomy): domain Eukaryota; kingdom Metazoa; phylum Arthropoda; class Arachnida; order Uropygi; family Thelyphonidae; genus Mastigoproctus; species Mastigoproctus giganteus. The sequence goes on from NC_143583.1 coordinate 39,172,993, forward strand.
AAGAGCTACAAAGATTTGTTGCCACCATTAGACTTTAGGTGGCATATAAACGGATTCAATATATAAGCAGTTTATTCACAGCTTTACCCCCATAATTCTGAATAGATGGGTTGAACGACCGCCAGGGCTGTTCTGGGGAGTATGCAAGATCCTTCTAAGTGAATAAATATTTCTTGGAACGCAAAAGAAAAACAACTTATTATCTTATCCAAATGTTTATTCCCATATCAATGATGGAAAACGTGTGTTACCATGGTAACGCCCTGTATCATTTTAGGCAGTATTCAAATGCGGACTCGCTCTAAGGATATAATTGTGGGGTACAACGACTATTTATAAAAGCCCTGAATAGAACGCCCTCTATAAGTTTTGGTGGCTAGATGGAGCGTGTTTTATTTTCTAGAATATCATTCGCTGGATGACAAAGTTTATTGCATATCATTTTAAAGGTTCCGGAAGAAAGAAGAAGGGGGAGTTTATCTGCTTTTTTGATGTACTCCTTTAAGATAAAAATGTTGTATATTAGTCATAGGACCGAATGCCACTTATGGAGTTAGTTTTAACAGACACGTTTGAACTACTTGGATAGAATTTAAAAGAACAAGTGGCGCACTTATGTAGCTTACTATGATTTATTGAAAACACGCACGCGACTCAATATTTTCTGGTTGGAATTACGTTATCCAGCACGAAATATAGAGCCGGTAAACCATGTCGAAGACTTGTTTCTGTCACCAGAAGAAATGTCCTATGACAAGCTATCTGGCGATGCTACCTAGTGTTATGCGAAAATAAAGGAATGGACAGAAATGAATCTCTATGATTTCGTTTTTAAAATATAGAGCAGAGAGAGAAGTAAATAACCATCCCCAATTTCTACCGCAAAGGAGCATATTATAAATATTTAAGTAGAGTGTGAATGTAACGTGTAGGGTTAGATATGCATTCAGCGGAGAGAATTTTGTGTACCACCTCATTTCAAGCTATTATGTAGACGATATTGTAATGTAGAGGTAATATATGTGATTTATACTTCCATTAAATCCGGTGGCTGCATTTCTCTTAGTGGACGAAGCAATTTTCTTACAACGAACTTGCTTCCCTCCCTCTTCTAGAAGATGGCAGTAAAATACCCGTTTAGCATTCCTGGTGGCTGAATGTTCTTTTAAAATGCACGGAATATAAAGATATTTAGAATTAATGAACAATTTGGATAGCACGTGGTTAGCTACATTCCTTTTTCTTGTCTTGCGCACCAATAAAACTATTTTGGGTATTCGTATTTGATTTAAGCTAATTATTTACTTTATCTCTCTCCTCAGCGTCTCCTTTTGTTGTTTCTCATGGTAATAAAACTTTTAATACTGCTTTCTATTGCTAAGCTTCAAATTAAACTTAACGCTCAACATGAGCATGAGTTTTATATTATACTGAGCGAACAACAGGATATGAATTTTTTTAATTATTTGGGGTTTTCAGATATATTGTGAACTGTACACAGTTCAACAAGAAAAGGTCTGGATCAGAACAATAAGGAGTAATCCGGATTTTCTTTTATTGGCTGAAGGAAACAAGCCTAAGCTGAAAACAATGGTATAGGAGAGTTATGAGGTTTATGGGAATATTGCCTTGCAAGAACAGCTGTATAAAATTGGCACCTTGCGCAACACCAACTGGATAAAAGCTTGTAATATCTTACTCGACATCAGCAGGATGGTAAATGTTTCTTTCAACCGTACTATTCCAGTTGGATGATAATCTGAAGCAGATGGTCAATGGATTGTTTTGGCAACTGTCATAGTTATAGGCAACTTCCTGATGAAAAATTGGAACATGTCCCTTAATAGATATTAGAGATTCGATTTAAATAAATAAACGTTTCATATATGTTTTCATCTTTGTTCATCCCTTATGTAGTGCGGTCCGAAGATTTTACTTGCTTAAATAATTTGGGTATGACATGCGTTTCGTGGATATTACTCATGCTTTTCTTAAGAGCACTACTGGCGGATATAAGGAATTCCTTCAAAAAATCCTTCTTTGAACTTCTTGGAGCAACGATATTCCTAAACCCTTTGCGAAACTTGAAGGTCACATGAATATCCTCGTGTTTCCTTACAAATTAGCGATGGTGTGACAAATGTCTGAACATGACACACACATAAATACGCCGGTGTCTACCTCTTCTTCTTTTGACTGCTGTTTCTTTTGTGCTCGCTATTTGTTGTCCTCTCGCTGCAACACCTGCATTGGACAGATTAACTTGTGCACATCGAGCCGGGAGAAATAAAACGCTTTCGGTATCACACGATGAGAGCTATCGCCTTCTTTTTTTTTTTTTTTTGTTCATTTTTTGTAGCTAATACCTGGGGACAAATAATAGAACTGCCAGGGTGGGTCTGTGCTTCACTAGATCTTAGCTTAAAGCGACTGAAGTCAACTTATAAAGCGGCGCCTATAATATCAAGTTATATTTGTTATTTTTGCCGAAGATTGTTTTAGAAATTCTACTGTTTTTCTAGCTACTCAGTTGGTGTCACGCTCGCGAACTTCATTTTGTTTCAAGCTAAATAAGATTGTCAACAGTTTCAACTACAGTTATTTTTTTAATACACCAAAAATGTGTTGTTTTAGTGTTATAGATAGCGGATATCATCTCTAATTGTTCATTTTCTCATCATGACAAAGAGGAGGAAAAATTGATGAAAAAAAAAAGAAAACAAAAGGAAAGAAACAAGTAGAGATAGATAGATAGAAAATAAGATGATAACTATAGGCGCATACGTTTATTTCAATATTTCAGGGTGCTCTTTTCCCGTCTTCTACTAGATTTTTTAAGTACACTGCTAGGCCAAATTATTTGAACTCCTATCTTAATGTCGGGTTTGAACATCACGTGTCTTGACAGATAAAATTCATCGTAATATGAATTCATGGAGCATCTGCAAGAAACTGTATTATTTAGTGCGATATTGCTTGACTTCTATGCAACAACCCTTCCAGTTATTCAACGATGATAATATACTATATTCTCCGAATATGACGTTCCAAACCAGGGCTGGCCAACTGATACACGCGGGACACAAATGGCACTCGCATCTGTTGTTAGTTTATGCGATCAGAAATGAAACTGAACACAGAGAATAGCTTTCCAAAAGTGTGCTCTACGTGAAGAAGACATAAATCACATGCTTCATACTTGGAGGTCGGAAACCTCTGGACACGTTTTTCTCACTGAAAGCAAATGACCGAGTTAGTAGATTTTAGATGGCGTTGGCTGAACTTGTGCTTATTTACGCATATCTTTCTCCTTAAATGAAACAAAGCAAGTTGCATACCGTTGCATTTATCATAAACTTAAAGATAAGGAACAAAAGGGGTCGGATGTCGAATAATTACAAATTTCTGAGTGGAGTGTTGAATTATTTCTGGAACATGCATCGGCATCAAATAAAGTTTAGAAAGAACTGACGTATAGTGCTTCCTTTTTATTATCAGAATGACCCTGCGGCCCTACTTAATGCCCTTTTAGTTTTCATTTACAAATTATAAATTAAAACTAAAAAATGCAACTAAATAGGAGCGCCAGTGAGTTTCCTCGACATCAATTCTTCATAAAGACGAACATTTCAACTCATTAACTTGTATTAAATTAATTTTATAAAATTAAAATTGTTTCTTTATTTCAAGCGCTTAACATAAACTTCCTTTACCTTAAGGATAAACATTTTGATCTTCCTGGGCAATCAGTGGAGGGAAATGTTGATTATAGTAGCTTTTGTATCCGATCCCAGATAGCCCGTGACGCATTTTCAACTCAATATATGGTACTCCGCAGGAAAACATTGGCCATTCCTGTTTTAAACCATCCCACAAATCATTCCATCTGTATAAATAATCCCATGGTAGATATCTACATCCTCACTGTTTCCTTGAAACACTGATCATTAATTATTCCCAACAGATATTAATACTTTTATCAGGTTACTTATAGAGTCTCTTTTCTAAAATTTTAAGACGATGTAAAATTATTTACCTATTCATGATGTATGAATATTTACAGACACAGCGACCTCAACTCTTTTTCATTACTTTATCTGTCTACTATGGAGTATGCTTAGTAAGCTATTGTTTGTTAATCAAATGATTCAAGTGATATTCCTAATTTCAATGTTATCGGCACTGTACCTAACCTGACAGTTATCAAGGGACTGCGGATGGTAGAATTAGATGGTAGATGTTTGCGATGTTTGACATGTAATGAGAAAATCTATCATAGATGCTCTAATGATAAATTTAAGCTCATCATTCAACTTTGACTGCTGGTAAATTGAAATTTGATGGGAATCTTTAGGCCATTATTCGTGCTTCGGTTTGTCCTACAACTATGCTAATCTTTCGGAAACAATTTCAATTGCTTTAAAATCAACTGGGACTCAGATATGAGGACAATTTAGGTTAACAGATAATAACTCCTTTTATAGAAACTTGTATGTTTACCCAGTTATCACCTAATCTCCATTAAAGTTCTTATTAAAAATATTAAACCGTGATATTTATTCAGTTTTTGATGTATTTAAACTGAACTCCACCAGATGGCACCAAGAGCTTCATTCTCCATTTTCATTAAGTATTTTGGTCAGTTATTTTAATATAAACAACACAAAACAACGCCATCAAATCCCACATGCGCAGCTAAGGTTATTACTATTATAAAAATTATATGACATCAGTAGCAGCTCTCTTCAGACTGAGACTATCTTTTCATGGAGTAGGTAATGAGTTTCAGTTCAGTAGATCGTTATAACCTAAGAAATAATTTTCTTAGATGGTTTTATTGCGTCTAAAAAGAACATCTCAGCCTTATCTGTGGAAGAAAGAATTTCGTATTTGAAGGCCTTTTTTATCTCGCGCGATATTTATGACAACGACTTCAGTCAGTGGAAAGACATTTAGACAGTCTACTGGAACAATTTTACAATAATGGCCGCTTTAATGACAACTCGTGCCTCTTCACTGTCACTTTTTATTTCAGTTAAAGTGAGTTACAAGCATAAAAATTCTACGTATTTACGTCATCGTATTCAATAGAAGTAGTTTAAAGATTATTATATATTTTTTTAGATATTAAATAGTAAGCATTCGTTTGTCACATTTTAAATTAACAATTAATGATTTTATTTCTAAATTACACTTTCATTTATATTTATTATTATCATTTTTTAAATCGCATATGTTTTCAAAAAGTTCTGTAATTAAATACATTTGAAAAGCTGCATATGAAAATAATAGAGGTCGCTGTTGGTGCAGTCTAAAAATATGTACGCAGTCATGATAACATTAATGAAATATTATTTATTAGGGCAATAAATATTCGGTTTTTTAATGGGGCATTTTAATAAGGCACAACAAATTAAATTGAGTTTTAAAATGCTGTTGGTTTCGAAGGTAACGAATTATAAATTTTAAATTTATTAATATTAATAAATTTGAAAAATAATTTAATTTTTTAATTTGTAATTTTAAATTTATTAATTTCTTTTGGCATATAGAAAGTAACAAAAAAATACCCGGTGAAGTTTAAACTAAATGTATTTTTTTCAATAAAGAGTCACGAGAACTTTTTCTTTTTTACGAACTTTGTTATTATATATACATTAAAGATATATATTGTTTTCTTTAAAAAAAATGTTTTGATATTTGCAGTTGTAGTCAAGAGATGGCGCCACGGGAAGAATTACACCAACCTTAAAAGTAGTACCACCTAAATTGTTTTTAAAAGCTTTAAGGTGATAATTTTACCCAAACATTTTTGTTTGCTTAGCTTTAAAAATTGCACAGTGCTGCATACAGTTCTTCCTACCTGTTTTTTCCTCATTAACAAATGAAAGGCCTACATTTTCGTAGCTTACTGTTTCCTTAAGACCTTACAGTTTTAAAATATAGCTGCGTTATCTATTTGTGACAGAACATCGCCGCTCGCAGTGAGCTTTCCTTTGCGTGCAGCTTCGAGATGAGACTCGATGTCCTCTGGGAAGCTTAACTTTTCAGTACGGCTGACGGAACTCTTTCACAAACAACGACTTTAGGGAAATCTTCTTGGCAACGTGGCAATAATTCATAATAAATACCTTCCACTGTCAGAAATCAGCTACGAACTAAGGCAATTAGGGAAACTTTATAAACGTGATTAAGGCAGCCGATATACTAAAAGATTACTTTATGAACATTCGAACTTATAAGACGAAATCGAACTCTTCGAAAAAAAGAGTTCGATTTCATTCCAACCTGCCAAACATACCAATTAATAAAGCCTCTTTATAGAGCTGTCGAATGATCAACTTTCTCTATACTTGTGGAGGAATTACAACTAGAAATTACAAGATGATTCAATTGACTCCACCAATTTTTGCCTTCGCATTCCAGTGGAGAGGTTCGTAACTTTGAAATCATTTCTCTTAGAAGCAGTGACCCTAAATCTCTTCTTCCAGAGATCAGCAATAGGGATTTCCGTAAAATTATATTCTGATTAGTGTGTTTCTTCTCGAGATTACACAGGTACCGGACCAAAGCTTGGTAATTTTTCTACTTGTTTGCTTGCAGCACTGAAATTACAGTATAAATTAACCTGTTTTCTCTATTTAGAGGTATGCCCGCTATGGGTAAAGAGACAAAGATTTCTACAACGAAAGAAGGGGCACAGAAAAGATGTCAGTGAGTAGCTAAAATGAGTGACAGTATTTGTCTGGTCTAAAGGACATTGTGGTAAAGAAGTAGCTGAACTTTCTGGTGTTTTTGAAAGAATAGTAATAAGAGTTTTCAAGGAACGGTAAGTCGAAATAAACCAGAACTCAGCGGAAGAATTATTGTCGCAACTCTGTGCTAAGTGATCTTGATCGACGACCAATATTGCGTTTGCTAAAAAGTTAACAAAAGACGTTCAACCGATTTCTCGGAGAACTGTGGAGAGATTTGCATAACATAAGATCCAAAAAAGACCAATGTTAGCAAATCTCGGTTAATGAGTTAAAAGGGCATAAAAACTGGATTGTTGATGATTGAAAATTGGGTTGTGATCTGACGAATCCAAATTTTGCCTAAAGAATTGCATACTATAATGGTGGTGGTGGGTTAGTGATGCTTTGGGTATGTTTTAACCATTATGAAGTGGGTCTCCTACTTGAAATACCAACCAAGATGAATCAAGGTGGTTATGGAAATATTCTGGATGATCAGGTTGTGTCTTTTTGTTGAATATTTGAGGGCCACTCATGATTTGGATATTCCTGTGTTCCAGGATGACAACTGCCTGATTCACAGGGCTTCTACTGTTTTAAACTGTCACGAGGAACACGGAAGGAGTGGTAGGGCAGTTAAATTTGGTTTCTTTGATATGAAGTGAAAACACAAGGATCACAAAACCTAAATGAATTACGGGTTCAGTTGTTTTCAGAATATTCTAATATTAATATAAACTATTTATGGGGCGTAGTTGAATCCCACAAAGAAGCTATGAAGTGATTCCTGCTAAAGGAGGGGTTACACGTTACTAATTGAAAAGTTATACAGGTTATTATTAATTTCTGTACACTTTCTATACATATATATTCTTTTCGGAAAGATATTTTGATTCTGCGAAATTAATGATGCTATCTGAACAGATGGCTTTTTTCTCCCTAATAGTAATTCTTCATACCAGTTCAATAAAAATCCTTCAACAGAATAAAGGAAGATATCATTGTTGATGATTTTTTTAAAATAATCAACAATTTTAAAATAATTTGTGTATTTTGAAAAAATATTTAATACATTTCCTTGGTTATTCCTGAAGAGGATTTAACAACGAAAATTAACTCATCGAAAGCAATCAATTGTATGGTTTCCTTTAACTGATAGACATCTAACCTAAAGAAAACTATCACTTAAAAATTCACAAATGGAGTATAGAGGTAAGAATTATGCTTTCATCTAGAGACTCCGGTTGTTGAAGAGGGACTAATTATTGTTAAGTTTGATCAGATGTGTATTGACCAAGACCACTGTACAAAAAGAGTCTTTTTAAAGTTATTACAAGTGTTTGCGATCATTGAATCTTGATTGTCGAATATCCCTTTAAAATTCAGTTCTTAGTCTAGATTGGTCACCACAACCTCTTCTATGTGACAATACCAAGCCGCTGTTTCAGATTCTCACGATATCCCTAAGGGTAGTTCCTTAGCGGTTTCGATTTATTTCCCCCAAACTCAATAATTTTCGCCACACTCTAAACCACAAATTGCGATGTACTGTTAGAGAACTACCGATCAATACCGTTGGTCGGAGATTCTCCGCAAAGGTGTTTAATTCTACTTTTCACTCATCTAGGTCTGGGTTTGATTCTACTCTTTAGACTGAATTAGAATGCTTCTTTCCAGGAATCATTCATAAAATATTTTAAAATGACTGCCAAATTGAGGTAGGTGTACTGATTTACTTCCGAAAATGGGTGGGGGGGGGGTTCAATCTTAAAAAGTAGCACCACAATAAACGTAATTTCTCATTTGTTATCATGGTGTAATTTTTTCCCAAGTGACTTATGATGCAACGATGTGCTTTTAGAACGCGTAATTTATCGACAGTAATACAACGCTACTCCCTCATAGCCAATTGCCTAGCTGATAATTCAAAACTATTTCATCCCACAAGATGAATTGCTAGTATAATTTTCCTCAGAAAGGAACCATTGCAATGACAATTTTTCTGGGTTTTTGAAATACTCGATTCGCTTTCTACAGTTGCTATTCTAAAATATTTATGAGTACACTCAGTTATTCCCTTTCTCTTATTTTATCTAACGGTTTTTAAAACCATCAAAATAATTCGTCTTGAATAATAGTCACGATGCTAACAGAGTAATGCGAACCTACAGAAATAAACACTTGAGATAAGAATGAAACGATTCCTCGTTTGATAATGCGATATCAATAATCAGTCCACCCTGTATTCAAACGGCGTGTTGTTTGCCCTTAATGAGAAATGAGCTCTCATGTAGACAGCGCTCACTTCCATTCTTGATGATTTGTCATGCAGCACCACCTGCTACGGTCGATTATGTAAATGTGGAAGGAAAGGTAGAAAAAAAAAGTGTATATATGTGTGTGTGTGTGTGTGTGTGTGTGTGTGTGTGTGTGTGTGTGTGTTTGGAGGAGTTGGGAGACGTTAGAATGTGCCTCTAAAACGGAACTCGCAAGATAAAAATCTGCTCAGCTAAAATGCATCCTTATTAAACAAATGACTTAAACAAATACGAACTCGTATATGACACTAAACAGTTGTATTATGAGTGCGAATTCAGTAACCTGCCATCTTGAAAAATGACTTTGAATGCCAATATTGCCAACTTTGTATCGCAGGACATATTAAAGTACGTTTTAAGATATGAAAAGTATAAGAGCGTGGGATAATAAGTACTTAATGGATATTTATGTTCCGAGAAATGAAAATGCACCTCAGTTTTAGATTCGACCTTGAATATTTCTTTTGGAATCTTTGCATAGACTGAAGACAACCTCGGATTGAGTGCCTTCTCCAATATTACCGAATAGAACATCCTTCAAAGAATACAACGGTAAACGAAAAATATACGACGACTCGTGCTGTATACTGCTGATGGTTGAACGATAGGTGGCAATCAGTTGCCTATCAGCGTCATCTAGCGACCATGACCGAATTCACAAGTGGGAGTGAAGAGAGAAAAATCGACACGAAGCAGCAGGTACTTGTTACATGCGGATAACCCTAACAAATTAGCCGTACTATTATTTATTAACTAAACACCAGCTATTTACAGGCATGAGTGTAGAATGTGTAACATAAGGGTGGATCTGGGTTAGTTCCACCCATAAATCCTCACCTTAAACAAGCAGGACAAGCCAGGCGACCAATTAACAGAGTACTGTTTGCATGCTAAAATTAGAGTGAAAGAAAAACACAGAGAGAAAGAGAGAGAGAGACGTGTTGTTATTAAAATGGGCTAAATGACATGGCGTAGACTGTCGGGCCACCGGCACTCGCGTGTTCGGAATACGTTGGTCAATCGATGGCCTGGAGATACAGCTCCTCGAATGGTAGCAGGTGGGCATTCGAGTGCATGCCACGTAGCACTAAATGCGCCGCTTGGTGTTGTTGGCCAAGTAAGAATAGGCGATCACTGCATCATCTTAATACTCATCTACAGTTTTTCTCTTTTTTAAAGGACCTTCTTATGAACTGTTTCGTGTTTTTTTTAGTCTAGGCGAATTGGCCGAGTAATTACAGAGATGAAGACATAAAAGGAAAATGTTACTACATTACGGAAGGATATGCTAGTAATCAAGTTAACCTTCCTATTTCGGTCTTTTAGTGTGGATGCGAAATTTAAAGCGAAGTTAAGCTACCTGTTATTAGAAATGTGAACGTGCTTTGAATCGTGGATCATTACAGGGCGAGGTAAATACCGAAAGAGTTTTGTCTCGTATTATGCTTTAACACAAAGCATAATATACCGAATTATCTCGCAGCATATGCCGAAGAACCCCTTCCCCCCATTACAATAGGGAATTTTCAATTAAAATACGTTTAAGGTATTTAGATATTGGTTCCATTTCTTTGTCAATGTACATATTCTTTCTTCACCGTATACATTCAATATCCTGTTATGAATTTCCTAGGGTTTTTGCCTTTAGAATTTAAAAATTGAGTTACTGAATGCACATCTGTTTTGTATGCACTGTCTGTTTGAAATTCCATATGGAGAATTATACAACTGTAACAAAGAGCAAATGAAACATCGCAGGTTTTGCCATGAACTGGTATGGACTGGACAATTTGGTTTAAGTGTATTCAATTCGCTTCAATTTTCCTCACCTTCTGAGAAATGTCACGAGTGTAACGCGCTTTAAATGAACAACTGTAGTATATTTTAAAGTTTATTAAAGTACTTCTCTAAGCCTTGAGCTTATTCAAATGAAATTTATTAGATTTTTATATTTTCACAATTGCTATTCATGCGAACCTGCAGACAGGTAGCTACTTGTCTGCAGGTTCGCATGAATAGCAATTGGTCTTAGAAAGGTCGTTATTATACAGCGATCCACTGAATGTCTCTTGCTTTAATTAATAATAATAAATGTATTGGCAATATCCTTTCGAATTCCAATAACAACAATTTTTTTGCCCTCTCAGATATATAGCGAGATTCTGTTTAATGAATGGATGAATCAATCAAAATTTCAACCCAATTTCACGGAGTCATCCCATATCAAATAAAATATTCCACTGTACGGTAGCTTGTTCGTATACACACATTTAATTTGTTTACCAACACTAGAAATTCTTCAAATCAAAAAATCAGGAACTGATTTCCTTTTGTTCCATTTTTATGCATTAGACTTATAAAATACGCCGATGAGCCAAAATATTATGACCAACCACCTACCTAATATGATGCTGATCCTCCACGTGCAGCTAAAACAGCTCGTACCCGGCGAGGCATGGACGCTACAAGATTTCTAAATGTGTCTTGTGGTATCTGGTACCAACACGTAACCGGCAGATCCTTTAACTCCTGTAAGGTCCGTGGTTTAGACGCTGCAGTTTGGAGTTGCTGTTCCAACACAAACCACAGATGCCCGATGGGATTGATGTCTGAGGAATATTGGGAGGCGAGGGCAATACCTGGAAGTGTTCCTCATGTTCCGTGAACCAGTCTCGAACAATCCGGGCGGTGTGGCATGGCGCATTATCCTGCTGAAAGAAAGCACATCCAAAGAGGAAGACCTTTGCCATGAAAGAGTGTATCTGGTCAGCAATGATGATTAGGTAAATAAAGTGTTTTTGTGTCTAACGGCACCAGGGGTTTCCCCATCTCCGCGTAGTTTTCATTGTGGGTGTACCAGTTCGCTGGAAATGCAGAGATTTAAATGTCTATGGATTTTGTAAGTGTAGTGTCATGTACCGTTGTTCATCTGGTCGTTTAGCCGCTGGACCCCTGCTGAGGCCAAACGTTGCCCCACCTTCGCCCCGTGAAGGCAGACCAGGAACCGAGTAACTTTAGTTTCACTCTGGCAGGTCCTACCACCTAATCTCCTGAGATTTCAGTGGCTAGGACCTAAAAAAATAAAATAAATATATTCCTATATTGTATTTATATTGTATGTATATATGTGTGCATACAAATACATATATCTACATGTACCTGCATACTCTCAGTCTGCTCAGGACACACACACACGTACGTATATACACACAACGCGAATATACATACCAGCGTCAATCGTGGGGGTTGATGTCGCTTGAGTTTATAGGCCGGGACGTGGGCGAAGATATTTTGGATGTGTTTAAATTTAGGCGTGTGGGGGCTTCGCTAGCGTGAAGATAGAGAGGGGGAGAAGACAGAAGTATGGGGCCAATAGGGAAGACAGCTCCAAGTTTCAGTCGGGCATGCCATGCCCCATCTGAGTAGAAATGAGGGTGGGGGAAGAGAGAATCGTCCCCCCGGGAAGTAGGGTTTAAAAGTAGGGTTTTTTTAGGGCGCCCTCTTCAGGCTACCGTAAGGCTTTGGATGCTAGGCTGCGGTTTTTTGTCTCTGTTCCTATCTGCTTGATTCAGGTTGGGACACTCATGGGACAAGCTCCGTCCTTTTTTTTTTTTTACCCTTCTTCTTTTCTTTATCTCTTTTTCCCTTTATTTTCCGTTCATTTTCTTTTCTTCCACAGTTTTCTTTTACAGGAGTTGTCTCTGTCTTATGCGATTTGTTTATGATACTGTACTATCAGTCTCGATGTATGGCAATTAACACCCTTCTTGTGAAGAGGTCCTGTGCGTACTGGGAAAGCGCTCGGTACTCCTCTTCCGTATCAATGAAATGATGTTCAAGTCCTTTGGAGAGGTAATGGATTTTCGTGATGAGGGTCCATCTGAGATCTTCGTATTGTGGGCAGTCGTAAAGCAGGTGGTTCCAGTTTTCGACCTCCCTGCAGGTGCAATTTGGGTCATCGGCGAAGCCGAAGCAGAAGCCGAACAGTTTCTGGTTGTCCTGTGAGTAACGAGGTCAGGTGCAAGCCCGGGTTGCCTTGGATATATTTTGTTCAGTTCTGGAAAGAATATCCGAGTGATCTCGTTTTTTGTCGTCTCTGTCCATTTTTGCTGCCACTCCTGAAGGAGGTAGGTCTGTAGTCTCGCTCTTTCCGTTTTTTGACTGCTTGCTGGGTTGATTGTGAAGATCTGATGATTTGCGGCCACTCCATTTGAGTGCAGGAAGAGCAGTTTTGCTTTCACAGCTTCTAAATCCAGGGAGAACTGTAAGATGTAAAATCTTACAAGTAAATTGTATATAAAGATAACAGATCGTCGTTCCCAAACTGAGAAATTTAATAAGAAAGGATACGTCAGGAATAGTTATATTGAAAAATAAAATATAACAAATCAAATAAATTAACAATGTGGATCGTTAAAAATATGGGGGAGATTAAGTTAAGGAGGGGGCTAATCGAAGGAAAGGGAGAGTCATGGGAATTACTGCACGAAATTTCTATCAACAGATGGATAAACACTCAGCTATAAGTACCGTAAACAAATCTGAAGGTCTAAAAAGGGTCACTGGAGAGAACAATAGAAAGTTGAGTCGAAGTAGTTGGAACATCCCTTTGATCAGAGACAAGCAGGAAGTGAGTACAAGACTAATACTGTGTCCAAAACAATAGGGCTAGCGTCTGGTAGTCTGCAATAGCTGGTCTCGAAGAAATTTATGGAAGGTGCGAATCTAGTAACACCTGTCTAGGAATGTCGGCCTATTTCAAAAGAGAACAGACGGCCTGTTCTCTTTTGAAATAGGAAACCCACACTAGCGAATAGTCGGGATGTAAATTTAAATATTGAAGTACGAGTGGTTAAATTTCTGAGCGAAGGTGGGCCAACAAAAAAGGGCGGTACACAAATTCGGAAAACAAAAACCGAGCGCGCGAAGCCAAGAGAGTCACTCAGTTGAGTTTTTGTTGGTGTTTTGTGAAAATGAGTTAGAAAACACTGAGTTGAGTTTATGTGGGTGTTTATGGAAATGAGTTAAAGACACAAAGTTAAGTTTTTTGTCGGTGTTTGTGGAAATGGGTTCGTAAAGACAGGGAAGATTGAGATATTTGTTAGTGTCGGTAAATATGAGTTAGTCAAAGACAGAGTTAAGATTTTGTTGGTGTTTTTAATATGAGATAGGAAAAGACACAGAGTTGAGTTTATGTGGGTGTTTATGGAAATGAGCTAGAGAACACAGAGTTAAGTTTTTGACAGTGTTAGTGGGAAAATGAGTTAATAAGTTGTGTAGGGTTAGATAAGTTTTAAGTACAGTCAGTAAGTTAAGAAAAGTTAGATGAGTTTCATGATAGAAGAGAACAGTCGAGTAGTCCATCATCTGAAGTGTATGGAGAAATAAGCCTAGTCCGTAATAGGAAGGCAATGAAAGTGGCCAGCATGAAAATAAGTAGTGTAAGAAGAGGAATAACCCTAGTCCATCATCTGAAGGTAGTGATAAAGGCAAAGGCGCAGATAAGTGAGCTGAGAAGGTAAAGTTGTAATCCCGAGTCCGCCAGAATAGCCGAACCATAGGCTAAGTAGCAATATCGAAGACGAGCCCATAAATTCCTAAGAGACACAGTGATGCCCTATCCAGACTACAGCCCGTTGACAAACTAGAAGTCCTGAGATGAATGCCCTTGGCAAACGATGATGCCATTCCCAGACAAGGAGCTGAAGACCCGAAAACGGAGAAGTCCGATTCGAAAAATTAAGTAAGTGACTAGTTATAAGGTATTCTCACTTACCTAAAGGACTGTAGGAGCCCTAATAGCAGATTAGTAGAAGTTTAGAAAGATACTAAGGGACAGATGTACAAAATCTAATATCGAATTAGTAGAAGTTTAGAAAGATGTTAAGGGAAGGATGTCCAAAAGGTTAAATATATGTATATACATAAATATAGGGATAAGTCAGATGATAGTTATGGGTTTTTATTATTGTTTAATTAGACATATGTAGAAAGGGAAAGGAGAAAAATTGGATATTTGTTATTAGTTATTGTCTAACATATATGTATGATATATTTTCGAAGGGAAGGGTAGAGAAATACAGAGAAAGAAATAGCTTTCTGAATGTAGCTAACCCTTGGGACAAGTATTAGTCCAGAAATTGATGTCAAATGTACTGTCTGCCTTGATTAGAGAAAGTTTGTGAAATTATATTCCCCAAGACAAAATGGGGCTCTAAATAAATCAGGAGTTAAGGGTGAAATTCCTAAATCAATTTATGAGGTAAGAATTTGATTTACATAGGAGAAAGAGTGTTAACTAAACCTCTTAAGTAATTATTGTTCATGTGTGAAGAAAGAAGAAACTATAGCAGTTTTTGTAAGGATATTGATTATGTTGTGTAGAAAGAAATAACCCTTCTAGTGCAAAATCAATGTACTTAATCGCATATATATCTGATGCTACATAGGCAAATTTGAATAATATTAGTATGTGCTTGAGTTTTGATCACTTTATCATGTTATGTATATGTATATGTAAATAAACTATGTTATGTTATAAATTAATGTGTGCTTTTGTTATTCTTGAACACTCAGCCTTTCCGAAGGGAATCATACATAATTGAGAAGTTCCCTTGAATCTGGAATTCTCCTGTGAATCCAAAGTCAGATGTGTAATTGGGGGATATAGACAAAGGGGTCTATATATCTAATAAGGGAACAAAATAAAGAATATTTAATATTAATATTAAATAAATTCAAAAAATAAGAAGTAAAGACATCAATCCCAACCCCCTCCACAGAGCGCTCCAGCAAGCACCTGCAGTGCAGGTGTGTTTACTGTGCAGCAAGCTCGTGTGGTTGTCAATAGGATAGTCCTATGTGTCATGTCCAGGATTTTCTTGTTGGTTACCAGTGATGCTTTGGTGTACCATACTGCAGCTGCGTAGGTTACTGCTGGGATAAAGGTTGACTTATAATATAGCATTAGGGTTCGTTTTTTCAATCCCCAGTCCCTCGTAATCCTAGCCACTAGGGTTGAGTATCTTCTTATTTTCATTCTTATGTATTTTAGGTGGGGTATGAAGGATAAGTTATCATCTAAGATAACTCCTAAGTACTTCATTTGCTTGGTGAGTTTGATGGTCAGACCATTTATTTTTATTTGGGGCGGACGCTGTACCTGAAGAGTTCCTTTCAGCAAGATGGATTTGGTTTTCGTCGGTGCAATTTTTAGCTGTTTTTTTGTGGTCCAGTATTGTAATTTCTGCATTGCTTGATTACCGATGTTTTCTAGTTGGACTCTGGAATCCGCTTCAATAGTAACAATCAGATCGTCCGCAAAGACCTGGGCCTCGGCCAGCCTCAGGTCCTGGCACAGGAATTCGTCCATGACCATGTTCTAAAGGAGAGGCCTCAAGACAGACCCATATATACGTTTCTTGTGATTTTCTGATAATTTGTATTTATTTCCACTCTTCTGCCTGAAAGGTAGTCTTCCATTGCTTTGTATAAGTTGATGGGTACTGCAGCTTCTCTCAGTCTGCTCAGGACGCTCGGCCACCAAAGTGAGTCGAATGCCCCGGCGAAATCGACTGAAATGACTAATAGATATTTTTTCCTGCTCTCTTGTGCTTTCCTAAAGAGATCTCCAAGGGAATCCACAGTAGAAGATCCTGGCTTAAAGCCAGACTGATCTTTAGCTTTTCTTTTCTTAAGTCTGCCATTTCGTAGTGGTTCTGTATCCGCATGTGGAGTAGTCTCTCATATAATTTACTGACCACTGAGAGCAGAGCGATGGGTCTGTGTGATGCTGGACATTCTGGGTTCTTAGTAGGATTTTTCAGAAATAGCTTGGTGTTTGCAGTTTTCCACGCCGCAGGAAATTTCCCTGTTTCCAAACATCTGTTGTAGAGGGTGAGTAGAATTTGCGGGGCAATTTCAACTATTTTTTTCAGTATATTTTTTGCGGTTTCTGATCCTAGTAGCAGCCGCACCGAGTTCCTCATGGGTGAAGGGGGACTCGAGCGCAGGGGTGATGATGATTAGGTAAAGTGTAAAGTGTAAAGTGTATCTAGGGTCAAACGGCACCCTAGACACAGGGGTAATGATGATTAGGTAGGCGGTAGACGTTGGAGTGCCCGGCACATGGATGACTGGACCCAGGGTATCCCAGCAGAACATTGCCCAAATCATAACACCGCCGCCACCGGCTTGCTTTCGTCCCAAGGTGCATCCACGTGCCATCACTTCTCCAGGTAAACGACGCACACGTTCCCGGCAGTCTATATGGTGCAACAGGAAATGTAATCCATCGGACCAGACGACCTTCTTCTAAGTCAAGGTCCAGTTTAGATGATCGAGTGCCCATTGTAGGTGCTGTCGCCGGTGAACCGTGGTTAGCATGGGTAATCGGCCCGGCCTGTGGCTACCCAGACCCATTTTCAGCAGGGTTCGATGTATTATGTATTATGACACATTACTCCCGTCATCAGCATTCCAATTACCAGCGAGTTGCGCCACAGTCTCCCTTCTGTTGCCACGTTCCATCCAGCAGAGCCTTCATCACCTCGAGCATCGATGAGCCGTGGTCGTCCAACACCTCGCCGGCGGTTCGTGGGTTTTCCCTCCTCGGACCACTTTCGGTAGGTACTAAGCACAGCTGACCGTGAGCATCCCACCAACCGTGCCGTTTCGGATATGCTATGACCCAGTCGTCTGGCCATTACAATTTGGCCTTTGTCAAACTCCCTTAAGTCCGCTGCATTTCCCATCTGAAGAACAAGAGTAACACTGATTAACGGTGCTCAGTATCAGGTGGTTTTTATACCGCGTACCGACCCGCACACGCGCCGTGGTTCACCTGCAGTTGCTTCGATTTGCATAACGACTAGCTGGTCATGATGTTTTGGCTCATCGGTGTGTTTTCAAGGAAGTCTAATCAACGTATTTTCAAATTCTAGATGATTTGGTTTTCCTTGTATAATGATGTAAACATTAAATGATAAATGAATTTTCGGTTACAGCAAATACGGAGATCGAATTCTTGTGAGTCTTTATCACTGGCTTATGAAACTATATGATCACTAAAATATACGCAGAATACCAATTCTGCGTACTAATATTCACTCCCAACTTGGGATAATTATCAAACAAGAAAACGGATCTAAAAATTATGATAAA
Source organism: Mastigoproctus giganteus (assembly GCF_048544385.1). Classification (NCBI taxonomy): domain Eukaryota; kingdom Metazoa; phylum Arthropoda; class Arachnida; order Uropygi; family Thelyphonidae; genus Mastigoproctus; species Mastigoproctus giganteus. The sequence continues at coordinate 39,191,210 of NC_143583.1, forward strand.
CATTGAAAATTTAATAGGTTGATTCTTAATTCTAATCTATCAGAAATATATTCTGTTATCACTATTAATTAATTGTTTTCTGTACTTGAATAAATCAAAATTGAAAATTAAGATCGTTAAGTACTAAAATTAGCACGAAAAAATAGCCACCAGAGAAATCGATAACCGCAAGCAATGATTTCATTTTTTTGCTTTTCTAACCCGAACAATATCCATCCGCTGTAAAGTCTTTTTGAAGAATTGTTTGGCCTCTCTGAGGCAGTCCAGTCACCACAAATCGATAGAAGATCGTATGATGGAATTCTATCAAATACACTGTGGTAAGTGAGTGCGAAATTCCTCCGATATATCTTCGTCAAAAGCAGATGTTAGAATATAGGGTGACTATGCCATTGTAATGTTATACAGAGTGTCCTTCCCAATAACTCTTTCACTTCCAAATGTTGTAGGCAATCTATTGGAAATAGTTTAAATTCATCTACAAAAGCCACTGCGAACAACGCGCTAACGCAATGAGTTGGATTTGACCTGCATTGTGCGAGGTTTGTATTGTTGAAAATATCATGGCCGGGCTCAATCCATCAACTCAACTGCGCAAGTATCAACAAAAGAAGTAAACAATTTAGGAAGGTTATTTATGTGTATGTATAAACAGTTAGAAATGTATTGAGAGTTAGGACTATTTGGAATCTCATAAGGGGTGAATATAATGTTGATTATTTATTGATCAAGATATAACATCTGGGGTTGCATCCTTTTATTCTCCGTTTTCTTTCGCTCATCTAGGCCCTTTACTTCTTTAAAATGAACACTACGACCACGTTCCCATGTGTGCTGGTTCGTTTCGGATTTCGAAACTCTGCCGTGTGGCACATCCATTTTATGATCTTTTATCCTAGGTTTCAAGTGTCCATCATTTCACGAATCATTAAATCACTAAGGGAGTCACCTCTGACTCTAATGAAGCCCTCATAATTAACCTTAACGGTTACACGCGCTCCCTTGCCGCTTCCCTGAAAATAACTGGGTATGTGCTACCTACTCCAGGGACCTTCCTTGTATTGGCTGAAAAGTTTTTCTAGTAAACAATTCCCTGTAATTTCCATATCGCTGATTTCACAGTGATCAGGTTCACTCTGCTTCTCCTCGCCGTGTAGGGACTTTCATCTATAAAGATCAATGCAAAGTACCAGTTCATCATCTAGGTTATCAATGATTGCCCCGCATCTATTTCTTGGGGGGTTTTGATCAGATTCGTCTTTCAGTCTTTGTATTTATTTGCTCCTTTCTTTGCTCTTTTGGCTAGTGATTGATTGATAATTGATAATTTATTTATCCCTATTTTGTGTTACATTTGTTGGAAGATAACAGCAAAGAGGGAGGGAGAACACATAAACCAGAGGCATTTTAGGGGTGTTCCCTTTGAAAAAGATAACAATAAAAACAGATCTGAAATTGCACAGATGTTATTCAACAGATAAATCATAAATAAATCGGACATGTTTCTACATTCCATTACAGAGACCTTCGAGAATGAACCACGTATGTTTACACCAGTACTTATAATTTCATCGTGAATACTTTTACAATAAGAAGTATGAAAGAAAAATATGATGAAATAATTGCCTAGAGTGTTCCAAGCTTTTTGACAGCTATTCCTTCAGCTTATTTACATAATTTACAAACTGGAATGCAAAGTTCAGGATTTGAGTTGAAGGCGATTTAGATTAGACATCCCTGGTGATGTATTCAGTTAGGAGCTTCTTGAACCGGTTTAGTGAAATGGCATTTTTGATATTTTCAGGAAGATTATTCCAAGTTTTTGCGGCTCTGTATTTTATGTTTTTCTGACCTATGGCTTTTCTAAAAAGCAGAACCTTCAGGTTCGCTTCATTTCTTAAACTATATGTTATTTCTTCTTCTTCTATTGTTATAAAAAAGGATCTGAAGTGTGGAGGAAAGTTTGGGGCCTCAGCTTTTTGTAACAGTTGGTAGATGCTTAGGAGTCTCGCTTCCTTATATCTCGAAGTCACCGATGCATTCTAGGGAAGGCCTAATATTGAACGAACACGTCGATTGAAAATTGAATTGATTCACGCAAGGTTATCTTGACAGGTAGTACCCACGAGATGATTCCATATGTGAGGTGAGGCTGTATTAAGGAAAATAATACTAGTATGAGAAGGAAAGGAGGCACACATGCAGATGCTCAGGCGAGTATTTCTGCTAGTGACGAAGTCTTCTTTCGTAAGGTCATCATTTGTTTGTTCCAACTCAGCTTGTCATTTAGCCAGATTCCAAGAAACTTGGTATCATTCACCCTTTCGATTTGTTTTCTTTTGTATGTTATTTCGAAATCACTATTTAATGGTTTATTTTTCATCCTAAACACCATATATTTGGATTTTTCTGGGTTTAGTATAAGCTGATTCTTTTGAAGCCAACTATACATTACAGAGAGAAAGGTAGATATTTTGAGTTGAAGTGGTTAGGGTCTTTATAAGTTTTCAGCATGGAAATGTCATCGGCGTATGCTACTGAGTGGGAAGATGGAAGAATGGAGAGAAATTCATTAATGTAAAGAACAAATAGGATAGGTCCGAGATGTGAGCCTTGAGATATTTCCCTGGAGAAATAAGAAATATCTGAAAAAAAAAGACTGGTTTGTTTTGATGACAAATGGCCGATCAGTAAGGTAGTCTTCAAGGAAAAGGTTAATTTTTCCTCTCAAGCCACGATTGTTGAGCAGGATTTTATGAGTTATGCAGTCGAAAGCTTTAGATAGGTCTATAAACAGGGCCATTGCGTAGTGGCCCTTTTCAAGACAATCCATGATCCTAGAACAGAAGTCAACAATTGCCAGGTCAGTGGCTCTTTTTGAACGACAAGCGTACTGTTGCTGATGGATAAGCTGATTGACTTCCAGGAAGCCCATGAGTGTGCCGTGAAGAATTTTTTCGAATAATTTTGCAAAACCCGAGAGTAGAGCTATTGGACGAAAATTGTTGATAGAGTTGTAGTGTTTCCCCTTAGGAACAGGAGCAAAGACTGCTTTTTTTGAATTGAGACGGGAATTTACCAGATTGAAAGGAAATATTGTAAATATACTTCAGCGGTGTTAGAATTGAGTTAAGGACCTTCTTCAACAGAGCAGGAGATATTTCATCAAATCTAGGGGCTCCTTTTACTTTTCATTGATGTCCTGCTTCTAAAATCTCTTGATCTGAGAGCGGAGCGAGAAAAAAGAGCTCCTCATTGAGTGTTTGACAGATTCTCTCGTTGCATTTCTCTAGAGAGGAATTCGTCTTTAAAAAGATTATTCACACTTGAGATAAAGAGATCACAGAAGGCTGCGGCATTTTCCTGGTCATCTGAAATGAGTACCTTGTTCTCAACTATATCTTCAATCTCTGTGATTTCGATTTCCTTCCAGGTAGCAGCTTGTCCAAGAATGTCCACTTTTCCCTGCTTGTAATGATGCCTTTAAGTTGGGAACTATGATATTTACTTTCCTGCGACCGAATACTGTCGGTGACTTTGTTTTATACGTTGTAGTGATTTCTTATATTCAGCCACTACCAATCAAACCATTGTTTTTGTGGTATTATTACAGCTTAACTTATAACTATTATAGTCTAGTAATAATTATAGTCACAACTATAATTATTACTCGAGGTGGTTATTACAGTATGGGGTATGGAGTATGTTTAGTTGATACGAACTGGGCCATCTAATACCCTTAGAAGATGGTGTTACCTCCAGCGAATATCTTTCATATCGGACCAACTTCATTCTGAAATTCTTCATTTTTACCCGGGTTGCGAAAGATTCTTTCAAGACGACAATGCAACTATCCACTGTGCAAAAGTTGTATCCAAATGGCTCGAGAAACATTTATAAGATTTCCAACATCTACCCTAGTTGCTTAATTTCTCACATCTGAATAGAATTGAGAACGTTCTCTATAAAGTACAGTACAGTAGCTGACAAACAATCTGATAGAAGAATGCTAAAATCTGGAACTAGACCCCCCCCCTCAGTGGAATTCAAAATATGACGTTTACTGGCTGTAATTCGGATAGATGTGATCTGCAAGGTATTGAATAAAGGTTTCTAATTTTTTGGTCAGTGAGTGTAAGTTTACCTATACTGTCATCCTTGATTTAGTCTGTATCACGGGAAAATACATGGTCCAGATTTGCAGGATAGCTTGAAATACTTAGCCATCTAGAGAGATCGAGTAACTCGAAAGGAAAGTTGGATTTTATCTTAATTGTATGTACCTAGTTTTGAATAAAAGTAGAACAATTTTAACAGAGAAAAAATGAAATTAAATTACAAGAAAGATGCTGAGCAAATAGCAGCATACGAACAACTATTCTCAAAGATTAATGCATTTATCAAATACTCAAAAGTTCATACTGCGATCATCTTATTTAAGCAAATGGCTTAAATAAGATAATCGCTAACGGCTCTGAAATCCAGATGACTGCAAGTAAAAAATTAGGTTTGTAGACGCGGTTAAATTAAACGGGCTTAAGTGAACCGCTTTTCGAATGTGGATTTAGTCCAAAATGTCTCGAAAAACAGTTCGTTTGCGTTTATTTTGAAAGCCAGTGAAGACGAAGCAAATTAGTTCGACATCACTTTGGAGGTAACCACCGAGCTCAAAAAGCGTTTTTTCGTTCATTCAGGCGCACTATATTTATCCCGGCAAGCCACGTGATATATGGTTAGCATCTTCCACAATTTTCACGCCCAAACTGTTCCGTGGCATGCAAAATCCTTTAATCGCAGTTAGCCCCGATAACAAGTAATTTTGCCTCTTCTTTGTCGATATTACCTGAGAAAATTTACTTGTTCTTGGCTTATCGAGGACAGCCAAAGTTGCCAATATTCTACTAGTTTCCACTTCGCCATTACAAATTAAAGAGGCGGTAGCTAATGGGATGCGATGTTGGAATTGTTAAGATACGGTTCAATAGGTCCAATGTACCGCCTTAAAGTCACACACACTTTTGTAGATGAATACTGAGAGATTTTTTAGATGCCCATAACAGTGGAAATCACACACCTGGGTCAACCAATTAAAAGGCAACCTAGTTTGTAATACAAGAAAATTTTCTTAAAAGTGAATACGATACAGAATTTAATTAATATGAGTGCATCAACACAGAACTTTAATTTTCCAGAGTGAGATTTGTGTGCTTGTCTAGCCCAATACTTCTTGATCGATTAGACGACTGTTTCTTTTATCAACAAGTTGGAGATGCCGCACGGAAGAACAATATTCTTAACTTCGTTTTTACAAAAAATCCTCCTCCTTACTGAGATATTGAGTTAAAAGTGGTGTAAAATATGCCTCTTGAGATTGAAATGGTTTCTCAAGTGTCCTGTTTAGCCACCGAAGTGTCCACTATTCGATGCAAAGGAAACTTATGAGTCGAGTAGAAGATATAGAAGGTTGATTACAGATACAGAGAGGAAAACCGAGGAAATGCATTTCAGAACATATTGCATCAAGAGGCTTGGCTGAAAAACATCAGTAAGTCCTTGCGTTGCTCTCCAGTGGGTTGTAACAGTTTATTTCTTAGTGATTGCTAAATGATGAAAGGCAAGTTTTACAGTTTAGATGACTCCTAAATAAGAGTGCGTTGTGACTGTGTTGACAAAAAATCCGTTCAGGAGAACTGTGATGTTATTCATCTGCTGTTTGTTTGAAAAGGAGGTCTGTACGAACTTATTGGGATTTAGCTCTAAGCCTTCAAGTATACTATAAGGTCTGCAACCTGCCATGCAGCCTGTGAGTTATGGAAAGCGCTCTGTTCTATGGCAGCGAACATCTTGAAGTTATCTGCATAGGAAATAGAATTCTTATTTAGCGACATGAAGGGATTAAGGGCTACCACAAAAAGGAATGCAGACAGACTAACTCCTTGGGGAATAGCTCTGTTTATGGTGTTCTACAGGAAAGTTTTACGTACCACGAAGATGTCTTGTAGTCAGTAGTTCCTTAAAAAGCTTCCGTATGTCGCTTGTAATTCTGAAGTGATTCATGAGAATTATGAGTAACGAGCTGATGGAAAGGCTATTATATGCTGATTTTATGTCAAGAAAAAGTACACTGAGTGGAAGGAAATCATAGGATACCTACCTAGTAACGGGTAGGCGCACCTTTCGCCCGGATAAAGGCAGTCATACGGCGAAGCATTGAGTTCACTAGTTCACGAAAGCGTTCCACAGGTATTTCCATCCATGATTGCTGCACCGCTGCCCATAATTCCGTCATATTCTTGGGTGGAAGATCAAAAGCTCGAACGGATCTTTCCACAGCATCCCAAAGATGTACGGTGAATGGGGAGGCCTTCCATGGTGGTAAAATCTGCGAAATGCTATTTGAACCATGTTGTAGTCACCATGGCTCTGTGGGGAGGGGAGGCGCATTGTCCTGCTGGAAGAGTCCATTGCCCTGTGGGTGCACGATGACCATTAAGGGATGCAGATGGTGTGCAAGGATAGACACGTAACCTAGACTGTTCAGAGATGCTTGTAGACGTACCAGAGGTCCTAACGCGTGCCAATTGAATACGCTCCAGACCATTACCGACCGTTCACCTGCCTGAATAGTTTCTTGTTGACATGACGGGTGCATAGCTTCGTGCGATTTCCTCCAGATACGCACCCTCCCGATACGCACCCTCCGAAATAACTGGAAACAGGACTCATAAGAGCAGGAGAAGTTTCTTCAATTATCCAAGATCCAGTGCCGATGTTCTTTCACCCAGTAGAGGCGTAAAGTCCTGTGTCGTGGTGTTAGCAATGGTATTCTGGTGGGTCGGAGACTCCAATAACCTATTGCGGCTAATGATCACCTGATGGTCTTGGTGAGACGTTTCTGACACCTCCCTCATTGAAGTCGGCAGTGATTTGTGCCACTGTCGCTTTCTGGGTAGCTGAAACAATACGACACAGACGTCGACGGCCACGTTCATACACCACTTTTCTCCACCCACAGAGCAGTCCACGATGAGTGAAGAAATATTCACGATGATGTTATTCCGGAAATAGTGTATTCCAGATACATTCTTAATACTGTCGAACGGGGACAGTTCAATTTCTGTACCTCCTCCACTATAGAGTGAACCATGCGTCGGGCACACACTATCATCCCTCTTTCAAAGTCGGTTAACTCACGACGTTTATCCATACTGATATCGAATTACCGCATACGTTAAGCGACGCTGTCACCTCTCCACTAGAGAGAGGGATGACAGCATCGCATTGCCCAGGAACCAGGTGTCCCATGAATACTGTCCTTTCAGTGATTATCCATTTGTTTTCTATAATTCAAGATAATTTGAATTCTATGGAAGGGCCCAAGGTGGATTGTGATTATTGGTCACAAATCTCACTTTATAATGGAATGTAGGTAGGCACGGAATGCGACCAAATCGGTGCTTATTTATGTACTTGAGGACAACTCTCTCAAAGACTTTTGCAATGTTGCATCCTACGGAGACAGCTCTATATTCCATACTGTTTCTTATCTCCTGTTCATTGGATTGTGCTTTGTGATACTGTTTCCTTCCAGATTGGTGGAAGTTATTTATTATGAATAATCTGCAAACCGTGAATATAAAAAGAGGGAAACACAATAAGTCAAATAGTGCATTTACTCGTCAGGTTGTTTTCATAGACAAGACCTTGCTTGATCAAGACGATGCAACACGATGGTCCCTACCATGGAGGAAAGGAAAGTTTCGTTAGTTACTGGGATAACGTCATCATCAGAGCGGTGGGGAAGGTCAGAACCAAAGCCTTGAAAGATGCGATCTGCCTAATGAAGGAGCGTATCCTTATTTAACGAGCAGTGATTACCTGATTTGGAAGAAATTCTCTTCGAGCTTGCAGGTCTCCTCATGAGAGTGTATCTATAGGCTAGTCTCCTGGTTCGCGTGAAGACTGCTCTTGCTTTTTTTGTATTTGACGGATTGTCCTGGGTCGGTGCCTTTTGGAAGATTCTGAAGGCCGTTTTTACTTGGCTGTGGAAAGCGGTTTATTTTTTTCCTAGAAACAAAGCTTGATACACTGATATGTTTTGATTTTCTTCGAAGCCCAGCCAATGCAATTGATATGAAATGTATTTTCATATTTCATCAGGGTAGCATTGGAAGAACGTCGTCCAGTCCACTGATTTTATGACCTTGAAATTCTAAAAAAAAATCGAAATCCAGAGCTTTAAGAACTTTGTGAAGAAGCCAATTGAGCCAATTTGGATTTGTTTATGCTTTTGCGAACAAACTATGTTCAAAGCCTCGAAATTCTGAGATTAAATATTCTTGGTACCATGGTTATGTATGCCATGGAACTATTTTAATGAATAGTTTAATTTGTCCTAATTGATTGGAATAAGCGAGAGGGAACCTCACCATGGAGAAAAAAAATAAATAAACTATACGATTATTATTTGTACCAAGTTAGAAAAAATACTGGGGTAGAATATCCTCCTTGACCTCATCATTACAGAAGTTACAGATGACATCATAGGGCTTGCAGTATAGGAACCATTGGCTGGTAGTGACGACGCAATGGTTTTAATTTCAGAAAGGGGGATTATGACAGTTTAAGACACTACATGGCATCTATGAATTGGGTGGATTGCAGAGGGAGGACGAATACATTACGAAATATCTTCAAAGCAATAATCACAGATGTCATGGGCGCATATGTACCATTTAGAAATTTTGCACGAAGAGGGAGCTGAGGTGGATGAATACGAAGATGGCCAGTCTAATAGAGCAGAAAAATAAAGTATGGAAAAGTTAGAACGGAATGAAAATTAATGAGGCAAGTCCACAACAACTACAATTTAATCTACAATAATACCACAGAAAAGATTAGGGCGCCCAAGTCTGAGCGAAAAAGTACTGGCTAAGAGAGTAAAGAATGGGGACAAGGATTTTTTCATGTTTGTGAATACAAGGAAGAAGAAACGAATCAGAACGGTTCCTTGGGTACAGGATATGGCAAATTTTTAGATAATCCAGCTGATATTGCTGATGAATTGAATATGCTTTATATCGATCTTTTCTGGCAAAGACTCTTCATGCAGAGGAGAGGCTGTGTCTCTCCTCTGCATGAAGATTGAAGAAAACTTTTCAGCCTAAAGGCAAGACAGCTCCTGGAATTGATGGTATATACCGAATAATTTTGAAGGAGGAGGATAGGGAGTGTATTGAACCATTGAGGAAAATTACGATATTATTGGATTAGGGAGAGATTCCTTTGTATTGGAGAAGTGTGAATGCGTAGCCAATACATAAAGGCACTTCAAAGAGTGAAGTCGGTAGTTTCAGACCGGTTAGCCTGGCTTCAATGGTAGGGAAAATCTTAGAGGCAATGATTAAGAGTGCAATCCAAGGATATTTAGATAGAAATAGCATTCTGAAGGACACACAAAAACGGCTTTTAAGGAAAAATCATTGTTAACTATCCTTGTACGCTATTTTAACACTGTTACTCAAGAGCTAGATGTAGGGAACAATTTTGACATAGCTTATTTGTATTTTAGCAAGGCATTTGACTCAAACCCTCATGATATTTTATTGTACGAGTATTAGTTGGAATACGTTGAGACAGTCAATATGTTGGCAGATGGATCGTAGAATGGCTGCAGGGCAGAAGGCAGAGGATTATGATTAATGGATATTCTTCAGATTAGTGTAACGTCAGAAGTGGGACGGGTCCCTCAAGGATCGGTTCTTGGACTACTGTTGTTTCTGAGTAGTCCAAGAACCGATCCTTGTTGTTTCTGAGTTTATTGTGATGATCAGTCTGTAGGATGTGATGCCTGTGCTCATCCGTGGACAGTGTCTCTTCATCGGTTTCTGCTCTAGCCTACTTGACCAGGTTGTTGTGCTGTAGCTGAGAGGATGACCATTGTACAGTATAGTTGATTTGTAATGTGGATGTGAAATTTGTTCTGTTAATAATTGTATAATGTACTATATTATTTCTATATGCATTGTGGATTTGCCAGATGTTTTTTGGTAGGGGCCTGTTTATTCAATAAATGAAAAAAAAAAAAGGAAAAATGTTGTTTCTGAATTGCATAAACGACATCAACGAAGTAATAAAGGGAGTGATGCCAAAATTTGCAGACGTCGTAAACATTGGGAGAGTCGTTAATGATCAGTGTCAAGCAGCTCCACCTCAGAATGACTTGAACAGGCTTCAGAGCTGTTACGTTTTAATGCAGGTGGAGTCGAATTAACAACAATAGAGGTAAAAATGGATCTGAGAGTTACGATATGGGCGCATATGAATTTTTCTGAGCCGTGTAAATAGGCCAGGAAAGTCCATGGTATCCTATCGACGATTTATCGAACAATATCCTGTATTGATAGGGATGCCATAATTCCACTGGATAAGGAAATCATAAAGCTGCATTTGGAATACTGTGTCCAGGTATAGAAACCCCATTTAAATAAAGACATTGAGCTCCTTGATGGACAAATCGTATGGTGAGATCAGCAAGAGGACGACAACCGTACGAAGAAAGACTTCGGTTACGTGGGTTGCAGAGCTTGATTACTAGGCACCTTAGAGGGAGACTGATTGAGGTTTATAAGACTCTGAAAGGGGTGGTTAGTAAAACGAATAAAGGCGGAATGTTTTCTGCTATAACGAATTCAAACCTGCCGGTCATAAATTTAAATTACTGAGGAAGAAGTTTAGACTAGATTGTAGAGAGCTTTCTTTTAGCCAGATAGTTGTTGATTACTGAAACAGGCTGTATCGGAAGTAGCTGAGACACAATTTTGAAGAAATCGAACGGCCTATGGGATAGTTATATACATGAGGAGGGAAGCGTATAATTTTTCAATTTTCTTTTCTACGTTTCCTTTTCTTTTGTCTGTGTAGCAAAAGCCTGCGGCTTCCTTGCATATGGCTAACACAAATAGTAATACTGATACCAATAGTACGATTCTCTATAGCCAAAAGTAAAAGATGCTCCTAAATTCATAATAACTTCGATGTTGCAACTATCGACTACCGAAGCATCTCGATTAATATGAAAAAGAAACAATCATTAAGTGCTCTAGACCCGCTTTTTTATGTTCGGACTGTGGTAAGATCAAGTGAATATATAAATATGAACTGTACCATTCTTGCAACACTCGGATTTATCTTTCATTAAAAAAAAAATGGCTTCGCAACCTTTTTAAATAAGAACGTAGAAAGTGTAAACCACGATAACATTTTCTTATCCTTAAAGTGTTCTTTATTGTCTCAATTCTCAAAAATATTAAAGCAATATTTAGAGAAGAAAGATAATGCACATTAATGTACTTATCTGGTTGTATTAATGGCCAGAACAAGCACAATGGCGGTGTGCCGGTCAATACTTGGTTGCTATTAGCATTATTATGTTACTGTTCAAGTGGTCCCTTTGTTAAAGCGAGCAGTTCCCTCGCTTTGAGTGACACAGCAGCTTTTACGGTAATAGAATTAAATTATTGCATATCTTCCTTTCTGATGTGTTCTTACAGGAAAATCTGTGAAACAAGCTGGAATCAGATAAAGTAATGGAAATTCATTTGCAGTGGGCATTTGACGTAATTGTGGCCAGAGATAATGTACCGTTGTACTCTGAAGTAATGGACACATTAAACACCGGTTTGAAGCAGAATATTATAATTCCCTCATTAGGCATCTCGTGGTGCACTTCAAAAGCCCTTGTCGACAATCAATACGCCTAACTTATTCCAAATTTACGAATTCAGAAAATTCTCCTTTTGGAAACATCTTGTAAAAGACAGCAGGGATTGGACAGCAGCTGACTTTTTTCTCTTTGCTTTTTTTATTTGATGGTTCCTTACCGGTAGTAACAAATTTCTTCGGGAAAGCTTCACGTGTTCACATTGTCTTAAGCAGCCATGGCAACTTTTCTTCGATTTATAGGCACACAAAAGAGAGTTCTTGGCTTCTACAACCGTGTGCAAGAACTTTCTTCTTTGTGATACTTCTTGTTTGCTTAAGAAAACATTCCGGGTCGTTTCAATACTAAATTTCTTTTTTTTTTCTTTTCCAGGTGATCGATTGAGTTCGTTTTTACATAAAAATGCGTTCCAAGCTAGAGGAAAGATAACTTCACAGGTCTCCATTGATTTCTACCTTCACTCTGGTCTTCACCCGCATAATATGTTAAGGAGAATGCTTCAACTCGTCTCCTTTAGGGGAAAACTAGATCGGTCTTGAGGTTCGGCACCTCTCTTCTCAATGTAAAATCCATCTGTTTGTAGAATGGATTTGTGGTGAGTCAGAAACGACTGGTAGAGCTAACAGAAAATCGTGATACGCTTCGATATATTTAGAACATTTTTTGGAGTTAATCTTTTCCCTAGGAATTAAATAAAATTAAACTATACCGGTAAAATAATATTAGAAACGTTAATAGAATTATATTTCAAAGCATATTAATTAAAAATCCTGTAAGTAAACTACCATTTGTCCTACTAGAATTTCTTTTAAAAAAAGAGACTCGTATTTTCATATTCTGACTTATTATATAAATAACTTTATATGTTTTCATAAATATATTGATAAAAGTTAGATTTTTTTTTGTTAAAATACACGGATGGTTTATTAAAAGATTAATAAAGTATTGTCTTACGATATATTTTCAAATGTATTCGATTTATTGAGAAGATTTTAACCCATTTGATTTAATTTATTCCACTGTTATTTTCTATTGTACTGATCCGTTTAAAAGAGAAATTTTCTAACCTCTCTGTTGCAAAGTTGCGGTGTACCACGTTAAGAACCATTAAACTACAAATATTTACATGAATCAATCCTGGTAACCAGAAATGGAAGATATTCCGCTAAATCGGCTTACACGTGTACATTATCTACATATTAATAGACAGTTATTGACTGAACGCGGATTACATAGTTATAACGGATGAGAGCAAATTCCACCATAACAAGATATGGTTCTCTACAACAATCAATTGAAATACCACTCTAGGACATCTCCTATTTGGGTATAACCATCTATAAACACTTCACGAGTTATGACAATCTGTCCTCAATACATATGCATGCGTTTGTTTCAAATCTAATACAAGAATACGTGTATTCCAGATACCACAAAAAGAGCATTAAGAATAGATCAAGTTATAAATATTAATTAGGTAATTTTTGTAGATATTAGTCAGCAGTGGTCCACTGATTTCCATGCTTGTTTTTTTATTTTATAAATCAATGTTCCATTACTTCTACATCATACAATTAATCTCTTTCAGAAGAGCCAATCAGTGAAGGAAAAATTGAATAAAAATGCGCATAAAGTTTATATTCATTGAGTGCATTCAGGTACTTCATATTCCCATCATTTGTACAGTTGTAGTTCTGATAAACAACAATTTTTTTTCTCTTGTTTAGGAAACGATAAATTGAAAGAAACATCCCACAAAAGTAGGGTGAAATATTCAACAAGGGCGATTCATCAAATCTATATTTCCAGCGTATTTACAAATGTTGCTTGTCGAAGTATAATTTTCCCATTATATGTATATGTGGTAGCGAGAAGCCCTAAAGGCAACATCTTCGTTCCATTGAATGAGGAAGACATCGACCTATATAATATAAATACATCGTCTCTTATCGATAACTTTTTTCCATTTATCTTTTGCCTCTTGTAATAAATCTGTTAGATTCCTATCCATAGATGAGATTTATGAAAACAGTAACCGGGTTATCAACGATTTAATGTCGCTTTTTAAATCGTCAACTGAAACGTGATACTATCAGAGCGAGTTTTCCAGTCTAAATGAGTATTATATATCTTGTGTAGTTTTGCTTCATTCTATCACGGCGTCTTTGCTATTTTTGATAGAAATATAAGGAGAAGAAGAAGAAGGCTTCTTTTTCTTCGGAAAAAAGAAGCCTCATATATCATTTCAGAAGTGAATTGCGTCAAATTTCAAAAGGAAATTACCAAATCTGTGTACTTTCTGTACCGTGTATCCATTATTTCTGATCACGATGTCTGTAAGAGAAAGCTTTCTTTTCAAGTGTGTCACATCTTAAATATAAAAATAAATCTGAAGCCATTCGCATCTCGTAATGATGTAATTTTAAAGCAAAATGGCAACACGAATCCAAATGTACTCATAACCGAAAAGAAAGTCTGAATCACCAGGAAGAAACTAAGAAACAACATCACTCGGTGAGTAGCACGGTGATTATAATAACCAAATTGAAAGACTGAGTCTCAAACAGGAGGGATGTTGGAAAGATGCTATGGAATTTGTGTTTTACTTGGTAACTTTTACATAATTTTCCTGAACAATTTAAATTCACAAATAATTATTCATTGATATGAGATCTGCTGTAAATGGCCCCTAATGGAGCCCATTGCAGCTTTTTATGCGTAGTTCTCCTTTGCATCGTCTCCATAGTCTGTGTCTGCTAAATATAAACCCTTTGTGTCAATTATTGTTTCGCTCTAGGGTCATCAGAGTAGGTGAACTTTAATTACAACAAATTTTGATTTTTAATTCTCTCTCGATGGCCAGAAAAAAATCGGCCTTTCTAAAGATCAAAAACAGAGAAATGAATAGCTTGAAAGAGTTGATGAGAGAATAGACGCATGAAATAGATACGTGCCACTGTGTTCGAAAATATCCCTCGAAATAGGTGATTGATTACTGGATAGGAGTGCCACTGCACTAGTAAATTACATCACGAACAGTTAATTAGCTACAGGTATTGCGAAGTTACCAGTGGAAATGTCCAGTGCTGCAAATATCAGTGTACAGCATGACGCTTTGGCTTAATAATGTACACTGCACGCAATTCAGCCAACATTTGGTTGTTAGTTAATAATGCATTTTGACACATGTGAAGTCTAGCTTTAAAACCTCTCTGGAGATCTAAAACACACAAACGTTCTCAATCTGTTTCTAAGATAAAATTTAGAACTTCTGCAGCAGGTAGGTTGATGATCGCAAAATTCGCTATCTGTTTATAAAATAATGCTTCAAGTACGTATTGTATTTTAAAGTAGTGAAAAGCAGATCCAATAGGGGCAATTCAATTTCAGCTGGTTATTCTCCCAAGAGTCATTAACCCCCGTTCCCCCAATTCCTTCGTTATGCTGCCTAGCGATCAGACACAAACCTGAACATTTGCTATACCTTGTGTATAGCTTCAGTTACCATCAGGGGTTCTGTTGTACGATATTATTCAGGTATCTTGTTAAATAAAACCAATCTTCTTCTCCTTCTTCCATTGTACCAAGGATCTCGTAGCAGGCGGGTGCTAAATTATCTAATTCAGAATTAGAAAGTTACCAAAATTCGTCTACAGATTTCATCTGCTTCCAAATATTCCAGTACTTTTCGAAATGCTAGACAGTAATACTTTCTCAACGTCCTCTGAGCTGTTTGTCTGCCGTAAGCCAAGGTTGTGAAAATTATTATTAACGATGCATTCCCTAAGTGTTGCTGTTGGGGCCAATTGGAAGATGCTTTTGGTTAAAGTTCCGAGCGGAACATATCGCTGTTTGCCCTTCTGAGAATGAATATACATTTCATTTTATTTTTATTTGAAATAAATTCTACTTAAAGAGTAAGTAGAATTTATTTCAAATAAATCTGCCTTCCCTAGTGTAATAGCATCTATACCAACCACCTAAACTCATAGATTTGAAGAAGTAAGCTTCCTATTGAAAGTGAGTACTTGTCATTGAGAATGAGAGCTTATTAATGCTATACCATTTTACTATGTTGACCTTCTTAATTAGAATAATAATATAAGTTAAATGCACACATAGCGGTTCAAGGTCAAGGAAAATTTGATATTACCATCTTATCGTAAGTACTCGTAAAGAAGTTTCATCTTAATATAAGAGGATAGATTTGCATTAATCTCCCAGTAACTCACCAGAATTTGCATATACTGAAATTCAAAGTTTAATTCTATAACTCCCATTTAACAGTAAGAAAAATCGCTGCTTTCTTACTTAATCTTGGCATCAAAGGAGACAGAAAAATCCCAGATAAGTTTTACTTGTAAACAAACGCAACTGGTAGATGGCGAACGACAAAATAGTGGATGCCACAGGTGTTCGCTGGCTGCAAAGCTTTAAGTTTGCAGCATTTTGTACAAAGGAACACGAGGAACCCTCAAAAAGATCCGTATGCTGCATTACAACTTTCAAAATACATTTCACAGCTCCGAATTGTGAGAAGTTCACGGAATTCAGTCGACATGAGCTGTTATCCTATCACGAAACGCGAGTGTCATTTTAGAAGTGAAGTCATCTATGAATAACTCGAAACCATTTTTTTCTACCATGAATAGAAACTGAATAAAGTTACGTTTTAGTTTAACATTTATCAAGAGGTGAACATGACAGACAAAAGGCTTTTTTCTTTTTTTTTTTTTTTTAAGTAGATCCTTCACAACAATTTCTACATCCATATGGACGCGGAATGCTTTTGTCTGTTTTAAGCAGTTTTTTTTTATATTATCAATTTTGTTCCAGCTTAGTTTATTCATTGTGTTTCATCGATTTTAAAATTTAAATATAATATATGATAGTACATAGATTATCATAAACTGTGACATCATTAATATTGTAAAAAATATTAATAGATTAAAAACCTCAAGGGAAGCAAGCAGAATACGTAGAATATAATAATGATAGAATGTTATAGAGTATGGAAAACGTATTTATTCTTCTTTAATAATAATTTTAAAGCCTTAAAATCCTGAGAATGATTGTAGAAAATCAAAACCGATTACATCGTTATATGATTTGTTACTATGACAATAATCCATTTTATTTGTTTTTGGCTAACATCAATTTAAGTTTTTTTAATGAGTTTCCTTTGGTGTTTTATCATAATTAGATTATTTTTCCATTAAAAGAATTCCAAGGGATAAATGCATTTGTTGTGAAATAGTAGATGCCAATACTTTTAAGAATTTTATCTGTAAAATAAAAACAATTTTTTTTTTAGTTTCTTCATTCTTTTATATGGAAAAAGAAAATAAAAGCGGACTGGATCCATAAAGGCCTTTTGTCTATTTCAACTATTCTTTCGCTTTTGTGCCTTCAAAATAATAACGAGGCACACGTTCCACGGCGAATGTGGGATAGTAGATAACATCTTTTAAAACTCTTGCTGCCCACTTCTTTCATTTTTTTCCAACCTATCGAACGGTCAAGTAATTGGAAGAAATTGTATTTCGTTCTCTTCAATATTTTATCTTTCTACTTCAGGCCATCATGAGTGATGCATCTTGCAAAGCATTGTTTGGAGTAGTCGGGTCAGACATCTTTAATGGGATTTTGTGTCATGATAGCTAAGCCAAATGCAGGCAATTGGAAAAATTGAAGCCATACACAGTCTTTCTAAGGACGTCTTAAAATAAGTGGATGCCATAAAATACTAGAGAATGAAGGTGTATAGGAGATTATTCCCTATACTGTCTTGCTTTGTTCCAAAAATCCACAGCTTGTTAGTTCAATTATCTAAAGTATATTGATACTCCGGATGGGAAATGTCTAGTGGGTGTGTCAAAAGGGCATAGTGCTTATAGCATGTCTAACAAGAACTTTTGGACTTTCATATTTATGTGCAATTTCCTTTGATAGCATTTTAGAGTAAATTTGTTTCAAAGAAAGTTTTCCCTTGAGTTAAACTCAAGAAGAAACGAGAATTAGTGCGAAAAAGAAATATTTCATTACTAGAAAGGATTGCACATCACTTTATAAATTGTTTTGATCAATTCTTTCAATAATTTTAAAATGATATTGGACTTACAAAATATTAGTCTTGGTCAATGATATAATTGCCTTGAAACATATCTGGAAGAGATTGTAAGACACAAAGTCTTACAAGTTAAATTTAAATATAATTTAAGAAAGAACGCTAGATAGTGATATTGTAAACCACAAAAGAAAACACTTAAAGTCACTAATATTGTTCAAGACAATGGGTCTCGCCCTAATGGAATTAATTTAAGAGAAGGTTAAATTTAATGTACAAGCAAATATACCTTGAAGAAAAACATTAGAAACAGATATACGATCAGTGCCCACACCGGAAACAGCAAGTGAAGATAGCAAGACGGAACAGTGGGGGGTCAACTGATAGTATGGCAAGGGACGGTTTGGTCCAGAGATGACAATAGGGGTACCAGCGGGGGCGCTCTTGTTTACTGCAAACAGAGCAGGTGTGGTCATTTTATAATAAGGCGAGACGAATCAAGGAAATGGACGCAGATGTTTTCCGGATGGAGTCTGAGCTCCGAAATTCTGGTCTTTTCCAGAATATTCGAGAATTCTATAGAAACGGAAGTTCTCTCTACACCGGAAGGGGACGATGATGGTCAGATAGAAGTGATTGGTTGAGGAAAGGAGGGGCATTACTAAATTTTGGGAAATAAAAGGGGAAGAGCGCGTGCAAAACGGTGTGTGGAAAAAGTGAAAAATGTGATAAGATGTTTGAGATATGTGATGAAGTTTTTCGGAGATGATTTTTCGAGATGTGATAAAGTTTTTTCGGAGATAATAAAGTTTTTCGGAAGATGATAAAGTTTTCTTCGAGAGTGATTTTTTGGAAAGATAGGCCCAGGAAACAGTCCCCGGAAGCGATCCACCAGTAGAACCAGTTATGGTGAGTTCACTAAATTCTGATAGTTTTAATGAAGGATAGATGAGTTACAGAAAGGGGAACTTTCTCGAGACGAATCACAGAAGTCCGAAAGCGTCCACCGAGAGATATATTTGAAAGGAGGACAGCGAGAAGAACACCGTACCGTCCTGTGGAAATAAAGTGATGGGAAGCGACCCCTACTGAATGATCCGGCACAGCAAAGAAGGATACGAGACCAGGATGATCGGCAAAGCGAAAGGTATCCCTGGCAGAGTTTAGCATTCCAGATGAACGTTCCCAAACCAATGGAGGACCCGATGCAGAGTAGAAAGCCACTGGCCACCCGTTGTATTAGCGGTAAGATCCAAATCCCCAGAAGTAAGTGGTTAAACAACGAATTTACCTCTATGTAATTGCAAAGGACTGCAGGGAAGATAGATAAATATTAAGGGAGATTTAGGGAAGCATACAGTTAAGAGTTAGGTTAAGGTATAGATAAGTAAGGAAATATCATAGAAATAGTTTAATTAAGGATGATTTACAGTTGTGGTCTATTTACCGATCAATTAATGGAGTAAAAGTAATAATTTTGGACGGGTTAGCCTATAGAGCAGGTACAGTTGTATGTTATTTATATAATGTTACTGAAGTAGAGAAATTAGTCGCTATATGCTGAAGTTTACCTGAGGGAATGAAGAAATAAATAATCCCATGTATATTTCATTAACATGTAACTTTAAAGTACTGGGGAGAGAATAGAATAGAATAGAATAGTTTGTAGAGTGCACATAATTCCAGAAGAAGAATTGTTTCAACCATGAAGAAGAATGTAGGATTGTGCTAGATAGGTATGAAAAAGAAAGATATAAATATATAAATAATAAATGTCAATTGTAATTAAGAAAGAGTTAAATTAAACTGATTGTACGAGATGTTAGTGGGCCTATAGTAAGAAGAAGATGATGGATGGGAGAGCCTAATGACCAGGAACGTGATCCATGCCTTGTACCTATATATGAAGTGAATAATGTGTAATGATTTGTCTTATCTTTTATTTGTAAGTATGTATAATAAACTGATTGTATTTCACTTAATGAAAATGGAGTTTGGTCATTTCTGAACACACAGCAAAACCCAAAGGAGGAGTGCTCTAATATAGAAACTCCCTCAGAACCGGAATTCTTCTGTGAGATAACCAGTCAGATGCAAAGTGGGGAATATAAATAACAAATAATAACAAAATAAAAAGTAATATAAATATATATATAAGAAGAAACGCCACCCCCACAATTGGCGACCCAGCCAGGGATAAATAGAGATAGATTGTTACATCATTAACCCCCCCCCCCCACAAGATTATCCCAATAAGGTCCCTTCACCAATTCAATAAAGTTATAGAGAGATTATTCAATGGCGGCTTTATGTTTGATTTTATATAGAGTTTCCTTCGAATTTTGTTTATATCACGTGAAAGAAATTGCCGTTTCCAATCGTGAAGTATCTCTTATGGCCAGAATCTCTTATATGTTTTCTCTTATAAAATATATAAGAGAAGTATCTCTTATATATTTTCTGCTCAGTATTCCAGTTTGTTGATATCTGATTATAAACCTTTGTCGCCATGTCACTTCTGCTCTTGTCGTAGGGATGCTTCCGCTGCAGGACATCGATGACTTTCCTTTTCTTATAGTAAAGTATTAATGATATTGAGGCAGTATAGATAAACTTCCATATATTACTAAGTCAGGAGATATTTCATTTGGATTCGATAGGAAACGGCATTCTCGTATCGGGATGCCTGATTGTCTAAAACTGTGTTGTTTTATTCAACAAACCCAACCTGAATGTTGGCTTTGTCGTATAAAATTATGGGTTATAACAAAATAAGTTAAAATACTGAAAAAGATATACCAAGGCTAAACTAATGAATTATATATTTTAATTTATTCCAAAGACGTCATTGAAACGAACATTATATATTGACTTAAACAATGATTCTTTAACAGACATAAGAAGTTTAAAAAAATCTGATGATAACTGAATGAACTTTATTTCTTTTATTGCTAGAATATGCAAAAATATATAACAGGTACAATATTTAGCAATTTGACCCTTCAAGGAAAAAAGGCCAAGGGTTTTACACGAAATGACAGATGAATTCGTAGGATGGAGTCCAATACCAAGATACAGGAATCCAAATCGCTAGTAAAAAAGGGAAAACTTAGATGGAAAATAAATAAAAGAATATATCTAAAGTATCCATAGAAATGAATGGAAATTAAAAAAAAAAATGTTTATTCAGCATAACTTTGACAGCAACTAAGTTGACTGAACAGTTAGAATTACATGGCCTCGAATCGAGTCGGTCAGAGATGTTTTATTTTCAAAGGTCCACAAATGCAAATTTGGTGCAAACTGAGAGAAATATCTGACCAGTGACAAGGGAAGAAGTGGTGGGCAACTAGAGTTAAAGAAGGACTGTTCAAGGAAAATGTAATTCAGAATGCGTTTTCGATGCATTTTTTCCCTCCACAAACATGTTGAAGTCGGCATCCAACTCTTGGACAAATGAAAACTTCGTAATTGAACAAATTTCAACCAGCATTAGATTGGAACTAATTATCATTATGTAAAGATCATAACCATAACGATTATTCTGGTCCCCTAATACAGAATATTTTGATGGTGTTTCTCTTGGATGTAAAGTACATTCACTATAAAGTTGTTGTTAAGCTGTTTTTCAATTAATGTCAGGGCAACTCGGGTCATTGATGCTCTTTAAGGGTTAATTTATCTGTACCTTTCTTCTTCATTTAAAATAGATGGCAAATGACATAGCTGTTTTTTTATTTTTTTACTAATCGATACCATTTTAGATGATTTCCGTATTAACAGTACAATTGGGTTCGCCGTATAGCAACTAGCCCTAACAGAGAAGCCACATTCAAAGGGAAAGGAAATTATTCTGTTAATTATTCAAAGTAGATTTCATTTACTTTGGGTAATTAGCTGGTTAACAAAACAAACTGTAAAAACCTTTTAAGCAGTTTATATACCTCCGGTATTGGTTAGTTACAGTTTAAGTCATTCTTTTACTCAGATAATCATTATATAGTGATGTATTTAGAAACTAAGTGCCATTACTGACATGATTCTCTCTCTCTCTTACCAATACCGTGGTTATTTCTTATTTCTACGCAGAAACTGATTAAGAGTTAACTGAATTGCGATGAAAGCGATTTCTGAAAAGGGAAACTTAGCTACAAAAAAAAAAAAAAAAACTCACAACCAGAAATCACAATCACAAT
The DNA here is from genome assembly GCF_048544385.1 of Mastigoproctus giganteus. NCBI lineage: Eukaryota > Metazoa > Arthropoda > Arachnida > Uropygi > Thelyphonidae > Mastigoproctus > Mastigoproctus giganteus. The sequence goes on from NC_143583.1 coordinate 39,213,195, forward strand.
GAAAAACTCACTCACAATCTCTTGTAAACTTGCAAATGATTCGCTGGAGTGTGAACAGAATTGCCCATTCGTGACTAATAACAATTGACGAAATTATTACTTTGGCAAGTATCGATTTGAAGATATGTGTCTGTAATACTGCGCGCTAATTATATCTCAAGGATTTATACTTTTAGTCATTTGTTAAAATTGAGACATTGCATGGAAAGCAAATTATATTTGCCATAATGATTTTGCACACATCCGTGCATGCAAATTGCGTCTTGACACAGCATCCTTAAATTTGAATGATTTTTGCTTATATATTGATACCCGATAGCTGTAATTTGTCAATAGGGTATCTAAAGATCTGAGAATTTGCAAGCTTTCGGTTTAGCCTCGAGCAGTTAACAAATGACAATTATCTCAGAATTCTGCATTACTAGAGGGCTTATTTATCTTGTCGCGACCTCAGAGTACATCGCACTTATATACACTAATATCTAGAGGGGTTTCTAATATCTTTTGGTTATGCTATTTGTGATCCTAGACGGCGCCACGATGTCATAAGGTGATATTCGATATCCGCAGCGAAAAATAAAACAAATCTAACAGTGTCGATAAACCGTCCTAAGCTCACATGCACATTCCAGATGGAGCACACAGATTTCTCTAATTATTTGTCTCCATCCATGTTTATACAGTTAGAAATATAGATATCTTAACACTGATGCAATAGAAAATAAAACATAGAAATTACTTATGATAATAAGTTCACATTTCTCTCTGTGCCATGACTCCAAGACCATTAAACACAGCGACTTTAAGCTTTGTATGCATAATAAGGGAATCGCAGTGGGAAGGGGGGGGGGGTCTGGTATTTTTTTTATTTAAACGTATCAATCGTTCTTTACTCCAGTAATTCTGCAATGAATAAAAAATAAATCAAAACTGAAAATCCAAAATGGCATCAAGCTCTTCTTCACAAAAATATGGGCAAATCCAAGGTGAGAAAAAAAGAAGATTGCTTTTCCCCCAGTTGCATTCCCTACCCCAAAAGGAACTAAGAGCTTCGGTTTTGTACTTGGAGAAGTATATACTAATACAAGGAAGAGTTATATAAAAATCGTTGTGTTCTCTTGGGGGTCGTCACCTTTCAAGATGATGTCCGCTCGTTAGTCATGTGTGTGTTGGTTAGAACATACGGACAGAGGAAAGAGGGAGTGAAATATTCCCACCCCTCCTGAAGATGAAGGATTACCCCAAAAATTGAGACACTTTGTTCTTGCTTAAGAATGGTCTACAAGTTCTTATTTCTTTTGCCTTTCTTGTCCTCTTACAAGCACTAAGAAAAGATCATTGAGTCCCGAGTGAATATAGAGAACATTATCTGCTAAGATAATCGCTCAAGTTGCCAAGAGCTGTTTTTGCCTTTTGAAAGATCGCCTTCCATCACACCTAAGGCACCCTCGATGATATAAAAGCTATAGACATGCTGACATTCTTCACACTGACAAAGTAGTAGCACTTCATTTTTTCCCTGCAGTATTGTCCGGTGCATCGGTGCTAAACGTAGCCTACGAAGGTACATCACTCGTATCTGATCTACCATCCATTACGTGGTGTTTTCAAAGAATAGCTTAAGTTGCAAACTTAAGCCTGTTTAAAACAGATTTTCTTTTATTTTTATAAAGGAGTCTGAAAGATCAGAAACATTTCGTTTGGAAAATACCATATTCAACGCAGTATGTATTGGCATCTTATTGGATAAAGTTGGTGTTTTTCACACTAAAGAGGAAGTCGTGTCAGATAAATTTATAATTTATCAAAATCCTTCAACACCTGTCAAAACCTCTAGGAAGTCGATATATTTCAAAAGCTGAAACCAATTGGCATATGTTCATATTTATTAAAAAAATTATAGCACGTGTAGGATTGTGCAAAAATCAATGGTAGACTTATAGAGTGAAACAAGGGGTATTTTTGTATGTCATCTTTTAATCTACGAATTGAAATGGAATCCATGAACATCTACTTCAGCCCCACAAAAGGTAGTCCTTCATAGTCTCAATACCGTTATTACCACTTTGCTATGGGAAAAGGTTCTCATAGAAAGCTTCTTGTGTCTGAGCGTTACAAAGAATTCAAGTAGTCAACAGCAGTATTAGTTATGAGCGCTTAAAACGTGTAATGTTCCACATGTCCCATTTCTTACTACTAATCACTGATAGATGCACGAAGCAATATATCGAGGTCTCTGTAAGGCAGTCGACGATTAAGACCCCCCCTCTAAACACCCCCTTTCGATGACTCGTTCGGATTATTCTGTGATATCTCTGCTACTTACCGTCTGCATCAGTTTAAACTTATTCTTACTTTACTAACATCTGACTCGCTAAGTTGAGAGGGTGTCCGATTATTTCGGCAGGCAGTGTAATTCTTTTAAGGTACGTGATAAAAGGAATTTTCGGTAGTAAAGTATTGAAAATGTAGAAATCTTTGCTGCAATTTATTGCATTGCTTCTACGTGTCAATATTGATATTAATATGACTAAAACTTATTCCTACAGGATTACATAAGCGTTAAAATTTTTATTACTTTATTAATAATTTTAGCCCTTAACAAAGATGTATGCGCTTGTGTATGAGCTCGTGTACTTTCACGGATCGTTGAGCGTTGTGCAGATGAGGTGGTCCCTAATGGGACTGTGTTCTTACAATCAGCAAATGTGAAGTCTGATTTAGTTGGAGGCAGTTTTTATCCTGTGACTTGGCTGTGAAGATGAATGTTTCATATCTCATCACCCCAGGCTGCTGTAGTCGATCGAAGGAACAAAATGTCTCATGACTCCGCCTCATTACTCTATCGATGGATGACATATTTTTATCTTTTAGCATTCTCTTTATTTTCCTCTTCTTCTTATATTTTCTTGATATTAATTTTTCTGACATTAATTCCATCGTTTTCCTTTGGAAAGTTGGATATTTTTCTGATGAACGTCTAAAATGTTTTAGTAGCCAACATCTCTTTTGAACACGTTAAGTGAAATTTCTGATCGCTAAAATACGTATCGCAGAGCATAATCTGTTTTCTTATATTGTGATATTACAAGACTTTCTCCGGGAATAAATTAAATACCACAAATTCTTTAAAAAAACCTTTCTTGTACACAAGACGGTGCGTTTACTGGCAAAGTCTATTTTTAATTAAAGTTATGGTTTCTACTTGGCTGATCAACACACGTATTACGATGTTTTTAAATTTCTAACTCAATATTATTAAAAGATACGTAATTGTGCGCATCGTGTTATATTTAAGGTATTTTCGATTTTTTGTTTAAATTAATTGCATTTTTATATTTTATGTGATTAATAGAAGTGAAAATGAAACAACAAATTAACTTTTTTTAATTAATTACTAATTAATTAACTAGCATAAACATAAAAGTAATTCGCTTCATTGCGCGTGCCTCACCACCTGAATATTCGGTTAAATTTTTGTATTGTACTTTACTTCGTGGATTTTAATAAAAGCTGAAATGCAACTTGTATTTCAAGGATCATCTGCTACCAGGGAACAACAAACACCGGGAAGATGCGTCCTGGTACCCCTCTACACCACGAGGAGGCGGGCCACAACTCAGCGCGAATAGCAGCTAACCTCGACAGTCATATTAGTATTATCCTGTACCAGGAGTACTAGTGGCAACATACGAATTGATCCACTCACCCTTTCACACTCATTCACAGAGAGAATAGGATAGCAGAAAATAAAGAAAGAATGATTGTGTAAAAGTAGTTAGACACCCACTTCTCGGTGGAGGGTCTAACTAACCAGCCACACAATATTTAACAAAAGACAGACACCAAAAATAGGTGTCAATAGACATAAACTAAGCACACACAAATACAACACACATAACAGAAGAAAGAAGAGTTAAAGAGTAGAGATGATAGTGATCACGAAGCCCGAGTTGGTGCTGTAAATATTGTCAGAGTAGTCAATGGAAAGTCCTGCATAAATACTGTAGGCAGTGTCAGGAATAGACACATCAGTAGTAGGCATTGATATCATATGGTTTCGTCTGGTGAAAGGTTTGTTCAAGAACAGCAGCTGTTAAAAGACTTCTTTGGACTGTTGTAATAAGGCTTCATGATCTGGAGAGAAAGATACACAGACGAAGGTGGCAAGCTTGGCTCACAGGGAACCATGGCCAGTAACAATGAACAGAATACTGTTACTTGGAACGATCTGTTTTTGGAGAGGCCGTTGTAAAGAAAACATAGCAGATAGGATAAACAACAGTGGCAAGACTGCTTCTCCAGCGGTCTTGCCACTGTTGGAGAAGAAGATTCCAGTAGCTTGGTTTTTTTTATTTAATATTTTATACTGTTTTGAACATCAATTATAAATACTAGAAAATCCGAAAGAGACTGCAGGTCGAATATAAAAGCAAAGGCTTCAAGAGATATGGAAAAGATCAAGAGGCATACATCCATTGATGGCTTGTAGAGCAGGAATATACACAGTACAACAGGCGCGACACATATAGCTAGCAACACGCTCCGTTGAAAACACCCAGAATCTTGTTAGAAAACTAGAACCAGGCACCAGTAACATAAGTGCACACGTGGGGAGAAAAATAACTTTATATAGAAGCCGTAGAGTGTTCTGATATTAAGTGCCCAAGAGCGCTTACTTACAAACACGAAATAACGGAGGCATGCATTTGATAAATTTGTCACGAATATGCCCAGCAGGAAGTTGAGAGTTCAAGTTACGATCCAGCATACAGCCAAGAAACTTATGGAAACTGTCCATAGAGAGAGATTTGTCAAAAAGCTTGAAAACTGGTGGACGACGAATATCAAGGTGACCTTTGTAGTACATGAGCTCCTTTTTTCAATAAAGATGGATAATTTAGTGAAGGTAGACCTGAACATAGATCAGTCATGACAACGTTAGCGGTGGCTTCAAGAGAAGCGCGTGAATTACCCTCTACCGGCAAGTAAGATCATCCGTATAGCTAGCGTGCTTGCAAACTAAGAAGATCTAAGGAGCCACTCATCCAGAACCAGGTTCCAGACGAATGGACCTAGAACATACCCATGAAGGCAACCAGGAGAAAGACTGCGCCTTAATTGCCGCGTGTCAGAGATAATCTGAACTGCATGATTCTCAAAGTAATGCCTTGTAATTGTGTAAATCTGGCTGGAATATTGAGCAATCCTGAGGAGTGTGAAGGTTACGCATATAGCCTAAGTATTCAAGCTTAATCCATATTTTTTTAGATAATACAGTACCACCGATTCAGTAATCTCCACAGAACACGATAGTCGTCAGCATTTAGTAAAAATCTAGTACTGCTGGATTAGTCCAGAGGGGAACGTACCCGCCTAAGAAATAGAAGTCGTGGCGGTTCAAATTCTGTCTCCAGTACGACGCTGTGGTTGTCCAATAATTTTAATATAAAATAACGTGATACGATTTCAGCAATCGTGAAAAATACGATCCCAGCCTTAAAAGCTAGATACATACAACTTTACTATTAACTGTGAACAGGTATTGAACATCTCGCAGAATTATTTTCCCTCTGTCCTTATTGACTACCCTCGGAAAAACATTCAAAGAGTTCTGAATTTTTTTGGTCCTATAATAAAATAAGACAAGTTAGGTAATTCGTTACATTTCAAGCGAGTTCGATTATCGAATTATCTAATAGTGTTTTAATCCCTAAAGTACTTTAAAGGAGTGTTTAAGAAATGATGTTCAAGTGATGGATGGCCTTAAGGTGAGATTTGATGGTAGTGGTGATGATGAGATTTGATGGTAGTGTAACGTCAGGAGTGGGTTCAGAATTGTGTAACGTCAGGAGCGGGGACGAAGGGATAGAAGGCGTGATGTCAAAATTTGCGGTTGACTGAAGATTGGCAGAGTCATTTATGGTCAGTGCCAAGCAGCGCTTCTTCAGGATGATACTAAAGATGGTCAGAGATGCGGCTGCTATGTTTTAATGCAGCTAAATGCAAGATCTTAAACTTGGGGATAAGCAACCCTAAAATAAATTACACCCTGATGGGGTTAAATTAAAAACAGTAAAGGAAGAAAGGGATCTGGGTGTTACGATATGGGCAGATATAAAGTTTTCTGAACATGTAAGCAGACAGTCAGGAAAGGCCATGGTGTCGTATCGATGATTTATCGGACGTTATCCTGTAGAGATAAGGAGGTCATAATCCCACTGTATAAGGCAAATTATAAGAACAAATTTGGAATATTGCCTTCACGTATGGCGACCTCATCTGAAAAAAAAAGACATTGAGCTTCTTGAAAGGATTCGAAGGCAGGAAACTGGAATAGCGAGATTGGCAAAGGAACGACCGCATGAGGAAAGGTCCCGATTGGCAACCAGGCACCTTTGAGGTGACCTGATTCGATCTGGAATTCTCACTGTTTCTTAACAATTCCAGAACCGGCGGTCATAAATTAAAATTATAGGGCTTGAGGTTTAGATTAGATTGTAGGAAGTTTTTCTTTAGCCTGCGAGTCGTTGATTGATGGAATAAGCTTACTTTGCAAGTGGTTGAGGCTGAGAGTTTGAATAAATTCAAAGATCAATTGGATAGTTCCCACCTATATGAGGCGGGAAGCATGTAATTTACATTTTCTTATCTACTTGGCTTTTTTCTTTTGGCCAGTGCAGCAAAAGCCTGTGGTTTCCTTGCACTATATGCCGAATACTAGCAGCTTAAGCTTTGAAAATTAGGCAGCAGGACCTGCCAGAGTACTATGAGTGTTATTGCGATCCCTCTACTGCCTGACCTGCCTCCACGTGGCTAAGTGGATGGGCACGAGAAATGTAACACGCATTTTTAGATTTCAGTATTTTAATTATAGAGTAAAGAGAGTATTCGCATTTAGTAATAAGAATAGTTTTCTTGTTTCTATTAGTTTTTAAGGAAGATTTTACTCTTAAATATTTTTTTGCCATAAAAATATGAAATAAAATGTGAATATTTTTTTCCCCAAAAATTTAAACTTCTCGAGAACCCGTGATGCTAGAGAAGTGGGGGCAACGGGTGTATATACACAAAGTAAGACTGGTTTCCTGGTCGATAATGGACACTACAGAGCTGCTTAGTGATGTATCCTTGAGTTAGCGGCACTAACTCAGTAACTGTGATGGATGGCGCAGAAAAGTCAATTGCAAATTTGGAGAGCATCAACAGTATAATAGAAATACGTAATCACTACTCCTGCAGCAGAACCATATATTGCGCACACACAAGGGAAACGAAATCCGGGACACGGCAGACCGAAAGGCCGTTGTGACATGTTCGAAGGGCAGCCCTACATTATTTCTAGTTGCGTGCCCGAATGCTGATTCTGTTAGTGTGTAATACAGTGTCAGAATAATGTTCGCAGTACCTGTACCAGCTGCACAGAACAGAATTTATTACAACCATAAGAACGTACCACAGTAACTGTTGATGACAAAAAAAAAGGATAAGTTGGTTCGCCTGTTTTTTGCACAATAAAATAGTTTGTTGGAGAAGAAACCTACAATCCACTCTAGAGAACAACAAACTCAGCCACGGTGTGAAAAAATCCATATAAATTTCTTCACTCTTAGCGAGATAATAAAGATTCGACTATAGTTTACAATTTCTACGTGTTCTGTTAATTTTGCCTAGCAGTGTATGTCTGGAAACAAACCAAGTCACAGCACCGCTTGATCGCGTTGGTGTTTATTCCGCCCCAAACGAGAACACCACCTCCATCGGAGTTGTCTCTTTTCTGATGTTGGAGGGATAGTACTGCGTTCCTCGTTGTATCCATATGAAATAACGTCTAGAATCTATTAGTAGGCTAAAACGGGACTCATCAAAGAAGAGAACTACATAATGAACCACACCACGTTTTCAACGGGATTTGTTAATTTTGTCGATTAGTGTAGTAAAGGATTTAATTAAGAATAAAATTTTGGTTATTCTTGAATGCCCAGAGAGATATAATTAAAAAGTACTAATACTTTTGCCAAGACAGTATGTATTATTTTTACCTGGTATTATTTTTAAAAATTACCTTTAAAATGTTGCGAAGAATGAAAACAAAGTTTAATCATAATTTTCACGCATGCGCCTTGTAAAATAAATAACACATGGGCCATACATCAATTTATAAGAGTAAATAAGTTAATGCTATCATATGTCGAAGTGATTAAAATCAAATTATGAGTTTAACTACGAAATTAAATGTTTTTCTTCTCACAAATACTGTCATGAGTTTAAATTTACGTTTTTCGTATTCAAATCTTCTAAAAGTTTGCAGTTAAGAGTCCTTTTACAATTTCTTCGAGAAATTAGAAAGTAAAAGTCCCAATCGTGTCTTGTTGACATGTCGTTAATACAGCTGACAGAATCTAAATGATTAAAATTGATAGCATAGTTCAAATAATTAATGCCTTTGACATACTGCGAGCAAGTAATTATTAAAGCTGACATAATACATATAATTAATATACGCAGTATTGACGGGACATTATAAGCACCAATTAGGAAAGGATATCGTAAATAATTAATCTAACGAACTTTATAATTTGAAATATATATATCGGGAGGGTTAATCTATTGCTAAAATGAAGTAAAAAATCTTACAAAACTTTTACAGTTTCAGTATGGTGGTTGTACAGATTCTTAACTCGAAGAGTGCAACTACCATACTGAAACATATGCAGTTCAGTTGTCAGAGTGCCCTCTGGTGTTCAAATGCAGTCTTTTGACAGGTGCATACAATATCTAATATATGGCCTCTATGCAGCTAAAAGTTCCGAATATTGAAGGGTAATATCCTAACTAAAACTGTCGATCCGTCCAGTAAATGGAGTTTATAAAACACGAATGATTCTACCCAAAGTTTTAGTAGCACAAATGTATTCATAAAATAATTTAATAATATTCGCTTTCCGCTTTTGTAAATCGAAACTACATTCATTTGTTGAAAAATTAACCGAATAGTATGAAGGAAAATACTACAATATTTAAATACAGCCGTTTAGAAACATCTAGGTGTTGTAATGAACTCAATTATTTGAGGTGGACGCCTGATAATGACTCCCCTAGAGGCTAGTTTTCGTGGTTCCATTTTATGACACTTAAATGCTCCCAGAATTATAATACTCTGTCGAATGTTTAAATTATTATAATTTGGACTTAGCTGGTGAGGAACGAATTTAACGTAGGGATTTGTGAGCACTCTGCCTGGCTGGTATTCGATAAATAATTAATATCGTCGCCTTAATGTAAAATGAGCCCTTTAAGAAAAATACTTATTTAATATAAGTGACAGTAGGGATAATTTATAGTTATTCTGGTTAAATAATTACTACCACAGACACCTGGTTAATAATTAATAGGTGTGCAAATTAATGGCTTCGGATGTTGACTTTCACGGAACAGAATTTGCAGTGGAGAGGAGATTGGTGTTTTTACAGCGTGCGAGAAACATGTCTTTAGTAATCGCTTTCGGTGTAGTTCCCTTCGTTCTTGCGAGGACTGCCTACTTGTCTAATAGAGATTAGTTCAGACGTAGTGGATAGATAAGTTCTTTACACGTGTCAGAAAAGAAGACTCACTGAAAATATGGAACTAAAGAAACCAAGGGAATGATGATCTGCGCGAAAGAAATGAAGAGAAATATTTCATTAGAGAAAATTGAATAGAAAGTTTTTAAAAAAAACTAGTTAAGATAATTCCATTGAACTCGCGATAGTTGGTGGTGACTTTTATCAGTTTATTTTGCTTCTTTGGAGAAAGTGTGGAGCGAGCAGGGTGATCATCCTCCTGTAGTAATTAGTGCTTCAAGCTGATTCCAAAGTGAACAGATCATAAACTTTAAACCACAGACAAAGTGGAAAGTAAGTTTTTTAGGGCACCCCCAAGGAAGAAGGTATTAGAACGGTACTTAGTACCGTTCGTGGGATGAAGGTTGAAAAGATGAAAGAAGATTCTTGTTATCTCATCAGTGACTGTTTATATCAGTTACCTCGTAAATGATTAAAAAAGAAGCACACGGTCTTTCAGAAGATATATCAATTTGGTCTCCCTTGCTAAATGCGTTCTCAACCGACTTATAGTGGGAATAGGTTCAAAATTAAAGTTAAAATTATTAAAGTGATGCTGTGTAAGCTTGCTTTCTTGCATAATGTGCCTCTACTGATGCTAATGTGGCCCGCTGAAATATCAAGATGATCATAAAAACTTTAAAAGAAAAAAAAATCAGATTTCAAAATAAATACGGGTTAATTCTGGTTAATTATATACTATATCACGATCCTAAAAATGATTTATACCCATACTTCTCCAAACAAGAAACAATTAGATTTCTTATTCAAACTTTCAGTTTTGTGTATTTATTCCTGTTGGATTGCACAAGAGAGCAGACTTGAAAATAGATCCCAAAGCAGTTTTGAATTGTCGAATGTTGTGCCAGATGATTTATAAATAACTTAAAACATTTAATCTGTGTACACAGAACAAATAAAGTGATAATTTATCTCTTTACTTAAATGGAGTGGTGTTATTTTAAAAATATTCATTAAATAGCATTTCTTATTCTTATTTATTTTTTTTGTCAGTGTTTAGTACATTGACTTCTCTGACCAGAGTATGTTAGTTTCTTTCGGTATTCTAGTTTATTCGGATTAATTTTGTATTATGTCTGTACAGATGTAGGTTTATAGACTGATCTGCATTCTGTGCAGGATGAAAAACTGCGAAAACCGCATGGAGAAACTGAGGTCCTCTTCAATCTGATTGAAAAGATCTTTGGAAATCTTTAAGAATTCATGTTATCTCTGATGGAACTCAGACAGAAACCTCTAAACAAGTGGCAAGAGCATTTCTTATTCAAAACTTGAATAAAACAAGATCAGCAACAGGTGTCTAGTATATCAGATCTTTAACACAATCCCATAAGAAAAAAAAAATCCAACTAAGATTACAACGGACCATGATACGAGGTTGACTCAAATGGAAAATTGCAAAAGTTATGTTGAGAACTTTTTAATCCTCCAATGCTGTATATATTTACACAATCCCTTATTCATTGTAGTTTTCGCACTATTCCTAATAATTTTATGTCTGTACTCTTCCTCCATCGCCAGATCAATGAATATTGATATGAAATAGTACACATCAGATTTATCGTCGATGTTCTCCGGCGTTACAACACGATTATCTAGTCCATTTCTCTGAGAATTACAGAAGCTATCGATATTGTTCTCACATTGATTCGTTCACTCAGGGACTTGCTCATACACGCTTAACCAAAATATATTCCAAAGACGGGCGATTAGCCAGTGAAATCTGCAGAAGGATGCCCACATGAGGAGAGATTTTGAATATGATTGCTTCAGAGCTTAGTAACCAAGCAACTGAAAGAATATAGTAAAATGAATGAAGATAAAATTTTCACGATTATAAATGATACTAGAACTAGGGAGCCATGAATTAAAATTACGGGGAAAGAGATATAGACTAGATTGTAGGAAATTTTCTTTTAGCAAAAGAAATTTCTGGAATAAGTTACCTCCATCAGTGATCACACCTAATTCTTTGTGCATGGAGCGGTCATCTTCTAAGCTTAAGGATGACATCAACGAACAGAGCACTGCATACGCTCGGTGTTGACCCAACTTTAGAGAAATACAGGCTTTAAGGGTAGAAGAGTTTTTATTTATTCCATTTGGTACAATTTACGGTGGATTTTTGGTTTTCATTTGAATATCCTCATATTTGTGAAATTCTAAGTTTTAAATATACTAGTATTGCCGATTAAAACTTCCATTTGATGAGATGAAAAGATTCCAATGAAACGCAATTATTTATTTTAAAAACCGACTTTCTCAGTAAGTGCAAAACAAGGAAGAATCCTATCGCTAAGCGATAAACAGCGCTAGCACAGTTTTCTGAAACTACTTTGTGATAGCGGAAGAAAGCTTTTGTCTGTCACAGTATAGACGAATAACAGCAGTCAGCATGGTGCATGGACCGGATAAAATCAGGTTACAATAACAAACTCCATCCTGCCAAGACTACTTACCAACATGATATTTCACAGATCTCTGATGCTCTTTCTTTTACACCTTTGTTCTCTCTTTTTTATATTTTTATCAATTCTCAACAGATAACACAATTCTCCCACTTCTTTGGACTTACAATAGTGGCAGTATTATGGGAATACAACATTAACATTTCGATCAAATTCGAGACTCTTCTTCAGGCACAATGTATTGAATTAGTAGAAAAGGTTCAATTAAGAATATTGACTCAACAAAGATTAACAATATAATCCATAGGCTGTGCAATTAACAGAGATTATAATTCATGATCTATTAAAAGAAATATTATTAATTTTGCTCCATTACAGGTGGTTAAATAGTTTGTTTTGAACAATCTGACATCAAAGCAGTAGCCGGCATCAACTAGCTTAATAATAAAAGTATATATAATCGTTATTTAATATTTGATTTAACGATGAATTTCATAAAGTATAATCCACCAATTAACACTTACCAAACTACTTCAAGTATTAAAGTTCTTAAAAATTAACGCTTTTAATCCAGTAACAGGTTTTCCAAAATAAATTCAAGCAAAAAAATATTCCATACAATAATTTATAGAGAATTTATTGAACATCCTATCGCAATGTTCCATTCTATTAATAATAATGGTGAAAATGCTTAAGACTCCACTCTTTTCCAAGGGCCGGTTTATTTTTTCCCCTGTGTACTTGCACTCAAGTTTATGCGTGTTTTACTGTATGTTAAATGTTCCTTGACAGTCTCCATTTTCTTTTAGCGATATCTCTTTGAAAACTAGACGTACGAGAAAAAGGCCATCCATCTACTTGTTTATCCGCCTCAGCGATCCCATAGATATGTTGTAAGCATTTGGTACATTAAAATTCATCCTCACAAAAGTGATTTTTAGAACCACCTTGACATAGTTTGATTTTTTAAGAGCACTTTCCCCACGAAAATCGATGCAAAGATGCTTTCCACATGAAAGTTGGGAATCTTACCATACAACAGCTGTCAGATGGATTCACACAATATGCGATTTGTTTTTGCACTGAGTTTATATTCTTTCTTTTTTTGTAAGTCCACATGTTGGGGTCCACATATTTTAGTAATAACGTAACGCGGATATTATGTTTATACACGCGAGCTATTCAAGAGAGATGGGCTAGAATTCAGTTTTCTTCTAGAATAGATAAAATGTGAAATGGTTCTCATATCTCTCTCACTCGTATTCCTTTGAAGTTCGTATTCTTGATGGCGGAAGTGAATCCCCTCCCATTTTCAGCACTCGTTGTGTGTTGGCAAGGTTTCAGCAAACTAAAACCATGTCAGTACACATCGAGACCTTCCTTCAGACAGACCGGAATATTTAAAACAGATGCTTTTGAAATGGGAAATATTCTTTATGGTAATAATCCTCCTCGAGAAATTATATTTTTATTCCTTCGAAATAATTTCAGCTGTAAGACTTTGTGCGTGTTCATCCTTAAATCACAAGATACAATTCCCTGCACATCAATATTCATTTAATAATTTTGTTATAAGATACACCTGTTGAAAACTAAAGTGGAGATAATTTCCTGGAATAAAATTTATGCCTATCATCATAATATCGCTATTAATGTTGAAAAATGACAGTTTATTTACTGGGATACTTAAAGCTGTGACGCGGAAAAAAAAACTCGAGGGATTATGAAAGAATGGATAGATGGATGGCTTGATAAATATAAAACAGAAGAGAGGAGGAAGAGAAGAAGAGTACAGAGAGAGAAAGAGAGAGAAGAGGGTATAGCTAGACAGTTATCGGGAATGACAGCTTCGGAGATTTACGCGTTTCTTATAAAAACGACTATCCTGTAAACCAGACAAAAGAAAGTGATTCTTTCGCATGTCCTTTAAAACTGCATAGATCGTCCCCATTCAGTTTTACTGTGGAACGAAGGTTGTCTGTAGAACGTCTTGTCATGTAGCAAACGTCAAGTGAGCGAAGGTGACAAGTTGATGGACGTTAACGAGCATCACACTCTGGAGCCTAACTGATTTCGTGCCGAAAGACCCTATTGTCGCGCACTTAAAGAGGTGAGTGACCCGCACTGGCATGTCTTAGGAAACAGTGTCAAAGTAATTATTTTGTCTCGGGAATGCAAAAAGAAAGAAAACCTTGTGCAATACAATAGTTGCCAAAGTACCAATAAATTCTTCGATGCAGAAACTGAAATCGTAAGCTGTCGATGGATAACGCTGCTAACAAAAAGGGTTCTTTCCCTGAAAGGACACGCACAACATTCCTAGGAAATAAAGGAGTTTTTTTCGAGTAGCCTCATACGTTATTAACAGTTGTACAATAATCAGTTAAAGCTTATTTTCGATGTTACTTGTATTATAAGTTTTGCTGTATTTAAAGAAAGGTTTAAAAAAGATTGGACTTCATTGAATTAGATTTTCTGGAGCAGTAGACGAATACAGACTTTATACGTTAACAGACTTTATTTGTTAATCAAAACATTTTTTTAAATTTAAACAAAATAGTACAAAATAACCTTTTTTATCAAGACAGTTTTGTCATAATGACTTTTTTACCTTCAATAGATTTTTTTTTACCATTTAAATACCTTCATTCCTTTAATGAAGTTTTCAAATTATATTTTTTGTGGACCGAGGCTGTAACTAGAGTTGCGAATATTTTTAATTAAAAACTGCATTCAGACGTAAGTAAATAATCTTTGAATTCTGTTGACAAAATTAAAAAAAAAACAAACAAACAATCTTTAAAACTTCTCCCCGGGGAAAATAAATACACATCGACCGAGAGTCGAATTCGCAGATGAAACATTAAAAAAGGGCCATACGTATTTCATTTACATGTCATTGGAGATGAATTAATTGTCCAGGATTTCACTTCTTTGTTAGTACCAGAGACTACAAATTAAGTCGAGATTCAAATTTATATTAACAAAACAGTTTTTCATCATTTTTATTTATACAATTCGTGTGGTGAACCCCAAAAGGAATTTACAAATTTTATCTGTGATTTGTTTCTTTGTTTGGTTCATCACTGTTGTGGAACTATTACGGATTCTTTTTTCTGGATGATGAGCCCAAATTTTTCTATTGGAAACTGGAACTAACTGCAGAACACACGCAATTTATAAACATACTGAAGATTAATGGCCTAAGTTTTTTTGTCAGTTAACAAAATTAAAACAACAACAAACTTTCTAATACCAAGACTTGGATTTCTGTATGTTGTTATTGCTTCCAGGATGTACTGTTACACACAAAGAGTCTTCGCGAGTAGCAAAGATTATAATCACCATCCATCCAGCACCTCATGGAAATGGCCCAGTTTCGAATCCTGTCATTGAAAAGAGGAACTTTAATGGGCTTTTTCCCGTTTGTGGCTGAGTTAGACGAGGATATCAATTTTCCCTCCACTCTCGAAAACTCATGGTTTTAGAGCAGAAAAAAGAGTCGAACCGACCAGAGAATTCACAGTTTATAGATATAATACACCTGGGTGGATGAAGTTATTCTTAGATAACCCCAAGATGACAATTTTTTTCGTACATACCGAGAAAGGTGATCCAGAGAACAGAACCAAAAGTAATAAATAAAGGGAAGCGATGAAAAGTTAGTCAGCTGGCTTTTTCTATAGATTAATAATTATTTTAAGCGATTAATTTCACTATTAATCACTGTTTCTAAATATCAGAACACTATTTCATTTTATTCCAGGTACAATTTAACAACGGATACTCTCTCATTGTCCTGTCTTGTTTCATTTTGTAGCTACTGGCCTCGTGACATTTACATCAATGTGACAAGTGACGTAATTTCCAATTCGAATAGCTAACTTAACACTGAAATTATTTGGTGCATTCTATGGAGACATTATAATGAGGTTTCTACATATGGAATGTCGTTGAACAATTGCTCATTCTGTTGAGCAATCTGATACTGTTTGTAGTATGCATGTGTGTGTGTGCATATACGGAAAATCTATACCAGAGTCGAATTATGAGAACGCGATTCAGATCTAGGGAGCAGGGATAATACGGTGGAGAAATTATAAGATTCGAATTATTGCTTGCGGAATTGTAAACGATAATCCCTTATAGTTGGGCACACTCTGTTTGCAGCAATAATCCTAAAGAGCTGGTATGTCACTGGACTTATTTTAATTAACTGAGTATTGCTAAGGAGGGATATAATTGGTTTCACAAAGCTGGCCTTTAAAAATACACACCTATTGAGCAAAGTGCTAAATACCAGCGCATCCATAATATTCACGATTTGTTCCATGGAATTTCTGTACACTGTTTCAACGATGTCTAAACTTAGAGATTTCTAGCGAAACGATTTCTGACTGAACATTAAATTTTAAGGCAATTCTTGAAGTTATTTGTGCACTTGAATAATAGAATAATATTGCAACATATCGACGTTTTATGTTTATTATTCTATCGTTTTAATAAACACCAGTTAAAGGTGCAACTTACTTTTTGTGAAAATATTTGCAATCAAATTATATTTTAAAATTATTTTAATAAAATTTTTAAATAAAACTAAATTCAAGTTTACTCTGTTAAATTTAATATCTAATTTTTCAAACTTTTTTATTATTAAACCACCGCTTCTTTTTTAAGATGGCAAGTAAATTTCTAGAATAGTAATGGTTTGCTCACAAAGTTGAAAGCATGTACGAGGTTAAAAGCCCGATCGTTTGGGTGAAAATTAGTTCAGGTTTGGACAAGAAATCGTACAATGTAAATAAATAAATATTAAATTACAATATTTCCTTTTCCCGTTGCCAAAAAGCCATCGAATGAAGAAAAAGGAAACAAAAGATTAAAAATAAACTATATTTGCCAAGCTTCCATCTACACTGATTTACAAAACTGAAGCCAAGAAACAATGTGGTTGAATAAAAATATTTACGAAAACGGACTTGGAGACTCCTGAAGAAGTTGTTCCATTCTTGACAGTCGTATAGTAGATTAGACGTCCAGGCATCAGCTGCAATAAAAGTAAGCAAAGCCATGGTGGAATTCCATTCCAGCTTATTAGCCAAATGTAAAAAGCGAATGAATTCAAAAAATTTTGTCACGTGTACGTTTTCCTTAATACTGTTCGAGTAGTTTGGAGAATGACTGGACCGTGAAGTTTGAGGAGAGAGACTATACAGAACCGGTCTGCTGTTCACAATCTGCATCTGATCCCAATGGGTCACCATCGGTATGAGTCGGAACGTCAGAACAGGGCACTTAAAACCATCAACTATGTAGTTAACGATAGCTTTGAACAAGAATTTTATTCAAAAATGGAAAAGCTCTTTAAAGAAATGTTTAGTAGATATTTTAGATAATAATATTTGAACTATATTAGCAATCGAAATCAAAATCTCCTATTCCGAGATCCTGAATCCTAAAACAAGCTAAATCTTTAACCAGAAACAATAAACAAATGTGTATTAAAATAGCTCCAATACTCTAGTCGAAGAAGCGCACAAACTCTGAAGTCTAGCTGGGTTCAAAATATCCCTCGAGGATTTTCTGTACATAATGTATTTCTTGATTTTGTTTAAAGTTGTATGGTTTTTACTTAAAAATATCCTTCGCCGTCTAATCCAGTGCCTAAGGGAGAACTGTCACTTAAACACATTACTAATATCTCCCCTTGGATCTTTCGAAATAATACGAGTGCAAAAGCTAAATTTCGTTTTTACTGATTCTATCAATGATTTACAATATGTTAGAAATCTACTTAGTTGGAGATGATGTTGGTGATTAGTACTGGTGTTCTTAAACATAATATTCTACATCTAGCCAATAAGATACGGTTTCATTAACATTAATTATTCATATTCCAATTTGAACTTTAGCCGACGTTGTAGGTTTTCGAATATCCCATTAAAAGTTTGCATGTTAATGAAAAAGTTCAGTGATCTAAACCTGTACGTTATTTTAAAGGAGGCGCATGGTTGGTTTGTGTATTAAATATCATTCATTCATCCAAATGGATGACGTTTTTTTCTGTGATGCGGTAATTGGGTTGTGTCTTGGGTTAATTAAATTTTGTGTGACTATTCGATGCTTAAATATCATCTAAGTTTAATTTACATTTTTCTTTTGCAAAGCATGACCACACGAATAATTACGCAAAGAGACACACATTCACGGCATAATTGTTCATTAAATATTTAATATTACTGGAATGGCGTACTTGGGCAAATTTAGTTAAGGAGATTTATTTTCTGTATGTCTAGACATGTAAAAAACAGTAAAATATAAATCCTCTGATGTTTTGAAGTCGAAATTTTTAATTTATTATTATTATGTGATATTCTTGAGAATATCATTGCTAATGAATCAGATAACATAACGGGGATTAAAGTACAGGAACCATTATCAGGAATTAATCATGCAACCGTTAGTTGGAAGATCAAGAAAGATGTTGCAGTAGTTGAAGGTAAAGGTTAACTTCAGAAGAGGGGACTTTAACAGTTTAAGGCCCTATATGGCATCTGTGAATTGGGAGTACTGTTGAGGAATGGCGATTTTATTTGAATTATGGAATACTTTTAATGCCGAAATGGACGACTGCTGAGTTGGCTGGTAAAATATAGCAAATAAAAGATTACAGAGCATTGAAAAGTACTGAAGCCTACAACAAGTACATCTCTTTTAGTACCACAAATAAGGTCAGAGAGGCCAAGGCTGCGTATGAGAAAGGTGGCTAAGAGAGCAAAGAATGGGGACAAGGAATTTTTCATGTATGTGAACACAGCGAAGAAGAAAGATAATCAGATCGGATCCTTGTGCACCAGGTGTAGGAAAGTTTTAGATAACCCAGCCGATGTTGCAGATGAATAGATTAGGTGCTTTGCATCAGTTTTTATTGGCTCTTCATGCCGAGAAGAGGCTGTGCGATTGAGGCTGAGTCATATGAAATTAGTGATGTCATAATTACAGATGACTGCTTATTAGAAAAACTTTTGAGCATAAAGACAAGTATGGCTCGCGGAATTGATGGCATATACCCTGTAGTTTTGTGACAGAGCGCGAGGGAATGTATTGAACCATTGAGATTAATTATGAGGGCAAATTTGGACTCAGGGGAGATTCCTGAATTGGAGAAGTGCCAATGTATAGCCAATACATAAAAAGAGGTTTTAAGAGAAGTTGGTACTGTTGTTTCTCATTTTCATCAATGACATCGACGAAGGGACAGAATGCATGATGTCAAAATTTGCAGATGACGTAAAGATTAGCAGAGGCATTAATCAGTGCCAAGCAGCACTTCTTCAGCATGACATGAAGAGACTTCAAAGATGGTCAGAGAACTGGCAGCCATGTTTTAATGCTGCTGAATGCAAGGTCCTAAACTTGAGGAATAGCAACCTATAAATAAATAACCCCACTTGTTGGGGAAAAATTAAAAACAATGGAAGACGAAAGCGATCTTCATATATGGCAGATATGAAGTTTCGTGAACAGTGTAAACATGCAGCTAGGAGAGCTCTTGTGTTTATCGATGATTTTCGAACGTTATTCTGTAGAAATAGGGAAATCATAATCCCACTATATAAGGCAATTGTAAGACCACATTTGGAATATTGTGTTAAGTATGGAGAATTCATCTGAAAAAAAAAAAGAGAAATTGAGCTGCTCAAAAGGGTCCGAAGATGGACAACTGGAATGGCGAGATCGGCAGAACGACGATCGTATGAGGAAAGACTCCGATTATGTGAGCTACAGAGCTTGGTAACCAGGCACCTGGGTGAGATGATTCAGGTTTATAATGCTCTGAGAGGGATTAGCAAAATGAATGAAGGTGGAATTCTCACTGTTATAAACAATTCCAGAACAAGGACCATACATTAAAATTACAGGGGTTGAGGTTTAGATTAGATTGTAGGAAGCTTTCTTGCAGCCAGAGAGTGTCGTTGATTGCCGGAACAAGTTGCCCTCTCAGGTAGTTGAGGCTGGCAGTTTCAATAAATATAAAGGTCAACCGGATAGCTACCTGTGTGATTCTACATTTTACATTCTACAGGTCCTAGCCACTGAAATCTCGGTGGCAGGATCTGCCAGAGTACTATAAAAAAATACTGGGTACCTGACTTACCTCTCCCAGGCTTGTTTGTTTGTTATTTGGTTTTTAGGAGCATTAGCAACTAAGGCCATATTGCTCCGGGATATGCGGTGGTCATTCCATGACCTTCCCGCATCCTCTGTATTTGGTGGTGACGGGCTTGAACCCCGGTCTAATCGAGAAGCGTGTGCTACGCACTGCTGCTCCTTCCCACCTGGCTACGGAGGCGCCATCTCTCTCCTAGGCATAGTGCGGCAAACGGTGGGTCCCACCAGGGGCCCAACTGCTAAAAGGTCAGATGAACAACGGTACACAACACTACACTATACAATATCCATACACTTTTATCTCTCTGATCTCTACAGTGTTCTGTATCACACGACAACGTATACTAGGTGGAGATGGGGGAACCCCTTGGTGCCGTTAGATCCTAAACACACTATAGACTATATACCACTGTGATTTGTCCCCAGTTATTGTACAGACCTATAAGAAGTTATTTAAGTGATATAGTAGAGTGCAAGTCTACTCACAACACTTGAAATATGGCAGGGTAATAAACCGGGGTTGTCTGCAAGGTTCAGTACTCGGCCCGGTGTTTTGGAATATGGTGTTAAATCAGTGGCTGTAGTTGAAGAGTCCATATTGTAAGCAGGTTGCATACGCTGATGATTTAGTAATATGTTCCGAGGGTAAATCTAGGGTAGTATTAGAACAGAGAATGCGAGAAGTAAAAGATTTGAGTACATGGGCTTGTTTCATTAAACTTTATATCTCAAATAGCAAGGCAGTTATGATTTTACTGAAAGGCAAATTATGGAAGGCCGCCTAAATATTACATTAAATATTACAGGCATTTTACTTGATGAAAAATTGACATTCTACCCATACCTTGATTGCATTAGTAATGAGATTAAAAAACTTACATCGGAAATTATATGTATACAGTTCGTATATACGTATACACAAGGCTCAGTACTTGAGATCAGCTATTATAAAAAATCACTATTAATTAACAAAGTTATTACAAAATGAATATTTTTCGGAATTTCAAATTGATGTGGCTACAATTTCAAATGAAATGACGATCTGGGAAGGGAATTTCTGGCTGTAATTGTCATGTTGTTATAACCCACCTAATTAATAAGTGCTTTTTTGAATAACCCTGGGTTTCAAAGATTGAGGCCCTTTCTCGTTGCTGAAAAGTCATATGAAGTCTTTTGAGTGGCAGAGCAAAACTGGAGTTTTGGATTAGTAATTTACAAGACCTGAAGGATAGGTTAAGCGTAATATTACTTCATTATAATTCCAAATGCATCCAATTAAAATGCAAATGTAATTTTTTTGAAGAATCTTCTAGTACAGCAACTTTCTTATGAGGGATTTAACTAATGACTTGATCTTTTGTTTTCCTTTTCAGATAAATATTCATGAATTAGTAGAAATTAATCTTTTTTTTTCTTCTTTTCGTTTGCGTTGTTTTGTGTACTTTGCAATAGATGTATTCCAATTTTGAAAAGAAAGACATTTCCATTATACACATTTACGTTTTTGTTTTTCTTTTTCTATGACAGTATACCTCATGCAGTTTCAATATTCTTCTTTAACAACTCTGGTATGCATTATTTTTACTGATTTAAAACTCTGAGGAATTATTTACCAGAGGATTACTTAATAGAATTACTAAAAAACCCGGGTTATTTTTTTACAAGTCAGACTTTTCATGAAATCGCAATACAACATTTTCGTATGCGTCCAATTGACATATACACTGTCCTATAATAAATATCCGGACACCTGCATATCTACAAATAACTTTTATTTACAGGAAAACTAATAACGCATGCTGAAACCATGAGCCTATGTGACAGTCTCTAGTCTCCGTGGAATATTCCCCTCCATCATTGTTTTTTTGGAAATGTCCTCCGATATTTTCCCTCATTCGGCCCTCAAAACAGCAACCAGTTCAGCTGTCCTTTTTGGGCAGCCTCTCCTCACATGCATTCGACGAGCCAATTCATTTCACAGGTTCTCTGTGCAGGATTGAGGCCGGGGTTCTGGGCTAACTACTCCAACGTTTCGACTCTTGTCTCCTGAAACCACTCCGTCACAACGCAAGCAGTGACAGGGAGCGTTTTTCTGTTGATATAGGTATGGATCTTCCCCAACGTGCTGCCTCGGTGTAGGTAACGCGTTATTGTCCTAGACGTTTACATAAACCATAGCACTCGTGATTTTGTCTAAAACAACTAATGATCCCAGGACAAACCATGATAAACAACCCAAGATTTTCACACTGCCTCCTCAAAACTTCACTGTTAGGACGATACCGTCTGGCAGGTAGCTTTCTCTGAGCATCAGCCACACCCAGGAACGACCTTCAGAATGGTAGACTATGTACGGTGACTCGTCACTGAAACCACAGTCCAAGAACAGCTGACCTTACACCAAGCTAGAATGAGTCTGACAGTAGTCGAGATGAAGCTTGTGGACAGCTGCACGGCCATGGTAACCCATATCATGCAACATCTTGCGCACTTTACTGGTGCTGACACGTATCCCAATCATCTAACTGAGGGCCTATGTCTACTGCACCACTGACAATCTGCGTTTCGAACAAACAGTTCTTTACATGAATCTCATGACGAATCTCAAAACATTCTTGGGGTCTTAATTGCAGAACACTATTTAATTCTTTACAAAGCTTTATTTTTCTAATTATACATACGACGCAGGTGCTTGGGTTCTCCAGTAAGAGTGTCATCCAAAAAAAAGCTTTCCTCTATTCAAAGAAGTACATTATTTCCCATGTGTCGAGGAGGCCGAACTGATTCCACCCCTCCACCGAATCATTCCACCACTCACCCCAAAAGACTACATCTCCATCCATCATGAGGTCTTGGATTCGATTTCAGTGTTTTTATCAGTTATGATATAGTACAGTCGAAGTCACAATAGATGAAGGTACTTTTGAAGATCTCGGTGTCTTACATTGCATTGAAGCATTCCATATACGATTCACCATAGGAATGGTGGTGTTGTTGTGTATATTCTCGTATGGTGCGCACAAAATTTATCAGTGGGTGTTTCTGTGCGACGACATATAATTTTTTCATTGATTGCAGACGAACCTGGCCAAGAATTCAAAGAGCATCGTTAACCTCATCGTTGGGGTCGGCATCAGCAATTGATTAATAGATTTAATATTGGTTTTAGACATACGGAACAGATAGATTGAAATCTTCTTACAGATAGGTAGCTCTTGTTTTTGTATGCTTTGTGCTTATGATTTGAAAGCTTATTAATTTTAGAATTCTAATATATTTTCAAATTTATGACTAGACATCGAATGAAATACTCAATATCGAAAAATTATGCACATAAATATGCATCCAAATAAAAGGGAAAAAAATACGCAGCGAAACGTCATTATTCGCAATAACATTTTTACATTTATTTCCAGTTAATTAATTAATTGATAACTATATAATTCAATTAATTAATTAAATTAAAAATGCATTTATATTCAGCATTTAAAACTAGTAAGACTATTAAAGAAATTTTGTTTAGTAAGGATCATTTTGCAACTCACATTTGGAACAATCCTTGATACATAAAGAACAATATGTTTTTCAACGTGATTTATTGTAATTCTGTGACGTTTATCGCTCAAAATCAATTTAAATGAGCTAAGCAAGTAATGTGGTTCAAGTTTGGGTCGAAACCTGCAATGCAAAAGTTTCTTTTATCATATACGAACCAGCATTACTAACAAAATTGTAGACTTTTTGTCCATGAGCCGATCCTCGGTTTGGCAACAAAACTGCAAAGAATCAATCACAAATCTTACAATTATGGATCGATTTGAGTTGTCGAGAACCTTGTGAGCAAGCAATGAGAACTAGAAAGTTTTGGTCTTCTTTTCTACATACCAAATATGTAATACAACGGCCACAAATATCTGCCTTTTCATCTGTGGATATCCAGATGAATTTTTCTCCAATATCTTCCAGAATCTAGCAAATAATGGCATCATAAATATCACTACGATATTTATTTCTCTAGGTAGATTCGTTTGGAATGTTTCGATTTTTACAATATTAAAAAAAAGACATTTTAAAATTGAATCGTTTAACTTTCTTCTGCTTACCAAGGCGAGACATGGGTCGTTTAAAAAGTCACTTTCTCTTCTCTTCAGATACACGAGTTGGTAAAAGGGACTGATCTGGCAATTTTCCTAGCCTTTTCTCTTTCTGTCTACAATTTTCGACGTTGTTTTTATATGTCGTCGATCTGGAATTTTTTTTTTTTTTGGTCTGCATGGAACGTTCTTTCACAAGCAACACAAAAGACAAGGCTGCCATCTGTAGTAAATATCCTAAGCGTGATTGCTTTTTTTCAGATATGGAGCAGCGTCAATAACAAAAATGCAGAATGCGTTATTTGTAATATTTTTAGTAAATTAAATAATCCGTATATACTGTCTGAAAGTTGCGTGTGTTTTGTGGTCGATTTTCTCTTTGCTGGATGAAAAACCATAGTTTCCTGGATAAAAAAAGTATGCTACAGTTGCCTGAGACCGACTAACTCGGCCACGTTTTGAAAAAAGGCCCATAAAAATCCCTCACGTCATCGACGGGACTCGAACTCATGTCTTTTCCACCCGGTGTCAGGTGGACAGAGATTCTGCCAACTGAGTTTAATATCCAATGAACAAAATATATCAAATTAATTAAATAAGCAATGTTGCTAGTAATATTTTCGTATTATACGCACTGATAAAACAACACTTAAAACAGCTGTTTTTTTTTTTTTAATTTTTAAATATGACGGTTTATCCTCTTGGGTATGAGTTATTCACGAAAATTTAATACTTTATTTCCTTTAGGAAATAAACTTTTTTTGCAGTGAAGCGCTATAAATCCTTGGTCACTTCATTCAAAGATTAGCTATCTTTACTTCACACAGTAGCCAAAAAGGTGCATGGAAAAGCGATTTTGTTTTCATAACCGAACACATCTTAAGCAAGAAAACTTTTAGAGATGATTAATTACTGTCCGTTGATAAATCCGCAAGTTTCTGATAAGTTTAATTTTAGAAATAGGTAGCGTATTTTATTATCATTTGTCATCGAGTAATGCGGCTATGGTAAAAAAAAAAGTACAGCGACTCTTGCGGCGGTTGATATTTTCTTACCGAAAGAACATTAGTCAAATTTGACAGATTGTTCAGAATTAGAGAGCCACATCCACTGACATAAAACATGAAAAATCGGTTGTAATTTTGCCCATAACTCTGTTAGCGACACTCACACTAGTAGAAGTCATGTTTATGTAAAACAGATGAACGAATTCAAGGTGAATTGGATTATATATTAAAATCCTAACAATGTTTTCTTGTTAACTCAAAAAACAGTGAATATGAATCTATAAAACTGTTATTTTCCAAATTAAAATGTTCTTTCGATCTTTAAATACCATTTCAGATAAATTTTAAGCTTACCCTCAGGTAAACGTACTTAATTCATAAATTATTAAAAATTCAACCAAGTGTTCTTTTTTTTTTTATTATTTTCAATTATTTTCTTTCTCTTTCAATTAACCGTGCTTTATGTGACGTCAAAGAGGGGTTTTTGATCGCTGCTATTTGTAACGTTGATCGACTCTGTTATTTTAAAACAATTTCTTGAATTTTTTTGTGGATATTTAAAAGGACATTTTAAACATCCCAATTAATTAACAAAGGTGCTGCATCACTACAGCTTATCTGGATTGTACGAACCTAGTTTACAACCTAAAAAGAAATCAAAATTTTGTCTACGTCATTGCGTTGTCAGGGCAACCAGTTTCCATAGAAACCGGTTTACCACGTGTTATATTAGAAAGCGTATATTTTCGCTCGTTAACAAGGATGCACGATGGCGGTTTATGTATGTGTATGTTAATGGAAACTTTCTGTACACTTGATCACAAAGAACATCCGATATTATACTCCAAGTCACCATCTGTCTGGATGGGTTGTCTATTATCGTGAATATATGTTCTTACAGATTATTTCTCTTCTCTCTCTCTCTCTCTACATGTTACTGTCTATACTAATTATGTCTTGGGAGGTGTTCTTTAATAACCTTATGCAAGTAAAATGCATCCACCCTCTTTACCATTCGAAGCGGAACTCGCTGCTAATTGAATTTCGATTATAGAGTAAATATATGCTGGTATTTCTAGACTGTAAACTCCTTAGCTCCTGCAATGGATGGTGTTTGAAATTACACCCTATATCGACATTAATGGTATTTTGTCAGGATAATTCATTAACTCTTTTGCGTTCAATATGAACTTTAGCAAAACAATAAAAAAAGATATTCAGAATCGCCGCCGTTCCAAACTTTTAAACTTAGCAAAACAATTAGAATTGTGATGATTTCTTTTAGTTGAAGGACACAGAAACTAAGGGATACAAAAATTTGTACTGATGCTGGGCTTTTTCTTCTTATTAAGGTTTTTCTTTTATATAAAAATGATTTCTTTAGCCGGTTTCTTCAACGCTGGTTAGATAATCTCTTCTCGTACAGTAAGACAGAAACCTATTGATGATATTGCTTTTTGGGGATTACAGTGGTAACACTGATGTGGTCTGTGTTTTCCGATATTTACTGCTGTGTTGAGTAACAGTACCATCATCGCCTTCTGCCGGTGTCAGTTAAATGAAATTCATCGATTGAACGTCACGAAGCGGTCTCCATGAGAAATAGCAGATGATACGTTGTATTTAACTTCGTGGATAGGATAAATTACGGCATCTACTTCCTACACAGTTTTCTACTCCGTAGATTAAATTTAGAAATGAATAAAGCGGGTTCAGAAGAGAAATGGCCTCGATCATTAACGGCATCTATTTCCGGTTTTCATTTGATTTCAATGGGGTAGGGATTACAGGTGAGGAGGATGGGAGGAGCAGGAGGAGTTCAATGATATTCAGATCAGATTGTGATGAGAAGGAGGAGGGATGATGATGATTTCAAGCAGAACGCACCTGTGTTTGTCTGTTCTGTCTATTTACATCTTTCTGTCAGGTTTCAGATATTTATCATAACAGAGAGCAGCATGACAGGTAGGTTTTAGGTTAGGCTGTGAAGTAACCAAGACCATATTATGCTGGTTTTAATGTATGTGAGAGAAAAAAGAAACATGAGTTTCCAGGGGAAGAAAATTCCTACACGTCCGCCCGAGGACGGATTATATAGGCTTTGACTGATGTGCTACAGTAATCTAAGATTCTTTCCTCTTTCCAAAAAGGTTCCAGCATAGCACATCCACTGCACTGATAATGAAAGACCGATAGGGAGTAAGAAAAATTTCAACATAGAAAAACTATGGAATGGTAGAAAAATCCAGATAATATAAAAACAGAATGATAGAAACAAAGATTATCAACATATACTGCATTAAAAGATAGACAAATGAAGAGATAGGTCTTCCACGACACTTAAAAAAATTGTCATATTAAGGTTACCCAAGAACAGATTCATCCATCCATATGAATATTGTCCATAAATTGAATGAATCCTCTGTTTGGAGTGTCTGATTTTCTGGAAGTAAAACCCCGAGTTTCCGAGAGGGAAAAAAATTGGTATCTTTTCCGATACCAAGCCTATAAAAGTTCCTCTCATCATTGAAGGGATTCGAACCGAACTTTTTTTCACCAGGTGTGGAGAAGACGATGATTATGACCACCGTGCTACTCGCGAGGACTCCATGATGTTATAGTAGTTTCGCCATTTGTCACTCGTTCAAGTAGTCTGGATTCGATTCCGTCATTTTAGAGGATTTCTTAAAAGCCACTTCAATCGTGGCTATAGTTAGCCGACCTTACGGGAAAATTTCGTGGTTTAGTGCGCAGTTTTTCAGCCCTCACAACGTGCACATCGGCCCGAGAACGCACACTTATTCAACGTAATGCATCATAAAGTCGGTGTCTGAGTTTAGTTGATTAAGGCCATAAGACATCAGCATATTGCGTCTGTGAATCGCATAAACCCTTCGGTCGGCTTATTTGTTTGTTGGATGAAAAACCAGAGTTTTCGGAAGATATTAAAAAAAAAAAAAACATGCCCTTAGTCATTATTGGATCTCTCATCCAATAATGATTGACCACGGTGTGAGCACATGTAGTTTCCTCTTGTCTAGAGTGTATTTGAGTGTATTTGACATGCTAATATTAGAATATTAATTCATTTTGTATTGTATTTTACTTAATTTCTTCATGGAGTTTTAATAAAAAAAAATTGAAATGCTTCACGAATTTCCTGTGATTAACATAATAAACAAATACTAATAATTCATTATTTATATATTTATCAGATTCAATTGATAACAAAAAAAAAAAAGAAACACTTTTATATATGCTTAAATCGAGAATTTACTTTTTCGACACGTCAGCTATATTGCCCATACATTCCAATCAACGTGCAGCAAGAAACAATATATAGTTCCTCAGATAAAAAAATATTATATGAATAATCATGTTCTGTATTAATCGAGGAATTTCTATTTGTCTGATTTTAACGAAATATGTGATGGCTCGACGAATCTTTTTTAAAAGAACAAATATAAAATTTCATGAAAATTCGTCCATTGAAGTTGAGTTGTTACATGCGGTCGGACGAACAGACGGATGGGTATGATAAATGACAAGAAAAAAGAAATAGTTTTACTCCGAACTACCTTGGGAATGTATGGTATTTAATAATTACAGATAGACAGATGGAGAGGGAGAGAGCAATATCGAGAAAGACGGAAATGACGGAGGCGAAGTGGTGAAAATTAAAATACTAAATAAATAATAATCACGATTCTCGATAGTGTGAAGTGTGTTACTCGAGATAATAATGGGCACAGTAATACGTAGTGTTAGAATGCAAGAGGGTGAAAATCGATATTCCAGCCGAGGGCTTTGTCCTTCTCATCCGCATGCTTTCTGCACATGTGCTAGTTCTTCGAGTGGTGTCACCGAGACGTATGGTCCCTTATAATAAGGAAAGACGACGGGAAGTCTTTTTGCTATAATACTGGACCAGCTATTACTTTACGTGTTAAAAATATTGCTCACCAATCTCTCGCAACAACATATCAGAGCCTGACGATGTCACGTGTACCAAGATTAAAGGTGGACATCCACTCACTATATGAGTTATGATATATAAAGTGGCAGAAGAATAGACGCAGGCGACATTTCTCTTTCATGATTGCTCCTTTCTCTTTAGTTCTTTCTTCCGCTTTTCACGTTCGTTTAATTTTTTTCATGTTCATTTGATCCAAGATAATAAAGTTACTTAATATAACTATTAAAAGTTTTAAAATTTTTTTCTAATCTTTTTTAAGTTTTTTATATTTTTTAATTTTAAATCCTGTTTTTATTTTTTAAAACTTTTTTTCTATTTTATGTACTTTTTCCTGATTTTTAATTTTTATTTATTTTCTTTTTTACTTTTATTTTATTAAGCCGTTTGCATTTTCCTATTTTGTTCTTTCAGTTCTTTTAATTTTTCGTGGTCTTTTCTTATTCTCCATCTCTCTCTCTCTCTCAGTGAAATAACTTTACTTTATAAGAGCAGCTGGGTGCGTATATGATAGTAAGTCGTCTATTAACCTTTTTTTTTTTTTTTTTTGGGCACAGATTGCATAAATTCTTGATGCTAATAAGGCCCTCTTCCTCGCATAAACATGGCTCCTCCGTTTATGGCGATTAACTGATTAAATTTCATCACTGCTTGTTTTCAGTACAGGTACACTAATTGATTGTGACCTTAAATCTGGAGTTTGCTATTTCAGTGTTAAACACCCAAAGAGTCTTGTAAATGAACATTAACATTCATGTAATCAAGAGAGGCACAAAACCAGAGCGACATTACCCCGATGCTGTACAAACGATCAGATCTGAGATAAGATACTAGAAACATGCAAATGAATGGTATTAGGTTAAAGAGATCGCAATGACTCCGTTTATCGCCATGTGGACATTTCACATTTATGTATACGCTTCATATTTGACTTCCGGGTAGAAATTAAGTCATATTCTCTCATTAAATGTGTCTAAATATAAGGATCCTGACACATGATTCTCAGAAGGTGATAAACAAGAGAAAATTTTGTGCTTTGATTGAAGTAAATGTTTCTTTATATTCTTGCAAACAAATCTTTTGGTTTCTTCACAGTTTCTTAAAGAAACTGTGAAGAAACTCCTTCCTCAGTACATTTACTTTCACTCATTATCAACCGATTAAATCTTCTTCTCTCTTCCTTTCACTCATCTATTTCATGCATCTCTGTATCTATCTCTGTAACATCTTTCTTTCACTCAGCCTGCATCTCTATATATTTTCTGACATCCAGTGGAGAGTGTAGTATAACATGCCTTCTCTCAATATATTCCGCAGGTCATATGCAAATTCACAAGCACCCAAGAGGACTACAAATACATTCTGTGCACTGACTAGATTAAATAGAGCATCTGCAATTTCGTGTTGATCACTGCCAAGGCACGATTTATAATCATCGGACAATAATTTCACTCCCTCTGAATCCATGATTCAGAGGGAGTGAAATTATTGTCCGATGATTATAAATCGTATCCATACCTCTATTTGACAACCCTAATTTGGCTTCCACGCTTACAATTTGGAACAGACCAAAGAGATAAAAATTCTGCTTTTAGGATCATAAATTCCCAGAATGTGTTTAGTGAGCCCGTGAAGAAATGTGTTGCTATACACGTCTCAGGTTAAGGAAACCATTAGCTCATGAGATTTTTGTTCTGTTTTGTGCGAGTCAAAGTAAAGACGCTAGATCCGAAAATCTGTAAGAAGGATGTGGTATACTCTAGATTCACAAAACATCTATCTGAAACACAGTGCTTCACTGCGTACGTGTATTATCGTGATGATGGAGAAGACTGTTGACTATCTTCTGTCGTTTTATTCTGAAATGTTGCAGCAACATGCTGAAACCTTGGAATAGTATCATCATCGATTGACAATGATACGATGTTGTCGCGCTGTATATTGGTGCAGGATGCCCAAATGATCGAAAAAAGGTTAGACCCTTTACTAGCACCACTTCCTGTTGTTTTTTTTTTTTTGTATTTTTGGAAATGGGTTTATGAACTTGAGGTTTTCCATTGGGTGCTTTGCTTGTTTGGGCAATGAGTTTATTATGAAATAAACATCATACGAATTTATTACAAAAAATCGGCCACTGTACGTCTTTCACACTAATTTAATTTTCCTTTCTGATAGATTACTTTTAAACCAAATGCTCTACATTCTCAGTAAAATATATACCAACTTGTACAAGCTCTGATCCCGATATCACGAATTTTGAAATTGCCTGCACCTTTCCTTGAAATGCTGAAACAGTGAAATGTTTGTGAAAAGTTGACTCACCTGCATCTGCCGCTGCCTCTTATCCACATGTAATTCCTCGTATAGTCATCTAATGAGCCCCTTCAAGGGACAGTAGACATCTGTCCATGCAGAACCATCATTTATTGAATATAAGTTATAATCCATTGTATCTATTCTCGTATGTGTTGTTGTCTTATTTACCTAACTGTCATTTGTTGTTCAGTTATATTAAAGTATTATTTTAATATGATTTTGTCCTAGAAATTGTTATTTTTTATTTATGATTGAATCACTTATATTGAAAACCTCTGAGGGTCCATAGCTGTGAAGGGATTTTTGTGTGTTGCTACGTACCGTAATAAAGATTATATTTATTTATTAATTCACCTTTAATTCATCTACATTTTAGTTCTCTATATACCTTCCCCCACTCGTGTATCTTTGCTCTCTGTCTTTAAACTCACCATCTTTTTATCAGTCCCACTGGACTTTTTTTCCATATCTGTTTCTTCAAGAATTATTTTTCTATTCGAAGCAAATTTTAGAGACAAACTAACTCACTTATTATCTAGTAAAACGCTCCTGTAATTAACTGCATAATTCTTCCCGAATTTGAAGTTGGACAACTTTATATACATTTCAGAGAGTAAATAAAGATATCTCCTCAGATAGTTATGAATTCAAAAACAACCATAGCAGTACACATATACGCAACCGTTTCTATTCACAACTTCCTAACAATTTAACTTTAAGCATTGCTATTTGGAATGCAAACGAAAACAAAATATATGCTTCCAAAAACTGTAACAATTTTGAATATTTTAATAAAGCCAGCGAGCGATACTGGATGGAAAATATTCGTTTTACTTTGCTGCGAAGAAAAGTTCATTCATGAGTGAAGAAAAAAAATAAAGGAACGAGTTAGTGGAAGATTACAATTTCTAGACCATGACAGATGTGTCTCTAGGTTTATTGTTAATACCAACCCTGGCAACATACCGATCCCTGCATATTTGCCTGGAGAATGGTAACAGCTCTAGTTTTTATATACGTATTTACAGTCGGTGTAGCTGAGTACAGGAATAAAGATATGAGGCTGATGTTCGGAAAACAGCATCTCCTACCAGAAAAGACGGGATGGAACATTGCCTATACTTCTGAAACTTTAATGACAAGCTGGAAGCGTTCAAACAATATAATCTCGCTAGTAGCGTATCTCAAGTTCTCGCTCGCTTTGTGCCAAGTGAAGTTTGTTGCTAACTGTATAAGTGGGAACACGTTTCCTGTTTATAATAATTTCTTTAAGCCTCGTTCAGCTGTGAAGAGCAGAGATGCTTGCATGCGCTGCGTTTAGTTAGCCTAAGGCATACAATGCGTTATGTGTAGGAAGAATTTATTGATTGAAGTTCAATAGGCTGGAAATCTAAGGATTCGCTTAGAGTTTTTGGGCCGATGGAGAGCGTAATATGTACTTTGTATAGACATGGGATGATCAAAGGTGGAGACGTGCCGATGGCACCTAAATCTACCTGTTTCTTTTAGAATTGTGCTTGGTTTTCTTATTCAAAATTTAATCCACACCTACCTAAGCATTCTTCCGTCTCTCGATGGTTATTTGTTTGAAGGAATTCTTTGATCACACATCTCTTAGGTTCAGCGACCTGCGTTAACTTCTGTTCCATACATTTTCCGTCAGTTTTCTCCTTCAATTCATTTTTAATTCATTTAAATTGTAATCAATATTCGGAATTTCCCAAATTAGTTTGGCTTATTAAATTTATTTGTTATTATTAGGCTGTAAATTTATACAAGGTTTAATAGTTAAGTTCCAAGAGTAAGTCTATTGCACGCATGCCAAAGCACGCATGACCATGATGTGACTCACTGTGGTAGCTAATCTACGTGACTGCTTCTCTCTGGCAATTCTCAAGTCAATTGCGCATTGTAAGTCGTTAGTACGCAGTCCTGTTAGAGATGTTTTGTTCATTCTGTTAAGCGATTGAACGAAGAACGAATATTAAATATTGTTCCAAGTTGGGGTAAAGTGCGACCGAAATCTGTGACCTGTTAAGAAAGTGTACGGTAATGATGCTGTATTTGGCTCGAGCATGTTTGTCACTAGTTTGCAAGGGTTTGATTTCAGTATTTGGAAGACATTGGGAAATGTGGTCGTGGGAATACATGATGAACCGCAGAACTGGCAAAAAATCTCGCATACTATTGCGACTGATCTTCGATTAACTGTTCTAGTAATAGTTGACAACGTCGAATTAATAGAGAACAATTCGTTCAATCCTGATAAACATTTGGGTAATGAAAGATCTGCGCTAGGTTCGCACTGTTTCACTGATGAAAAAACTTTCTCAGATTTGACGCATGCGAAGAACTCATTCAGGCTTTTTGATCGCCATTTGCTTTTTTTTTAGGTTGGGGATTGTTATCCTTGGTTATTTTCTTGGATGTTCTTGTTTATACACCGGCACGACCACCAGGTCACTGGAGTTTACAATAAATCAATCAATAGAAACGTTAATCGTATTTAGCAGTCATGGGCTTGAACCTCGGTCCACTGAAAGAGCCTGTGCTACAACAGTCGCGCTCCTTGTATATAACCTTTAACTTTTGATATTTATGCTAATTTTTAAAATTTTAATGAGATTACTTGGTTTGTTTGCTTTGATCACCTCAAGGTATCGTTTGATTACCTAAATATGTTGAGGTTAATCTTGTGTATAATGTTTAATTTTTATATATTTGTTAAAATACTCTCTCTCTCTCTCTCTCTCTCTCTCTCTCTCTCTCTCTCTCTCTCTCTCTTTTAACAATATTTGGCAAGTGTCTTTGGCTCAACTTTATTCAGCTCTTAGCGTCCCTCTCTTCTGCTGCTGCTGGTTGGTAGCCGCTGGTCTACCTTGTCGTGGTGGTGGTGTTTCCGGCTTGGTGATTCCGGGTAGTCAAACGGCCAGTTCATATCTGGCCATTTCTACAGAGTCCTGTATCTTAACAGTGGAACAAGGCGGAGATGAACTAATGTTCCAGGTACCTCCCTACACAAATGCATACATACAAGCATTCCTCCTTGTTGGATTCCATCCTAACAGGCGCGAAGTCGTGGCACAGTGGTTAAAAACACCGTCCTCCCCACATCGGTGAAGAAGGCTTAGGTTCGAATCTCCTCAATGACACGAGGAACTTTTATGGGCTTTTTACACTTTGTGGTTGAGTTAATGTGTAAGGCGAGATCAGCAAGGTTTTTCATCCAGGAAAACAGCCAAGTCGACCAAAGAAAATTGCAATTTACAGACACGACACACATGGATGGATGTGGTTATACTCGAATAACTCTAAATGACT
Organism: Mastigoproctus giganteus; assembly: GCF_048544385.1. Lineage (NCBI taxonomy): Eukaryota > Metazoa > Arthropoda > Arachnida > Uropygi > Thelyphonidae > Mastigoproctus > Mastigoproctus giganteus. The sequence continues at coordinate 39,248,109 of NC_143583.1, forward strand.
TTTCTGCTATTTATTTTATTTCATTTTTTTAAATCAGAAACGAAAGGGATGTTGATTACTTTCTTCGATGGAAAGGGATTCATTCTTTTTGAATGAGTCCCTTTCTTTTGAATGAATGAAAGAAACCCCCTCCCCTCGAGACTACTTGTTTCCCAAAATCAAGTGCATGGTAAGAGAATTTGATCTTGTAAAGGCTTTTAAACAAAACGTGCAAAAGGAATGGAATCATTGGGGAAATCACCCATCAAAATTCCTCGCGTAATTGAGGCGATTCGAACTCAGGTTTTTTTTTTCTCAGCCTGTGTGGGGAGGACAATTGTGCTACCCAATGCTTGTAATTATTTTGGCATCATATTATTCTTATACAGTATGTTTCAAAATTGCGGAACAAATGTTGGAAAATACTTATCGGCTTAAAAATAAAAAAAATATTAAAACACTGTATAACGAGATGGTAACGATTTAAAACACTGTATAACTAGATGGTATAATTCATTTTCCCTGTATGCTCAATAGGGCGTAATTCACTTCACTCTACATTTTGAGTTAAATTTAATGCGTGAAAAATATTTCCTTGCAATGAAAACTTAACGTTTTCAACTTAAAATCTCAGAGCCTTCGAAATGAATTAATTAGTAAACGTGGTAATAATATTACTTGGTTTTATAATCAGATATCTGAGCTCCCGTTTAGGAAAAGAGTTTAAAAAGATTGATAATTTGCATACATATGAAAAATGTGATTATTAATAGAGCAGAAGGAAAGCGTGATTAAATATCTTCACTAACTCCTGCAAGGGGCAGTATAACACGATATATAATCACGAGGCGGGTGTTTATTTCGCCATAAACTACTTTTTTCCCTGTTTTCGATAATTTTTGTTTATTGATCTCTATGTTGGTATACCGAGACCGTGCCAAAGGCAGCCCGTAGTGTAATTGAAACCATCTCCTTCGACATTTGTTAATATACCTTCCATAAAAGAATCTGAACATTTTTGAGGAGCTTTTCAATTTTACGCATGTACTCTTAGAGATGCGAAGTGTCAAATTCGTACATGATTAGTTTCTTTTACGCTGCAAAAGTAGTTGTAATATTGTTTAAGGAGCTTATTGCTAGCAAGGCAAACTCATTATCTTATAGAAAGAAACGATGAAAAGATGTACTTCGTATTACATGAGCTTAACACTCTTGGAAATGGTCATAATTTGCGCAGCGTGTTTCACCAATCCCCCTCTCATCCTGTTGCTAACTTTTATTCCTATTAAACAACCAGTTAGAAATTTCGTTTGAATCCCCAGCACGTCGTATTTCAGTAGAGTAATGCGATTAAACAGAACTTATTTGGAAAAGCTGTGCCACTCCTATAATTACACTCGTCTGCTAGCTACCTACCTACCTAATCTTGCCAGCTGCCTAACTTTCAAGATAACGATGTGGATGCGCGTAGAGGCATGCAACAACTCTGTCGTTATCTGCCCAATCCGAGTGTACTGGGATAATCAAGAAGGGGTTGGAATATGAAGACTTATTGTGTTAGAAGCTGGAGCAAAAAAAAAAAGAGAATCACATACACAGAGAGAGAGATAAGTGTTGTAATCAGTTGATCCTTACGGATATAAAGGAAGTCTCGCTCTCTGTAACGGAAAATAGAAGATTACCCTTGGTACCGGAAGAAATCTAATGAAACCAAAGTGCTAACTAGCGTTATTACTATTCTTTTGTTCGACACTTGTTTTGGGCATTCAACCTTAGTGCAGCCATTTTTTTTTATTTGGTCATTGGAAGCTCGTTCAGAAATTTACAAAATGAGGGCTATTTTGCCATTACAGAACAGAAATGTGCGCATTCAGAACAATACACTTCGCCATTACGAGTTCTTGTAGCGCACTCTAGAGTGGAAATGAACCGAGAGATAATGTCCGCTGTAGTCAGTGGCTTTGCTTCTAAGGTATTAAAATGGAAGATTCTGCTCTTTTGAAAAATACTAAGGGTGTTTCATTGTTTTCTATTAATAAGTTTACAAGATAGAGAGAATACAAGAACTGCACTATATTTAACAGCTTCGAGGGTGTGAACCACGACGAACTCAAATGTGCGCGATGCTGTACCCTGGCGTTTGAACACTCGGCTTTCACTATGAGCCTTGAATTGGCCTTTCTATAAGAATAAGAAACCATTAGGGTATGTACTTTGTTGCTTGCTACTTTATGCAATGATTATTCATAACATTAATGTGGCTTAAAATAGACAGATGCTAGAGCAGATAGAACTCTGCACCATAATTTTATGTTTGGAAGTAGTAGAGACAGCTTTCGAGCAAAAGTATATCCATAAATATCAGAAGCCAAAATACTACTGAAAATTACAAGAGTTTTGGAAAGAAAGATAGAAAGAATGCACGTAATTTACAGACAAGGAGGATATCATTGCCAATGACAGCACTGATACTTAAGAATTCATTACGGAATTTAGTTCCATTTGCCTTCACAGCAATCAAAGTAGGACGTGCTGGCCTAGCTGAGATCCTTAGTTCCATGGAATTCAAACCAGGACTCTGGGATATTGAAAGCAGTTGTGGATGTCTTGAATCTCCTTTTTTAAAAAAAAAACAAAAGGCCTGCGCAATTCTGGATTTATGGGACATGGAATGTCCAACTTTCGATGGACTTGACAAGCGTTTCACTGTGATGTCTAAAAAAACAATATGTAGACCTCTATCATGACGAATTTTGCTCCGATCTTTATTTGGCCTTCTCCGCCCAATCTTCAAAACCAAATTAAAACATCGAACCAGAGTATAGTGCGGCGTGACTTGTTTCGCCACAGGACCTCCTTTCTTTTTTTCCGCTTCAATGAAAACCAAAACAACGCAATACTCTAAAAGATATATAGCACTCGCTTAAAATGATATATAGCATTTGATGGTGTTACCTGGAGGGAGGATATGTAAGCTGTAGCTCTTCTATAAGACCTAAGCCTAAGACAGTACATTCGCCTATAGCAGGTCCCGTTGACAGCTACAGCTCTGCTCTCAAGTACTGTTGGGGCGTCTTTGGGGGAAATGCAAGCATTTCTTCAGGAATCTCTGATCCTTTCCATAAGACTTAAGTTCAAGAGGAAATTTTGTTGACCATTTTCACTACGTGGCTGAGTTAGTCGCGCTCAGGCGTGGGTAGCAATGTTTTTTCTCCCGGAACGTTTTTCGTCCATCAAACAGAAAATCGACCTCAGAAAACACTCAATTTACAAACAATATACCGGAGCAATATGGCCTTAGTCACTAATGCTCCTAAAACCCTACCACAACAACAACAACATGATCATTTTCGTAAATTTGCTTAACCTACTGGATTGTTGTTTAACAGTCTAGATATTCGATCTTTTCACATTGGCCAAAATTGACCTCAGAATTGTCAGTAATTTGTGCGTGTGCTTGAAAAAACCAACAAATTTTGGATACGACAATTGACAATCATAAAGTAGACCTCCAAAAGCATTCTTCCTCATCCCTTACTGGCTGATACTGATATCTCTGTTGTTACAATTACACCTTTGTTCATGTTCCTCTTCTAAGTACGCTCAACTCGAAGATATTAGAATACTTTGCAAACCATGGCTTTTTTTTTTTTTTTTTTTTTTTTGGAAAGGTTTAGGCCAGGCTGACTGCGATACGATGAGCAGAACAATAACCATGTTACTGCCAGTTTCAATCTACAAGACAGTTTTTTCGCTATGCTTGAATAACTCTTGAACGTATCCATAAAACAGGGTTTATGGATATACGCGACGTCAAAGATCCTAAATGGAAGGTTTATATTATCGATCTAAAGAAAGCACGACAAGTAATATATTTCTTTTAATCCTTTTGGTATTGGATTACCAAAAGTAACCGCCCACCTGAATGTTTCGAAGAACTTGTTATTGATACAATATTTAATAACGTGACAACCTTAAATATACACTGTATCCTCTACGGTAGAACCCGAATCAATTTTGATAACAGGAAGACGATATTTTGGTACTTTCCTTTTTAAAACAGCAATAAGTTCACCTATTACTGATTGCGGGCTTGTTGGCCTGGTCGAAACCGAAGTTCCAGTTTATTCCAAAGGTGTTTAGTGGAGTTCAGATTGAGGCAAGGCACTGAAACTTTTGCATTACCATGACTTTAAAATAAGTCCTTATGTGCTGTGCAGCATGACACCATAAAAGGGCTCTTCCCCATACTGCTGCCACAGTGTAAGAAGAACGCAACTCTCTAGGACATCAATGCACGATGTACCGCATGCCATTCATTGTTCCAGGAACGACGATCAATGGACCAAGCCCAAATCACGAGGAACAGCCCCAGACAGTGACAGCACTTCCGCCAATCTTGACCTGTGGAACGACCCACGCTGGTAAATATCGTTCTCCGGGCATTCATCAGACATATACATGGCCATCAGATCAGAAAATCGTGTTGCGCGATTCGTTACTCTATAGCACAGCACAGCTTCATTGCTTTCTAGGGACCAATTACAATGAGTCGTACACTGAGCAAGTCGACGCTGTGCATTACATGCTGTGGTATCTAGTTTGTATTCTGCAGCTCCTCCGTAAAATTCGATGCGATGCAGCTCTCTCTACGTATCGTCCCTATATAATTTCCCATGGTCTTTCTATGCTCATCTTTGAGAGTACTATATTCAATGAAGAGAGAACGGTTTTCGTACCACTTCTTTGAGCACCTTCCGGTCTCTTTCTGTTTATTTATACGAGCTTTCTCAACTGTAGGAGCACCAGGACGTTTCCATTTGATGATTACATCGGCCACAGTTAATTTAAGATGTTGCAGTTTTGCTATGATAGCAAGAACAGATTGATTGTTAATATGGTCTGCTATCAATCTATGTTCCTGACGTGGAGGATAGCCATGGTTCGTTTTTCCTATATCCTAGGTGCGTCCCGATATTCTTGACAATATAGTATACGTATTCCCAAAATTCGAAATCTTATATATTTTAATTTTGAAACGGAATAGATAATTTTGTTTACAGATCGTTAATTTAATTTTTAAAATTTAATGAAACATGCATTGTCTGTTCTTAATCTCGCTGAACTTACTACCTTATCAGCTGCTTTATAATCAATCAGTTAGTAAAGTTATTTGCCATTCGGTGGGGATATGCAGGGTTTAAAAAATAAGAAAAGACTTGAAAGTAGAGTCGCTTTCTGTGATTGATAATAAACTTTAAGATGGTCCTAAAATTACCATCTGTTTATACCCTGGTTTATTTTTAGCATGGGACATCAATGGCAATTGGAAAATGTTTAGGATGTATACGCTCTGTGGATTTGTTACTTTTGTGTATATGGCAGGTACATTACGAACAAAAAGAGTACCATTATGTCATATTAATGTTTTTTTATGTTTTCTAAAGCAGTGGAGTATAATTATAATTTGAGTCGAATATTTTCTAATGTTATAACGAAACATTTCTAATGGTCCAATCAATTTACAATCAGTTTATTGCAAAGATCATTAATAAGATTTATTATTAATTTTTAGTCAATAATACAATATAGGAAAACTAGAAAAATGGAAAATTATTGTTAAATACGTCACTAATGAGAAATCTGCTGCGACAGAACTTAGCTGACGTTTCAAATTTCCCCTGTAGGAAATATTAAAGCAAAATCAGTCAACGTGGAATACATTTCGAACAACACCGAGACAATTAATCTAGAAAATGGATTTTAGTCTGGATATTTATATGGATTTGTGATGAATCAATACTTTGTGTTTATGACTGCTAAGAAAACCAGTTTTATCGTACGATCAGTCAATGAGATCCTTTGGGTTATTGATGATCTTTGATAAGCTGAATCACGTGCCCCGATGGAAAGATAGCCAATTTCGGAGTGAGGGTAATAACGAGATCTGCCAACATAAAACAAAAGTATCATTACACAGAATAACTGCGGAAAATAACATTTTATTTCAAGCATGCACTTTTCTCTTTATGCCAAGAGTTTTGCTATCTGCAATGCATTTTTTTTTTGATGGTACATTCCATAACGAGCACTTTTTATGGGGGCTTAAAATCAGCAGAGATTGATCTGTTGATTTTTCTATCAAATTCCTTTTAAGCCACTTGAGATGAAATCACGTATGATGCTATTTAAATTTCAAGCGACATTCCACTTCTTATAATTCACACAGCGCGCAGACTTTTTATGCATCTAGTTTCCACCAGAAAGGCGATAAGAAGTAACCACGATGACATATCTGCTACTCTCATGAGTTAACTTGAAAAAAAAAAAGGACAACAAATAGATTTTCTTATGTGGAATTGAATAATGCATTCAGGTTTGACAGACAGATTAATAGAAAGAAAGATATACACTAAAAATTGCCAGAATTATACAGACATCAATGGGATTTAGAAAACTGAACCATGCTCGCCATTTTTGTATCAGGAACAAGTTTATAATTAATTATATCCACACTAGTAAGCAGATCAACGAAATACAGAACAATAATTAATTTTAGTCCAAGGGCAATACATAGGGAACCTATGGAATTGGAGTTTCAGAGAAGTGGTACGGCACACAAATTGAACGTTACAGCACGCAATGCACAGCGTCGACTTGCTGGTGTATAACCCATTGTAATTGGTTCCTGGAACTTTTGATACCTGTGTTATGGAGTGATGAATCACTGTACATGGTTTGCCTACTTGATGGCTGTGTCTGGTCTGAAGGGTGCTGGGAGAAAGCTACTTAGCAGAGCATGTCGTCCTAACAATAAAGTTTGGCAGAGGTGCTGTCACCATCTGGAATTTTTGACTTAAACCATTTTTGGTTTCTTGTGTGAATACAGTCCCAAGCCAGAATCTGGCAACCCAGCCTTATGTGTGTGGATGTAGTATACCCAGCAAAGCCATCAGTGAAGTATTTGCCTGCGTAGTTTGGCGTTGGGTTGTTTTCTGTGTTAAATGATCGGCCTCTTAGTTCAGTGTGGCAAGAATACACACCACGCTGGTTTTCGTTACTGCCCCGTGGTGGCAGACCATCTGCTGCTATCACTCTAAGCGTTTTAGTACTGATAGAAGAATCCAATCTTCCGCCCTAACAACAGAGTCAGCAAAAAGAAAGAAGTCAAGTCCATAAGTCCACAGTTGGGATTGTGAATTAAGTCCATAACATAGTCCAAGGTTGAAATTGTGCAAAACTGAGACCTTGAATCCATATCATAAACCACAGTTGAGATTATGAGTCAAGCCCGAAGAGACTTGGTTTGAGAGACACGGGCACCTAAATGCTTTATTGGACTGCCTAGAGTCCTGACTTTAACTATAGCCTGTGGGTAACTAATATCACCATCCCCACACATTTCATTGTTTCATTGAAATATCACCATCCCTACATACAGGACTTAAAAAGTCTAGGGTTCGAATGTCGTCAATGACTCGAGAAACTTTTATGGGATTTTTTTAACTTCGTGGCTGAATTAGCCGGTCTCAGAAGGGACAGCAAGGTTTCTCCGTCTTCTTCCGGAAATCTGGGTCGTCTTGCCAGTACAACAGGCAAGACGATCACATGCAATTTATGGACATATAACACATGGGCACATGAGTAAGTTCTTGGGTGGCCCTAATATGAGAGCATTTGACCTTGACCATATTGTAAAACTGGTCGGGCCAACACTCCCGCAATCAGTAGCTGAATTGACTGCTGTGTTGAAGGAGGAATGAACCAAACTGTCACCTTCTTGTTGTCAAAATTGTTTCTATGTCTACCGACGAAGAAACAATGCGTAATATTATATCAATAAAATGTTCTTTGACACATGCAAGATTCCGGTTACTTTTGGCAGTGCTGTATATGACATCACTGAAGAGTGGGTGGCGTATCGGGTAGTTTGCCACCGTTATAATACCCACACGATTCGCCTTGCAAAAAACGTGGCCTGACGAGCCAGTCTTTCATGTCGATGGCTTCGCCAACAGATATATCTCACAAAATGGAGCTGAAAATATTGACGCAACTATAACGGTTAAAAAAGCTGAAGGCCGTCTCAAAGTTGCTGTGTGGTGTGGCTTCACTGCTATTTAGTTCCTTCTGTAGCTATACCTCGTTCGGAACACAATAGACAGTGTTCGTTACTTCGAACTGCTAGAAAATTATGCGTTGCCCCCTTTATAGGTGAAAGAACGCTCTGGACGTTACTTCTATGTAAGACTTCGCATTCCTTCTGACTTTGCGATATATGGCCGGCCGACAATGGCTTGACGAAACGTTCCACAGTAGATGTCTTGGTAAACGAAAGATATATCAAAATGACCAGAATGCAGCTCCGACCTGAAACCTTTCAATTTCTTTTTATAAGGACAAAGAAAAGAAGAGGTTTAAAAGAACAAAGTTTTGCAGTTGGTAAAGCATGAGTTTGGAATACAAATTAAAGTCCTGAAGATATTTTATTCATATTATTTTTCTGCTCTTTATAAGCAAAACAAATTAGGGAGTTAGTATTAGTATTAGTATCAGTAACGGCCGCATGGTGCAAGAGTCTGCTTTCCTTCGCATTCGAAGACTTCGCATTCCTTCTGACTTTGCGATATATGGCCGGCCGACAATGGCTTGACGAAACGTTCCACAGTAGATGTCTTGGTAAACGAAAGATATATCAAAATGACCAGAATGCAGCTCCGACCTGAAACCTTTCAATTTCTTTTTATAAGGACAAAGAAAAGAAGAGGTTTAAAAGAACAAAGTTTTGCAGTTGGTAAAGCATGAGTTTGGAATACAAATTAAAGTCCTGAAGATATTTTATTCATATTATTTTTCTGCTCTTTATAAGCAAAACAAATTAGGGAGTTAGTATTAGTATTAGTATCAGTAACGGCCGCATGGTGCAAGAGTCTGCTTTAAGTCCGCATGGTGAAATAGTCTGCTTTAAGTTACCTTAAAGCAGACTATTTCATAGGGTGTTTCGTTGCTGAAAAGATTTTTTATCATGTCATCCCATTAGAAACGTCCAGAGTTAATCGGTCTCAAGAGGTGAAGGTTTTTTGAAGAAAATTGAGTTTTCTTTTCACGAACGCCAACTGATCATACAGTGTGTCTAATTTTATAACTTTGCGGCTTTATTGATTGAGTGACGTACTTCGATGGTTTATGCAATCTTGAGTTACACGCATTAATAAGATTTTCCTTTTGCTCTCCTGACCACCTTGAGTCAGGATATCATTTCCAAAAATCGGAAATGAGAGAGAGATTTACTGAAATGTACGAGAGGGGGTATCAAAACGTTTGTACCCTGAACTAGTTAAAACATCAGTAGGAATATGGCGTTTTTAATATAAGTTGTCTACATATTCAATAACTAACATGTGAAATTTCAATCCCGTAGGTGATCGTACACCAGAGGTGAACCCCGAAATCTGAGGAAGGACGCTATGATTGACAGAGTGGAGTATCGAGCAGTGATCAAGTTCCAGCATTTGCAGGGCAAGAAAGCTCAGGAAATTGACGAAGAAATGAAAGCTGTATATGGGGAGAATTTTCCATCCGATGACACTGTATAAAAGTGGAAACAGGAGTTCCAGTGCTGTCGTACAAGTGTCTTTGACGAGCCAAGAGAAGGAAGGCCATCAACATCCACAGACAGTAAGACGGTTGCGGAGATTGAGAAGCTGATGCTGAGCGACAGACGTGTGACAATTCATTTCATTACAAATGCAGTGGGAATTAGTTATGGGTCTGCCCACAGCATTTTACATGACCATCTGCACATGTCTAAGGTCTCCGCACGATGGGTTCCAAGATCGCTGACGCCTTTGCAGAAGCAATGTCGAATGTAATGTTCTCGCCAACTGTTGGATTTGTGTAATGCTGATGTTGAGAACTTCTTTGATCGGTTGGTGACAAATGACGAATGTTGGGTGTAGCAATATGATCCGAAGATGCTTTGATTCGTCTCAGGAAGTCATCGATGAAGTGGAATCGTGGTTTCAGCCAAAAAAGTGAGGACTCCTATGATCAAGACATTAAACAATTGATCCATAGATTGGAGAAATGTGTTACTATACGTGGAGAGTGCATACAAAAGGATTAAAGTTTCTGTGAAGTTTCACCTTTCTAGAGCTATTATTTATAGGTAAGAGTACGAACTTTTTGATACCCCCTTGTATATGCAAAAATTAATTGGAATCAGCACTGTAGCAAATGAAAGAGATATTAATTAAGTTAAATGCATGAAAAATTAGAAAATAATGCCCTTTCTGTGTTATATGTAGGAAGATGAGTGGAGGTAAATGAAAATTAGCAAATTGAATAGAAATGAAAGCAAAATGGAAAAATGGAAGTAATCGTGGTAACTAATATTAAAATAATCACCGCAGCATGTGCGTAATTATTATAAGGTCTGAAACTCCTGGACCTTATACTAATTAGCTCTCAGACAGGGAGAGCTGATCCGCATTGTGTGATACTTTCGGAAAGATCACCGTAAAGCAATCTGTAAATAGAATGCAAACTTTTCAGAGTCGGCACACATCCGTACACCCCTTATCTGAAAATTCCGTTTCAACTTTTAATATTTGCCCATACCTTCTGTGGATGACGGCCTTGATTATGTTTCCGAACTAAGGATGCGGGCTAGCAATTGAGGCTGTGGATAATAGGTAGTTTAAAAGCGGCGGGAAGCTGCTCTCAATGTAATTTATTGCATCGAATTTCCAACTGTAGAGGTTTCCGTGCAATCCCTCTTAATTATGGTCACACCGAAACAGGCAAGGCACGTGCAGGAAGTGGGTTCCTCCCCACTCCCTTCCTCTTGTTCCCCTTGCTGTTGTTTAAATAATTAATTCAGTATTTTCAAGAAACAATTTCAGTTTTAGCCAGCATGAATATTTAATGATGATGTTAAATAGACAGAAAGGGAAAACCGAAAGAGAGAATGGGGTTAGACTGAAGAATAGGTGGGGGAAAGCAATTCGAAGATAGAGAGAAAGATGAGAGAGAGAGTCTAATGAAGAAAAAATAAAAATTAAAAAAAAACAAAAAAAAGAGAAAAATCAATAGGGATGAGGATTAGTACAAGGGAGAATTTTGCCATTTGTCTTTAAGAGAGATGAAAGGTGTGTGTGTGCAGAGTATTAAAATCGCTCATATCTGTTAGGAGCATCTCATTCTAATGAGACACTCCATTCCACTAGAAAAATAGGAAAAAACAACAGGCCTACCAAATGCAAGAAGAAAAATGGTAACTTTAGGTCAACGCAATGAGAGCTTCTGCTGCGGAGAAGAGAATCAGGAGAATCAAAGAAACTCAAGACAACAACAAACGTGTGTATAGAAATCAAAAACATACCACTTTACGTTTAGAACTTGTAATATTATTTATAAAGTTCTTGTGGAGACCGAACATTCAACTTTGAAAATTTTTCAAACTTTGGGAGGTCAGTGCTGACACTCATTTATTCTATACTGAGTCTTTGGGCAATTTCTTTGGGGAATTTCTCCGTTTTTTTAATCATAGGATTTCTTTCTACAAAGGCATTCTCTCTTTGAATATATTTCGATTCGAAAACGTCGATCTTTCAGATCGACGTTTTCAAATCGTAAGTTTCAAACCACTGCTGACACTTCTCGTTTATCAAGGAATCATCTCCACAAACACTGGATGTGGCTTTTGTTGCATAAATAACTCTAATCCTTTCGAGAACTCTGAAATCATACAATGGTGAGTATGAATTTCTTTTACACTCATTAATTATGCGTTCAGGGAAGAAAAGAAAAAAAAAACGATACGTCAACTGCTGCTTTTAACTTCCATGGAAAAGTGTGTTCAAGATTTAAAGAAAGAAAAAAAAGGGAGTTACTTACTCTCCAAGATTATAACGTACTCTTAAAGAAATTAAATCCCTTGTGATAACAGTTAACCGGAAGTTAAGCCTTTTACGCATGTTGAGTGCCCTTTCGGGCTGTATAGAAAAGGCCTTGATTCGATTCTAGTTGCTGGCCAAAATAAGAAATGTTATTAATCCGGACGTAAATTACAGTGATGGGCTTTTTTTTTTTTAACTCCATGGCTATGAAAAATTTTTTCCAAATCGAACTTGGGTAAAAGTTGCATGGGCTCTTCTTCCAGCGACTTTGGGTTTTAATTGCGCAAAAAGATAACCGAACCATGATATACACGCCTCATGGCTTTAGTTTTCCTCGCACTTATTCTCAACAACCAACGGATGCTATCAACTGATCAGCCGACAGACAGGTTTCAGAGATTTGGCAACAACGAAAAACCAGATGCCATCCGTCCAGTATAAAAGGAAATTGATATCAATGGTGACTAGTGGTGGATTATTTGTGTATTAGCAATAGTGGAACTCTTCCCCTTCATTTGTTGGATTTAGATCCCCTGATTACAAGGAGCAAAAACCCTCAGCTCATAATACGACTTTCTTAAGGAGAGATTTTGGCAATAATTCGCTGTTTATTGACTTCACTCATCTCCATAGAGCTCAGCTAATGCAGGGGCATGTAAAACGGAGATATCAAAAAAACATGGAGTAGTCAGTGGGGTCGCTAAACACTCCTAAATCTCGATAAAAGTATATGGGATATTCTAGTTAGGCCATATGAAATTTGTCAGCAAATTCGTAGAATTCCAGGAGCCCAGATTAACAGGTATAGAAATGGATTTTGTCTACCAAAATTCATGACCTTCCTGCTCACTGGAAAATGTGAGTCCTCCACTGCGATAACATTAGTACAGAGTATTCATATTGACTTGTAAGCAATGTATTTTTAAGCAATGTTAAACTGAAGTTTAACAGTTTAACATTGGCAAATGCAAAGTACTGCATATGGATAGCAATAACCAAAGAGAAACGTACCAACTGTGTGGTACTACACTCAGGGAAGTGGAAAGTGAAAAAGACCTGGGGATAATTGTGCATTCAAATATGAAGTTCGCTGACCAGTGCAGACGAGCTGCCAGGGCAAGTCATGGAGTCTTGTCAATGACATATATAAATTTTTCCGGAAGGGACAGGGATGTGATTATCCCTTTATACAAGGCAATGTTCAGGCCAAACCTAGAGTACTGTGTACAGGTCTGGAGGAATCACTTTAGGAAGGATGTAGAGTTGCTAGAATGAATACAAAGAAGGACAACAAGATTGGTGAGGGGAACAGAGGGGTGCTCTTACCAAGAAAGGCTTAAGTTCTGCAAATTGCAGCGCCTGGAGAGTAGTCCTGCGAGGTGAACTGATTGAGGTGTATAAGGTTTTGAATGGGTTGAGCAAGCTGAATACTGATGAGATTCTTCCTCTTGCTCAGATTAAGACCTGAGGGGGCGCAGTTTCAAATTGAGGAAAGACATTTCTAGAATAGATGTGCGGAAATTTGCCTTTAGCCAGCGGGTGGTTAATTGCTGGAACAAACATCCATCTTTTGTTGTGGAAGTTGATAGCCTAAATAAATTTAAGGCTGAGCTGGACAGGCATTGAGAACGAATGGAGGGGTGAAATGGGAGTTGTTTTTTTTTTTTGGCTGATGTACATAAGCTTGCTTTCTTGCATCATATGCCTCTACTAATGCTAATGTTTTTAAATTCGTGGTCCTTCCCCCGCACCGGGCCGAAAAGGCCAGAGTTAGTTCGAATCCAGTCAATGATGGGTGGAACTTTTATGGGCTATTTTCACTCCATGGTTGAGTTAGGTGGCACCAGGTGTAGATGCGAGGTTTTTCTCCCTCGAGTTTTTCGTCCAACAAAACAATAGGTAAATCGACGAGAGAACACATGCAATATATGGACATAATACACATGGGCAGATAAGATAAGACACTTCAAAGTTAAACAAATTAAAGTAAATTGATATTTTTGTCTTTTTGATTACTCTAATAATTTTTATTTGGCAATACAGATATAATAATAAAAGAAAATGGTGAAAAGGTCATACAGATAGCTCAGACAAAGATATAGGAAGAATATAGAAAAAATAACCTAGTATGCCTGATAAATATCCTTTATGAATTCTTCTTGAATATACTCATTACTGTTACATACTTAGAGTAAATACTCGTGGCCTATTAGGCTATTTTATAAATAATATGACCAAAGTTATTAGACCGAGCATTGCACACAAACAGAAAGAGGGAATAAGAAAAGGTCGAGGTGTGCAAAATGTGTTCATCATGCCAGCGTGGTGGAATGTTGAAAAATTAGAGCAGAAACGTGAACATAGTGGCAAGAATTATAAATGTAAACTTTCCTCTCATACGAAGACGTTGTCGCATTCCTGTTTCTCTCACCAAGATAAAGGCACTTCCGTGAAAGTTGCTTAGGCATGCAAGGAATGTAGTCTACTGGTAATGTGTTATTAATTGCTGAAATCCTCGGATGGGCTCGACTATTCCCTCAGATTTAGAAGAACTAGAAGAATGTGCAGTGAACGAAACCCCTACAGTTCGTTGTAGTTATATTCAAATCAGTGGACCGCATCACCATATTTAGCGATGCCAAGAAACTAACTCATCCAACTAAGTCCGTGACTTTTGAGCTATCATTTAAGAACCACATCTTCGTAACTCACAGCCTTTATAACTTTCTTATAGTTTGTTGTGTCTGGATAGCCACGTTATACTTTTATTCGCCACTAAGGAATTCTATTAGGAAACATTTTGAAAATTAAGGGCTTTTGATTGGAAATTACTTTTGCAGAAGTTTCTTTACCAAATATAGTTTTGTTCTTCTGCCATTGGTAGTTTAAACATCAATGGAAGCTCATAGATGGATAGAACACAAAATAAACTACAAAATTCTAATTTAATGCAGTCTGCTAGCTTTATATGTTAAACGGATATTGGTTTACCAAAGCTGCGGGGTTAAATGCGGCGAGTGGTAGGAAACATTTTTAATACAAAGTTATCAACTGTATCCATCAGGGATTTCCATCTAGCATATTGATGCTAATTATATTTATTAAATGCTATTGGAGAAAAATCGAAGCGCTTTATGATGCGCGTAAATGAAATTCACTGTCCAGTTTCTACTGAACTTAATACTTAATTATGAAACCAGGGTGCTCTTTTGCAGACCCGAGTGGATTTTGGAGTTAATAAACTTCATCGTATTTATTTTATAAACGTTGAGCATAATGAAACGTTAAAAAGACTAGATTAAATAAAACCAGAAATAGTCTTCATGATTAAGAAATGAAAGAAGAGCACAAATATGGGAACTCATTACAGTTAGATTGCTAAGACGGTAACTAAGGATTAGGATTCGCTATGTTTTAACTCATGCATTTTTAAAGATATATTTATCATTTTTGGTTGGGTTAAAAATCAGACTTTACAGTGAACATCGGCTGACTAAATTTATGTGCATGAGGAAAGAAAAGAAAAAAAACTGAAAAAGATCCACAATTAGAAAAGTATTCGAACCCTGTGCCTTTACACTTTTTTGACATTAATTATGAACAAACAAACTACAAAGGATTATTCGCTCATTAATGATCTGTAAGATGTCTTTCCAGCTTCATTTAGTTTAATATTAGGTTGCAGTGGGTGGTGGATTCTACTCTTTAAAAGCCCTTGAGACTAGTTCATTAGTGATTATCGGTTTTATCTCACATCATTTGGATGTAGGAGAAAAGCGATAATTCTGGATTCCAATCCCTTCTGGAAAGGAGGAATTTTGATGGGCTGTTTTCATAACAACATGGCCGTATTGGTCAATCTAAGGTAAGAAGTGTATGGTTTCCTCCGTGAAATTCGAGTGTTTTATCTAGTAAAACATAAAAACCAACCAAAGAAGACAGCTGAAGTTTACGGACACGATATACTAAAGCCTCAGGCTAGACTGATTGTAATCGCAAATTTCAACATGATAAAATTGGGCACTATGATAGTCCTAAAGAAAGCAACGAACAAAAAGAAATGAGGCTTCAAGTTTGTTCCGACTTTTCAGAATAAACTTGACAGGACTTAAAACTTCAGTGAATGGAAATAATTTTGCATCAGTAGCAGCGATCGAGAGAGTAATGACCAAGAATCAACAACTCTTCAGAAAAATACTTTCAAGGATTCTTTGAATTATGGCAGAAGCGATCGCAAAACATAATAAGTAAATCACAGATAAAACTTATATTGATTTAAACCAGGAAATTTGTTGTTAGGTCTTGTGTGCTCTTTCTGATTGCACAATTGCTGAACCATGCAGATTATTACTTAGTTTTGCAGTAATTTTTCAGCTGAACCTTCAAATTTTGGAAGAGGATTGCACGGTGTAAGCATTTTTTCCCATTGGCACTTGCATAAAGCCTCACATAAGGCACAGCATATCGTACTTTATATGAAACCTAATGAAATTCCTACTTTCATTACGTGATCATCGGGTTTCAAACTTGTATTTGGACAATATGTTGCGAAAAATTTCTCGTGGTCGAAATTATTTGAGGTTGTTGTTTACTGACAAACAACATTAACGTAAAACAGTACCGAGCCAAGGGCACATGCTCTCTCTTCCAAATTATACGTTCTCCTTTGTGAGATTGCAGAGATTTTCTGCCATAAGTTTCTCAGTTTGACAAACCTAACTGAGAACTTATGATATAAACTGTAACGTTATATTCTCAATAAAGCGGTGTGGGCAGCTGCTCGTGAAGTAAACTTCTATAGAAGCATGACTAGTCAGGAGTATAAAATGAAAAGAAAGTACCATTGAAACGAATACCAAGGCTATATGGCTGTTTTGAGCTAAAGTCCTAGTAATAACACCTTGAACATCTGGGATTGTAGCCAATAACTGTCCTTGTCCGGCTGCTATACAAATATATCCATTGCCCTTGGAAACAGACAAGGAAATTGCATATTTGGTAAAGCATACATAAAAGACAGATCTAGAGTTCACATTATTCTGTATAAAATATAAATTAAAATATCCTTTGTTCCATTAATTTTGGAGACCACTGTATTCTGATTATCGATTGTTATGATTTAGTTTTAATATTACCATTATCTTTTTATTTCGATATTTTATTACGGAATTTTTCTTCTTCGGCTACATTTTATCCCAAGAACAGATCTTTCCAGATAAATATTCTTCCTCTTGGTAAAGGGAAAGGGGTGGGAACTTTTCCCTCTCCCTCTATAATAAAAAGAAGGCACCACAGTAGGTGATTTGCAAAAGTGTCCTTCTCTATAGTGTAGCAAACTTCCAGCTATCATTTACATTCGATGTGGCTGACATGCTATGTTACCCGGAGTTTGTTCTACTAAGAAACCGACCTTCCTTTGAAATGGACGTCTTTACACTATTCATCCTTTCTCCAGGACTTTGTCTTCATGCTGAGGTCTCCCACTTTAACTGGATGTTTTATGCAAATCACTTTTTTCATAGCTTCGCTAGCCCATCTTTCTTGTAGAATATCCATTCCATCTGCAATATATTGCTTTCATGATTGATATTCTACTACAGTCTCTCTCTCTCTCTCTCTCTCTCTCTCTCTCTCTCTCTCTCTCTCTCTCTCTCTCTCTCTCTCTCTCTCTTCCAAGGAAACTCCAGAGGCATAATGTGGTCCGCTTTTCCACTGCAGTTTTCACTTGGAAGAAGTGCTTCGTAGAAATGCAATTTATCACATTCGGAAGAAGTCAGAACCTCAAAGTATCTTCGAAAATTCGAATAAATTCCAGAGCAATCTTACTTATGAGCATATAATTTGGTGAAAAAATTCATTCTATTTATAATTGCATTGTCTAACCTAAATACTAAATTCTAAGGAATAGTTTATATTATAGGGATTTATTCAAGTCTTATTTATCCATCCATAACGGTCTGATGAAAAATTAATTCATTTTAAATTCTTTGATCTAGACTTCACGTACTTGTAGCGGCTTTAATGCTGACGTTGCATTGAATAAAAATAAATAATAATATAGTTATGTATAGACATGACTGATTGTTGCTGAATTATTCAAACTTCGTTCACCGTGACACAAAAAAAAATATTGGAACCCACTGCAGTCATAAGATAGTATAAGTATTAGCCATATAGAAAAAGGAAGCCACCGGCTTTTACTGCACTCACCAAAAATTAATAAACTCAATTAAAAAAATTAAAAGAAATATAAATATACATAACTGAATTTCTCAAAACTTTCTCCAGAGTTAAATTATTCCAGTCATTAACAACACCCTGGCTAAAAGATATAAATTGGCAGCACACCATTAAAATATGTGTATATTTTAATTAATTATAGATTTACAAAGGGTGGAAATGTTAGGCATGTTCCTTAGTTTGGTAGTATTTCGTCTTGTTTAAAAATTATTGACCTTTGCATAGTACTCAGTATTCATTATCTACGCCAAGAAGGTGTCTCATCCCTCTGTTCTGAATCAACCAATTACCCTTCGTCTCTCAAATGCAAATGAATGGCTCAACCTGTTTTCGATAATTTATTCTCGGTAAATTGCATCCCATCTGGAAAATGACCTATGCCCCAACGTGCATATCGAATGGCAATTGATTTTCTAGATATACCTGAGTAAAATTAAGTCATTTTCACTCTCAGATTTGTTCAGGTATTTTAATTGAATAATTAGATTTTAGTTTTTACATAAATATTTGGAACACAGCAGTTTTTTCTATGTGTAAACTATCCTCCAACATGTACTGTAATACCAAATGAAAAAAAACAAAACAAAACAAAAACTTCTGGTGAGAAAAGGAAATTTGTAATATCGAATATGTAACCATAACATCAGTAATCCGCTCCCTCCACCTCTGGAGAGCACTTTCGACAAGTTTTTGGTAAGTGGAGACTGAAATCTTAGTCCATTTCTTCCTTGTGGTTGAATTAGGACGTATTTTTCTGTCTCTCATTTGTAAAAAAAATTACGAATGTGTTCAGCTGGGCTCTTAGCTGTTAATGGGGAGTCATGACATTATTCTTCTCAATTGCTATTACTGCTACATTATCTCTCAACCATTGTGCTGATACAAATACAGCCTCTGTCTCTCCAAAGAATTGCTACAGTGCAATAAGGTAGAATTATAAAATGTTGCAATACACAACAACGTTCATAATGTCATGGATGACAACAAGTGAACCAAGTCCGAACCAAATAAAACAGGCCCATACCATTACACTTCCACCATCGAACTTCATAGTTAGTCGGAAACGCAATTTGGGTGAAACCATTCTTTTGGCATATGCCACACCAAGGTACGCCTGGTCTGGCATAAGCAATTCATCGCTTAACATATTTTGTACCACTACATCATTTTTACACGGTTTTTCAACATCATTTTGTCCAATGCTGCCATTCTCTGCACCAGGATAGGCAGAAGTGGTTTCCATTTCTTTAAAGATGGCTTCAGTTTTCAAGAAGTCACTGCCATGGTAATCTATTCTCTGAAGTGTTTTTTATGATGATTATTGGTCTGAAGTTGTCCTAGCTTTTGTAAACCCCTGGCACCACCATGCCGTGACGGGATTAATTGCATGTCTATCATTGCTGGAATTAAAGATTCTATTCTATTCTAGCTCTGTCAATTGCCTCTCGAGTCTGCGAATTAAGGCTACCGTTGCCATTTTCTCTCAAAATTCATTTCAACTATGGCACATTCTGGAAATCACTGATGATGATCCACCTGGCTTGAAACGATTGGTTAGTTGCATAGTGTTTCCTCGCGAAAACTCAGATTTTTTATCCAGATTGGAAACATTGTAGAATACATTTATTTATAGACTTAAATGTTCTGACTTTTTTCTGGAATTTTTTTATAAATTTCATTTCCTATATTATTAGGAAGGCAATTTTCTGTAGGATGTACACTTCATAAAAAATAAATTAATGTAACAACTCAAGTTCAATGAGAGCAAAGTCCTAGAAGACCTATAAAAACAAGCGAGGTTTTTTTCCAATTCATTTACATAAAATTCTTAAATTCTTTTTTTTTAAGAATAATGAAAGAAAATATTTAATTCGGGAAAATACTAGAATAGACGAAAAGCGTTATGATTTTGAAGGAAAATGAGCTAAAGTAACCTTTGAAATATTATGCATAAAAGAAACAAAACTATTCGTAATGACATCGTTTTAAAATGGGAACTGCGAAGAAGAAAATGAGGTATTCCGTAATGTGCAGGATGGAAAGAATATTCACTTCGCATTATGGCGTAAGAAATTTTTCATCACTCATTCCAAGATATTAAGACAAAGTGTTTTCTTAATTGAAATTCTAATGAGAAATTCTTCCATTAAGAGAACACAAGTTATATATTGCAATTTTAACAAGCGTTAGAAGAAAAACGCACAAAATTCACATTGTACGTATATTTGAATAGACTGTTAATAGAAATCACGTATTTGGATCTCATTTGTAAATAGGGTGGGTGAGATGTAATCGTGGGGAAGGGGAAAGAGAAGCAGAGGAAATTCAGTTAAAAATGTGAAGATCGATTTTCATTTTACAGTAGTATACAATGTGTCTTCGGATAAATTAGAAATTTTAGTAGTCAGTAATTAGCAAAAGACAAAAATTAAACAACAGGATTTTAATCTTACGAAAGCAGCGAATTCATTAGAGTGTAATTTTGTGATAAAGAAAATTCTCTACTTGGCCATACTTTCTATAATATCCACCACCTTTTATTAGCGTAAATCTCTGTTAACATATCTTTCCGTTCTTAATTTGAGCTCTCTAAGCAGCGTTAGCATATTACAACGAACATTCGGGAAGCTGCTTATCAATAAGACAGCCTTTGTGATTAGTGTAAGGGAAGCTTCTAAACAGATTTCCTTTCAAAATTTGAAAATTATTATAATCTACTGCTGAATTAAAAGAGAGGAAGGTGGAAGAAACAAAACAATCTTTGTTAATTTTATTACGTTTTAATTCGATCTTGTAGCATTTAATTAAGATTCTTTCATGGGATAAATCGATCTCAGACCAAAATATGCTTATTTACTTTGAGCTACTAAATAACGTATATTATACAGGGCTATTCAAAAATATACGTTAATATTTCAAGCGAATGTTCTGTACGAAGATACAAACAAAACGTCGGAATGCACTTTTGGATTTAAAGCACCGTTATCAAATCAATGCAACCTCGAACTTGTATGACGTCATTTCTGCTCAGCATAGCACGATCGATAAACTTGAAGACGATGGTGGTTCGATCTTCTAGCGTCAGGTAATAATTGTTGTCCGATCAGCAGTCTCTCTAGAATCTGGTTTGCTTGTAAAGGTGGAGTTTTCCAGTTGTGCGCCCCCTGGCGCGTCAGTGTCTCGTCAATGTACTTTGCCTAGAATATTCAAATGGCCGTCTCCACAATGGTGCAGAATCCAGATTTTCCTTTTTCTCATAACTCTCATATGGCACACTTATCTTCTGCTTAAAGATAAGTTGACCATATTGGAGTTATTATCGTCTCATTTCTTTGGCCTGATCACGAATACGCAGCCTTAAATGAATCATTCTACAAAACTGGCTTGTTTCTAAGGTATTTAATCAATGTTTTTGTTGGCTCAGAAAGATTAACAAAAGCTGGAGCAAAAGCTAAATCCGAATAAAAATACAATATTTCCAAAGTTTTTTATTTGTATTTTCCCCGAAATATTGACCACCGTTTACGCATTAGTATAAGCTATTATTATTTTTATTCAATCTGAACTTCATCAATATTTCAAACTTATTGCAGAGAATTACTCTTGACACACCTTTAGTTTTCCTACTCATACTCAACGCGACTGTGATCCGAGATTCGGCTGGCCAGGACAATACTTGAAATCTTCCTCGTGTTCCTCAACCCACTCTTTCACACATTTGGCGCAGTGGATGGTTGCGTTGGCATCTTAAAAAAATATACTGTCCGTAGGCGTACCTCACTGTACATGCAACATTGCTGGGTGAACTTGATCCAACGATGTTCAGATATGATATAGGGCTTTCCTGAATGCGTCACGCACCATTGCAATTTACATACATTCGTATAGATTTTTTCATATAGCCAAGCTTCCATGATCCTAATAATCTGCTAGACGATATTGTTATAAATTGGTAACTAAGATGCTTAATCTGTAGTAGGTTCACTGGTAAGAAATCTGTTAGTATTAGTAATGGCAAATGATGAACTAAACAAGCATATTCAGCATCAGTCAAAGACACACTACCCAACTAATTTGTCTGTCCCTTCAAATAATTTGTCTAAATGATATCTTTCTATTTTTTCTCTGGCTGAATGTAAATTTGAGTACATTTATCCTTCAGTCATCCTTTTTCAATTTATGTCCCATTATGTTGTTGCCCGAGTAGGAGTTCGGATGCTATCAGCATTTACTCAATGCATTTAATTCCTTAAACACTTCAGTCAAACGTCCTCGTGGGTAACAGTTAGCGTAATCACCGACCTCCCCACACCGGGAGAAAAAGACCGGAGTTCAAATCCATGTAATGAGGAATTTTTATGGGTATTTTATTACAATGGCTAAGTTAAGTAGTCTCAGGTGAAGTAGTATGGATTTTTCTCCTGGAAACTCGGTTTTTCGTCCAGCAAACAGCAAATCGACCACAGAACAAACGCAATTTACAGACATGATACATACAGCGCAATATGACCTAAGCTGCTGATGCGCCTGAACCCCTATACATAACAACCAAACAACTTCAATCAGGGCTCCTCGCAGATATTTAGTTTACGAACACTACAATTTTCAGAACTGATGTCTATCGTGGTGAGACCTTTTGTCTCCTTGATTAACCTGGTTGCTCTTCTCTACACCCCTCCAAGGGATCCATATTCTTCTTAAAATGAGGCTTCCAGACCTATACCCAAGATGGAGCCTAACCATTGCCTTGTATTTTAATTGATTTTATTTTCCTATTAATAGTAATATCAAACGCATCGTGCAATAACTGACACAGTTTATTAAATTAATTCATAATCTTGAAGTATTTTTTTATTTATTATTTTATTATTATTATTATTAAGCCTTATGGTGCCAGGAAGCCTGAGGCTTATGCTGCACCAGACAGAAAAAAAAATTCTGAATTACCCTGAGAGAGAGATAGAGAGAGAGAGAGAGAGAAGAATGATGATATCTAGCTCAGGACCCTGGGTGTGCAAGCCCATACTCACCAGATGTGAGCCCCTGGGGTTACTTTTATTACGACTTTTAAAAAGCCTTAAAATTTAAATATGTTATTTAAGAGTATACGTTTGATTATAGCTGAGAAACAGCTAGTTTATTATTTAATATTCATGCAAACTAATAAACTTAATATTCATGCAAATAATAAAATTAATAAACATGCAAAATATTTTTCAGCGAAAAAATAAATTTAAAAAATTTTAAACAAAACAACCTATATTTAAAACTAATTATACATTTTATACTAATTAATGTAAATACCGCAAATACAAAGTAATAATTAAATCAATATTAATATATTGAAATTCAGATATCTGCATTATAATTTACGTTAACATTGGGTTCGAGAATAAAGCGAATTGTTTAATTTGTATGCAGAGAACGTTTCTATCTAGTTCATATAACTGAAACTGGAAAGTTAAAAGTACACGTTAGGAAAATCTTCGCCTGTAATCAATATTATTATTATCTCACTGCCATTTGTCTTCTTTAAGACTATTTTTTTGTAACAAAACCAAAGAGGAAATATAGTTTCCGTTTTTTATTATTATTTTTTTTTCTCCTAAATTATATTCCACAGTCTCCTTGACTACCGGGAAATTTAGCAGATTCGTTTCATTACACGCCAGCGCGTTACAATAGAAAGACAAAAAGAATGACTTACGGGTCCCTTCTAAAATGTGACGTCACAAAATTCCTATCAGTGGGTCGTTATTCTCTTGGAATGGCGACGTATATTTGGAAGTGTCACATCAGTCAGTGCAGATGAAAAATTAGTGCTTTGGGAGGATGCCGAGAGATAGATACTAAATTCTCACATGAACGATCGCATTATCACAATCATTATGCAATAAAAAAACTGTATTAAATAAAAGAAAAATCTCGTGCTACTACTAATATTGTATGACTTGTAGTTAATTGCTAATATTCGATTAACATCATCAGTGAAGACAGCTCTAAACCAACCGAGCCGTGCAATGTCCATTTGTTTTAATACCAATTTTTGCGGTTCTGCTCTTCCATGATTTGTGTGTGGTCTTGTAAACTTCTCGCAGGCCTTTCTTGCCATCATATATATATCTACTAGTAGTAGGCTGCTGCTGACAAAGCTGAGCGGATTATTAATGACGAATTAACAAAAGCTATTTACGCTTTGTGCGATTTACAAGAGAGTGAAATTGCTGGTACGTTACCCGTATTAGGTTGTACTTGGGTTGGAAAATTAGTACGGTTTCATACTGTATCAATTTCTCGACGGATTGGACCAGGATATAATGAGATATTTTTGTCCCGCTAATCTTGTAAAGGAAAAGCGTATGCTGGAGATAAAAAGTACAATGTTATTTCCTGAGTGTCTCTAAACATCGATGACATCTCACCAATAAAAAGACACTATTTATATGTAAAAGAGCTTGTAGATTAGGAGACTCAGCAAAACAGACAAGAGAAGACGTTGAATGTTATAGTAAGATGATTTAACCACGACTCACTGGTGTTCGAAAAGCTGGATAAAAATAAAGTTTGTATAGACAGATGCATTGACTTGATTTGTATTCAAATGGGAGATAATTGAAGGCAAATCTTTCTCTGGTGTCAAAAAGAAGCCAAAAATAGCGACGAAAGATATTTATCGCGGAGGTAATCGAACTAAACAAAAGAGGTCTAAATGAAGGTAATCCGAAGGAATATTATTATTCTTCGTTTTGCTGCCGCTAACTATTAATCACGAAGGAAAGTTACCTAATTTCACTTGCTAATTTTCCATCTGATTGAGTTTTTTCAATTAAGTTTAAAATGGATTTTTAACGATGGCTAATTCAAAAGGTCGCAGGGAACATTAAAAGCTGCAAAAAAACTATAAAAAGAAATCAAGTAGTGCCTTCTATTGCGAAAAAAAAGGAAACATTAAAGATAGGCGCCCTGTATTGGGAAAAAGAAAACACTACAGAGGAACTACTGAATTAAAGAGTGATGTGAAAATGAAATTGTAAATATTAAATGCAGCATTTGGTACTCAGAGTTTCAGGTTAATTCAGATTCACGACAACACGTTCTCTGAATATTGAGGGCAGCTAATTCTCACGTCATAGGCATCATTTTGGTGTCATTAACACTAAATAAGAGTAAACACGTGCAATTATGGACGTGTTTCCTCACTTGATCATAACGGTACTACAGAGAATGGAGTTTACTGAATTTGAGTGTAATGGTTACATCCTGGTAACAGTGCATCTTAATTCGTAATACTCTAGACTGACAGTTGCAAATGAGCCATTTATTAGTACGGTAAGTGTCTCTTGGCACGATGTGCGGTGGAGGTACTCGAATCTTAAAACATCAACTCTACCACGTAGAAAACTAATTTTAAAAGTAAAATATTGTTAACCCTTTTGATGCCATTACTGACATATAAATTTTGGCGATTTTCCCTACGATTTTTGTAGAAGGAGCGATGTATATCCAAATTCTCTTTTCCACAGAAGCATTGCAAGAAGAAATTACCAGCATCAGTTGTAAAAAAACAACAAAGCAGCATAAGCCACTCGCCATAAAACATTTTATCCAAACAATTTGGGGTTTGATCACTGCTGTGAGCATAAAATCAGACTCAGAAACCAGAATTTTCTTCGTACCTTTTAGATGTACACTCCCAAATTCATCCCTCAGGAGTTATTCCGGTTTTGACAGCCTGAACATATAAATCAGTCAGTGAACTCATACATTTTAGAGAGATCATACCGCGTACGAGATCCTGTAAAACCAAGAATATAACAACTGTCACAGATATTTATATTTTAAAAAGCAAAATTGCATATAATTTTTGACAATTTTTTAAGTGGAGATTTGTATTGTGAGAGATGTCATATCAATTTCCACAGCGGCAGTTCAAACATTTTCTGATATGAATTTTATGAGGCCTCGTTAGTATCAGTAATCCTGCTTTGAACTTAGCCAGACTCATTACCTCTGCCACTTTGAAGCCAACTTATTATAGTGTTCGACAGCCCGATACCCATAAGTTAACTTCATGAGATCCAACCTTCTATTACTTTCTGAGATTTTATATTCATGCTCCCTGGTTCTTGTCTCATATGCCAGGTTAAACAGACCTTCCTCATCTATTTTACTACTCAACCAGACGTCTCTTTAGATATCTATTTGTCAAACTTGCAGTAAGTGCCTTCTAGGTTGTTCATATGTGCATTCATTTGGACTCAGCACTAAGCTGACTTCCCTTCTTTAAACTCTCTCACCAGCGGCTGCGGTCCTCACACTTGAATTTAATATTCCAAATGCGGGCTAACCATCTTCTTCTGTAGAGGGATAATGACGTACTCCTCCTTTCCAGCAAAGGATATGAACCCGTGTGCCTTCCTACTTGTCTTCCTTGCCATCTGAATTGAATGCATATCCGCATGTACTCAGTTCAGATTGAATCGTAATACCTAAGTCTTTTTCGTCTTAAAACACTGTTAGCTCCTCTGACCCTAGCTTATATATGACTCTAGAATTTCTGTATTCAAAAAGCATAACCTTCTGTTTAGAAACATCACATTTTAGTTGGCATTTTCAGGACCATTCTATCCAAGTCTTTTTGAAGTATCATAGCCTCGATTGAATTTATAACCAGCTTATCATCATTTCATCTACAAATTTTACTGATAGTTTGAAAGTGATAATGGACGACTATTGAGATTTCTTGTGCTACTTCCAACACGGCCTTCTAGTATTAGAATTAGTAAAGACCAAAAGATGCAAAGACGCCAGATGTTGTCTGCTGCATAATTCACAAAAAATGCTATACAACTTATATCTGCTTTTTTCATGCTCTTCCTACCGCTAGAAAGTACCAACTACTGGAATAAACTGGGTGGAAAAGGCAGTTTATTCCATTGGTGAGAAACCTCCAATAAGTTATATTTATGTCGTCTGTTTTTTTTTTTCAACATTTCAATATCATAATTCACTGTAGTTCATTTTGTCCCATTTCCCTACCATCTATACACCTTAATATTGGTTCCAAGCAGTATAAGCCACATCTTTGTAGTCTCCCATTCACTTGAAAGAGTTAAAAGTAGCCACCTTTGAACTCTTTCAAGAAGCTCGATCTTTCTTTAAATGAAGCCTCCATAGCGGAAAATAATGTTCCAAATGTTATCTCACAGATGAAAGGTCAGCGCAGCGGAGATGAGAGAAATCCCAGGTGCCGTCTGACACGAACATGAAAGGTCATTGCTCCACTAAACAAATAAATTTAAAACCATAAATTATTTATTTAATGTAACTATAAACTTTTTCTCTGAGGCAAATCTTTGGTAAATCATAAGATACTATGCGAATTTTTTGGCCATTTTCTTACATTGCATGGTAGCCTTCACGCCTGATTGTATCATAACAGTCAAGTCTCTCTTCTCATTTATACTTCAACTCTATCTCACCCAGCTATTTTTGAGTTGTTATAATAATAATAATAATATTCTTTAATAAATTAACTGGCATACATTTTTGATTCCCTGCACAGACAACCAGAGGAATCTTACAAAACATTCACTATACAAGTGACCAATCACAAAAACACAAAGTTCAGCTACAAGTTAACCATTAAAGACAAAATGTCTGAACAGGGAATTAATCTTAATAAAAGCAAAATTACAAATTAAGCATAATATAAAATGACATCGGCATACTAGGACCGGCACTTGCTAACCTGTCCTATACATACATTAAGATAGCCCAAGATGTCATCTCGATATGACTTGTCAAACGACCATAGGTTCAAGTCGATGTTAAGCGATTTGAGAGTGTCCAAAGTGAAATTTTGAAGTGTCTATTGAAACTCGGTAGCCTCTGGAGCCCTGGGCAAAAAAGGGGGTACTGCGAAGGTGTCTTCCTGGCAAACGCCAACCAACCGTGTTCCAGATGTTCATATGATCATGCTTAGATGAACACAGATGAAGGAACACCTTTACTTTCCGCACGTGGGCTCTGTGGACTGCGGGCGTGTATTGCAGGTTGGAGCATAGTACAGATTTGGATGTCGTGTAGATCTGGTGAGGCCACCCGTTGGCCCACTTCAGCACCCAGAATTCTATACCCCATAGTTTCTTGAGGCTGGTGGGAGGTACGGCCGACCAAACTTCCACGGCATAGGAGATCGCGCTATTGAAGTACGTTTCGAGGTATTTCCTGACTATTGATTTATTGTGAGTTCGACAGAAATCTATTTTCATTCCCCAAAAAGCTCGCAAGACTTTGGAATGCTGGGCTTGGATTTGTTGTTTAAAAGTGAGATTCGCGTCTAGAATTACACCTAGGAACTTGACACTGTCTGTGTGAGTCAGAACCTTTCCTGCTAATTCCGGAAGTAAGGTATCAGCGGATGTCATGCGACTTGGAGAAAAGATTAGATAGCTTGACTTCTGGGGATTAACTGAAAGACCAAAAAATTTGGCATATTGGCAGAAAGTATTAAGGTAGTTGTTTAAAGTTTCAGAGAAGGTTGGTCTTTCTTGTGGATCAGCAATCTGGCGTTTGCATGGCAAGTAACACACAATATCATCAGCATACAACAAGAACGCTGGAACTTGATCCATAACTGGAATAAATATTGCAACGAATAGCAGTTCTGAGAGAGGACTACCTTGTGGGATTCCTACTTCTGCACTTTTACAGACTGTGCTGCTATTACATGTGAAGTAAAGCATTCTCCTACGTAAAAGACTTTGAGGAGCTTGAGTGTATTGCCGGATATCCCGTATAAACTATTAAGTAATGCAAGGAGGGGTGTGATTTAGACTGAGTCGAATGCAGATTTCATGTCCAGAAAAATGGTGTGTAGGTCCTCATTGTCGTTCCAGGCGTGAAGTATTTTTTGCGAAAGGACTGCAGACCGGTTATTGTATGTCTATTCGGCATGGCATAATGGGTATGATCTGGCCTATGCGCAAAGACTGTGAGTGCAACGTCATTATAGAAGCACTTCTTATTTCCCGAATGTACTCTTGGTAGCACTAAAACATAACTTTTCCGACTATACATGAAGCCCATCCAAATCATTCTATTTGGGATGGTAGTTACCGATTTAGCCTGACTTGAACCGATAACTATCCTCTCGACTTTCATAACAACTGCTAATTTCGATATCCTTTTTTCCTTTGTCGAAATCATTGAAGAAAATCATTCAACAGTTGTAGCCCCAGCATCAAACCTAAAGGACGCCCACTTATAACCCTGTCCCGCTCAGAAGAATGATCATTTTAAACAACTGCCTCCTGTGCTTCATTCATTCCTCAGTTCACCTCAGTATTTTCCGATAATCGTAATACACTCCAGTTTTCACGGCAACGTTCAGTGTGGAAACGTGTCAGATCTTTGCTTTAATCTAAAAACAGTGCAATAGTATATCGTTTTGTTTCACTCGAATGATTATACATCCTCAGTCCACTGAAGATGCAATCAGTGATCTTCAGGGTTCCATGCTGTTTTGCGGTAATTCAAGTTGCCTTATCAGTATCATTTATAAGACACTTATACGACAAGCTGTGTTTTGCTCCCTTAACGCTCAGATAATTTTTAAGAAACGCAAGGAATCCTTGGCATATGGAGAGGCTAGTGGGCGAACATGAATTAAATGTACGTTAACTTGTGGGATTACCTTAAGGTCTTACACCAATTGCTGCATACAAGTAACCTCGTTGACGATTTTGGCAAGTTGACTATGGCAATTTCGCTACGTCTAGTCACTCTTAGCACTGTTCAAAGATATTGATTACCCATATTTTGCAGAGGATATCACTTCTTGACTCTTTGCAGCGCACAAAGGAATTAGACACACTTAAAATTCTTCAGAATCCAAAATTTCCCTGATTTCAAGGAGCCAACACAAAATTAAAGATTCAAATTAGTTAACCAAGAACATCCAATTCCACTGAATGATAGATCGCAGCAAGGTCACCGTGGCGGCCAAAGACGCTCGCACAAACTGAACGATTGCCGTTTGGTAAGTTAATACACAGTGCACAAATTTCGTTTTGCTTCATTTGAAAAGTTAATGCGAAATCAATATTAATGAGAAAGATTTTTTTTCAGTCTATTTTATTACTTAATTGTATTTCGATGTCTCTAAATGGTTCTTCTTTTCTTAGTAGTCATCTGTAAGTGCGGATAATTCTTATGATATAATTTGCTATATATTTGTTCTATTCCCATATAACAAAAACGTGGTCGGTTATTTATGATTTATGGACATTATATTCGCAATATTTTCCATGAGAGTTATATTTGTGACTCGTGTTTATAAAATACTGCGGTGTTTTAATATTACAAATTCGAAAATATTCAGGCATTCTTCCAACACTAGTGAAGTGGTCAATAGATCCTACAAGCAGTATACAAAATAGGAAGAACTGTAAAGGTATTGAGGAATTACCACAAATATAGTGGCGGATATTAATTTCAGAGAGGAATAACACAGAATTATGGATGTCGAATGTTATACAATTATTCTGGTTTTCTCGATTTGGACTGCAGTCCTTTCACTTTTTTTTGTCTGCGCGGATAACACGTATCGCCACTGTCCTCCCCACACCGGGTAGAAAAGGTCCGGGTTCGAATCCCATCGATGACGCGAGGAACTTTAATGGGCTTTTTTTCACTCTGTGGCTGAGTTAGTCGATCTCAGGAGTAGATAGCAAGGTTTTTTCCACAGAAACTGGGGTTTTTCGTTCAGCAAACTGACAAATTGACCATAGAACACACGCAATCAACAGACATAAGATACACAGCACGGCAGATGACTTTAGTTATTCGGTGACCTAAAAATAATAGTTAGTCCTTTAACTTTGCTGAAGTTTCCCGGATAGAACACAGTCCTGTCTTGTATCCCATTGAATGTCATTGTGATAAATCATAGACTGGAAGACCATAACACATATTTCCCTCCTCGACTGCTCTGCTTTAAATGCTATCGAGAAGTGCAGCAAAATATCAGTTGTTTGCTATTGCAAATTGGCTTAAAGTATTCCCAGAAGGAATTATGACCCACAGCTGTAAATTCCCAGAATAAACATCCATATTCTTGAAAATGGTGCCCAAATACTTTTGAAAGTACGGTGTGTATGATATCACAATTTAAATTAGTTTACCCGGAAGGAGTTTATATTTTTAACTGAAATGGCACAAAGGAACAAGTAAAATGTCATTATATCGCACAATCAACCTATTTATTCTCAGAATACGATTAACATCAATATTATGTATGGTCCTCAAGGATAGTAGTTAGTACATGTCAGTATGTATTGTGTTGTCGGATCAAAATGATGAAGAATGATGAAGAGAAAACTGAATCCCCAATTGCAAAAGACAGTTGGCAGTCCATTAGATGGCAGCTTGTTTAGAAGCACTTTGTGATATACAGAATAAAAAGCCTTATAAATTTCAAGAGAAAATGCTTGAGTTTCATAAAAATTCCATTGAATTTGGCCAAATATGAATAACATCAGTGGATCGACATTGATGGAATCCATATTGGAAGTCATTGATCAGATGCAAGGTTTCAAGATAGTGAATGAGTTGGCCGTTGATGGATTTCTCCATCACTTTGATAAGAGTAGGGATAAGTGCGTGGGGCGAAATTAGTTTTCAGCTTTCTTGGGAACCGGCTGTATATGAGCAAATCTGTAAGTAGAAGGAAAAATATCAGGGTAATAAGAAAGTTTAGAAAGAAGAAACAGAACAAGAGCAAGCGCAAGAGAAGTGTGGAGAACAGGGGTGGTTAAATGTCAGCATAACTTGGAGCTCTCGATGAATCAAGAAGCTGAAAAGGTTTGTACCATTCACTAACACCTGCTGCAAAAAGAAAATAAAATAATCGATTCTTATTTCTTCAGTTACTATAATAACTGATCCTCCAAAAAATATAATAGAATTTATATCTAAATTGTGTCAAAATAACGCAAAATAATTTGCGTGCTTCTAATGTTTACGAGTAATTACTCATCGCCAAATATTCTTAAACTTTGACGGCAATATAATATTCGACTAATGCCATAAAACTTTATCAGCGCTGTTGGATTTTATGATGTCCACGTTATCACAACCCTGCACCTTTTCATAATGTAAAAATACTGTTAAAGGGAAGACTTTCTGGAACAACAGTGTTGTTAACCTCATTAACAGATTTTATACGCAGATGGTAGGAATTCTTTTATTTTTATTCCTTAAGAATAAAAATGTGATATTCTTTCTTCATGTCTATAAAAATCATATCCACTCGGACCATTACTGTCCTGTTTATAGGTGAATGTACAGAAAAGAATGCGCGTGGAAAATTTATAAGAGAAGACCCGTTTAAGTGTGTGTCATTTGTACAAAGTACGTGAATAGTGTCTGTTATAGATAACTCTCTATAAAGCGACTTCTCACCTATCTTGGGAAATGATTCTCCACCCTATTTCGCACCGAAATGTTTTATTTTATCTCATAAATATTTCCTGGTACTGTTTTTTGGCATTTCGCATCTCAGGAGAATATTAGAGTTAGGGAGTGCTTGAATCTGTCAATTTATTTGAGGGCTGTGACCTCGTGGTTAGAAATTTTTATCGAAAAAAGCTTTGACTTTTCAAATAGCACAAATATTTCTTGGGAACGATCGCAGATGTTTTCAATACACCCACAGTGTATATACTGCATAGTGGTACCATGTAGTAAAACCATATTTGGGAAGCAATTTACTTTTCTATATTGGGATTACAATACTGAAATTGCTCTCACAGTAAATCTTTAACTTATGAAATGCTTTCTTTCTATTGATTCTAGTTTGTTTTCTCAAGTAATAGTGCTTTCATCTGATGTCCGAAATAATTTTATTCTTAATCTGAGTAATAGAGTTCTTCATATACTATTTTATTATCATTTGTGTTAATGGGGCTTGTTGGAGATTTAACCATTGCCTTTTTGCAATAAAAGTTCACAGAGCACCCACTGCTAGTTCCATCACAATTCGTAATAGAAATTGCTTACGAGCTGCGCTTCCAGAGAAAAAACAAATGGAGATCGATTGTTCTTTATTCGTAAGTTCACGTAGAATCCAAAAAAAAAAAAAAAAAAAGAACAAAGTTGCAAAATCTATTACCACATGCACATCGGGTAACCAAATAACTCTATATTCCGTGTTTATTGTTGGCACTATCGATTTCAAGATAACCACCATACGAAAATACCACAAAGACACCGTTTGGATGATTCCTTGAGGTAGAGACCAAGTAAGATGCTCCCAGCACCACAAAGTCAAGCCGAATTGCCCATGTGGCGAGTATGACTCTCATTATTGTAAACGAACTGTGGAAGCAGTTTGTCTCCCGAAGACCTATCAATGGCTGTCCTGTTACCTCAATGCAGGATGACTGTTATTTGGCTTTAACTGCAAGGTTCCATAGAGAATTCTCTGTAGCAACTTATTTTAAAGCTTGCTGGATAGACTGGAGGTGCTTCTAGGAGAATTTATGTTAACTGGGCTTGCCTTCTGTAGAACGCATCATGACAGAGATCTTTAGGTAGGACCACTAGTAGTCTGTTTTCTTTCACCTGTGTATAAGACGAGCTCATTTGAATTGGTGCCTAGTACATGTCGATTCGATGTAGGAACAATTGGATAGAGTGCACGAAGAAAAACATGCTTGGAAGTGTTAATTTAATGGTGTGTTTATTGGAATTACTATATCGAAGTGAGATCCGTGATTTTTATATTCATCCTTTTACAGCAACAGGTGGTCCAGGTTTCTTTTGATGGACAAAATGCCCATCAAAATCTCTTCATATATCCTCCTAGTGAACCAATACCTTTAGAGTAAGTATTCAGTATAAAATGGACAGCCAGCCAGATCCGCAGGTACTCCAATAAAACAGGCAGGAGGTTGTCAGTCAAAGACTCCAGGCGAGAAAATTCACCAAAATTGCATTCGTTCTTATGAAGAATGTCTCCTCGTGCTCAGAAGCACAAGGAGTCATTTTCATTCTTGTATTTCTAACCATGGAGAACATAGTTTATTAGGATATATTTCCATGGATTACTGATTGTCATTTTTGGCCACTTATCATAAGAAATAATTTTGCACAACTTCAATTTCAGATCATTTTCTATTTGTTTTTTTTTTTACAAATCTCCTAACCTGGTACAGTATACAATTAAACTAGTATGACAACGTTTCTGAATTCATTTGTGGAATCCTGTCTTTGGGCCGAGAAATAGAGTTCCTAGATAAATTTTAACTGAAAGCTAAAATTATACGCAAGATCCCAAAATACTGCAGTTCTGTTCAGCAATTTCTGGTAATTTTAGGTGCATAGAAAAACGAAATATAAAAAAAAATATAGAAACAAGTATTAGAAAAAAAATCATGCTTTATTGTACCAAAAAAAGCGTAATTTTGTTATATGGAATTAATACCATATTGAGGATTGTTTAAAAAATAAGATGTTATCAGAAAATGGATTGTTTAATAAATTTACGGATGCATGAAATTTCTGCAGTTGAGCAATCACTTGATAGGGGTTATTGGCACGTTCAAGTTCACCATACCTTTGAACTCACCTCATAGAATATTTGTTAGCATGAGAAAACATCGTGGTAGCGATTATACTTGTTTCTGCTTTAAGTTATTTAAAAGGGCTTGTTTGAATGCATCCCATGTTGAGAGAGTTAAATCACCACATATAAACTGCTTAGAAAACAGGCGAAGGTAATCCAGCCAATTGGATGTTTAATTAATGTTGCCAGGATTGTGTTAAAGAGAAAAAATATTTTTCTTTCCAACCGGATGCACGTTCTCAAGCTATAATCAGTAAGCAGTCGAAAAACGATTACTGCACTTTCTGATTTCACGTATTAAACAGAACGTAAGAGAAACAGCTTTACCAAACTACAGCCATAATACAACAGCAAAGACAAAATTAGTGTTTTTGATTGATGACGTCACAAAGCTCCTAAAAGTATTAACATATAAACAGTTGATCATATCTCAAAACGCATAAAACTCGTCTCTTTTTTTTGTTCGTGATTCAGGTTTGTTTTCTTTTTTTTCGCATTTATTTGCAGACTTTATTTAAGCTTTTGTGGCTAAGAAAGTACGGAGCAGAAAAGCCACAAGTCCTGAGTGAAGAATTAATGATGAAAGTCCTTAACAACAGATAATTTTAACAGTCTCGGCATGGTCCCATAACTCTATCGATTGCCATTTATCTCTCGTGTTCTGGTGGTGAGGAAGATAAAATATCCACGGGGAATTAGTACCTCAGTCCGAGGTATGCATCTCCTCTTCCTTTCATCATTTATTGTTAGAGGGCCGTAAATATTTTATCACGCCGTATCTATTAACAATCCTGCGAGGGGGACTACAAATATAAAAGTGGCAGCACGCCATCGAAGGCAGACACGGAACTCGTTTTGCGTTAGGAATGCAAATACGTGAAGCTATTAGGATAGATTATTTTTATAACCGATTACGAAGTTTTATTGTCCCCGAAATAGATAACTTCTTCTCCTTCAAGAAAATAATAAGTTCAGTTTTTATAGAGAGGATTTGGGAAGGGCATTTGATCAGAAAATATTTTGGGGTAAGTCATCTGTCCACCGTGCTTTGTTTATACCAAGATATCGGACCTTTCTCAGCCATAATCATAGCCGATCTGGACTATGATCTTTTCAATTATCGAGAATAAATACTGGGAACTTTTCCTCGCCTTCATAGGTCCGCACCAAGGAAGAGACCAACTGTTTCTTGTATATAAGATAGTCCAATAGGCAAGAAAGAAGTCCGTATAGCGAAGATTTAAAAAAACAAAAGTCGTCTACGATAACAAATCCTCGTCCATTCAAAGTGTATTTTATTTAGAGAAAAATAAATTTGTTATTTCGATTTAAGGTGCATCGGCGACTAAGGCCATGTTGCTCGTGTCTGTAAATTGCGTGTGTGTTCTGTGGTCGATTTTCTGTTTGCTCGAAGAAAAACCAGAGTTTCTGGGAGAGCAAACAATGCACCTGAGATCGACTAACTCAGCCACGTTGTGAAAAAGGCCCATAAAAATTACTTCCGTCATCGATGGGTCTTTTCCATCCATCCAGTGTGGGGAGAACGGCGATCCTACCAACTGTGTTACCCACGAGGGCGAAAAAGAAAGAAATAATACAGAGGAAAAAAAATAAAGGGAATAAGGGGATGGATGAACTCTACAGTCCCGCGCTTTGCCAAAAACATCTTGGTAATCAGTGCAGAATGCAGTCTATTTATTGAACAATAGAAACCAGATCCCTTTTTCTCGAAACAGACCTTGCTGGATGAATTACTTTAATCAAACAATCCAAAATTTATGCTTGGTACTCATTCATTGTCTTACCTGGTGAAAAAAAAAATTCTTGTCAATTCCCTTGCTATCGAAGAAAGCGATAACACACTTTGGTTTGTGGTTTTTCGAAAATATATTTTTTTATGATCCTGAATCCGAAAACGAGTAGCTAAAGCTTGGAATGAGGTTCGTATTCCAAACACCACGACTTGTCATCTCTTATGATCCAATCGAGCAAGGAGGCATCATCAACAACAGTTTGAATGAGCTTTACGCATGCTTCGATGCTGAGCGAGTCTTCTCCATCAGCCAACAGTACGCAACGAAGCTAGAACGAACGGATATGTTTTCCGAAATCTGAATCTCAAGGACTGTTTCTTTGTTAATGCAAGATTGCTCTTCCATCATTTGAAGTTTCATTCAACGACCAGAAGCAATCAGTGTGTGAACTTTTTCGACTGGGTCTGGAGTTCGAAACGTACTTGAACGTTCTCAGCGCTTGTCACCTTGCAGACTCTTACAACCATCCCGAAATCTTTCAAACCAGTGAAAAACAGGCGAGCGAGATAAAGCATCTTTACTCATTTTACCAATTCATAGAATTCAGTCACACCTTTCCTCAACATGTAAGAAAATGTAATTGTAATTTAATATTTCGGCACCTAACACTATATCAACGCCTTGAATAACACAACGTCCATAAACGACTGCTTGAGAATGAGTTACGATATGCAAACAATCTTGTAGAGGAACAGTCACATAGATCATCCTGTCTCTGCTACTTTGACATTGTTGTAATGGGCTCAGTTCTGGAATTTAATTGTCAAACGTTACAATTATACAAAATACTATTTTATAAAATATTACGCATAGTAGTAGTAGTGGCATGTGATTCATTAAAGAAAGTGTATGTGCTTATGCAGCATCAGCCAAAAACAAAAAAAAAAAAAAAAAAAAAATCACACCATTCCCTCCAAATGCCTGTCCAGTTCCTCCTTAAATTTATTCAACCTATCAACTTCCACAACGACAGATGGAAGTTTGTTCCAGCAATTAACCACCCGCTGGCTAAAGGCAAATTTCCACACATCTATTCTACATCTGTCTTTTCTTAATTTGAATTTATGCCCCCTTAGGTTCGTAATCTGAACAAGTGGAAGGATCCCATCAGAATTCAGCGTGCTCAACCCATTCAAGGCCTTATACACCTCAATCAGATCACCGCGCAGTTGCCTAGTCTCCAGCCACTGCAATTTGCAGAACTTAAGCCTTTCTTGGTAAGAAGATCCCTTCATTCCCCTCACCAATCTTGTTGCCCTTCTCTGTACACGCTCAAGTAAATCTACATCCTTCCTAAAATGATGTGTCTCTGAGTAAGCCTGACCATTGCTTTATACAGAGGGACAATCACCTCATTTTCCCTGCTAGCAAAATTCCTATATATCATTGTCAAAACCCATGACCTGCATTGGCAGCCCGTAGTTTGATTTCAGTTAAAAAACACTGAAGCTATTTAATTAATCACTAATTATAGTTGATTGTATTATTAATTACAGTTGAATAGTTAATTATTCACAATAATTTCCTTATTTGAATTTAATGAGATATATTTATCACCATAACTCAATTTCTTACAGCGAGCTAACTTTTGAAAACTTTTAATCAGGTGAAAGATTTTCACAATTTTTCGTAAACATAAGTCGGTTATTTAGCTTTTTTTTCTCCTTTTCTTTATCACGCAGCTGAGGCAACTGACAGAGAGAGAGAGAGAGAGAGAGAGAGAGAGAGAGAGAGAGAGAGAGAGAGAGAGAGAGCAGGTATCTTTAGAAGTTTTAGTTCAAGACTCGACGAATGGCTCTCTGTTTTATAATTCCACGCCATATGTGTGTGTTGATTAGTGAGTGTTGCCCAACCTCTCATCTTTGTGAAGTTGATTAGCATGAAGGAGGGAAGTTAATGAGATGGGCACACAACACCTGTGTCTCAACACTTCCACTTGAAAACCCCTTTAGGCAACCTTACGAAAAATTAACTTAAGGAAAGAATAGACTAACTGGTAAGCCACGTCATGGATTAGATGTAAACGTGTAATTAAAATTATCAAGTAGTTT
Source organism: Mastigoproctus giganteus (assembly GCF_048544385.1). Classification (NCBI taxonomy): domain Eukaryota; kingdom Metazoa; phylum Arthropoda; class Arachnida; order Uropygi; family Thelyphonidae; genus Mastigoproctus; species Mastigoproctus giganteus. Next base: position 39,286,723 of record NC_143583.1, read on the forward strand.
TTTTTTTTTTTCATTGACTAGTCTATCAAATTTCAAGAACCAACAACGCCTGTGGGATTATCGGAAGAAAGAAAATAAATACTTGATGCATCAATGCATAAGATAAATACGAGGAGATGTTTAAGAAAATAAGAGGAAAGATCAAAAGCATATGATGAAAAGTTCTTTATCGAATAAAGCTGAAGTAAGATAAAAGGAAAAGACCTCAACTGCCAATACACGTTTGAGGTTTAACTGATGAAGGAAATATGGATTTGTCCATATGATGATCCTTTTCGTCCCGTTTTTCGTAGTATTTTTATTAAAGCGCTTCTGCACTGAAACCAAATTCTATAAAATATTCCGAATGTCTCATCTCAAACATCTGGTTCTCTATCCGGCTATATTTATATAAAGAAATCCTCTGGTGTAGTGACGATATGCAGGCATCTGTCTAGGGAACGATATGGAGTCAGATGGTAGTAGGATGGAAATATGGCGAGCAGATTGATCCCGATAGATTACCTTATGGGTTAGGGTACGCTGTTTGGATTTTATAAAAATCAAAGGCATTTCTAGATATAATAAAAATTCCCAGACTAAACAGTCTGCTAATATGCATTTACCCAAGGAATTGCACCAAAGAAACATCTCAGATTCGAATCCTGCTAGGAATGTTGTAGTCTAGGTAGAATGATTGATAATTAACGATATTTTCTAAACTATGACGTTGTATTGCAATATTTTTTAAAAACTAAACAACTCGGGTAACGTACGTATTGCGTTAAAATTCAGGTGCTTCGATTTCTCATATAACGTGTCTCAATGGTTAAAATCTTGTATACTGTGTTCAAAAAGAGTTTACCAAAACCTTGGCACTGGATGTTGAGTAGCTATTAGGTGAATTTTTGTACAAGTTCCATTTTTAGGGGTGGACATGGATCTATCGACATGAAATTTAGCTCCAATATTCTAAATATTATTGCAATATTTCTACACGGGAAGTAGGGTTATGGAATTAGAACTGGATGCAAAATTTCCCAAGAATCAACAAACCATGCATTGAAAATTTGGTGCCAATCCGAGTTTTTTGATATGAAAACATCTTTGGGGGCACCTACTAAATTTTCGGACTGAAATAACCAGTTGGTAACGAAAATACGAGACAGAAATGATGTCACTTTCTAGATGACGCTAACTCAGTCACTAACGTTGATTCTGTAGAGTAAGTAGTGGGAGTGAGCATAAAACATTACATCGTTCATAACTTCGGTTCTAGCTGTTCGATTTTAAAAATTTAAACGGTTTTGATTTTCTTTCGTCGTCAACTATGGAATTCTGAAAAATGTTGAAAATACAATCTAAAGTGTACGTTTTGTAATGATGTTTTCATTTAAAATAAAAAAATCTTTTGTGCGTACAGGGTACACACGCTGTTTTTTTTTTTTTCTTGAGAACTGTCCCTAAAACTCTTTTGCTGTATACATATAGATTGCTATGAGGAATAGAGGAGGGCTTATAAAATCGCAGTTGGTTCTAAAAGTTTCTTAGGGAACAACGAAGCATATGTTGAAAGTTTGGCGTTGATCCTAGTTTTTCCTTCTGGAGTAATGCTCGAACACACGAAACTAATATAGATTTCTGTGGGGCGGGAGATAGCGAGATAACTGAAAATTTTAATTTAAAGAAATGCTAGATCGTGGATATAGCTTAGCTTAATTTTTCAGCACTCACCTCATAGTAATCCGCTTAGTTGGTTGAAAGTTTTGCCACGTGCATGGTGGTTAAGAGATTCTAATAACTTACGGGGATTATAAATTTAAAAACTAAGTTATGGGCTTTAAAAATTTTTCTAAGAAAGGAAAGTGCACCGTCCTAAAATTAAGCTAAGCTATATCCACGATCTAGTCATTATATCACAGCACATAAGGACTCCTTAAAATAGCATCAGTTTAAAGAAATGCAAATTTTCTGTTATTTTGGCTTAAATGGAATTTTGGAAAGCTGATCAAAATTTCTAAGAAAATTAAATATAAAATTTCTTTCATAAAAATCTGCTGTGAGTCCAGTTCTTACATGCAGACGGACGGGCACTTGTGAACAAAGTGTCCATCCAGGGAGAAATAGGCGCTTTATGCATATAAGCTTTAAAATTAGAAACTGTACACTAATCTCTGGATTAAGAATTACAGAATTAAAAAGAGGAAGGAGAGAGAGAGATCTGATATATATATATATATATATATTTATTTACATACGTATACGCACACATATATTTCACTCGCGTCTCTGTTTAGCAATTACTTATTTCTGTAAGATTGGTTTGAAAATAAATGCTCATCGCCTCGTGCTATTATTAGTGGAAGAGCCAGCGAGTTATAAAATTACTGAAAGGTTAGAATCGTCAGAGTTTGAACGGGGCCGAGTATAGCATGAAACACGTAATAGAAAATCGCAGAGTTATTTGTCAAGGCACTTCATAGTGAGCTTAGAAGAAGGAGAAACACATTAGGCTTATGGGACAACGTAATTCACTGCTTGATAGCCAGATAGACGCTACAATCTACGAATTTTCCAAAGTAACGATATAAATAGCTGCAATGTCCGAGGAGAATGTTTCGTTCCGTAAGAAATGATCATTGCTACAGGAAACTGTAAGTGTAGACAATTTATTCTGGAGAAGAGTATTTATGTACACTCTTCTTGCAGGTCATCAGTGAACTCATCAGATTTCTTTTCTTTTCATTTTAAACGACGTTCACTGAATCTAACAAGTTTTGATAGATTCCTTCAGACAGATTAATGCATTCTGCATAAAATTGAGATTCTTGCATTTGCGTCCTCAGCATTTTCGCGATTTGTGAAATATATAACCAGAAAATTGAAGATTACGCACTTTAAAAAATAATAAAATAAATGAAAACAAACGACACTTGTTCGGTTAAATATTTAAGAGCACGTCACGACTTCAGCGACGTCTACCGGTTGAAGTCGGCAGAAATCTAATTTAATTATTAAAAAATAATAATATTAAACGATAATATAAATTTTAAAATAATTAAAAGTTTAGTTTAATTAGTAAAATATATAATCCAACTAGTTAAAAGCATTCGAAATTTATTTAGGAGCCATTCATAATTTTCATTATGAATAAATTAAAAGCATTATGAATAAATTAAAATTTAATAAATTAAAAGCTTCGTAAATTTAGGAGCCGTTCATAAATATCATTAGTTAAATAATTGAACGAATTAAAAGCTCGCTAAAGTTATTTAGGGGGCCATTTATAATTGTCGTAACCGAAGGGGAGGAGTGGATCAAATAATTTCAAATTAGCTAATGATGACAATATGGTAGTCTGTCTCTAATTATTACGTTTTTATTTATTTATAAACTTAGTAGTTAGTGAATCATACGGTTACCTAGCTCTCTCCTTCACACAGAGCCCCAGATTTAGCGAGCTTTACTACTCAATCTCTCCATCACCAAGTTAGCTGCCATTTAAAAGATGTTTGCAAAGTTATCAGAGAGCAGTCGCTGAACTGAGGTGACAAGAATTTATGTTGTTATCTTTCCTACAAGACAAGTCTCTTGTATTCACCAATTATGTAATCCAAGTTGTTAATCAATGTATCTAATATTCAACCCACAGTAATTAGTGATGTGTAGTTAATTAATGAGGACTGGCATCTCAGTGTACAGACACACTGGAACCAACTCCTACAAGCAATCTGACAGGGTTATGTCCACTGTACAACACGCTGATCTTCTGCTCGACACTGTCCATAATAAGCTACCCTAATTCTTTACCGTACTTAAAATTGCAGAAATTGTAATTAAATTATGTATTTCGTCATCGTGTTTGTAAATATCTAATTAGCTTAAGGGTTAATTAAGAGTTGTAAGGACACTTCGAGTGTAGAACTTGTTCCATGGAAGTTAGAATCAGATTTTTAATTGATGACAACAAAGGAATCGCATGACGAATCCTTGCTTGAGAACTGTACTTCCTTCCTTATGTAACAGGCTTGTTCAGCGAAGTGGCTACTACATGAATTTACCATTATATTTCGGATATCCTTAAAGATTCCTAAAATATGAGTTTTCCCATTAGTGGCTGCATTGCCATTTGAAGAACGCGCATGGCACTCAGAAAGATATGAATATGATTAGAAAAATAGGTCATCGTGTTTGTAACGCTGTCTCTCTCTGATAATTTTTTATCCCGTTTTTCTGTTCGTCTTTCTGTTTCTGTTTTCCTGCTTCTCTCTCTCTCTCTCTCTCCTCACATTATGAGTATTTTTCTTTTTTTAGTTATGAGTATTTTATTTCCTCTTTTATATTTCTCTCGCTAGCTATGAACTTTTCTCATTTTCTCTGTTTCTTCCTCTCTGACTCTTTATGCCTCGTTCTGTCTTTTCCGTCTTTCTATGTTTTTCTGTTTATTTTTCTCTTTCTTTTCCCTTATTTGTATTTCGCTTTGTTTCTTTCTCTCTTGCCTTGTTTTCTCTCTTTCTTTTTTGTCACCTTGCTAGTGTCATTCACCCCTGTTTTCTAGTTCCTAGCTTATTTGCTACTGATATTTGATTTATATCGTTTTCAGCCATTTCCGGTACAGTAAACATGTTTGCCCTCATTCAGCATTTGTACCTTATTATTTGTACCTTATTATTAATGATACATCCAACGTTTGTACCTTATTATTAATGATAAATACGTTTGACTAATGAATATTTATTTGATTTAAATCCAGAGAATGAAGTGAAAACAAATATTGATCAATGGCAAATATTTACAGGATTTCTAGATGCCTATAACGCATGCTAGACTATAGAACCAGTTATTGTAAGTATACAGCGGCGAACCTTTGAAGAAATTTTATATTGTAAATTATATGAAAAGATTACGCCCACCGAAATATTTCAGCTGAGAAAAGCTCAGTTCAATTGATAGATTTCCTTGCTTATTTTTTGCACAAATTTATTTCTACTTTTGTAAATGGAATTGATTCCTTTGAGGTAACGTCTTTTACGGTTGAAAGCAAATATTGCTAGAGTTAGCTCTCAGTGATTTGACCCGTAGTGGCACGTGTCTGTCGAACTGAGGTGCAAGATTTGAAACTTTTAAATAAATAGAGCATTTTTTCAAAATGTTATAAATCTAAGAAATCTTGATTTAATACAAGTTTGTTTGCCGATACAGTAATCAAAACACATCATAATCTGATATTTATTTACTTTGTAACTTCTTTATCTAGAGATCTAAATTATTGCATTCCTCTACTTTACTGATCCTTTTCACCCATTCCTTACTCAGTAGAGAAATTTAAATAGCCTTTCTGCTCATAACTGAGTTAACTGACTAAGGTAGAATTTAGGAGGATTCTTTGTTTATTTTTTTTTCATTAAAACATTTAGGGGTTCATACCCCCCCCTCCCCCACACACACACAATCACAACGCCTCTGTAACCGAGTGGGCAGGAGCGGGAGTGCAGTAGCACACGCTCTTTGAGTAGACTGGGGTTCAACCCCCTGACTGCTGAATACGGTCGGTCTGCCAACCAGCACTGGACCAGCGTGGCAGATTATGGTCCATTTCCCTCAGCATGAATTGTTGAGGAAGCTTCCATTCTGGTTGTAATTGCTGCACTTTACTTTTTTTTTTTTTTACACACACACAATACAGTTCTCGTGTACCTGATTTAAAGTTAATGGCCTTATGCATAAATCTTCGGATTGCATGCAAGTGCTCAGTTTCCGTTGAATATCCCATATTCATTATTATTATATAAATTTTTTTTCCCGCCGCGTGACAGGTACTGGTACCAAGTCCATGGGGTCGTTGGTTGTGTCCGGTTACTGTTGTTATTGTTATTATTACGGTTGATCCAGAAACTCTCTTACTGTCCTACAGGTGTTCATGATTGCGACTTTCTGGAGTTACATGTAAGTGTTCTCTGTGAGGCTTTTTGTTGCTAGGTTCTTATGGAGTCTCTTTGGCACCATGCCGGTGGTTGAAACGATGATCAGAATGGTCATTACTTGTTCCATATACGACATATCGTTCACTTATTGTTTTAGGTTTGAGTACTTCCTGATCTTCTCCTCGTATGTTTTATGGAGGTTGCTGGTGTTGGGCACGGCTATTTGGTTGTTGGTTTTTTTAGGAGTATTACCAACTAAGTCCATATTGCTCCGGGGATATGCGGTGGTCATTCCCTGACCTTTCCGCATCCTCCGTATTTGGTGGTCGAATCCCGGTCTAATCAAGAAGCGTGTGCTACGCACTGCTGCTCCTGCCCACCTGGCTACGGAGACGCCATTGGCACGGCTATGTTGGTCAGATAGATAGCCATTTCCTTATTGTAGATGAGGGTATTTCTCTGGCCTGTTGTGCGGGATCGGCTTGTTGGTTATTATGGCACGGTCCCAGTATAGTCAGTGAGTAGACATCTGTAGTACGGCTTGAGGCGCTTACTTGTAATACGGCAAACTTTCTTTGATCAGCTGGTAATTTTGCACTATCATCTAATGTATTATCCTGGCCACCCGGTAGTGTCTGTAAGGGTTCTCCGTCGTGGCGATCATCCTGCATCCTGCAGTGATGTCGTTGGCGTTGTATTTCCTATGGTTCCTGGTTTTGATTATCTGATCTTGGATGGCGAGCATGAATACTTCGGTCTCGATGAAGAGCGTTCCTTTCGTTAACCAAGCACTGGAAGCCTATGTAGTTTTGGTGGAGGTCATTGCAGTGCTACAAATGCTGCAAGTTCGGGCACACTTCACACAACTGTGCCCAGGCTGTCAGAACCTGTGGCAACTGCGCTAAGAAAGGACATGAATACAACACATGCCCTAACAAAGAATCTGAGCTTGTCTGTGCAAATTGTAAAAATAATAAACTAGACCACCACCACTACTCTATTCGGGACAATACGTGTCCGTCCTATATAAACGCAAAGAGTTTATACCAGATGAAAACAGATTATGGGCTCAGGGCCTAAAAGATATAACTACGGAGTTAATTTTTTTCAAATCAACGCACAGCAGGACAGGGTGGTGGCCGATCAGATAAGAATCAAGGCAGACGAAGAAAATGCAGATATTTTCATTATACAGGAACCGTACACTCACACGAGGTAGGTGAGAGGTTACCCCCTGACCTACAAAATAATTCGAACGGACCAGGATACCCCCCTCCGGGCTGCAATAGGTTTTCGAAATCCATAAATCACAGCAACTAAAATCTCAGCACTGTGTACAGCCTGGGCTGCGTGTGCCCACCTGATCAGCTCCACGGGATCCTTTTATGTGATCTCCTTATACAGTAGACCAGGCGAAGAGATTACCAATGTTATCAAATACCTGGAAGATGTCCTGAGAACTCTGCCAAAAGCAAAAATCATCATTGGAGCCGATGTCAATTGTAGATCACCCGGCTTCCATAGTTTGACACCAGACAGGTGGAGCACTGAAAATGGACAACGCCTGGAAGACGTCTTGGCAAACTCGACTATGACAGTCATTAACCAACCGAACAATCCTACCACCGTCTCAAACAACCTATGGGAGGCCACTATTGATATCACTATGGCCTCAAGGAACATTGTCGGCAAAATTTCCAACTGGAAGGTCAACGAGGCGTGTGAACTACATCGGATCACAGGGTTATTTCCTTCTAGTTAAACCGACCTCTAGCTAGATTCCCAGCCATACAAGTCATGTTAAATAGATATGCAATTGAAAAGGCGAACTGGGACGTCTTCAGGACAACCCTAACTAATGAGACCCAACCCCACCTACTTCCCGACAACGCAGATGCCTTCCAAAGACAAGTCGCTGATCTGATCACAACCGCCTGCAACTTGGCAATCAAAAGGAAAAACCATGCCCCGGGCGCAAAGCCCTGGTGGAACCCAGAGCTGCATAAGTTGCGCCGAGAAGTCATTATAAGAAAAAAGACTTTCCAGCGTACCATGAGGATCTGGCCGGCACGTGAAGTGGAGGCGCCCAGACAGAACAACAGGGAAGTGTGGAACCAGTACACGGCCCTGGTCCGCAAAGGAAAACAAGAATCCTGGCAACACCTGGTCACCACCACTGGCAATTCCGACCCCTGGGGAGTGGTGTACAAGATCACCACAAACAAACTACCCAGGGGAGAGGTCACCACTGCAACCAAGTCATTACAAGGTACGGAAGCAACCACCTGGCAGCAATCCATAACAAACATTTTGGACGTCATCCTACAACCAGCAACAAACCCAATCACTCAGGAACAAAAATCCATCTGTGCAGAGAATGAGACTTACCACACTGAAAAGCAGGAATCTCCCTTTGACTTAGGAGAACTAAAAACTGGTGCGGCCCTAATCAAAGATAGAAAATGCCCAGGACCAAACCTGCTGGAGTCGGAGATTATAAAGAAAACAGTGGAGTGTGCCCCGAATTAATACTTCCTCTATTCAATACTTGTCTACGTGATGGTCATTACCCAGATTGGAAGTCGGCCAATGTAAAATTAATCCTGAAGAACCCGACGAAACCACCTGAACTCCCGAACTCCTACCGTCCCTTCGCTCTCCTGTCGGTACTTAGTAAACTCTATGAAAGGCTACTCTACTACAGACTTCTCAAACACTACAACAATGCAAACATGGCTTCTCACAGACAATTTGGATTCAAAACGGGGCACTCCACTATGGATGCATTCCACAATCTCCTTGAAGCAGTAGGAATTACCCAAAAGAAATACTTTCTGGTCATCTGTCGACTTTGCTGGGTGTTCGACTCACTTTGGTGGCCAATGACCTTGTAGAGCGGATATCATCTTTTAAGGGCACAAGAGGTGATATAGTTATACACGTTGGAACTAATGATATTAGGAGTAGGCGACCGGCAGAATTACTTAACAAGTACAGGTCACTGTTGAACAGAAGCCGAGAATTAGGGTTACACGATAGAAGGGAGTATATGATGAGAGCCTTGTCGATAAATTCGGCCCTGGAAAGAATTTGCAAGTCTCAAGGGGTAGAATTTTTTTCAGCCTGGACTGTACTTGTTAACAGGAGAGACTGCTTCTATAGGGATGGGATACACTTAAATAGAAAGGGTGCAAGAATATTTGCTGATGCTATAGAGGCAGTGTTAGGTGGGTCGGAAAACTGATAGCTTGGGGAGATACAAGGACTAATAGTTTAACAGTAGCCGTAGGCAGAGGTGAAGGTGATTCTTGCACAACTTCTATTAGAATAAGTAGCGACCTGGAGCGTGGAGTGTTGGGGGTTTCAGGGACGGATGGCAGTCATCCTGAAGATAGGCGGATATATGGGATGTGTTAGGGTAACTAGGAATAGGAGTAGGAGCATGTATGCTTGCATGTATACCAATGCTAGAAGTATAGTGAATAAATTTGATGAATTTGAAGTGTTGGTCAAGACATCAAAGGCGGATATTGTTGGGATATCAGAGACGTGGTGTCACACAGATATAAGGAATGCCGAACTGGAATTTGGAGAGTGCAATGTGTACAGAAAGTATAGACAGGATAGAAAGGGAGGCGCTGTTATGCTGTTAATTAAGAAAAACATAAAATCAAAAGAAGTGCATCCAGTTGATATAGATGAACAGTGCACTGTTGAGTCAGTTTGGTGTGACATAAGCACTGCGAAAGCAAAAATAAGAGTAGGAGTGTGTTATAGGCCTAATGACTTGAATGAGTACAATGAACAATTGTACAGAGAAACAGAGTGGGCTAGTAAATCGGAATGTCTTATAATGGGGGATTTTAACTTCCCAGATATTGACTGGAACTTGTGGGTTGGTCACTCACACACTAGTCAGACTTTTGTGGATTTATTGGATGATTGTTTTCTGCAGCAGCATGTTCGAGAGGCAACCAGAGAGGGTAATACTCTTGATCTGGTTATCAGCAGTGATCATTCGTGTATTAAGAATTTGCAGATAAAGGAACCACTAGGTGGCAGTGATCACAGTGTACTGATGTGGGATTTACTTAAAGATTTAATTACCATCAGGGGTAAAGGAAAGGGTTTTTGCTTCCGTATAAAGGGAACTACAGTGGTCTCAGACAGTTGTTAAATTCTGTACAGTGGGATAAACTGACGATGTTACCAACAGTAAATTCTAAGTGGGAAGCATTCAAGGAATTAATCGTGGAAGCTACTAAAAGTTTCATACCTATTAAGAAATATTGTTCAAGGTTTAGGCCTAAATGGTTATCTAATGAACTTTTAAGCTTTCGCTATTCTTTTCTAATGAGACTCGTAATAGAGAAGAAAAATGCATGGGATCCATATAAATTATCAAGCGACTCAGAAGCCTATGGAAGATATAAGCTAGTCTCTAATCAGGTCACAAAGGAGGTTAGGCAGGCGAAGGCAGATTACGAGAAATCCTTGGCAAAAGATGCTAAGAAAAACAGCAAGGATTTCTTTACTTATATAAACTCTAAAAGGAAGGGGGTGAATCTGATTGGTCCACTTGACATCGATGGTTCCACTGTTGATGATCCTGCTCAGGCAGCAAACAAACTGAATGAGTATTTTGCATCTACATTCACACGTGAGGAATTATTAAGGTTTGAAAATGGCAGAAGGTTATCAAATTGTAGCAGGATACTTAATGATTTTGTAATAACTGAAAGCAAAGCGGAGGAGAAATTTTCGAAGTTAAACATAAGAAAAGCACCTGGGGTGGATGGGATCTATCCAGTTATATTAAAGGAGGCAGCAAAGCAACTAAGCAAACCCTTAGCCATAATTATGAGAGCATCCTTGGACTCAGGGGAGGTTCCCACGGACTGGAGATGTGCAAATGTATCCCCAATTCACAAAGGGGGATCGAAGGGTGACACGAGTAATTACAGACCTGTGAGCTTAACTTCTGTTCCAGGAAAATTAATGGAGGCACTGGTTAAAGAAGCACTGCAGGATCATTTAGACAAGACTTCAGTTATAGCTCAGACACAGCATGGGTTTGTTAAGGGAAAGTCTTGTCTGACAAATTTGATAGGATATTATGATGTGGTTACAAAGGAACTGGATGCAAAAAATAATTTTGATATCATATATTTGGATTTCAGGAAAGCTTTTGACACTGTTGCGCATGGAAGACTATTGTACAAATTGGAGCAGAATGGCATTAAGGATAAGTTGCTACAATGGATAAAAGGATGGTTGAGTGGGAGAAGACAGAGGGTGGTAATCAATGGGTGCTGCTCTTCTTGGACTAATGTTATTAGTGGAGTCCCACAGGGTTCGGTGTTAGGTCCACTGTTGTTTTGTATATTTATCAGTGATATTGATGAAGGTATATCAGGCTTAATGTCGAAGTTTGCAGATGATACAAAGGTTGGCAGGGTTGTTAATGACAGTAATGGCAGTGTGCTACTGCAACGGAATCTAGATAATTTGGGCAGATGGGCTAAGAAGTGGCAACTGAAGTTTAACCTTGACAAATGCAAAGTACTGCATATGGGTAGAAGTAACCCCAGAGAAACCTACCAACTGTGTGGTACTACACTTAAGGTGGTAGAAAATGAAAAAGACCTGGGAGTAATTGTGCAGTCAGATATGAAGTTTTCTGAGCAATGCAGACAGGCTGCCAGGGCAGGTAATGGGTTTTGTCAATGATATATAGGAATTTTGCCAGCAGGGAAAAGGAGGTGATTGTCCCTTTGTATAAAGCAATGGTCAGGCCACGCCTTGAGTACTGCGTACAGGTCTGGAGGCCTCATTTTAGGAAGGATGTAGATTTACTTGAGCGTGTACAGAGAAGGCAACAAGATTGGTGAGAGGAATGAAGGGATCCTCTTACCAAGAGAGGCTTAAGTTCTGCAAATTGCAGTGGCTGGAGACTAGGCACCTGCGCGGTGATCTGATTGAGGTGTATTAGGCCTTGAATGGGTTGAGCACGCTGAATTCTGATGGGATCCTTCTACTTGTACAGATTACGAACCCAAGGGGGCATAAATTCAAATTAAGAAAAGACAGATGTAGAATAGATGTGCGGAAATTTGCCTTTAGCCAGCGGGTGGTTAATTGCTGGAACAAACTTCCATCTGTCGTTGTGGAAGTTGATAGGTTGAATAAATTTAAGGAGGGACTGGGACAGGCATTTTTTGGCTGATGCTGTATAAGCTCATACACTTGCTTTCTTGCATCACATGCCACTTCTTCTACTACTACTACTACTACCTTTATAACTCAATCAAAAGCTACCTTTCCAACAGGTCAATGACTGTCAATGCTCCATATATGAAAATAACCAGACAGGTCTACAGAGGACGCCCAGTGGGCTCGGTTCTGTGTCCATTCTTGTGGAATCTTGCCCTTGATGAATTCCTTGGCATGGACCTGGGAGAGGTCACCTCTCAGGCCTATGCAGATGATCTTATTGTCATCGTTACCGGCGATTCTAGGGCACGACTGGAGACTTTGGCGAATAATGCACGGCAGAAGCTACAATACTGGGCTAAACACCATAACCTCACCATCTCTGCCACCAAAACAGATTATATTCTTCTCAAAGGAAGTCTCAATGAAGCCAGACCGCCACAGATAAAAATCGACAACAGAACCATAAAATTCTTCACTCAACTTAAGTATCTAGGAGTTATCCTTGACAGCAAACTAAATTTCCAGCCACATCTTAAATACCTAAGAAGAATGACACGCAATTACACCGCCTTTGTCACCAGGGTCTCCAGACGGGACTGGGGACTCAATAGGCACACTCTGTCCTTATTCTATAAAGTGGTATTTACCCCGATTATAACGTACGCAGCTGGCATCTGGTACCCGAAACAATTACTGTTAGTGGTAGAAGAGTCCTCGACTCTCTGCAAAGAAACATCCTGCTCGCTACAACCCGTGCCTGCTGTACTGACAGTATCCATGCTCTGCAAATCCTGGCAGGCGCCATGCCACTGGACCTGGAGGTGGTCCGTGGACTATTCTTCCACCTCTCCAAAGCAAATTCCAAGACCATCCTCGACTTCACGACAGACCTCGTAAACGACAGAACAGAAGAAAAGAAGCGTCTCCTCACGCATCTGCAGCAGGCGTGGCAAGCGAGATGGACTACTTCCAACAATGGCGAAATCACTCGAAAGTTCTTCCCTTACATTAACAGGGTGTTCCCCAGGCTTCCCCCCTGGTTTTCACCTGGCCTTTATGCTACATACCTGTTAACTGGCCATGGATCATTAAAAGGTAGACTGACGGCCCTGGGAATCATCGATGATCCCTCTTGCACCTGTGGTGGGACTGAGAGTTGGTCGCACCTTACGTACGACTGCCCCCTGTATGAGGATCTCCGCTGCATCTTCATCACTTCCTTGACCTACATACCCAAAGACCAAGAAACACACCTGCTTGATAGTAAGGAGGAATATGCAGCTTTTACGCGTTTCGCACAAGAGCTCTTCATCCGAAAGAAATCCTTATCTACAGTTCCTGTACCGGCACCACAACGGTCACAAGGAAGACAACAGACTGTTTGAGACCATGATGGACTTTCATCCAGACTAGACAGTCATGAACTTGACCGTCACACCATCAAACGGACAACTATCCAACGATTGGAGTTTGAAAGTTACCATTGGATTGAATTAAACCCCTGGATTGGACACCACCCGATGTCAATGACAGAGGCGCAAAATGGCGATCCTATCTGTGCTCCCTTGTACAGTCATTTTCGACCCCATTCCTTCCCCTTTCTTCGAATTCGCCTGATGGACTGAATGTCCACTGATTGGTTGGGGATGCCTTTGCCTATATCCGCTTACTCTTACTTTCATTATCCCTCTTACCCTCTTATTCTGTACACCGTACTACCTCACTCTGTCTAATCACGTTTTTTTTATTATTATTTTTTATTTATTTAATATTTTTTTATTTATTTATTTTTTATGTTTTTATTATTTTATTTTAATTAATTTCTTTATTTTATTATTATTATTATTTTATTATTATTATTATTATTATTATTTGTATGGGTATATATATATATATATATATATATTTATTTTAACTTGGTCTCCGCTCAGGAAGCTGAGGCGACCCTGACGGAGACTAGCGAGAGAATTATAGGCAGCCTGGCTACCTCCTGGTGGTGTGTGCGGGCAACGTGGGGTTCCACCAGGGGCTCTGCGGCCAAATGCCAGGACGCACAACAGAACCCAACACAATACTACGTATTCAACACAGAACACTTTTCTGGCATCTACAGTAGTTCTGTATTTCTTCACAGTGTACATATGGCGCAGATGTGGGAAACCACAGGTGGCGCCTAACACTTTGCACATTATGTAGTGTCTGCAGGGTCTGCGCGCGTAGCACAGTGGTATCGTCACCGTTCTCCCCACATCGGGTGGAAAAGGCCTGGTCTCGAATCCCGTCGATGACGCGAGGAACTTGAATGGACGTTTTGCACTCCGTGGCTGAGTTAGTCGGTCTCAGGCGTAGATAGCAAAGTTTTTTCCCCCAGAAACTCGGGTTTTTTTCGTCCAGAAAACAAGAAAATCGAACAGAGAACACACGCAATTTACAGCCAAAACAAATATATGGGTAGATGTAATCATTTAAGGGTGACCCTAATATCATTATTATTTATTTTGTTTTTTTAGTGTCTCCATAAAGCGCCCTTTTCGCTCTTCTTTCTGACTTTGTATCTTCAATATGCGTTAGTCTGGTCTCCTTTTTGAGGTTGAGTGTTGTGTGCCGTTTGACAGTCTTTCTTATGGCTTAGTAAATTGATGCTGTGTTTTTCTGGAAGTAATCGCGCAGGTTCTTAATAGCCTAGTTCTCTTGTTCAATGAAGTCAGCTAATATCCCCTCCTCCTTCTTTACGGGTTATGGTCAGTTTCTGGATGGCCGACTTCGGGTGTCGCTGGCGGCTCTTAGTCTTCATTATCATTTTAGATTTTATGATCTCCTCCTGCTTGGTGTTGGTCCAATACAATCCAAAAGAAGTATGTTAGTGCTGGAACTGCGTAAGTATTTATGACTGTGAATATGTTTTCACCATTCATATTTGATTTTAGCAGTCTTCTTAGTCTCTGATGGTATTTCTCAGACAAGTTTGAGCTCCTTGTGTTCTAATTGATGGGCCTATATCACCCTCACATTTTGTATGTCTCTCCTCCCTCTATCATGGCTTCAGTCTCTTCGCCGGTTTTCAGCTGATAGTTTTGTCTGACTAGATATCCTTGATGTAATCCACGAGGCTTGCATTTCATTGCGGTATATAATTTGATGGCATCCACGTACATCAGGTGAGGGATGTACAGATTCTTCCTCCCTTCCGTTGGGGTATATCCATACTTGCTGTTATTGAGCATGGTAGACAGTTTGTTGATTGCTAGACAGATCCAGAGTGGACTCAGGGCATCTCTCTGGAAGATTCCTCTTCTGATTGGTATCAGTCTGGTCGTGATGTTCTCGACCTCCATTTCTTCATGTTTGCTTCAAGGAAGCGTGTCAATGTCTGGTTGACTTTCTAGATCTTCAGTGTCTCTTTTAGTCGGCTATAGGGCACAGAGTCGAAGGCCACGCAGGCAGTCGATTTAGGCTATGTACTGGTTGTGGTGATTCTTTTAGGTGTGCTCCATAAGGGCAGCGTCAATGGACAATTGCTCCTTGCATCCTTTGCTCAGCTACTTACAACTCTTGTCGCTTGTCTATGATGTTCTGGTTCTCCAAGTCGTCTGATATCATCTTAGTTTTGCAGCTAGTCAAGATCTTGTACATTGTTGGGAGTCAGGTGATTGGTCTGTACTTTGCCAGGTTTGTGATGTCTTTTTCCTTAGCCTTCAGGTTGGTAATTCCTTGAGTCAGAGACTCTGGGCTTGTGTCAGGGTGCCTTATTATCTAAAAAAAAAAAAAAAACTAAACTATTATTTTAGGGTCACCTGGAAAATTACTTTTAACTGCCCATGTGTATTGTATCTGTAAATTGCACATGTGTTCTCTAGTCGATTTTCCTGCTTTGCTGGACGAAAAACCTGTTTGTCCGGTGGAGAAACCTTGCTATCTACGCCTGAGACCAAATAGCTCAGCCTCCTAGTGAAAAAAAAACCCATAAAAGTTCCTCGTGTCATAAACAGGATTCGAACCCGGGCCTTTTCCATCCTATGTGGGGGAGGACGGTGACTATACCATTGTTCTATACCCACGCAGATGGTGCCTTATTATCTAGTTGAACTGCTCCGCTATGTGTCTGTGTGTGTGTGTGTGCAGCTGAACTTCTTGTACCAGTAATTGTAGACGTTATCTATTCCTGGGGTTCGCCAGCTGTGGGGCTTCGTGATCGGCTGTTGTATTTCTTCCTCCCGAATCTATCATTCTGGCATCTCTTGCGGGTTCTTGGTTTTTTTCCCTTTCTGGATCTAACGTCTGAGCGGTTAGCACAGTGGTATCCTCACACACCGTTCTTCCGGGTAGTGGAAAACGCCCGGGTTTGAATCCCGTCGATGATGCGAGGAACTTTAATAGGCTTTTTTTTTTTTTTTTTTTTTTTTTTTTTTCACCCCGTGGCTGAGCCAGTCCGTCTAAGATGTAGATAGCAAGGTTTCCCCCCCAGAAACTGGGTTTTTTCGTCCAGCAAAACAGGCCAATCGACTAGAAAACATGCTCAATTTTACAGACATAATACATATATGGTCATATATAAGAAATTATGGGAGGTTCTAATATAATAATTTGAGTTTTGTGGATGTTGCCCTTCTTGAGGACGCCTTTACTTTTCTGATTAGTTTCTTACTTATATTACCCTGTTGGTGTTGGGTCAGTTGGCTATCTTCACTGATATCTCTTCTATCTTCTGCTATAGCCTTCTTTCCTAGGCTGGTGGCTCCTTGTCCTCGCGTCTTTTGTTATGTTGTTCTCTAGTTTCCCCTCCGTTCATCCTGGTGGCTGCTACAGTGCCACAGTATTGCGGATGGTGTCTATTGTTATTTCGTTGACGTTGAGATAATCCGGTATTATTCGCCTATTGAGGTGATTTGTGACTTTCCACAGGATTCTCTTGAGTCTCTGCTTCAGTATGGTGTGGGTCCTAGTGGGATACATTCCCTCGAATTCTGCTGGGGCTTTCTTCCACTCTTCTTCCACTCTGTTCTGGATATCGCGATTTTGCCTATTTCCACTTCGGTTGCTCGGGGGTTGGTAGTTTTTGTGCTTGCTGTTCCTCCTCCAGTTCTGGTTCTATCGTGTTTGTATTAGTTGTTGTTTGTAGTTGGCATTTCCTGAAAATTACAACAAACAGAAATTCAAGTCTAATGTCAACGAGTGTCTTCTTTCACCTCCTCAACCTTTAACCGACACATGGTACTAAGTACTGCAGGTTCTAATACCTTTCGTGTTTGCGGTTTTCATAAAAAAAAAGTAAATCAATAATTGTGGGAACTCATAAGTCATTATGAAAGTTCAAGTTGAGTCCCTCGACTTCACACTTCTGAACAAAGGCAGTTAATTCGTGTTTGCCCAAAAACGCCTACAAACATCAACGAATTTCAAACAGAATAATCACTGGAAATGAGTCCTGGATCGAACTATGAAGCTGAATCAAACAAAAACGTTCGCGTGAGTAGCGTGTCAAATGTCTACCTCGAAAAAAGCAGTCTGAGAAGTTTTCTGGAAAATGTATGATCATCACCTTTTCCAATAGGAAAGCCATTATTTACACTCATACTGTGGATAAACCCTTACGATGTCTGGACGTGTCTTACAGTGTCTGCAGTAAAGTTCTAAAGAAATTAAAATCAGAAAGTGGGCCAGAAAATATTTCATTTGAAAGCGTCTGGAAGAAAATTGCATCACGACATTGCAGGAGTGTATGCAGCCTCAGTTCTTGAGTTAAGCATCAAAACAATTCCTCACCCTTCCGACAGTTCAAATCTATGCACCTTGTAATGTTATTTTATTTCCCAATCTCAAGGTAAGAACATACTCAGAGTATCTTAAAAGGTTTATGTTCTTTCTTTTATTAATTTCGTAATTTGGTAAAAGAAATTATTTCCTAGTAATCATATTGAACTTTAAATTAATGTTATTTTTTGTATGTGCTAAGATGCGCTTTCAAACAATTCGGAAAAATCGCTGTTCTTCAGACACCGACTTCCTTCTCTGAAGTAGTAAAAAACAGGAAGAGATGAAGCAAATGTGTTCAACTAGATGTGGTGGGTTATGTCGAAAAGTAATAACTATTAGAAGCTCTATAAAACCTCATTTTTATTTTTAATTTAATTAGTTTCAATCTTTTTGATTACCCTTTGTAGATACCACAGAAATCATATGTACAATCTTATTTTAGCTTGTAGACTTTTTTTAGCTTTTATTCTTTATATTTTCTATATCCAGATTTTCTTATTTTACCTTTTAGCTTGTACACAGTTGACAGGTGGTAATCTGCAGGAGCCGACGGATGGTCTCCCATGGCTCTTACCCCACACCAGAAGACATGATCCAACTGGATCTGGAAGTTGACTTTGAAGAAGTCGTAACGTAAAAGAGCCCATTTGCTAGTCATAGTTCAGTGACTACCTAAGCAAATGACCACTGGTGGAATAATAATAATAATTCATCAGAGACTCAGAAGCCTGTTCAAAGCAAAATTAAACGGAGGGAAAACAGTTAAAGCCATAAACACCTATTAAGCCTCACCCATAATAACATACACATTCGGGGTCATAGATTGGACTAACACCGAGCTAGAAGATATCATGCGAAAGACAAGGACAATGATAACCAAGAGCCGCCATCACCACCCGAAATCAGCAGTGGAGAGACTAACAATAGCTCGGAAAGAGGGAGGAAGAGGCCTGATAGAGCAACAGAAAACAGCGATAGTTAAGCTGAAGGATTACTTCGAGAACAACACAGCACCACTCCACCAGACCATAAGGAAGAAAGATAAGTGGTATGCCCATTCAACCTAAGCGAGGAACCCCCACCCACCCAGACGCCACAAGAAACGAAGTTAGAAAGATGGGCAAAGAAGACACTACATGCCAGACACTACAATGACTTCCATAAAGATCATATCGATAACATTGCTTCCAATGCATGGCTCACAAGCGGGACGCTCTTCCCCGAGACGGAAGGATTCATGCTGACCATCCAAGACCAGGTACTCAACACCAGAAACTATAGAAAATACATCGCAAATGAGCCTGGAATGTCA
Organism: Mastigoproctus giganteus; assembly: GCF_048544385.1. Classification (NCBI taxonomy): domain Eukaryota; kingdom Metazoa; phylum Arthropoda; class Arachnida; order Uropygi; family Thelyphonidae; genus Mastigoproctus; species Mastigoproctus giganteus. The sequence continues at coordinate 39,305,908 of NC_143583.1, forward strand.
GATGACACATGTCGACGATGCCACCTGGCCTCAGAAACGATCCAACACATCATTGCGGGTTGCAATGTGATCACCCAGACTGAGTACACTCATAGACCCGACCAGGTAGCCAGGATAATACATCAGAAGCTAGCGAGGAAATACCAGTTGACCAAAGAAAGTGCACCATACTACAAGTACGAACCTCAGGCAGTACTAGAGACCCGAACCCACAAGCTGTACTGGGACCGCGCCATAACAACGGATAAGACCATCTCGCACAACAGGCCGGACATAACCCTTGTGGACAAGATGGAAAAGCTACCTACCTGATTGACATAACGGCGCCCAACACTAGCAATGTCCAGAAAACCTATGAGTAAAAAATTAGGAAGTACACGAACCTGAGACACGGAGTCAAGGAGATGTGGTATATGCAAGAAGTATCGACCATCCCGATCATCGTGTCAACCACCGGTATGGTGCCAAAGACTCCACATAGCAGTCTATCAGCAATAGGTCTCCCAGAGAACAACTTCAAGGAACTCCAGAAAGTCGCAATCCTGAACACCTGTAGGACAGTCACAGATTTCCTCGACCAACAGTAACACCAGACATTACTAGCACCCTGTGTACTTGGTAGCAGTACCCGTCACGGAGTGGAATCCCCCAATCAGGGAGAAATAATATAAGAGAAATAATAATAATAATAATAATAATAATAAGGCACGATTAGCCTAGTGTTTACCATGCCGGACCACCAAGATCAATGATATTGGCAAAGGGAAAAAAAATGAAAAAAAAATCGCAGGAGAAAAATGCGAAAGTCGCTTCATCGGATTACCTTCTTCAAAAAGTCAAAGTGGAAATTACGGCTGAGGCAGAGATTGGCGCCATGTGGTATCGTCCCCATAACTATCACCCACTACTAGATGCAAAAGCCAGAGCTAAAGCAGGTCCACCTTCATAGGTCGATGAACATGAGCAGTAGAAATACTGAACGCGCTGCATCCAGTGTGGCGCAGGATAAAGTAACTTGCTTTCAGGCATTAGGCAGAGGGGTCGTCACCCACGGAAAACAGTGGAATGAGTGGCGCTGTTTCCCGTATGGCTATCAAAACTGCAGGGCAAGACCATCAAGTCCAACCAGCTGGAAGTGCTTCCTACTCAACTACATTAGTAACCAGCAAGGAGGGAAGAAGAAGACAACACATGAAGTGGAGCATCGAAATGAATAAATTCATCATGGGAGCATACTACGAAGTAATGAAACTGGAGACGGACATTACAAAGTACAGGATGAAACTACACACCAAGTGGTTGGAACGGTTCCTGACTGTTCAGGTAACTGAACAGCGAATAGAAGACCAGAGGCGGACCATCGTCAAAAAAGAAACTGATAGCTCCTGCAATCTTGGAAAAAATCAAGCAGAATGTGAGCGACCACAGACGTGTGCAGGGAGGTAGGTTGTTCCAGAAAACAGAATTTTCTCTGAATTTGAAGTTGGATACTAAAAAGATGCTGACTGATTGAAGAACATGTTCCGACTGCTTTGAAAAGAGAGAGAGAGAGAGAGAGAGAGAGAGAGAGAGAGAGAGAGAGAGAGAGAGAGAGAGAGAGAGAGAGAAGCCAATTCAGAAGAAAGTGCCCAAGGAAGTATCTATAATATAATACCCAAGGGGTCTCCAAGTTTCTGACTATAATTCGGCTGCATTCAAGGACGACAGTGCTGAGGGACAAGCCGAACCAATGATTACCCACAACTCCTGATATTCAAGGACTTGAACTGTTATACCATATAAATGCAGTAGATTCCGCACAGACCTTTTTGTAACAGTTATAATGTTTCATTTGATGTTTTGCTCAGCTGGACATATGTTTGGTTATCACTTTCCTTGTGGATATTTTATCTTTGTTCGAGTTGGATTTCAGAAATTATTGAGGTCCTGCAGAGATAATATGCATAAATATCTCAGAGATGAAAAGCTGCTATGTTTTGTATATAATTTTCATTTGTAATCATTTTGCACTTTCACACGTCATGTATTAAAAATGTATTTTATATACCAACACATTAAAAAGCATTGTCTAATGATCGTTGAATATAATGAGATATTATTCCCCCTAACAAAAAAAAACTATCCCAGAAGTACACATAATTTTTTTCTGAACGTTGTTCGTTTGCCAAACTTGAAAAAGAATGAACTTTTTTCGACTTCATGTTGTATGACAGCTAATTAAGTTCGTCCATCAAGTAATTGATATTTTTCAGAATTCTTCATAAAATAACTCATTCATTATTTCACTACTTTTCCCAGAACATACAAAAGAAACCATTCACAGCCGAAAGAAAATCCTATTAGCACACAAGGAAACGTTTTAACATGAAAAATCTTCAAGTAATACCACATATTCAAGAGCACACATCTTAATTTGTAAAAAGAAAACCATAAGCTAAAGTTAAAAAACCTCTTAAGGAACCTTTGAAGAAGATGGCCGTGAAATAATTTCTTTTGCCTAGTGATTACGACGTTCAAAACAGAAAGAAAAGAATCTTTTTAATATAATAGAAGTCCATATAAGAATGTTTTTCTCATAACGAGTAAGCGTCTTTAATGAAAAGTCAAACATGGCAAAGTAATTAATGTTAGAAGTGAGAGAAAATATCAAAGTACGTTTAGATTTTTACACGAATTAAGAATTTTTACATCAAACAAGAAGTTTGTTTATTCTCTGATTAAATTTATGAAGAACTTTGTCTCATTCCATTTGTTAATTCAAGATATAACATTTTTTTTTTAAAAAGTAAACCGTAATTTTCATCCGTTTAAAAGAATGGTGTAATAAAAACAACATTGGGTGGACGTTGAACAGCTTTATTATGAACGACATCCATGTGAACGAATTAGGTTTATCCAATCCCCAATGGTCTGTTTATCTTTGGGCAACTTGTAGGTTGGGTTTCTTTTGTTAAATATCGAGAGAGCAAAGGCTGTGATTTGGTGTTAATTCTGACCTTTTGCTTCTATTCTTTACTCCTCGTTGTCAACCGTGTCTCATTCAGTTAGGTTAATTTATCTCAAGTTGTCTTTGTTAATCTCGTCCAGTCGCTGTTAGTGTTTAGTGGATGGCTAAGGTACACTGCAAAAGCGAGACAAAAGATGGTTATAGAGAGTGGCCACATTGGGAAAACAGTTCGCTCAGTAATTCGATCTTCATATCGCAAAGATTAAGGGTACGTTTCTGATATCTGCCTTACTATTTACACACTTTTAAATGCCATTTACTGTTTATATGTGACTGCTAATATTAATTTAAAGTTAATTAAATACGTTAAATGCGGAAATTTCATTATAACGAAAATATTTCTAGGTCCGAGTGGCTTCACTTATTATTGGTCTCGTTTGAACGAAATAGGAATGAAGAAAAATTCAGTACAACGAATTATTTCCAGAGTTAACTGGAAAAGCAAAGAAAGCGAAAATATCATCAGTTAGTATTAGTATTAAAATGTGGCAACGAAGCTTGTTTATTCGGCATCTTTAAAAAATAAACCTCTCGTTCTTGGGAGTTTTTTCCTCAAAACGTGCCTATCAGATTCTTCCAGTTCTTCGTCTTGGCCACCTTACAGACAACCTATTCCAACATTCCTCAAAACGCTGCCCGAAGTTAAACTTAATAAGGTCTAGTCTTCGGTTCTTTCCTAAGATTTTATAGTTGTGCCCTCTGCCTCACCCACCTGTGAGAATATTCGTCTATAATTAATTTTACTAATCCCCTCAGGGTTTTATACACTTGAGTAAAATTTCACCCGCCCAATTTGTTTAGTTGCTAAGCTCTGAAGGACATTTCTTTTAAGCTGTTTTTCATATTAAAATTCTATATCTCTCTTTAGACTCAGCTCCCAGAACTGAGTGCAATATCCAGGTGTGGTTTCTCCATCTGACCTTCTTTTCTCAACTTTAAAAACTCCGATAAATCATAGATACAATATCAAGTATCTTTCTAGCCCCCTCTTTACACTGCATGTTTTGAACTTCATGTCTTTCTCTATCTTAATTTTCAAGTATTTTTCATCCTGAATATCCTTTAATTCCTTTCCCAAGAGTATAACCTGTTTCTGGGATTCTCTTTCTCAAATGACTTTGCATTTGATAGCTTTAAACTTTAGCTGTCATATTTCGGACCCTAACTGCAGTCGGGCCAAATCTTTTTAAAGCAGGTTCAAATGATCAGAACTTGGCTTTATTTGTTAACCCACCTCCCAACTTTTAAGTAGGCAGGAAACTTCGACAACAGCATCTCCTGTCTCTCATCAAAATCTTTATGGAAGATAAGAAACAAGAGAGGTTCGAGACTGTGAGAAACCTCACTTGCTACTCCAGGTCACTCTGAAGCTACTCATTTATGACTACCTCTGTCTTTTATCGCTCAACCAACCTGTGTCCTCTAATCGATCTTTCCTGTTATAACTCATACAGTTAACTTCTCCTGAGGAACAGTATCAACAGTCTTACTAAAATCGAAATATATAATATCAGTGTTGTTTCTCGCATCCAATAGGTTTAAAATCTAGTCATAGTAATTTATAAAATTTTTCAGAAAAATCTACCTATGAGGAACACATTTAGGATGCCATTCTTCTCCTATAATCACCCAATATTATGGATGATTATCCATAATCTTGCAAACCACAGAAGTCAAACTCACTGGCCTATAATTGCCCAATTTATAGCTAATAGATGAACTAGGGCTGTTCAGTAAAGAATAAGAAGAATCGTAATTTTTCGTGAACAACCGTACTGCTAGCTATTTCTAGCTAAGCTGAGGAATTTAAGACCAGATCAAGTTGCATCACATAGTAACTGGGCAGTTGACTCTTTCCACAGTGTGACCTTGGCGGTCGATAAGTTTATGCTTGTTCAGTTTTGCCTGCGTAACAATGGATGTGACACGCGAGGAACAGTATGCTGCTCTGAAATTTTGTTTCCCTCTCAAGAAAACATCAGCTGAAGCGTATGAAATCTTAAAAGAGGCTTATGGGGACTCTCCGCTTCCATATAGCACAGCTCGCAGTTGGTTTGGAATTTTTAAATATGGATGTGATTCAATCACAAAATCGGCTGTCCTAGAGCTCATTGCTGTCACCACAGAAATCATAAACACTGGTGCTGTTATCGTGAGAGACGATCATCGTATAAGAGTACGTCAAGTGTAAGAGATTTGAGAATATCAGCAGTAAGCACGCACACTATTCTCCATGACCTATGGCACGTGTTTGTGCACGCTCGGTTTCACGACTCCTCACACCTGAGCAAACAACAAGTTTGCAGGGAGGTTTGCAGGAGCTTTAGCTGATGATTACTGAAGATGGTGAGGTCCTGCACAAGGTGATAGCGGCTGATGAGACATGGCTTCATCATTTAGATCCAGAGAGTAAGCAACAAAGCTCTGTTTGAAAGTCTACGTCATTGTCAAAACCGAGAAAAAACCAAAGTTGTGGCTTCTGCAGGAAAGGTTATGGTCATCTCTTTTTTGTAAATTCAAGGAATGCTTTGCCAGCATGTTGTGCCACGCCATATGACTGTTAAAAGACATTACTACAGAATTGTACTGCACGCTTTGCAGGATCACATTCTTCACGAAAGACGACAACTGCACGCTGGTAGGTGGACGCTTCATTACGACAGTGCGAGACCTCACATTGATCATACTCTCATCGAGTACTCAACCAGCATTAATGTCAAGTGTATTCCTCATCCACCCAACAGCTCTAACTTAACACCCTGCAATTTTTTTTTATTTCCAAAAATTAAAGAATGAGCTGCGAGGAAAACGTTTCCAGTCGTCAGAAGAAGTTGTAAAGACATTGGAGACAATTCCAAACCCATGTCGAAAAATGGCTTCCACCATGTTTTTGAAAAATGTCAGAAAAGTTGGCGTAAGTACATTTCATCAAATGAGGACTATTTTGAAAAGGACCATCAAAATATGGATGATTAATAAAGGTATGTTTTAAAGAAACTTATGGTGATTCTTTATTGAACAGCCTTCGTTGTTTTAAGTTCCAGTAGATTTCAAGTTGATGAGGACTTGAAATATACTTTCTGTACAGATATAAAAGAAAAATGAGGGGGAAAAGAGTGTAAAAAGAAATAACAGAATTAAAATTGGTCTAATGATATGGATAAATAGAAGATTTCTAAATTTAAGAGATTGGTCGTAGAGAATAGAAGAGCGGACCATCCTTTTTAATGTTAAATGGTAACAGTTTTATCTTAGCATCGTCACTAAGAGAAGTAATGTGATACCCTTTTGGATAAAATCACAACTAGAAAGAGAGTCGGCGTTACTTGGGAATATCGATGGCTGGATTGGTGTTTTAAATAAATCTTAATTAATTGATTACGTGTAACTTTTCTGGAGGGAGAAAAGTTTAGGAATTCTTAGAAATAAGCGTTTGCTTTGTGCTCTGTGGGACTTAATGGATTAAAACCAGCTGCTCCTTATATAACGATCTCCCTCACAGTTCACGAGGCTCACTGGGGAATCGTCATCCTCATTGTCTTCTGTTCTAAGACGCTATTCACATTCAAGTTATGCTCAACACGTTTTCATCACAACGAACGAACGAAACGCACTTCTATTAACAAATTAAACGTTGACACTGTATGTATTAAATCAGTAATTCATTATAATGGCTCTAAAAGACTCCCCTCCCTCGCCCTAAAAATTCCTCCAATTCTCATTTTCCTGCTGCCATTATTCGGCCAGGTATCATTTGGATTTGGGATAATTTGAAAAATTTAATTCCGCTCGATGCATCAACCCAATAACTGCGGTTCCCATAAATCTCTATAACGACCTTGTGTACAACGAACCGAACCCCATTCGCTGATGGATTATTTTTGAACCAGCACTAAACTGCGTACTCTGATGAAAGATCACTAAGACGTAATGGGCAAAAAGTACTGATGGACGGAGGAATTTTCATATTTCTCTATCTATTAGAGCGGTCTGTAATATAGCTTCGTGTTTACATAATTTCTTCCAAAAATCCCCAGAGTGAAATTGCGTTTGATTGATTTCGACCTTTGACTTTCTTACATATATGAAACAATTTAGAATTATTTTCTCATCTCTCATTTTGTCCCTTTATCGCACAGATTAAATCTATCCAATTTCGCTTCGGCTTTCTACAGTTGAAGACGCTGAAGGAGTATAAATGCTAACAAACCTATTTCGCTCTTCCTGGAGATAGAAAACCAGTCTTAGAATAGCTGAGCGCTGTCTTGTGATATTAAATTTCAGCCCAAAGCGTGATGTACAAAAAGAAATAATTGGTTTTTAGTATATTTTGTATTAAAGAGGAAAAAGCCTATTTTGCTCAAATATGAAAATTGATGGCAGGGCCTTATATAAGGCTGAATTTAATGAAGTAATATTTAACTTCTAGCTTCTCTCTCTGTTCCCACCGGACTGGAAAATTATCTTTCGGTTGTATAAATTATTTTCCTAGTCTTTTCTGATACCAAAATGGGAAAAATGTCACAACAATATTATTTTTGTTTTAAATCATGAACGATACTCTGTAATATTCCCTCCATTAAGCCCTCGTGGGTAGCACAGTTGATATAATCATCCTCCTCTCCACACCTGGTGGAAAAGACTTCACTTCGAATCCTATCAATGACGCGAGGATTTTTATATACACTATATAAAGCACAATATGGCCTAAGTTGCTGATATTTCTCCAATACCCCCAAACAACAACAACTTTTGCATCACATAAGCGTGCCATTACTCCTATAATAAAAACGAAACATACACACAAATGTTATTTTGGCTGCAAGGTTGGGGACCAAGTCCAAAGCTGGACCAAAAAATTTCTGCAATACTTATTCTTCTAAAATCACAAAAAAGCTGCTCAATGTCTATGATATGGAGAGAGTCTCCAGATCATATAACGACTGTTATTTTTGTATGGTATCACGTCTTCACCAGGGGATTTACAAGAAGAAAAAGTAAACTTCAAGCTATCCGAATATACCGTCTGCTATTCGACCGGTTCCCCACGGAGAAGGACTTACCGTTCGCGAGCCACCAGATGAATATGTTTTAGAATTTGATGAAGAGTCAGATGATGGCCAAGATGAATCACCTGAACCCTCCACATCAACAGATCCTGATTTTATTTCCAATTTATCCTCTTCAGAGCCACATAAAATTGCGCAAAATAAACTAAATGATATTATCAGAGATCTTGATTTATTTAAAATTAAGGAAGAACTTTTAGGCTCAAGACTGCAACAATGGAATCTTCTTAAAGATAATTTTAAAGTGTCTGTATACTGGTGCCACCAAAAGGATTTAACCCAGTTCTTTTAAAATGGTGGAGAATATACCTTTCTTGCCTGCACTAACATTATGGTTTAATGAAGTCCCTTAATACTGACCCCAACCTTTAAGACAGGATACTCTTCATAGATTCTTCTCAATTGAGTCTAAAGCAATGCTACTACATAATATCAAAGTTATTCCAATAGGCCATGCGTCAACTACAAGTAGTACTAATAGCAGGTTTGCGGCGACTTAAAAGTTATTGCCATCTTGTTAGGAATGCAGCAGGAAAACACAACATTTTGCTGTTTTCCTTGCGAATGGGACAATAGAGCAAGGTATCCTCATTACACAAGAAAAGACCGGCGTTCAAGACAATCACTCCATCTCTAAAAATGTCCAGTACAGTCAACTAACTAGCCAAGCAAACTGTTACTATACATAAAATTGGAACTTATGAAGCAATTTGTTAAGGCCATGGATCAAGACGGACCAGCTTTCAAATACTTCAAGGAAGAATTTCCAAGACTTATTGAGGCCAAAAATAAAGGAAGGCCTGTTCATTGGTCCACAGATACGGGACCTTCTCAAAGACAAACACATTTTACCAGATACTCCATGGTGATTAGAAAGTGGCCTGGAATGCTTTCAGTCTTGTAGCAACAAACTTTCTGGGAGAAAAAAAAACAGATAACTATAAACAGCTTGTGAGAAATCGCCTGTCATCATACCATAAATTAGGCTGCAACATGTCATTAAAAATTCACTTTCTTCACTCCTATTTGGATATTTTCCCAGACAACTGTGGTGCATTAAGTGATGAACAAGGCGAGAGATTCTATCAGTACATCTCAACGATGGAGAGAAAATATCAAGGCAAATGGGACTCTGCAATGATAGCTAACTATTGCTGGTTTGTGACAAGAGATGCTACAGATGAGGGATATAGACAAGGCGAAGAAGTGTAAAATGTAAATCAAGTGATTTTATGTACTTTTCTCATCAATGTGAGTTGATATTTTTTTCAATAACTAAAAACGGATCGCTGTTCAGTGAACTCTATAAAAGACGAGAGAGAAAGAGAGAGAGAGAGAGAGAGAGAGAGCGAAACTTCTTTGTTTTTTTTTTACATAATAGCATCTTCTCTTACACAAGCAGCCCAATCAACCGAGTTAAGACCACAAAGTCGACTTTTGTTGTCCTTAATTAGAAAGCGCTGACCATAAAGAAAGCATCCAGGAAGTCGCAAGTCTGTGTCCACTGAATAGAATTGACAACGTTCACTGAAAGCGTGGACCGACAATTATTGTGTCGTTGTAAGGATAGAAACAAATGGCTTTCCGAGCAATGGTTTGTTGTTCCCTTTACTTGCGACTTCTGAGGAAAAAAAAAGGAGATTGGCAAGCTAATAATTTAATAATAAACTTTTTAACGTTTAATATCGAGTTTGAATTTAAGTCTCTTTTAGAAGAAAGCGATTACAATCAACCGACTTGATTTTCCTCGATATGAAATTCCAGTATAATTGCATGGCACTCAGCCAACCCAATTTGGAAAATAACATACTGTTCCGAGTGCTGGCTGCGCGTAATATGGCCCCAACGTAGATCTAACTGAGAAGAGAACAGGAAGGGAAAAGAATAAGAATAAGAAAATGGATAAAAATAGGATAAAAAGAAAATGAAAAGAACACGAAAGAAGAGCAGAAACAAATGGGAAAAGGTTGAAGAAAGAAAAAGGTGAACAGGATGGAATAAAATATTAAAAATAAACTGGAAGCACATCAGGTGAAAAGAAAGGAGTTAAAACTGGAACGAGCAATGAGACCAGTAGAAGGGAGGAGAAAAGAATTTGAGAAAAAGCGTAATTAAAAGAAATGATGAGAATTTAAAGTAAAAGTGAAACAAGATAAAAGGAAAGGAGAATAAAAAAGAAAATGAAGTAAAATGTAAACGAAAATAGAAATAAAATTGAAAAACAGAAAAAAGGGAAACCGAAAAGAGAACATAAAAAAAGAAACAAAAACGGAAAATAAAAAAAAAACAAAAATGGAATAATACCAGGAAAATAAAAAGTAAAAACGAAGTAAAATGAAAAGAGAAGTAGAGAGAGATAGAGGGAAGGAAAAGGGGAAAAGGAGGAGGGAAAAGGGAAAATAAAGGAGAAAAGAAAAATGTGAAAACAAAATAAAACGGAAGGGAAATTGTCGGAGAAGAGTCAAAAGAAAATTGTAATAAAAAAAGGGAAACAAAGAGACAAAAGAAACAGATTGACATAAAATGAAATGAAAAGGAAAAAGAAACGGTAAAATGAAAATAAAAAAAAGAAAAAGATAAGAGAAACAAAGAGTAGAGAAAAATAGTAAAGAAAACGAAAAAAAAAGAAAGAGATAAGAGAAAAGAAAAGGAAAAGAAAACGAAGGAGAGAAAGAAGTGGAAATAGAAAAGAAAACGAAAAGAAAAACAAAAAGAGGAGAAAAGGAACCTAAAATGAAACAATGAAAATTTTAAAAGAAAATGAAAAATAAAAAAGAGAAAACGACAGGCAAATAAAATAGAAACACAAAAGCTCTCTGGCTTTTCTCTTAATCCTGACAAGAACAATTTGACCTTTTCGGATCGTTTCTTAATTCTTCTACGTCCAATCAGTCTTTTACAGTAGATTATAAAAGGAGCGGGGCTTTACGATGAAGTCTGCAGCGTATACCTCATGGACCCTCCCTCGATTTCGAACAATCTCCATTTTTCTCCATCAGAGGAGACTCATAATTACAGTCAGCGAGGTGACGCGAGAGTCTGTTTACGAAATCCTTTTAATTACTCCCTAACAACACGTGAAAATAAGTTTCGGAAAAAGGAAGGGAAATGCGTGTGGGGGTAGGGGGAAAGCGGAGAATCGATATTGATTTCCGTCACGCGATTGTTGAGCACCTAAGTGAGGTAAATCAGCTGCTTCATCTCACGAGAAAATGGATCGATGGTTCCGTGTGTACGCGAAGGGAGCGATGGATTTTTGATATTTCTCAGTGAGTAGCCAAGTACACATGCCAGGTTGGAATTCGTATACAATCACCAGTTCTCGATTATTCATATTTGACGCATGCGAGGCATGTCTCAGTGGGTTTGCAGACACCGATTGGAATGAGCACAGTTTCAAACATTACCGCAGTTCTGTTAAATGAATTACACGGAACCAATCGGTGGCACTGCATTAGAGAGCGTTTAGAGGGATTTCATTTCATTGCGGAGAACGAAAGTAGACGGTTTGATAAGTAATCGATCAGAAATTCTATTCTGAAGCGCACGATCTTTTTTGCAGCTCTGCTTACCTGTATTAATATCTTTTCCCCCTCTACAAGGTCTCTCACCCTCCATCATTATGGGTTTGAAACCCTTAATATCTTTGAAAACGCCAATAATTAACAATAAATTAAAAACAGTAATGCAGATTAAGTTTAAAATATAAATCAATGATAAAATTAACAGAGAAGTTGCAGAACCACTGGGATCCAGTTCTAGAACTCCAAAGAAACTCAAAACACGTTTTGGAAAGCACTGATCAGGACAGTTATGAAACTCTGATATTTTTTAATACATATTTAAATATCTCAGACTTTTTTAACTTTTTTTAACAAAACACAAAAGCGAACGAAAAAAAATATTGTAAAATCATCTCTCCCTCTCATTAAAATTCTCATAAAAAAGGTCTCATTAAAAGTGAAATAACTGATTTAATGAAAATATTTAAACAGTTAATAATGCGCTTTTGTATAGTGTAATTGTTTAAATACTCCACTCACATCTAGACTGGAGTGTCCAAAACCTTTTTAACAATCTTCACCTCTGTTAAAAAGGCAGTAGTCAGGTTGCTCGATTGCCCCTCCTCACAAGTACAGCCCACTTGCGATCACGCAGGCATCTTTCTTCTGCTGCATACATTTTCTATATGTGCTCACTCACATGGACACTTCTTCTGAATTAGATCAATTCCACCTATTTATTCTACACATGAATACAAGAAACAGTACCGTATTCAGCAGTCACGGGCTTGAACCCCGGTCACTCAAGGCACGTGTACTTATGCACCGGCGCGCCTGACCGTATACCAGCGGTGGATTACATAATTTTAAGATAATCGTTTCAGGCATTAATGATTTTATTCCATTTTCGTACATTTCCTTCTAGAAAGATAATAAACCTACCCGGATACCTTTAAATCTACATTAACTTCCAACGTGTATTGGTAAACTTCACCCCTAGGAGTTAATGGCTACTTCTGGATATCGCATGACAGTGAGGATACAATTACCAGTTAAAAGTAGGACATGGAAAGCATACACTCTCAATTTAATCGAAACAGAATAAAACGAGAAAGAGATCGAGATTCCGTGACAACAGGCGGGATTGTAAATTTTCACATAGCAGACGAGCACACTGGCCAGAAAGCAGAAAGAGTGGAACTTCCAAAATCAGTTGGGGCTTCCATCGGACATTCTGGCAAAGTATTGCACATTGCCTTCTGGCTTCCATTGCACGCCAATGGAAGCCAGAAGGCAATGTGACCATTTATCTAAAGCCAGGTAGATAGACACCATTAACGATCCCTGAGAGTATGTCGACGGCTGAATTGGATAACGAGAGGAAATCACAAAGCACCTTTAATGTGCTCTCTAGAGACTAACGGAACTAGGATAAGTGTAGGATCAACAGACATCGGCAAAGTCTTCCACAAGCTGAATCACCACGGCTGCAATCGCAAGCCAAGCTGTTTTCCAACAACGAACATCAACGCCAATCCTGGTACAGAGAATGCAAGCACCGGAAATTATAGCAGTGTCAAAACATGGTGGAGTAATGAATAAATTACTTGAATGCATACAGATACATCAGATGGCACTCGAGTGCGGCCTATTTCCAAAACATTTCATCCAGAATATATTGCACTAAACATGAAATTTATTGTTTTTAGGAGGTTTAAACTGGTCGCCATCAATGAAATTATGAATGACTGTCTATTCTGATGATCTGAATAATTCTGTCTAACCTGATTGTGGAAATTTCTTGGAGAGAGAGGTGGGACGTATTTGTACCATCATGATAACGCTCCGTGTCAACATGCATGGTCAGCATCCTGAGCCAAAATTAAATCTAACTTAAAACTTTTACGGTACCATGGACCAACAGTTGAAAAACAAAACAAAACCTTTTAGATCAAGCAGAAATCCAGCCGCAGCCTTATGGAAGGAGTGAAGCAAATTCTGCGGTTGAATTTTTAGTATTGCGGCGTACTGATGATCATAAAACTATCGCTTTCTCTGTAAGCACTGCTGGGCCACGCTGAACTCTTTATTGTTCAATTAATTCAAATGGTTGCGCGTTCTTCTACATGCATTATTATTATTATTATTAGGGGTATTACTCCCCCCCTTCAAGCACCTTCCTGTTCAATCGATGACTGGGCAGAACAATATTCAATAAATGAGATTTTTTTTTATTTCTCCAAAATAGAACCGCGTGATGCTTTTGTGAGTTGACGTGTCTGAAGGTGGAGACAAGAGATATTCGCATAACGATTGGCATGTGCTAAAAATCAAACGCAACACGCACGCTAGTATTTAAGGGTGCAAAAGTCGAACTTTTCGTGACAGTCTAGTGTTTAGCATCATTGTGTGAAAAGACAAATGATCCTTCCTGGGCGACATTAAGATCACTTATCGTTTTCGTCATTAAAGGAGTTCCGGGAAGGACAGAGTTTATTTTCTTCTGTTTCTCCATAAATCATAGGTTTTTATGTTACAAATGGAATTCGGTCGATTTACTGCATGCTTTTTTTTTGTTTTTATTTTTCGTTATAATCTTTGAAAGACTGCAATTTTGAACACTAGATACTCTGAAATTCTACACTAACATTCGAAAATATTGGAGAAACAAGAATCCTAAAAACAATTAAATAAATAAAAGAATACTGCTGTCTATTTGTAGATACGGAATTATGTCAAATGTCATATGTTTATTCAAGTATTGATGATAACTGTACAAGATTAATCAAGGTTTATCACGTGAAATTGTACACGCACAGTTCACATAAATGCAACGCACAACTTTATACTTATATTCATTCTACTATACTGTTGTGCAAAACATAAGAAACAACACTATTTCTAAAGGTTACAACCACAAAATCTTTACTTAAGTTACTCTTTACTAATGAGAGTAGATTCAGTCTCAGCAGCGATTCTGGACGTCAGCTAATCTGGCGAGTGGTTGCCACACGGTATCTGTGACAATAGTCAAGAGCTACTAGCTAGGTAGGTAGGAACGGTGCCTAGAGTGGTGACAGTGGAAATATACTGTGGTCTGATGAATTTTAGACGAATTTTAGCCCATTAAGAGGAATAGACTAAAATCACCGAAGATAATTGTGCCCTACTTTCTGCTATCACAGAGCTACCATTGTCAACAATCAAAAGAAACTCGTCACCATTCAACGATTAACCTGCTGATCACCACCAGAGCCTGCTGGTAGGTGAGCACCCCAGGTCTCCAGATCCTAGCAAGGATTCTCCCCCTGAATCTAGACGTCATCAGATGTTGTCTCCTACCATCTTTCCAAGAGAACCTCCACCACCATTATAAAATTCACGATAGAACCTACCAACAATCACAACGTCTCCTTCCTCACTTGCTACAGGTCTGGCAAAACAGGTGGAACACGACCACCAAAACTCTTAATAACAAGGAAAATTCTACCCAACGTCAACTTCAACTACCCAAAAGCTCCGACCTGGTTCTCCTCAGGATTGTATGCCACTTTTTCGCTGACGAGCCACGGCTCCGATCAAGAAAAGCTAACCCCATTAGGCATAAGAGATGACCTCCCTCTGATACTGTAGTCTTCAAGAGACTTGGAAATATATGATGTATGTTTACCCAAAATATGAGGATCTTCCATCCATACACTATATCCGAATTATCAATCTTCCGCAACATCAGGAAGACATCTTAATTCAAGACGAAAATAACAAGTACTTTGCTGCCTTCGCGTAGGAACTCTTTCGAAAGCGAAGAATGGCAAGAACCATTGTCAACCAATAACGAACACGACTTAAGAGTACAACCTGATTATGACTTACCACGGACAGCCTACCCTGGGACAACTCCTGCAGGTCCTCATCAATATGAATCAATAACTTCAACCTGTTTATCAACTTCATAGAGGAAGCAACTATGCATATTCCTCCAACAGCTGAAGATCATACCATAACAAGAAGACAACATCTCTCCGTTCGATATACCTTTAGATCTAGAGGTCCCTACTTTGTAGAGAACATTGGATACGGCGATCAAACTAAGCTCCATTGCTTAGTATCTGTCAACCAACTTATGCCTTCCCTTTACTTCGCCAGATGGTACATGTACCACTGCTCTTCTGAGGAACCCAACAGGATACTTTTCACATACCATACACAATACTTTTGTTTGGCTTTTACAGAGTACTTACGGCGTAGTTGTGGGAAACCACCGGTGGCTCCCCCTCCCCAAACATTATGTACAGTATGTATGTCCACTACATTCAAAAATCAGTGCTATTGAGAGCTGTTACTAATTTTGCCTCTGAAGAAGATGAAATCGGCTGTCAACTGACTGTATACTCTAATTATTTGGTAAGGTTTTATTTTATTTTTTGTCTTTTATTTTGCTTTTAATTAAAACTTTAATTCAGTTCCTAACTGAATAACCTCTCCGGAGAAATACCCAGAATTCTACTTTAATACGTAATCTCTCCAGCAAGTTAAAACTGCAATTTTGTAGTTCTAATCTTGTTTTCCGTAAAATTGCTTGAAACGGGTTCAGGCAAATAGAAACGATTATGGCAATCGAATACGTTAAATGATGTCTAAGAATTGTTTCCCATTACATCAAATGGAAAGACTTTGGATGTGAAGGATGTCAATATCCAGTTGGAAGTGAAAGCCACTTACACGCGCATCTCAAATACTAATCAATTAAGGGAACATTCCATTTGTTCAGGCAACTAAATAAGTCTGCTTAGAGCTTATTTTCTTGAAGTTGAGTAAATGGAAAATGAAACTTAACTTGCCAAATCCTATTAATACAATTCGGAAGCCTTACTGTCAAAGATTCCACCCAAAGTACGGATTAAACTGAAGATTTCCCAAGTGTCGACATTTCTCGGCCCATTGTCGGGATCTTCAAATTCCTCGGTCACGTGACAAAACTTTACTGGGAACGATTAAATAGAGAGATCGCCGCCTGACACATCGTTCACGATTTAAACGAGAACTCCCCCTTTGAAGACTCGCGAAGCTGCAGTTTTAATATCGCTGGCAATTATATGATATACGCTGTCCTGTGGAAGAATTAATGCCATTAAAATCCTGCCCTTCAAAACAGTCACTCAATCTGTTTTGATTGCTTAAAAGCCCATCAGGTTGCCGTAGACGGGAGTTTGATAAGAACTGTTCCTGTCATTGAGTAATTTTCTGTGCCAACGTAATATTCTAGCGGACTTTCAGTGAAAGAGAACAGAAATTAAATTTTGATTTAAAATTAGCGCACTTGAGCCTTCAGCTGAGTGCTGTGATAAAATTAATCTTCGGCAACTTCAAAAGGTATTTCCAAAGCTTTGATGGACTTAATTCACAAAGTCCTTGAAAACAACAAAATGGGGCGTCAGTGGAGAAGCCGAATAGCTAGAAAAGTTTGAGAAATTGATGGATTCTCTGTTCGACTGCGATTGGATTTTTTTGATGGGGGGGGGGGACTGTTAAAACCTGATCACACTTATTTCAGGTGTTTTTCACGTGTTTTTATTTTTTAATCATGCAATTTGATTTCTGAAATAACTGATAAAATTCAATCTCTCTCTCTCTCTCTCTCTCTCTCTCAAGACAATTCGAGAAAACAGTTCTTATTCAGAACAACATTCTACACTTTAACCATGCAGTAGTGGCGGGGCACCTTACAGGTGTCCTTCAAAAATAGCATTCATGCATTAATCGCTAATCAATGATTAAAAATCTAAATACAATCAAACTTCTGCAGTGATTTCCTTACGGTTTTCCTTTAGACACTGGGTGCAAGAACCTATCAGGTGCAACGCCACTGATTTCGTTTTTTTTTCATGTTACAGATTATTTTTATTCACTTTCACTAGGCCAATAAACATCTATAATTTTACACTAGCTGTTTTTTGAAAGATTTATTACTGTTGTCACAGCATAAAAGGCGATGCATGTAGACACGTACAGACATGTATAGACATGTCTATACGTGTTAGATCTGTAGACATGTTCTGCAGAGCGGCATCACAACTTTATTTCAACTCCACTGTAGTGCACTTGATAAAACTGTTAGAAATTTGCGGTAAGTTATGTATGCGCAGTATTAAATGTTACGTTGTTCAGTTGTTTCTGGTCACTTTGCCACAAGGACGGCAATCACCTGAAAAGCCTACTTAGTGCCCCCTCTATGCCACCAGGGAGTTGGGCACAGCTAGGTGAGAATCATGATGAATCCGGAAATATCCGGTTTAGAATGCCCAATGCGAGTTTCGGTCATTCATTAGAAAAAAAAAAAAAGAAAATACCCTTCAAATTCATGACCAGGAGAGAAGAAATTTCAGCCAGCAGATGACGAAGGTCTTGATAGTGGGGAGAGGACATCTTTCCAGTCTTCAATTTGTCCACAGAGACAGAGTGAAGAATCAGAAAGGTGGAAGGAGGCAAGCTTGGTCCGCATGGAGCCATGCCAGGTGAGAATAAAAAGAGTACAGAGACCAGGTGAAAACCATTTTTGCTCGAAACGCTGTAAAACAAAGAAACGCGAGGAACGAATTTGGTGGTAACAAAGCCCTTAGACGTAAGAAACCAACGATCCTGTTATTATTGAAGTAGTAGGTCCCAGCAGTATTTTACCTCAGTCTTAATATTATATTGTAGACCAATAATCCAGGCTTTCCACAGTACTCTGGTTACTCTTCGTCAGGGGCAGCCTGAACTTCCTGACGGAGAACAAAAAAAAAAAAAAAAAAACCAGAGATGGTGAGATTGAATGGGGAAGATAGTATGAGAAGCGGAATCAAAGTGGGAACAAAGAGACAAAGAGGAGGATGAGTAAAGAAGGCATCTTCCGGCGGAGCAAAGAGATGGTGGGGAGAAGTAGGCAGCATTCCTGGTATTGGGAGTCCATCCATTGCCTGGGGAAGGAAGACAGTTTGCAGAACAAGGAAGGATCTCCGCGGGTAGAACAGTAATATCGTCACCATCCTCCCTACACCGGGTGGAAAAGGCCCAGGTTCGAATCCCGTCGATGATGCAAGGAACTTTAATGGGCTTTTTTCACTCCATGGCTAAATTAGTCGGAGTAGATAGCAAGGTTTTCCCTCTCGGAAACTCCAGTTTTACGTCCAGAAAAACAGGTAAATTGGCAATAGAACGCACGCAATTTACGGATATAATACTCAATGCACGGCAGATGAATTTAATTATTCGGATGGCTTAAAAAAAAACAGTTTTAGAACAAGAGAGGTCTGCAAAGGAGAAAGCCATGTTGGTATCCGCATCTTGCAAGCCAGATTTCAGCGGCACCCGACCAACCCAAAGTTGTTCAGGTGCAAAAAAAGTGCAAAGAGTTACTGTCGTCAGTTGGATTGTCCTGGAACTGGTAAAGGATGATCAATGACCCATTCAAATAAGTCCCATTTAATCCCATTTAAATGACGAATTTCAGTGCCTCCTGTGGGCTTCCATCAAAAGGATGTCAGAAAAATTTTGAACATTTTTGATGCGAAGAAAGTGCCAAGTCCTGATGGTATTTCTTCATTGTTCTCAAAAGCTTTGCTACTGAGCACACTTCTATTCTGTGTTGGTTTTTTACGTTTTCTTATATCACTGGTGTTTTTACTTCTGCTCGGAAATTTGAACGTACCCAGTTAGTTCCTAAAAAGGGTGACAAATCCCTCCCATTCAGTTATCGTCCCATTGCACTTACTTCTGCTGTTTCTAAAGTAATGGAGAAATCCTTTGAACTGCCAACTCCTAAACTATCTATAAACCTTCGATCTGACCAATGATCACCAGTATGGATTCTGTCAGTATCGATCTATTAGCGATATGCTGGCTTATGTCACCATCTATGGGTAAATTTAATGGAAAAATCTGATGAAACTCAGTTGTTCTTGACATTTCAATGGATTTTGTAAGGTCTTCTAAATAAGCATCCATTATGGTTTGCCAAATGTTTTTTTGAAATTGAGTATCCAGTTTTCTCTCTGACCGCTCATGGATGGTATACGGCTCTTTGTCTTCTAACTTCCCCACTTATTCCATCGACCAGAAATCCTATCCCTAGTTTTGGTAATGATAGCACATTACATTAATCCTTCCAATTTGAGAAACCTTCCTATGCACAAACAACGACTGCCTGTTTACTGCGACTGCCTTTTTCAAGGTTATTTCCTGAAAATTACGATCTAAATTAATTCAAGTCTAATTGTCACCAAGTATCTTCTTTTATATTCTCAGCCTTCAACACATGCATGGTACTAAGTACTATCTATATGTTCTAATACTTTTTGCGTTGGATGGTCTCATGAAAGGCTTAATTTAAATAAATTTATTATTTATTTAAATGAAGTTGTGATTGTACTCACTAACATTTCTTCATTTAAACTACTTTGATGTTTTACTCTTCTAACTGCTCCCCTTATGGAGAATGTTTTACTCAAGAGTTCATTTCTTATTTCATGTAATTTCATAAAAATTAAATGAGCAAAACTTCTTTTTCAACAATCTTCATTGAAAATTTCTCGCCGAGAAGAAACAAAATGGAAATTAATGTTTTTATTTTGTAATAGATTTTTTACTACAAAAACGTTTTAATGAACAAATCGAAGTTGCAGATTCTTTAAACGTTCCATTTTAGCTAAAGTGCTCTACTAAAAGTATTAAAAGTGTTTTGTCATTAGCGCTGGGCCAAACCGTGCATTTTCCAACTTTCGACAGGTACTTGATTTTGCAAACAGCTGTTCTCAAGAACAAACAAATATTAATTCACATTAACTGATGGCACACTGCTGGAAGTTATACCTTAAAGGCACATCTTATCAAAAGATATGGATAATATATAGATTTGTCCTATTAAAATTAAGAAAATAGAGGTGGATTCAGCATTTCATTTCAGCGCATTTTATTGGTTATAAGAAAACATCACGGGGTTCCAAGAGAGGTTGTGTGGCTGGTACTAGAAAGGAATCAGGAACTATAGGAGCATATTAAAGTTATTCACACTAATGTCAAAAGATAAATTACAGCAGCGTTATTTACAAAAAGAAATTTCGTAAATGTTTGCGCAAAATTTTGTGTCATTGTGTAATTTAATGTTAAAAAAAACCAAGCATATGTCAGAATACAATTATAAACACCTGAATAGGCACATTAGATAGACCACTTATATATATCGAAGTGGTGCATGGTAGTCTAACAGATGGACAGTCCTTTGATAAAGATATCAAAGCCTTAAACCTGTCAAGAATGGTAATTTCAGGTTAGGTATGTGTGCGTGCGTGTAGTGCTAAAGCAACACACACAGGTGAGGTGTTTTAAACAGGCAGGAAAGGCAGGTGAAGTGTGTCCAAGGCAAACTAACGGTCGGCCAGTTCATCCTAGGATGACTACTATTTGACCTTAACAGCGAGCGTCACAAGGAAAAACACAAACAGTCTCTTTTTCCTTATTGGTTTTCTCCTTCGAGCTTTCAGAAGCCACACGAACAATAGTATTGTCCTGAAGCTCAATTTTTATACAGAAAGAAGTAACCATGAGAAATGGCCAATGGATTCGTTTCCCCTTACCCATTTTCATTGGAAATCACATGTGATTTCATGCAGAAAACGCTATTAGTTAGGTGAAATGATGTAAGAAAGAGGACTTTTTCTGCATCCCTCAAACAAATAAAATAAAACAAAACAGAATATTCCAATTATTCCCGTTCCCCTCTCCACAAAGTAACCATTCAATTCTGCTTTCAACATGAACCAAATGATTGGTTACATTTTGAGAAAAGCTATTCCAATGTTGGACAACCCGCTGCTCAAGATAATCATCGTCAGATACAGCCTTCGGTTATTATCTGAGATTTTATATTTGTACCCCGCTAGCTTTTGTCTCACCGATGGAAGAGATAGATCTTCCTTATCCATTTTACTCAATTCCATCAGAGCCTTATATACCTCAATAAGATCGACCCTTAGATGTTTGGTTGTCAAACTTTGCAGTCCACACCCGATAACCCTTTTTCATATGTATGTCAATTTACACTTCACTAAGCTGGTGGCTCTTCTTTGAACCGTCTCTAGAAATTCCATGTACTGTACATTTTAGGTGTTGTTCTTCAGATTTGAATACAATGTTCGAAATGCGGATTAACAGTCGTCTAGTATAAAGTAATGTGTCATGTTAGGGCCATCCTAGAACTGATTCATTAGCCCACGTGTAATATGTTCAAAAATTGCGCGTGTTCTCTGGTTCGATTTGCCTGTTTTGCTGGACGAAAAATCCAAGTTTCCGGAGAAAACCAATCTTTGCTGTCCACTCCTTAGGCCGACTAACTCAGTCACTGAGTGAAAAAAAAAAAAAACCAAAGAAAACCCTTCGCTTCGAATCTGGGCTTTTTCCCAACTGGTGTAAAGGGATGGGGATTATAACCACTGTGCTGAGCGAGCAGAACATCGTTTTGTGTAGAGGTATAATTACGTCCTTCCTGCCAGCATGGTTCCTATAAATAACAAACATGACACTATATACTTTCCTAGTAGCCTGTTTACACTGTATGAGAAATTTCATGTCAGATTGTATTGTAACACTTCAATCTTTTTCTTCTTGAACTATCTGTAGCTCTTCCCCATCTTAGCTTATATGTGAACCCAGGATTTCTGTTTAGCAATAAACTTCACTTGCCATTTTATGGATTACGTATGTAGCCGATCCAAATATTTTTGAAGTACGGCCTGATTCGAATTATTAACTACCCATCCAACCTTCAAGTCAGAAAAATTTTGACAGCTTCCCTTGGGTGCCCTTGTCAATATCATTTATGAAAATTAGTTATAGGAAGTGACTCAACACCGATCCATGAGGGACTCCCGCTTGTTAGCTGGTCCATTCTGAAACTGACCATTTATGAAAACCCTCTTTTGTGTCTTCCTTTTTCTTGGCTTCCTATCCAACTTCATTAGCTTTTCTAGGAAGTGGTTTTCTGAGATCATCTTATCCGTTATTTTACAGCACTTTTATTCTTTAGCATTCTCCTGTTATTCCTGGACTAAAGATCTATGGGTCAATATTTCTCTACATATGAGCAAATAGGCTATTAGCGTGGCAGTGGTATAATGAAATATAATGTAAGTGTAAACAGCGTGAGTATTCGCTTTGAGAGTTGTTGCCATGGTTACCCTCCTCCTCCCTCAGATGCAGGTATCGTCTTGGGGAGGCTATGATTCATGAAAATAAGGATGTATTTCATTTTAAAACTCAATGGCCGACTAAGGAGTAAACTTGTTTTGAGTTCACTTTTATTATTTTGTATCACTGTCTTTCTTGCTTTTTAACAACGGATTTAAATAACTTTATTTAAACATGTAGACTCAATGACATATTACATCAATTGACGATAAATAGTGAGATCTGTTATGCCTATGTTGCAAATTGCTTTCTGAGGGTGAGAAGGATAGTTGTTGCGAACTGAAGGTCATAATACAAATCAAAATTACAATCATGATATTAAGAATCCTTCTGGCAGCGGGCAGCGAAATTGGGAATGCACCAAAGAGAATACATCTGTTTGGACGAAGAGGAGACAGATTGATAAGCTCTTATATTAAGAAGGTTTTAATTAGACTTTAGGTTTGGCTTTATCGATCAGTATGAGGCCAGCTGTGCTGCACTGCACTGTGAAGAGTGTGGTCAAGGAAGGAGAGATAGTTGCATGTGTCCGAGATGCAGAAGCTGAAGTAGATGATTGATGTACGAAGAAAGGATAGAATACGGAGTAAGTATATTGGAGGACGCATTGGGTGGCTCTAGTTGTATAGAAGCTGAAACTACAGGATGGGATGTTTGGAAATATTACGAGGTTAAAAAAATGGCATCTCAATTGGATCTCAGAATGATTTCGTGGAGGGGAACTTTCCTAGCAGCCAATGTGATAAATAACTATGACAAATTTATAAAGAAGTGGGATGCAAGAAACAAATTTGATATTATGTCTCCATTTTAGTAGTCCCTTGGATACCCTTACTCGACCTCGTGAGTAGCACAGTTTATATAATCGCCATCCTCCTCACACCAGGTGGAAAATTGGCAAGGACTGCATAGTTGTTTCCTGCCGAATCCGTCTCTCTCTCTCTCTCTCTCTGGTTTTTCCTCCAGAAAACAGTCAAAACGAGCACAGAACCATGCAATTTACAGACATGATATATGAGGAGCAATATGGTCCTAAGTTGCTGATGCTCTTAAAACCCAACAACAACCATAATATAGTTCCTCATCAGAGGTTATTGTACAAATTAGAGAAAGTCAGGATAACAGAGAAGATTATTCAGTGGATAGAGGTTGGTTGAAGAAGAGGAGACAGAAGGTGGTTATAAATAGTATTCTTCAGAGTGGACTGAAGCAGCAAGGATTAAGTGCTCAGACTTCCTTTTTTTTTATCCTCCTAAATGATATAGATGAGGGGATACAGGGAAAGTTGTCAAAGTTTTCTGATGACTTAAAAGAGGATTTTGAAGGTGGTTAACGATCAAAATCAGGCTACGCTGCTTTCAGCTAACTATCGAAGCTGTGCCGCTGCAAAAGAATTTGGGATGATATCAAGAATGGCCTTTGTTATTTATTGTACTATGGGATCCCAGCTAGCTTTCTTGACAATCCCTCAACCTATTTACAATGCTATACCACTGAACAATGTTGATTTAAATTATCTTAGATTTTCACGTAGCGGGCCATTTCATTCTCAATGTTCCTGAAAAAAAGGAAGATTAGATAAAAGACAAATATTGCACTAGGGAAAGAGAAATCCTGGAGTAGTTAAGAGATTAGGCAGAGATAGATTAGAAAAGCTTGAGTGGTAAGAAGGGCAAATGGTATTCTGTTCATAATTTACTGAAATTTTACAAGTTGAGAGGAGATTATTATTCTGTCCTATCCTTCTGCTTCAAACGATGGCGAGACCATATTCGGAATATTCAATCCAATTCTGGAGTACGTATCTAAAGAAAGATAGAGGATATATATCTCATTAAAATATATAGGGCCCCGAGGGGGGGGGGGTAAGTTAGTTAGTTATTTGGAGCATTAGCAAGTAAGGCCATATTGCTCCGGGATATGCGGTGGTCATTCCCTGACCTTTCTGCATCCTCCGTATTTGGTAGTGGCGGGCTCGAACCCCGGTCTAATCAAGAAGCGTGCTGCTCCTTCCCACCTGGCTACGGAGGCGCCCGGGGGATAAGTAAAATGAATGATGTAAGAATATTCTCAGTGGTGAGTGAAGCAAGAACGAGAGGGCAAGACTATAAAATCTTATGGATCAACGGTAGACTAGATCTAGTGAAGTTTAATGTCGGGGAATCGGCTGTCTGCAAGGGGATAGGGGAAGGCCAAGGCAGAGAGTTTGGAAAAATTCAAAAAGGAATTGGATGTGTAATTTATGACGATGAAAATAATTGTGAGATTTTTTAAAAGTATTTTGTAAATTCCGAATAAGTCCCCTTCCTTGCATCATTATGCTATTTAATTATAATAGTAAATACAAATAATGGAATTCTTTGTTAGGGTCCTTTGGTTTTGTATTATTCATAATATATTTCCACTATACAAAATATAGGTGTACTTCCTAATAATATTCCATTCTACTGTATTTTTGAGAACGAAAAAATAATAATCAATATTTTTCTTAAAAATCTCAATGATATTCTGGTTTTTATCTTTATCCTGGCTCTGTTTCGTTTTCTTCACTTTAGTCTTATATGGTCTATTTTTCACTCATCTCTCTCTCTCTCTCTCTCTCTCTCGGTACTTATCCCCTAATCACTTTATTGTTGATTCTTACAGCCAACTATCTTTCCATATTGTCTATGTATCGTGTTAACCAATTATCGAAGAACATTATCAGAACGAGTCCACTTGCAACCCCTTGTTTCTGAACAGCACCACTGTAAACTGAAATCAGCACAAATCCTTTTCCTCTTTTATTAATTCTTAGCTTCCCTTCAGATCACACAATGAAATTTAATATTCTGCACTTCAGTAGGCTGGGTACGTCATGGAAGGAGAAAAGAGGCTGACGGAAGTTGATTAATGGGCGCGATACGTCCGTGCATAGCGTTAACGGCAGGAAAGAATGGTTAGTTGGCTGCTCATGTCACGTTTGCATCAATTGTAGAACATTTACCACATAGTTGTTTATTTGACAGTTTCAGAAAGATGATCCAGAGCGGATCACGTATCAAAAACGCGTTCTGTTGTCTAATGTTGCTAACCCTAATATCTTATCCACGTGACCATTGTGAATAAACTAAAACAATTCAAATTCGAATTATATTATCAACTCATTATTTCACAAGTACTTCTAAACATAATGAATACGGTTACTACTTTTCCACATTGTAGCTTGTGATTTACTGAACAAAATTAAGATGAAACAGAACTATCCGTATCTTTGGTTCACATAGAGGGGCCCCTCTTTAACATAATATTAAAGAGACGCCAAGGGGATGCAAGTGGAATACATGAACCCACCAACGGGTTCAGCGAGTCTCTCCATCCCAATTCCACTCTCACCTTCACGGGATGGCTCTTGGGACCTGAGCAACCTAGAGGAAGTTTGGGTTTCAACCCCAACGGGAATGTAAGTCAGGTGAACACGACAGAGAGAATGGTATGTAGGGCCTTCTCTTCAACATGCTATGAAGACAAGGCCTACATATCTGGTTACCAGTACGTAGGCTGGTGTTATTCCAATATTCCATGGTTTCAGTTAGAGGAAGCTATTATCAACAGGGAAAGCAACGAGAAACTACCCTCTATAGTAAACATATCCCAAGAAATCCAATGATAAGCGAGCAAGAGAAGACTGAGAGAACTGGAAAAGACAAAGGTGGATACAGCTCATCAGAGGAACTGACTAGTCACAAGACTGAATTGCTGGATGATGATGAATGTATAAAGAATTCATAGACGCTCTCAATGAAATATATGACACATTTAATCCAATTCTGCTCCAATAGAAATCTTTATATGCAGAAAGTTATCGTAAGTTTTGATGCATGTATTTAAAGAAAATGGATTGGCCCTCTTTGTGCTTTAATCCGAAAGTAATTCCATAGTGGGGCTCACTAGAATGATATGTTGCAGATTGGCAAATTACATCCCTCTTATATTGGATAATGCAGAACTCGGAAAAGTCTGGATTCCGAGTTCTGCATCATCCAATATAAGAGGACTTTAGATTTTTATTCATCATAAACTAAGAAAATTTTTAAAGGCCTCTTTCATGAGGGATGTAATTTGCCAATCTGCGTAGGAGGAGGACTAGGGTTTCTTTACGAGTTATTCCAGGTTTATTAGCCGGCATAACATGAAAATCAGCTCCTGAATACCCACTTATCCAGTGATGCAATACATTACGGTATGAGGGCTGATGCAGCTATAAAAAACAAAAACAAAACTGATGGTAGTCTTTATGTCTGCGAAAATTCAAGCCCTTTTTTTACCTGAAAATACATAACGAGTCATGACTGTATATATACTATAAATAAATTGCAGCATATATATAAATAAATATTCTGTTTTCACTCCTGCATTCACATCTTTGCTGCATTAAAATATCAACTGTTGGGGGGATATTCCGCGTTCATTTTGCAACCAGATGGCAGCACACAATCGATTAGTTGAGCCCAGAATTTTCTGCTAACGTGTTGACTTACTCGCTTGGCACCTCTTTGCATCCACACTGAAGTGAAGTCTTTCCGACTTCTGTGCATCTTATGAATACGTAAGAGAAAGCACATACTTAGATCGAGGGACGCGGTGAAATATTTTATATAACCACATGTCCTCCGAATGGATTTATGGGGCCATGTCATGAAATTCTCATTAAAGTGAGGCTGGCTGGAGTGAATATTAAAGTGAAAGTCTGTGATGTATCGCAACATGACTACAGCTTTTGCGGTGATATATCTAGCCATCTATCTGCTATAGGCTTTGGGAAAACATGGGAACCCGTTTTCATTAGCAGTAACTTACTCTGAAGCGGGGAAAAGGAAGGAAGGAGGAAAAAGAATGGGGGGATGAAAAAGACGTGATCTTGATGCATTCTTAACACATCTTATAGGCTTCGTTCGAGGGCGTTTTTAAATTGACCAGTCTACAGAAGGGAACTACATTATTCTTCCGATAAGGAACAGTCCCAAAGGTACTTAAAAAATAGTAAATTTAAATTATTTGTCTTAAAGATTGTCACCGGGAGAATTTCAAATATTAAAATATAATGCGAAAGTTATTACCGAATAACAACATTAGTTTATTATCTTAGTCGTAATATCATAACATAGGCCTGATGATATCACGTATGCGGGAAAATGTCTTCAATTAAGGATGTTTTAATTCTAATTTATTATATGCGACGCTTATACATCCTTAAAATATAATTACCGCTTCTAAAAAACCCGTTTTGAGTGCTCATTTCGAATATGTTCTCGGTTTTTTCTAGCGTAATACGACTGCTGATAATATCGGTAAGAGTTAAACCGATTTCATTATAAAACACGAGATTAGATAAATTAAATCTTTATCATTTTTATAGCTTAATTCACTTTATACGCATAGTTAAAATAATACAGCATGCATTATGAAAAAAAATATATGTACAATTTTAAAATGTGTGTAAATTTAAAATAGGTATGATTTATTTTAGTATACTTTCTCCGGAATGTCCCCTGACAACTTCCAGTAGTAATCTGCCAAAATACGTTCGAGAAACCTTGATAGTGATTTTCCCTGACTTAAATTCTTGATGGAATGATTCTCTTTGCTTGTCACTCACCAAAGTTTTCGGGAAATAAGTCTAAATGCGAACGGAAGAAATGAAATTTCAGCGATATTCGCTATCCCATCTTTATATGCATCAAGAACATTCTAAACTCCATCTTTGTATGCGAGAAACCTGTGGCTACCCAAAAAAGTTTCCATAAAGAAATTTGAAAGTCTGCCATGCTTTTAGTTCTAATATATTGAGGCATTTTTCAGAGCTTTGACCTCAAATCAGAAGCTCTCTGATTTCTCTAAAGAGAGAAGCCAAAAAAGCTTCCCTCTATCACTATCCAGGTATTAATCTTTTGGAAATTGTTCACTTAAGTAATGAAAGCCTCTCAAATTCATCTTATCTATTGCTTTAAAAAAACTTTTCGTTAGGCGAAGTTTAACGTGGAGAGGTCGAAGCAAATTCTTCACTGAATCCACCAATGAAGATTTTGGAATCTTCACTTGTGGATCTCACTTACATACTACTTGTTGCTGGCTTATGTTTCTTTGAGGTCTGATGTAATGATCTGCCGTAGAACAGCTGCACCATTCACCTAGGCATAGAAAACAACGATATTCTGCCAATCCTCCTTGCATGCCCATTAAAATATTAATTCAGTCTATTCATCCTTTAGATGAAAAGACTGAAAAATGAGATGTTTCATGTTCCTGTTACGCAAGAGAAGAACTTTCAAACTTCACTGGGAGGAGTCGACAAAGAGGCGCTATTCGAATGTAATGTGTACTTGGAACAGTTCTTTAAAAACTCCATTGAGGGACAGTTCTTAAAAAACTCCATTGAGGGACAGTTCTTTAAAAACTCCATTCATAAAAACGCCAACAGATGTACTGCTCTGATATTCCCATGATTGCCTCTTATAACCCATGTGTATCATGTCTATAAATTGCATGTTTTCTCTGGTCGAGTTGCCTGTTTTGGTGGACAAAAAAATCTGGATTTCCGTGTGGGAGGGGGAGAGGGGTAAACCTTGTTGTCCACGCCTGAGAGCGACTAACTGAACCAGGGAATGAATAAAGCCAATCAAAAATTCCTCGCTTCATGAGCGGGATTCGAACCCTGGCTTTTTCCACTAGATGTTTGGAAAACGTGATACCTACAGGGTGGCCAAAGTATAATTGCTAAATTTTTACGATGATTACTCAAACAATTTATAATCAAATAAATTAAATTATTTTATAAATGATATCTTATTAATAAATGATCTTTTTAATTAATAAGATCAAACAATTACATTAATATTTATGTATACACAATAATGCAACCCTCTCATCATGTTCAGATAATCGAGCTCATCATAAACTAGATAGGCCCTTTTGAAGGGCCTATCTTGTCCGCATATTTTTTTTTCCTGATTTATTTATTAGAGATTATATTAAGAACTCTTAGGGTGATTTCAAAGTTACCAAAATAATTGTTTCGAAAAGCTCATTAAAAGGAATTGTGTCGAATTTAATTAAAAGATCCGGGCGAAAGTTTCAACGCTGCTGAATAAATTCTCCCTTAAATATGCACCTCTCTGCTCACTAGGGACAACGTGGATTAACTCTATGGCTATTTCGTAAGAATATAATGTTGAATACGACAAATCACCACCAGTCGAAGCACCCACCAAGGGATTATTACGGCTATTCCAAAATCAAACTCATCCGTTACATCATTCAGCTTTAATCCGTGATAAAAGTAGAGGATCTTAGGTGCAAAAATTAGAGAAAGATACCTTAACAACTGTCTCAAATGACTCGGAGACATTAAGATTACTCAGTTGTTGCCGCTAACATGCCAAGAAGATGGGTAAAAGTATTTATTTATTTTTTTTATTCATTAGGAAGTTAGCAGTGGCAAATAACATTCCCTGACATTAACTAGGTGTGTATAGCTGATGGCTATTAGCCTAAACGCTTGATTTAGCTGAGAAGTAGTGAAATGTGAAAAGTCTCCTAGGAAATCAAGCCAATAAAACAAGAGAACGGTAATGACTCCCAGCAGGACAATCTTATTTAAGATGTATTTCTAGCTCGAGCTTTTCCGTCGCTCTTGTCAGGGGAGGATTGAAGTGGGGATGAACTTTATGATAGTTTGGCAGTTTTAATTTTCAAGTAATTTTACAGCGTCTAGCTATGGGGCTTTCTAATGTACAGTAGTGAAGGAAAGGGAAGATGCCCTTAAGTAAGAGAGGGACGTCTGATAGCTACAGAACGGAAATTAAAACTTCAAAAATTTTTTTTTTTGGAAAAAATTACGTGTTTATAATGAACACTTAACATAAGTTTCAAATGTTTATCTTTCTCTGTAATTTCACCTTCGCGTATATCTATCATTTATAATTTCCTCTATCTATTCTGTATTTATTATATTTCGATGAATGGTTAAGAAATATCCCTTCTAGAATTTTAATAAAACTCGTACATCGTTAAGAGATAATTATACATTAAATTTTAATCTTATTTATAAATTATATTTTAAAATATTAAATAAATAAAGATTTACCGATAAGTCAAACAGTTAAAGGCTATTAATCTTGTAGCGCTTAATAGGGGATAGTAATAGTAAAATAATAATAGCCATAGAGTGCAAGGAAGCCACAGACTTTTGCAGACTTTTGCAAGCTCATAGGTAACTGTGTCAAAATAGGATACTAAGTTAGTTAAACATGATTTTCCCTTAACAAAACCAAACCATGCTGTGCGTTATTCAGAATGTCACATCTACCTAAATATCCCTGAATTGCACTCTTATTCATTACCTCTAAGATTTTCCCTACCACTGAAGTCACACTAATTCGTCAGTAGTTCTGGACTTCGCTCTTAGAACCGCCTTTATGTATTGGTGATACCTTGACACTATTCCAATCCAAAGGAATCTCTCTCCCGAGTCCAAAGATGCCTTCACAATTAAATAAATGTTTCAATACTGCCCGGCAGCCTCCCTCAAAATTACTGGGTATATGCAATCAACTCCAGGAGCCTTACTTGCCTTTATGCTCTCAAGTTTTGCTCGAAAAATCCTGCTTCCTCAGGTAGAAATTCCATAAACGAATTAACCACTACTCATCAGCACAAAATATAAAAATTTGCCAATTAAAATGATGACATGAGTCATCGATCCCATACCTATTTCACAAATGTTTAACATATTACTAAAATTTTGCAAAATAGGTATCAGATTCGAAATAGATCAAAGTTGTAGATGGACTTCACTGAGACATCGAACCAACTTATATTTTGTGAATTAAATTAAGTAGTTCACTATATCATCAGAGATAAAGTCCAAATATGGTTTCGATCTCTTCAGAAATCCAATCGGCAAGGCGAAGTTAATAGGAGAAGCAGGACTTCTTTTATTACAACATTAGGTTTAAAAGCAACAAATTATTTGTGCCATGAGTTAGTTGACTCGATGCTGCATCAGAAACAGACGGTACCTCTCTATCGTGAAGCATCATTGCAATTATTGCTAAGTATTACTAAAAGATGAAGAATTCTTCCGATCTAAAACAACGGGATAATATGAATTCATTTGGCGAACTCATTTTGTTGGCACAAGATTTGCGAATGTGTTTTTTCCAACCCCTTCGCAAACGATTCTGGGTCAATTTCGTTCAAACCCCACTCCGATACTACTCACAACAAACATAATTTGATAGGAAAAACAGATTT
The DNA here is from genome assembly GCF_048544385.1 of Mastigoproctus giganteus. Classification (NCBI taxonomy): domain Eukaryota; kingdom Metazoa; phylum Arthropoda; class Arachnida; order Uropygi; family Thelyphonidae; genus Mastigoproctus; species Mastigoproctus giganteus. The sequence continues at coordinate 39,338,004 of NC_143583.1, forward strand.
CCTTCCCTTCCGTTATACTTTTTGTATACAACGTATGACATATGTGCCATAGCATGGGCGGCCTTAATTAATCTTTCTAGAAGAGCCCAATACACAATTTAATGAAAATCCGTCCACTCGAGTTAAGTGCTTACATGCGGACGGACGTACAGAAGGACGGTTATGACTAAGACACTAGACTCTCTATGCTTAAGTTCGAACGCACCTAAAAAGCAAGCAGATAAAAATAAATTTACATTTATTCTCCATACGGCCAAGGGTAGAAGAGATAAGAATTTTAATTTTTAATAATTATTAAATTTTGTGATAAGTTTAATAGTTCGGATTTGTTTTTCCCAGTGATTCGACCAGCAACTCTCTATATTAATCTAATCAAACGAAAGGCAGAAAGAAAGAAAAATGTTATTTAACAGTGGACTAAAGTCAAATGGAATCATTGGTAAAAAAAACTTTTTCTGAATCGTTATGGAGAGAAAAAAAAGCCAAAAAAAGAAACGGAATTTAGGTGTAAGTTTGTCCCTTCTCAGTAATGCTGATTGCATTACTTTATTCTTCGTACCTTCTCTCTATTTGCTTCCAAATGCCGAGAGCCAAGTGGAACACGCTAAAGTATTCTTCTCTTCTCAGAGTATATTTAATTTGTTCGATTCTAACAAACATAATTCAATCGAGTTATTTGGAGTGTAGCGTTGCATACCTTAGCATTTTGTGTCGCTTAAATAGACCTACTGATAGGCATGGTCGCAGCGGTGCCACCAAATTTCCCGTAACCGAGAAAGGGAGAAAGTAGGTTATTTACATGTAAATTAACCAGCTGTGTAAACAGCACATTTGATCTTTCCCCTTTGAAAGTCGTATTTGGATGAATTCGAAGCTGTTCTCTGATTCTAATTATAGGAAAATGCAAACTCTCTCTGGACCCAGATCCATGGAAAAGCCTGCTAGTTCCGCCCGCAGTTTTTAGTATTTTGACAGTAAATTAGGACTTCCCCTTTGGGATATCTTAAGATTCAAAGTGTTTAACGGACGGAAAAAAGTACTTTAGACGTGAGTTTCATTCACAAGAATAGCTAGTTAAGCTCTCTCTGTATGTGTCTCTTTGACAGCTTATTGTAGATGCTAAGGCTTGCCAATGGCATAATTACCCGGAGTTAGGCAGAGAATAGATAAGCAGCGCAAACTACTCCTTATGTGATGAATTACCTCCAGTGTGTAGGGCCAATTGTTTCAGACAAATTTAGAAAATTGAATTTTTATCATGAATCTCATAAAAATCAGAATATAATATTAAATTTAGCTTAAAATTTAAATGTTTATCCAGATTGTGCAAAATACAAGGAAATCTAATAATCTGAAATAGGATCTATCATTATATTAATAAATTAATAAAAATCAATAAATACATCGGGTGAGAGAGAAAGAGATGTACAGGTTGTTCCTTCCTCTTTTGAGGGCATATCCGTACTTGCTGTTTTTGAAGATGGTGGCCAGTGGGTTGAGTGTTAGAAAGCACCAGAGTGAGCCCAAAAAATCTCCCTGAAAGATTCCTCTTCTGATGGAGATGGGTCTGTTCGTGATGATCTGGACCTTTATGGTGGTCCTTCACTCTGTCAAGGTTACTTCTAAGAAATGTGTCAGTGTTGGGTTGACTTTGTAAATCTTCACTGTCTCTATCAGACAGAGAAAGGACACGGAGTCTAAGGTCTTGCGGTAGTTGATGTCAGTCCTGTTCAGGTTGCAGTTCTTGTAGGCTTGCTCCATAAATACTGCGTCAATGATCAATTCCTCCTAGCATCCATTGCTCATCTGCTTAAATCCTTTCGGCTCGGCCATGATGTTATGGCCCTCCAAGTGGTCTAATATCTCCTTTTTTATAAATGGTCAGGATCTTTTGCATTGTGAGGTCGGTTTGTACCTCGCCGGATATGTGGCGTCTTTGTCCTCAGCCTTCAGATAGCTGATATCTTGAATCAGAGACTCTGGGATTGTTGAATAACCATCAGAATATTTTATGCAAACTTCAGTTTTTATAAAGACCTTGTACAGTTTATAGCTTTCTGGAAGTGGGTTAATATATTTTCTTCATGCAAAATCTGCCAAAGGTTTTCCCGGTTTGCATTATCATATGCTTTTTCATAATCAATACATAGAAAAAACGTTGGTAGGTTAAATTCTCTTCTTTTCTCCAAAATTTGTCGTAATGAGAAAATGGCATCTGTTGTACTTCTTTCTTCTATGAACCCACATTGTTGTTCTTCTAAAATTTATTAAGTTTATTCTTTAGTATATTAGAGTAAAACTCCGATGCAGTTGATGGCAATGTTATCCATTTACAGTTATTTCTGTTATCGATGGTTATTTCTGGAGTCTTTTTTTGTGTGTGTGTAAAATGATTACTATTCCTGTTTCCCAATCTTTGGCTATCTCTTGCTTACGCTATATAACGTTAAATAATTTTAATATAACTATATTTAAATACAGTAGCGGACATAAAAACTGCATCACTTGTGAATTTTGCGAATAATGTGTTTTGCGCTGCATTGTGGGTTGCAGAAATGTTCGAAATTCATTTGCTAGATGGGATATATATCTCTGTGAACGAAATCCAATAAAAATGATTTCACCTGATATACCATAAATATCTTCCCAAAGGGTAAAATGCGTAATTAATGGAAATATGAGAATTCATGCAAATGCAATCACGACAACCAAAAATACATTTTTGTGTACAAACTGAAATGACAAGTTAACGTAATAGTATTATGTACTGTAAATCAGCAAAATAAGTCCTCAATATTTTGTTTTTCCTTCTCGAACTGCAATTACAGCCTTGCAAAAAGCATAGAGTTAATCAACTTCTGGATATAATAATAATAATAAAAAAAGGTAAACTGCAGTCATTATCAACCCACTGCAGGATGGAAGCCTCCTCAACAATTCATGCTCAGGGAAATGGAACATAATCCGCCACGCTGGTCCACAGATCGACCGTATTTATCAGTCGGGGGGTTGACCCCCGGCATACTCAAAGAGCGTGTGCTACTGCACTCCTGCTATTGACCACTCGGCTACGGAGGCCTTACTGCAATTCTGGATATAATACGGTTGCCCAATTTCGTGGTACCACACCCTTACAATATTCTCCTGCTGCTGAATCTTACTTGTTGACTTCTGAACAATTTTAGACGATATTATGTACCAGCAACTTTCAATAGGGTTTCAATCTGCACTGTTGCTAGGCCAGTCCAACACTGTAATAATAGCATTTCCGAGGTATGACTGCACCTTAAGGGAGAAAAACATTGGTTTAAATCTGTTTTAAGCCTTGTGAGATAAGAAGACAAACTTTAAATATAAATCATTAAATATAAATAGCATAAAACTTACCGATTTTGCTGTGTGGCAAGGTGCTGAATCCTGTTGAAAAATGCAATTTTGGACGTCTGTCTGTGTGGTGATCCCTAATAACGGGTTTCAGGAACTCCTCCAAGATAACAATGTAGGTTTCTGCATTCCCCGTTCCGTTAATAAACTTAATTCGCCTCACCAGTTTGCTTGTTATGCATCCCCAGACCATCTGATCGGAGAGGGGGTAGACTTTACAGTCGGTGATATGCAGTCAGGATGGTATGCCTCCGATTTTCGTCTTCTGACATATTGCTTCCCACCCGAGCCATGCAGGTTGAATTTCGATTCGTCAGAAAATATGACGGTGTCCCATTCCTCTTTTTATCCCGAAACATGCGTTTTAGCCCAAGCAAGTCGCTTCTTCCTCATTTTTTTGGTCAACAAAGGCTTCTTCTTGGACCGATAGGCATGCAGACCACATTCCGAAAGCCCTCTTTGGATAGTTCGTGCACTTGTTTCAACACGACAGGGCATCTGAAAGTCCAGTTTTAGATCAGAAGCACTAGCATGGAGATTACGATGGCATAGCCGTTTCAAATATCGATCTTGGGAAGGCGTAGTCGCTCTCTTATGGCCTGATCCAGGTCTTCTCTTCATATAACCGATTTCACGCTTTAATTTCAGCACTCGGGATACTGTTGACTGGTGGCAGCCTATTTCATCAGCGATAGCCGCGTAGAAAGTCCTTCCTGGGACAGAGCAACAGCTATTCTTTTTTTTTTCTTGGCGTCAACTGAACATATGGAGCCATGCTTACACCTCCACAAAACAGGATACTAATAAGCGTGTATACTCTTCCAATGCAGTATTTATAGAAATGGCTGATGCAATAGAAGCGTTATTTGACGCAATACCTTTTGTTTTTCGACAAACAAAATGACTGTAATCAAACAATATCTTATACATTTCACTACGAATGTTACTTTTTTTAAGGCGATGCAGTTTTTTTCCTCCACTGTAGTTCTACGCTCAAATTATCTATGCCTGGACTTATTCGATTTTTTGATTTTTGTAATATTAAATCGAATTCTTCCATTGTTATATTTTCTTAATTTTCGGTTACCACAGATTCATCTTCCCACTCTTTCTTAGTCTCAGGAATATACCATAGTTTAGAATAATGCTTCTTTTTTTTTTTGCCTGAGTTATTCATTTCTTTTCGATTTCTGTGGAATTTGTTTTTCGATTTTAAGACGTACAGGATCCTTCTACGATGCAATAATAATGACGTAGTGTGGAGAATGTTCCTGGTTACAGATTCTACGTTGAGGCTTGCCTACGTCGAATGACAGGAACAGCGAGTGCAAAGAGTAGAACAAATTTCAACCATGAAGTGCACAAGCAGACAGTAGTGTGCCGCCAAGAAGTTAATATCAATCTACATTAATATTAATCTTACTAGTCCCTACTTTATTAATTCATCCTTTATACATTCGTAATGTTTCCACTGAGTACTTGTAACTACAATTTCTAGGATTTCTCGCATCGACAAACTTACCAAGGCGTAAAATATTTGCGAAATGATTATTAATGCGAAACGGGAGTGAAGATTTAGTCTTCGAACTGCGCAGGTACTGAAATTAGGTCACTTCATAATTTGTAATTAGTCAGTCCCTAATTACAAACACCTTAACAGGTTCAGGATCCGTGTCAAGAACCGACCTTAGTCATCAATCAGATGATTGAAGAATTAATAAATGTCTCGCTGGTAATCGAATTGCAATACATTGAATCAAAGCTCGTTCCAATGCTTATTTCATGCAATTGATGAATTGTTCTTCCTCCGAAACATTTTCATTTCTTGCTGAAATTTTTATTCTTCGTATATCTCCGAAATATCGAAAATCTCGTGTAGTTAAAACCCCTCCCCACCCCACACATCAAACTTCTCCAACTCGCAAAACCAGAACCGAGATTTGGAATCAGTAAAACCAGCCAACCGCTTTACATACAAGAATTGTTCGATTATCTTTAGTACCTCCTGTCTCATTTGCCTCCCATCTCAGGTTTCGATTCGATAAATTGAATACGAACTGGTAAAGATTATAAACGTCGGCAATAAATCAAATGGATTTCTTTTTGACATGGTTGGTCTCAATTTGTGGTTGAATTACTGAAGCTTGTTTCAGTTTAGAATATTTATATCATTTGGAACTTTGCAAGAATCATCCATGACCATTTTGTTATCGACGAGTGATACAGATCTCTTTCTTCTGTTCTCTTTCTTTTATTGACTCGATCCATAACTGCGATTTATATTTTTAGGGGTTTGCTTTTTCAGCTATGGGACAATTTCGTGTACATTTTTGTTTTTCTTTTTTGCTATTTTTTTCATGTTTTGACGATTCACTTTCAAATTTATATCAAAATAGTTCCATAAGTCTTCAAATTAATAAAATTCAATAATATATTTATGCAATTTTTTAAACAATTTAACGAACACTTTAATGACACTTCGTTTATAAATTTACGATGCAATTATTTTGATATTACTGCAAAAATTTATTTCGCCTTCGTCCTTTATTTTTCAGTAATGTTTTTTTTTTTTTTTTTTCTCAGTCACACAGACACGTTGTGGAAAACTCGCAATTCAGTCACATTGTGGGGGGAAAAAAGCCCATAAAAATTCCTCGCGTCAGTGACGGGATTCGAACTCTGGCCTTTTCTATCCAGTGTGGAGAGGACGGTGCTTAAATGCACTGTGATACCCGCGAGGGCGATTTTGGACGTAGCATGATATTCGGTGCCAGACGTGCCGGTGACAGTATCACGGACACTGCTGCGGGAATGTTCACGCACAACAGTGCCTAACAGTTACTGAAAAGTTAAATAACCAGAAAACATCCAGTCAACTGCAGTAAAACGGCTGGAGACAATTGGTTGATACGAGAGGCCAATTCAAGATTTTACAGATGTAGCCAACCCTTGATAATTCTACCAAATACAAAAAAGCAAGAGCACACTTCATAGGCTCATCTGCACATTATGGAGAGCCTTGCCAGCTCAAAGAGAATTGTTCCCAAGTCAGGTTTCGACTGTTTTCTGTGACTGAAAAGGCCTTGATTGGGCAAATCACACTTTTCTGGCATTTCCTGAATGACAAGGTCCTGTTTGGTCTACCAGTCTGACCAAACAGGACCTTGTCTGCTCAATAAACAATCTGCCAACCAAATGCACTGTCGAGCTCGATGGATATCATTTATTCATGCTATAAAATTTTTCAGGCCATTCGTAATAAATCTCCTCCTCAGCAGGATTCTCGAGTCAAATCTCATACCGAGAAACAACGGACAAAAATCCAATAAGTAATACAGCCATTCTCCATAGGATGCAATATAATAAAACTTTCTGAGAGAGCCATCGTCGGACATCAATAAGCACTGCTTTGGTCACAGACTCAGCTATCTAAACTCAGCTATAAAGAACAGACTGACACTTGAAAACCTCCTCAAGATTTTATGTAGGATCCAACATTCACTAACCAATAGAGGACAAATGTATATGCATTTTCCTAGATATCAAAGAAGCATATGATAGACTCTCCATCAATTCCCTACTTTATAATCCTTAAGAACCACTTCAGAATTACAGGCCCCATACTCGAGATTTTTAGACAGCTACTAAGTGGAAGACAAATCCTGTGATGCATAACGACAATGTGATGCTTAATATTAAGAGCGTTAGTGTATTCATCATTGATGCACTCCTAGGTATCTTCAATGGAATCCTCACAACGCAAAGTTTCCCAACAGTGTGGAATCAATATATTGTCCGACCAATCCCCAAAACACAAGGAGCGACATCAATTTCACAATTCAGGGCAATAATGAAAGTCTTATGTCTCCTCAAAGTCATGGAGAAGTGCCTTCTTCCTATCCTAACCAATCAGGTTCTGCCATGTGAATCATCATACATTCACTATGCCTTGAAACGCAGGTCCACCATTACAAAACTATTGCAAACCACCAACACCATTCTGGGGGCTCTACAAGATAGGGCTGAGATGGTAATTGTTTATCTGGATATCCAGTCTGCATTCAACAGCATAGACATCCAGCCCCTCTTGCAACTTTGTGAGGATGGATACCAGATAAAAGGCAATATACTGGAATTCTTGAAGTCGCTACTTACGACCAGAGTCCTTCACTTGACTGTGAATAAAAAAAATCTTTCACGAGGAAAGTTTGTGTAGGTGTACCCCAGGGCGGAGTTCTCTCAGGGCTTCTCTTTACGGCTGCCATCCACCCATTCCTGTGTCAGCAAACAGAATTTATCAGTTATGCAGACGACTTGAAGCTCCTCTATCGGATCAACGGGACCGCCCGACCTGATTCTGTTTCTGAAAACATTATCAACAGCCTCAAGAATCTGATTAAATACTTGGCACAGTTCTCTCTTAAGATAACTCCAAAAAAATCTGCACAAATGGTATTTTCCCTCAAATCAAACCCAACGCAACTAAACCTGTCAGCTGGAAATCCACGCAACCCCCATCACCCCAGTCATCAAGCACAAAGATCTCGGCGTTATATTCGACCCTAAACTCAGTTTCAAACACCATGTTGCAGACATTCACAACAAGGTCTGCAGAGCAAGATGGCTTGCCAAACAACACCTCCTTTATGTCACAGAGCCTGAGTACACGCTCCAATACATATACCGGTTTCTGCAGCCAGGCATCACCTACGGGTCAGAAATCTGGGCGTCGGCAACGAAAACCACGCTAAAAACCATTGCATCTGATGAGTACTGGCTTCTTCGGTGGATTCTCTTCAAGCATAAACTGCCACCACTCATACATACTTCAGACACTCATCGCCCAACTTCTAAATTACAGAAAAGTCTCCAAACGGATATTTGCCCTTCGCTTGCTCGTGTCAATTAAAATGATAGCGGGTGAAGTCAATACGCCAAATTTTTGGCAGATGTGCAATTGGAGGATCCCCCCAAAACCCATAAGAGCCCTTCCCTCTCTGCAGTCTGTGGCGTGGAGGCTCAGAATAGGGGATAGATTCCTGCCCATGGAGATGCTCCATGATGTCCAGGAGATGGATGTAGACTACAAAAAGTTCACAGAGGACAAATCGTACAGAAGACGCATCATCAGGGACCAGCTTTCGTCTTCAACCGAGTGACTGCCATCCTCTTTTCATTGCTTTTCATGTGTCTTCATTTCACATGTTAATATTAATTTTATACTTAAATATGTAATTATACGTTTTATGTCCTAATATATGTTTTAAGTAATTTTTCCTGTATAAGTTATTTAATGTTAAATCCCATAGCATTGTCGCTGTTGTGGGTATTATTGCATCAGGCAATCATGTAACCAATCACTGCCTGCAATAAAGATATATTAATACATCCCTTTTTTGGGGCTGCCCTCGATCCTTTCATGTCTTTGAACAAGAACTTTATTTCGCATGCAGACGGCCTCAAGACGTTCGTGTCCTCACAAGAATGCCAAGATGCTGTACATATCTCGCAGGCTGCAACACGCTATATTTTGGATCTTGTCGCCTATCCTGTAGCCTATTGAACTAGAATTAAATCAATAGGACTAATTAGAATTAAATCTCAGCAATTAAGTCCAGATTACGTTTTCAAACAACAAGATTAAAAATATGACCCGTTCAGAAGCTAACAACGAATATTCCCTTCCGATATGAGTTCTTTTCCAGCCACAGAAAAGGTTTGACAGGCAAAGGCAGTTTATGAGAAATCGCTAGCAAATAGAGCAAAGGGGGGGAGGTATAAGTAATTCTTCACATATATAAATGCTAAGAAGAGCAGAACAAACCAGATCGGACCTTTACGTAAGGGAAAGGGGACAGTATTAAATACACCAGATACTGTTGCAGATGAACGCAACAGTTATTTTGCATCGATATTTACAAATGAAAAACCTTTTATGGAAATGAGAAATTGTGGCAGCGAGGTTGAAAAATATGTAATTAATGATATTGAAATTTTGCAAGATTATTTAATGAATAAACTTTCGAGCCTACAGACCAGTAAGGCTAACAGACCAGTAAGGCTGCATGCCTACAGACCAGTAAGGCTCCTGGAGTTGATGGAATCATCAACTCCAATAATCGTAAGGGAGGCAGCAGGTGAGTGCATTGAACCATAGACTCTGGGGAGATTCCCTTGGATTGGAAAAGTGCCAATGTATCTCCCATACATAAGGGTGATTCTAAGAGTGAAGTGGGAAATTATCGACCTGTCAGTCTGACTTCAGTGGTAGGGAAAATCATGAAGGGTGGAATTCAGGATCATTTGAAATTCTCAAGGATACTCAGCATGGTTTCGTAAAGGGAAAATCATGTTTAACAAATCTGGTTCGCTATTTTGAAAGAGTCACTGATGAACTGGATTTAGGGAATAATATCGACATTGCTTATTCAGATTTCAGCAAAGCTTTTGACTAAGTCCCACATGAACGGTTGCTTTATAATCTTGAACAGGTTGGAATCACTGGGAAAATCCTTAGATGGATAGCAGGATGGCTTCAGGGCAGAAGGCAGAGGGTTGTGATAAATGGCTATTCCTCAGATTGGGTTGATGAAAGAAGTGGGGTTCCCCAAGGATCAGTATTAGGACCACTGTTGTTTTTAATTTTCATAAACGACATCGATGAAGGGATAGAGGGCGTGATGTCTAAATTTGCAGATGATGTTAAAATTGGTAGAGTAGTTAATGATCACTGTCAAGCTGAGCTTCTTCAGAGAGACCTAGATAGACTTCAGGAATGGTCAGAAAAATGGCAGCTGTGCTTTAATCCAACAAAGTGTAAGGTATTACACCTGGGAAACAATAATCCCAAAATAACTTATTGACTTTGTGGAATTTAACTAAACCCAGTACTGCAGGAAAGGGACTTTGGTGTTACGATACGGTCGGACATTAAATTCTCTGAGCATTGTAAATAGGTTGCAAGGAAGGCGCATGGTGTCCTATCGATGATCTATCGAACTTTTGCAAGTAGAGATAGGGACGTGATAAACCCATTATATAAGGCTTTTGTCAGATCACACTTGGAATACTGTGTTCAAGTATGGAGACCACACCCAAAGAAAGACATCGAGCTTCTTGCAAGGGTGCAAAGACGGGTAAGTCGCCTGGTGAGATTGGCAAAAGGGCGTCCTTATGAAGAAAGACTTCGAATATGTGGGTTGCAGAGTTTGGAAACTAGACACCTTAGAGGAGATTTGATTGAGGTGTTTAAGGCTCTGAGAGGCATCAGTAAAATGAATGAGGACGAAATTTTTAAGATTATAAATGATGCTAGAACTAGGGGACATAAATTCAAGTTACGGTGGGAGATGTTTAGATTGGACTGCAGCAAGTTTTATTTTAGCCAGCGAGGTTTAAATTACTGGAATAAGTTGCCTACATGGGTGGTAGATGGTGACAGTTTGGGGAAATTTAAAGGTCATCTGGATAGTACCTTTGGGTGAGGTAAACCCATAGGATGATCGGTTTAATTTCCTTTTCTTTTATTAATTATTAGTTTTTTTTATCATGTTTTATTCGGTTTTTTTTTTTTTTTTTTTTTTTTTTGGCTGGTGCAGTATAAGCCATAGGCTTTCTTGCACCATACGGCCATTACTAATACTAATACTAATATTGTAAATCTTGTGAATCGGCTGGGCATAGATATCGAGCGATTGTGTACTAGTAAGACCTACAGAACTGCCAATTTTTAGCAAATTTAAAAGCTGGTGGGTTCCAAGCTGATGGAACCCACCAGCTTTTAAACGACTCTGTGGCGCCAGCTAGCTCTAGCAATAGTCATTTTTATATTTATTGTATATATTGTACTATGTTTTACTTATTGTATATATATTTACTGTACTTAAATTAAGTACAGATGTTTGTATTTATTTACCCCGATAACATAAATTTTCGTACCGGAGTGAAGTTGTATACTTCAAATAGACCAAATAAACAAATAAGCCTAATACAGTAGGCATTGTTGTTGTTTGTTTTTTTTTTTTTTTTTTTTGGCTGAAATTGAATGTAACGTCGGAATTGTAATAGCTCTGAAATGAATTCCTGCCTCCACTGCTGAAGGATTGTGTGACTGTCTGCAATATTGTTTTCTGACCTTAGGTACATGACAAGAAAGACATGACATCTGTATTCCCCACGGTGGAGACCTTAAGACACTTTCTGAGTCGATTCGTGAGTGAACTCCGGTACTGCCCGTAATCTTGCTCTCGCTGCACGTGCGCCTTAAATCGCCGATGTCTGCCTTTCCACATGGTATATCTTTGAGGGCTTCATCGAGGCCAACTCTTCTCAGAGGTCTGTTATATAGCCAGAATGTTACCGACTGCAGAGCGGGCATCTGAACTGTGGATTCTCTAATAAATTGGTAAGGTAGTATATAAGTTAGTATAAGTATAAATATAGTTAAATCAAAAATATACTACATCAATGTGTAGTATTTGATATATACTTTTTCATAAATAAACTGCAAGAATATAACTCTACAATTATTTAAGTGCGATTCTTTTGGCAGTTTAATTTAAGACTGCAGTTTAAACGTTGAGTGTCCCAGCAGTTTAAGAACATTAAAGAACAAATATCCGAAACAAAATGAAGGGAAGAATTATGTGGTTTCTGCTAACCGTAGGTGGCCTTCATTAGAATTAATGAACACAGACCAGAACCGAAATTAGAAAGTTTGTGAATTGCTGTCCGTGAAAATTAGGCACCAGAAGTTTAATAACAATAAACCGGAAGTAGTAACGCGTCCTAAATATCCAGCGAAGTGCGAAAGTCGACCTCTCACATTAACAAGTGCCTTTTTTTATAGACTTTCCCATCGGAGCAACACATCACATTAAGTTGAAGTTAATTCTTCGCTTCCCCCACACTTCACCATACAACACAATATGGTTTTCCGGTTGTTGGACAATTTCTCTTCTTTTGGCCATCGGTTTATCACATGGTAGGATGCTTGTCAGAGCTCTCAGCAAACCATTAAATTAGCTATGCTATCAGCGTGCAAAGGGCCATCATACTTCAGATTGCTGTCGGCACAGCACCAAACCAGAAATGATGGCTCCTTCTTTCACTAACACGTTCTCACCGTTGCAATGTTTAGAAGTAGAGCCATCAATCTTCACTCTGATTGTCACAGGAGGGAGCCACCTACTAATTTATCTGTTTATCAATCATTGCACTTAAAACCAGGCCCACTCCTCTCTCACTAGCGGAGAAATATTCACTATGTACTTGTGCGTGTGTGTGTGTGTATACGCATATTAAAATTTAATCACTTTAACGATTCTTTGAAACTCCTCCGCTGCTAGAGTTTGCAAATCAAATAAATATAACAATCCAGAAAGCGCCGCACTATAACTTATATTCTGTCACAACTAAGCTTAAGCTTCAATTCTCGCGACTGCTACTGATAAATGTACGCCAGGAACAGGTACTTATTATATTATCACTGTATGGCTAGCCAGACTTCAGAAGACTGTTACACACTTATACAGATTTATGATTAAAACGAACGCAAATTATAACAATCTTCGTGCATTCTATTCTAAATATGATTTGCAAACCTAGAAACTATTTATAGTATGAACGACTGGAACCTGGATGGTGGATACGTTATATTTTTTCAGCCATCTCACTCTTCAGAAGTGTTGAATTAACTGTTTACCTGCCTCTCTGTGTGTCTGGGAGACTAAACCATTATACTGTCTGTGGGTATGCATATTAATTCTTGCGCAAAATGATAACTGCAGTCTGTATTCATCTCCTTCGGTACAGTTTGTAGTTTTGATTTTGCTTATTTTTTCGGTAGAGTGATTGATATAAGGAATTTCTTCCTAGTCTTCTGTTTTCTAAGAATCTAGCAAACCTATTTATTATTACCCACAGATAATAAACATGTTTAATGTTTATCACGAGAAATTCAAGAAAACCTAAGAGGAAAAGATAAGGGGGTACATGATCTGAGATAGGAAGTCAAAGCAACGAAGCATATGGGACAAATAATGACCATCCCGATCGCCGTGTCAACCACCAGAATGGTGCCAAAGAGCTTCCAGGAGAATTTAGCAGCAATAAGTCTCCCAGAGAACACTTACATGTAATTCCGGAAAGCAACGAGCCGGAACACTTGTAAGATAGTCAGAAAGTTCCTCGACCAACAGTAATAATAGTAAAAAGCAACCATTCCACGCACTTGGTGCCAGTTCCCATCACACGGTGAAAAAAATACCATAAGGAGATAAAGTCATAACAATAATGACAACAGATCCTGCACAACAAACCAGTAGTAGCCAGAGAAGTAACCAGAAAACCCACGAGGAAAACATCAAGAAGTACACAGACCCAAGACAGAAATTCAGATAAACGTGGCATATGGAACAAGTAATGACCATCCCAATAGCATGTCCAACACCAGAATGGTACCACAGAGCCTCCATGAGAACCTAGCAGCAATAGGCCTCCCAGAGAACACCTATATGGGCCTCAAAAAAGCCGCGACCCTGAACACCTGTAGGATAGCCAGAGAGGAATTCCTCGACCAATAATAATAATAATAAATAATAAGAACTAGGTGGCTTCGCCTCCTGTTCGCTTTGCTCGCCAACCCCCACTGATGTAGAAAGTCATCTCTTTCCAGATACGGGAGTGAAAGAGCGATGTTATGAATTTAACTTTTCTCTAGGTATATACTCTGTCTGAATTAACTGGCTCTATTTTAAGAATAAATCAATTTAAGATAGCATCACTCAACTCAATAACCAAGCATCACTGATTTTGGAAATTCATATATATATATATATATATATCCCCTTAAGCACTCCCTCGTGGGTAGCACCGCTGGTATAACTACTATCCTCTCCACACCCAATGGAAAAGACTTGAGTTCAAATTCTGTCAAAGACGCTGGGAATTTTTATGGGTCTTTTTCACATCGTGGCTGAGTTAGTCGATCTCAAGCGAGGGTTGAATGGTTTTTCTCCAGGAAACTCTGGTTTTTCCAGCAAACAGAAAATCGAAAACAGAAAGCGCACAATTTACAGACATTATATATGGCGCAATACGGCATAGGTTGCTGATATTCCTAAAACCCAATAACAACCAACCCTCAAGCATGGACATGAAAATGGACACTCTACTCCGTACAACAATAAAAACGGCAGTTTACGAACTACAGTGGAGTATTCTGTTCTTCATGTGACAAGTTACCATTCGCTAATTTTAAAAATATCCCAAATATATTTCAAGGATATTTTGCGCATTTATAACACGGAATTATGAAAGAAGAATGCTTCAACCATACTAATTCTTTAATTTAAATTTCGTAAATGAGATTGTTTGCCATTAAGAAAAACAATTTCTACTTAGCGAATGTTTCAATGTTTAAGAAAGGCATCTCCCTTGACAACGTTTCCACCAATGTTGGTCGTACAATGGTCACACGTAATGCAAACACTAATGAGTAGACCGAAAGGAAACTTTGAAAAACAAATAAATGATCACAGAAGCTGTCTCTGTTTAACTGAGTTTCACTTACAGCGCCTCTTATTTAACTAGATATTCTCTGGGGACATTAAGTGCGAGCAGAAGTAGCAAATTAAGTGTGGACATTTTAATGTGTTTTAAACTTCTTCTATCCGTAGAATATTAGGTTTGTAGTCCTGTCTTACTTCACTTCTTTCTTCCAGTTCGCCTCCAACATTCCCCTAAAGCACTATTTCTTTTAATGGTAAATACTTTGAGCCTTCTAAGTCCATTTGCATTCTTAAAAATACTGAAGATATTAAGTTACACTGCAAATTTAGTCTAATTTCAATTTGAATGAATGTGCTTTCTTCTCCTATTATAAAGGGAGATCTTTCTTATTCTGTTACAATTACCTTAAGTTAGGAACGTTTGGCTCTTTGTGACACTTCTTAAACTGATTCTGTTAATACAGGATGTCTGCGTTATTTCATTTTCAGTTGAACAATAAAGAGTTCCCTGCAATATTTCAATTTGATGCTGTACCATATGGCTCCCATATTTCTTTAATTCAAATAACCTATTATTATCGTTAATGTAAAATACCTCATTAATATAAAGTACCCTTCGAGAATAGTACTTGATTATCAGATGTAAGTGCATAGCATTCATTGAAACTCGTATTGTATGTGAGGCACTAAAAATAACAGAAACGTTTGAAAAAGGGAGTTTAAGTGTAGCTGGAATTAATAAATTCTGTTTTAGTTCTATATTGATAAAAACAGGAGTAAAATTAATCTAGACTGATTCCCACTTAAGCCCGAATCTTCTTCACTAAGGTGAAATCGGTACTGCAATTCCAGTACCATAAATGTTTTATTTGACGGATATCTCCTAAGATTTTGACAACATTTGCAAGTGTTCTTCTCCACCACATTCACTTTATAAAAAGCAAATAACCAGACAATGAATAGCAGATGTTTGTTTACATTGGAAATTAAATGTTTTGTGGTTAACTACAGTTTCCGGGTCCTCCTGACTCAAGGAATCGAGCAGACCTTTTTTCACATGGCGAGGATTGTTTGTTTGTTTGTATTTTATTGGCGCATCAGCGACTGAGGCTATAATGCGCCCATGGCGAGGAAGGACAAGATATCCACTTTGCAACCCAAAAGGAATAAACCTGGAAGTATTGTTTATTTGATGTTATTGGATACTAGTAGAAAGAGGTTTGTTAGCTACGTTCTTTTTCCATTGCCATCATCTGCTTCGATAATCTCTAATTAACTTGTTAGTATCTCAATCAGCTAAAAATAGGAAACGTTTTGCGATTCCCCCATGCTGATGTTTTATGAATAACTTTTAAAAGTACAGCGAGTTTCCATAGAGCATAGCAATTTATCTGATGGAAGTTCTAAAAGTAATTTTCATTGGTTAGCAGGCATGCACCGGTAATGAAACTTTGAGATATAAAATTCTAGGCACGCCACTAAAAACCTACAGTGGCACCTTATCCACAACACATTAATTAGTCGGCCTGTTGGTGACGCTTGAGGAATAATTTCCGGTGGGTGTTAGTGCAGTTCATATTTCTGAGGGACAGTACTGCGTTGGGGGGTAATGGAAGGAAGCACGTAAACCATATCCCTGACACACGCATACAGTTTCATGAATAAATAATCGCAAGAAGATTTCAGAGACTATGCATTCTCCTTGAAGGTAATTTTTGTAATCATATTTTTACCTTTAGCAACTATGACCGCTGAAGTACGATGGCTATTACATTTTAATGGTGATTTCTTTCCTATCATCTCATTTTTTAAGTTGACTCATTTTGAAAATATTCTTCTACCGATTTTTGTTGTATACTACTACTACGAATAAAATTTAAAAATTTCTCCAACGTCCTGTATTTACTTATCGCCACTCATTTCTCTATCCGAAAGAGAACAAAGCTTCCCACTGGTATTTAAAAAAAACCTTAAATTATGCTTAAGAGTATTTAAAAATGGCTGAACTTAACTCTATGATTTGGTGGAAAACTGTTTGTAACATTAAGTAACTCACACGATAGATTAGATGCATAAAGCAGTATTTAGAGAAATAAATGACTATTTATTTGCCACGTATTTGGTCTTCGCCCTTTTTGGTCATAATCCATCGGCAGGCGAAATACTGAGTTAACTTTGAGTCTTCTAACACCAGTCCTTCCTCATTTCAAGTGAAAAATAAGTGTGCCACTCCTCTGACAATTTTTAACAACACTAGATAAAAATATTTCTTTACTTCGATTAACAATAGCTTCTAAAGCTTCTTTACAAAACATATCACAAATGTGTTCGCGTAAAAAAGTAAGCTTTTTCTTTTGAACAGTGTTGACTATACAAATCTCAAATTGTACCATCTTATGGGATGTACTTTTCGCATCTCAGGAGGTACCTCAGAATCGCTCTAAAGTTCTTCCACTGTATTCAGAAGAGTGTGACCAGATCATTTAATAATTATACTCTCAAAAACGCAGAATTTCAGTGTTTTTAATAAATTTTCTACAGATATTTTCATGGACTGTTCTTCTAAATTAGCATTTGTGATTCTACCTATACTTTCTAAAACAATCTGAGGAACAAGGGACATAAACCAGCCAGCAACCATTCACATTTTAAAAGTTTCTTCGAACTCGACTCATCCATAGTACACTGCTCAACAAAATTAACAGAACAAAATGTTTTTCATGAATATGTTATTGTGAACAGTGTCGCCAATAGCAACTATTTGATATAATAGGCATCCTGGCATGCAAATTCCGAGTACCCAATAGAAATCGATCTACCACCTTACAGAGCCGCACATAACGCAAATTATTCTGGCCTGTAAAAACACGGGTTGTGACCACGTAACTTCATCTCCTTCTCCCCTTTTTTTTTGGTTTGCTCAGCGGGATAACCACATTTCCAGTACTCAGGATGACAAGTCATTGTCGTTTAGATATTTCTTTAAGATGAAGGGGCGTTCGGTGACTTGAAACGGGGTAGTCGCACGGGGAGGTGGCACGTTCGCTTAATGTGTCAAGGAGTATCGTCTCGACACTATGGAAGCAGTTTCAGGAGACAGGAACCATTACAAGAAGAGCTGGTCAATGTCACCCGAGGGCTATGTCAACCAGAACAGATCGCTACCTGGCTCTAACAGCAAGACGGTACCTTACGATGTCCTGTCATCAACTGTGTCATTTAAGTTTGCTTCCGCCACAGGTGAAACATTTCCAACCGGACTGTGTTAAGAAGGTTCAATTCAGGCGAACCCTACGCAAAGAAGTCAGTGGTTTGTATTCCATAAACTTCGAATCACCGCAGAGCTCGTCGAAACTGGTGTCATGAACATGTGACTTAGAACCCTGACAAATGGAATAAAGTTTTGTTCTCTGATGAATCCCGTTTTACCTACAAAGAGATTCTAGACGTTATTTTGTCTGGAGACAACGAGAAATGCGGTACCATCCCTCCAACATCGGAAAAAGGAACGCTTATGATGCACAGAATAATGATCAGCGGCCGCACCCCACTTCATTCTTTTGATAGAGGTACCATAACTGCGCAGAGGTACCGAGAACAGATCCTCGACCCTATGTGAGACTTTTTACGGATGCGGGTGGCCAAAGTTTTCTTTTCATGCACGACAACAATACTGCATATAGAGCTCAAGTGGGGGAATATTTTGAAACTGAAGATATCCAACGACTGCCGTGGCCAACACGATCACAGACTTCAATCCGATTGAACATGTGTGTGTGGCGCCCTTGAGTATTTCATTGCACGCCGACAACCAAATCCTCGGTCACTTGGTGAGCTGAGGATTATACTAGTAGAAGAATGGGATTTGTTGCCAAGGAATTCTATAGACACCTTTATATCGAGCATAGTTCATAGCTGTCAGACCTGTTTAGCCGTTGAAGGGATCATTCGCCGTACTGATGTCATATGTACATATCTTTGAGCATCTTATGTCAAATTCTGTAATGTGACCACTTTGGTAATTTTTATACAACCCCCTATAAATGTCCCTTATACCTGTCCGAAGATTCTCGCTGTCTCCTCATTTCATCATTATTCTATGATACACAATCACACCAAAATTTGTTTAGCTTCATTGCAAGGGACACGAGATACACCACGATTTCTACGTGTTCTGCTAATTTTGTCGAACAGTATATATATTTTTTGTTTTATTAGATATTTACGTTGTTTAATGTTCATTTCCTAATTACGACATCGTAAAAGTTCTCAATCAATGCCGATGAAATTACCGATCGTAAAAAAAAAAAAAACACACCCTTTTAAGTAACTCTTCCATTCACGAATCGCTCCGGTTCCCATTAGTTTCTCTCTTTGTTCGTATCACAAAAGCGGTTCAGCCGCAGATGGTTGGCCTACTTTTCGGGGGAAAAAATCGTTATTATAAACCTTTCAGCATTTCGTGATGCCTCCAGCGCTGCGTACATTGTTTTCTTTGGGTCACTGTAGATTCACTCTTTGACTACGTTCCGAGGGGACATTACACTCTGGTATTACTTTTAATGCACTGTACACGTACGCTAAATATATAATTGACAAACAATTGCCATATTAGTATTACTCGAGAATAATCTCCTTTACCCATATGTATTATGTCCATAAATTGTGTGCATCCTCTGGTCCATTTGCTTTTTTCTCTAGATAAAAAAGCCGAGTTTCCGAAATGTGAAAAAGAAAGGGTGCAGTCCTTGCCCGAAATCGACTAACTTAGCTACGTTGTGAAAAAAAAAAACCATAAGAGTTCCTCGTGTCATTAACTGGATGTGAACTCAGAGCTTCTGCACCCCATTTGGGAAAGATGGTGATTATTTCCACTGTGCTACCGTGATGGCTGTCCATAAGTGTCATACTCAATATTTTTCTTAAATTAATCTTTTTGGTAGCTTAATTATGCTTTGATAGCTTACCCTTTTTTTTAAAAACACACATTTGCATGTTACGAACTCTTAGTTATTTCTGTGGAAAAAGATTAACAATTTAAACTGATATAACACGTGTATAATGATATAACCAGCATGTGACAAAAGTTAGTGTCCTTGTTGAACAGGTAATCGGTTATTTCAATTAAATTCTGCTGCATCAACGTCCAAAGGATTAATTGGAAACTGCACGTATTTGCTGAGTTCTTGATGCACGGCAAAGATAGATTTTGGATTTTCGCAACTAAAAACGGGCTACCGAAATGTCTACAAGTGAGAAAAGCGTAGTTTTTTAAACATGCGAATAAACAAAACTAGTTTCTTGTCGCAAAGAGCACAGCTGGACGCTTACACATGATAAAATATGTCTCTAAAGAACTGTTGAATAGTCATAATAAGTTCAACAACTTAAGGACTAAAATACACGATGTCCCTCCATTTCTTTTCCTTCAATTTCATTTTGGCCAGACGAAGTGCTTGTTGACAATAAATGGTCGAAAGGATTGCAATTTTGGATATTACGGACTATACAATGATTGCTTTGCAATCCTGCTTTGACACAAAATGGCTGACATCTTCGATATATGTTTGCCATTGAATGAAATGAAATCAATGAATGAAAACACATTGAAGATAGTTCCAGTTCTTGGCATAATTTTATAATTCTATTGGATATTTTGATAAGATTTAATACAAGTTTAAAAAGATTTATTTTACCTGTATTGATATCTTCTATTTCTCTTTGAAATAGAAAACCGCATATTTCAATGAGTCATGGAAGAAAATTATGTTTCAGAACAATAGACATTAACTAGCCAAAAAATTAGATACCTCTTTCGTAATTGGCGTCAACGCCAATCTTAAAAGAATATTTATAATGAACAAAACGAAAGGTGAATGCAGCTTTAAAAGGAAGTAATGGTTAGAAATAATTGAAGGCCAAAACTTAATGTCTCCATCCCAATTTGGCTTCAAGAAGGGAAAATCCTGTGAAGACGCATTGGTCTCTTTAGTTAACCACATATCAGCTTCGAGGGCAAAATATGAAATGGCCATATTCATTGACTTCGAGGGAGCTTTCGATTCCCTCTGGTGGGAGAGCGCTCCCGCTCTCAATCGTCTTACCAAAGCCAAGTGCTCTCAGCAACTATTCCAAGTTATTAGAAGCTACTTCCAAAATAGACTCATCCAAGTAATCTCAAAACAGCAATCTCTCTCAAGGACCATCTCAAGAGGATGCCCCCAGGGATCAGTTCTGGGGCCCCTCTTCTGGAACATAGTTCTGGACAGCTGGCTCACGCAAAAACCTGACAATATCTCTGCCTTCGCCTACGCCGATGATTTGGTTCTTCTAATTCCAGGTCGATCACGTCTGCAACTAGAACAATCAGCCAATATAACTCTTTCTCAGCTAATCAAGTGGTCAAGTATACATAAACTGCGAATATCTGCCACAAAAACAAAACTGATGATTTTTAAAGGCAAGTTAGATTATAGAAGACCTCCAAATGTAAAGATAGACGGAAAGCAAATCCCTTTTGTTCCTGAATTAAAACATCTTGGCGTAATTTTAGACGACAGGTTAACCTTCTCCTCTCATATTAATCACCTCGCCTCGAAGATTAAGAAGTTCACTGCAGCAGTTATCCGAATTTCCAAATCGGACTGGGGACTAAACAGGAAGACTCTCTTACTATATTATACAGCAGTATTCGTACCAATAACAACATATGCTTCGGGAGTCTGGTTCCATAGAGCCGTTAATGTTAAACTCCGTTCCAAGCTCATCTCCATTCAACGGATTATGCTGCTTGCCATGCTCCGGTCCTGCAGGACAGTGTCCTCTGCTGCTCTGCAGGTCCTTGCTGGAGTCTTACCACTAGACCTGCATGTAATTTTCAAAGTACTATGCTATCGTCTAAAGTACGGAGTTCCCGGCGAGATTCTCGGCATCTCATGCAACTTAACTGCTAACATCAAAGACGAGAAACGGAGAATCTGGAATGAACTTATCAGTGTGTGGCAATCACGATGGGATTCCAGTACTACTGGTCAAGTCACCCACTCTTTTGTTCCTGCAGTTACCTTCCCTCTCAACAAGAGCGTCCGCCAATGGTTTTCTCCTAGCCTAACAACATCGTATATACTTACTGGGCACGGCTCCATCAACTCCAAACTATTTCAATTTGCCTTGTCTGACACCAATCTCTGCTTGTGTGGTGCTGAGGAAACCTGGACGCACATTCTGTATCGCTGCAACCTGTACCACGATGACAGAAATACATTACAAGCTGCTGTCAGCAACTTCTCTGAAGGAAATGAAGTGGCGCTGACTGAAAATTCTCAATCGTTCTCAGCTCTACAACAGTTTTGCTCTGCTGTTTTCACTAAAAGAAAGCAACTCTTCTCAAGTTTATCAACATATCAACAACAAGGAACCAACCCAACACCTGCAATGTCTATAGCCTCTTGAAACTGATATCGCCTGCCATCTATTCTCTTTTTTTTTTTTTTTTTTTTATTAGTTGGTACCCCAGTTTGGGCAGCTGTGGATACAGGATTAGCTAACACCCATTGGTATATAGCACTACCTTCAGTGGGTGCGGTTTTCGTTCTTCCTAGGATAGGAAAAGACTGCTGTCTTGTGGTTCCTGGGACACAAGTAATACTTCTGATTAATTACGTGATGTGATTTGCTCTGTGAACATGATACATGTTCATCACACCTATAACATTGTAATTAACACGATTATATGTATATATCATTGTATGTATCATTATATATTGTATCATATATATATCATTGTATATATATCTATGCATGTACATAGCGGATTTGCCAGTTTCTGGCTAGGGGCCGCTTGCTGTTCTTTGTTAATAAAGAAAAACCATAGGAAACTCCAAGAAGAACAAGACCGCAGAAATTTTAAGCATAGTTTTGCATGAGAATAAAAGATCGAGACTGCAGAAAATGACCGAAAAATTCAATTTTGGCAAAGAAAGATTCATTTCCAAACTAACTGTTCAGCTTGAGTTGAAGAATTTGGGATTTGGTAGTCGTTTGCCTATACGAAAGTCAATCCTTTGTGCAAAAAAATCTAAAAATTCGACTGAGTTCCATAAACGCCAAGACTGGACTTTGGAATTAGTGGGAAAAAAGAATCGGTGGTACTAGAGACTAAAGGGAAGATTCCTTTTCTTAAGGTTTTCTAAAAGTAAACTTGGCTTCGCACGTTAGAGGGAGGGAGCATCTGTGCGAAACAAACAGACCAATAAAAATTGAGGCTTTCGGCGAACGCCGGTGTTTGTACTAATATTGTATGCATTGTAATCACCTTAAAACCTATCCTAGTGGAAATGTACATTTAATGACGATTAACGTTACAATTTTATTTTTCTTATGAATGATTTTGCATATTTACTCTTTCGTAGATCTACATCATCTTTTGTTATTCCTCTAAATGCTTTTGTTTCATAAAAATAGAGTGCTTGCTGGAAACATTGGCTCCATAGCTTCATTATTCTAAGAATAATCGCTTTTGTTCCAGTGAGACTTTTTTGTTGAACAGAGATTCAACACTGAGCGGTGTATTTAAACTTTCCGAGCAGGTACCGAAGATTACAGGTTCCTCTATCAATTCTTTAACCACAGTTTTGCGTAATTCTATAGGCAATTCCACCGGGACATCTAATCCAGTACAAGTAAGCGCCGATCTATCTTTAAGCATGATGAAGTAGAGTGGATGTTGTAATTGTTGACGAAATATTAGGTTGTTGAAAAAAGATATTAAAGGAATAAGTAGCAAGAAGGAGTTTGATGCCAACCGCGAACTTTAAAACGATAAGGAGGTATCAAATATCAAATTTAATACGCGTATGATAATAAATCGAATAAACTCTATTTTATGCGCAAACTGTAATTAGTAAAATGAGAAAACCAATAATGACATTGTCGTCAGTGTGGGCAACTTAATTTATAGCATGGCGTTTATATTTTTAGCGAATTACTTTTGAACGGCTTCCAACACAAAATCAATCATTTTTGGTTAATAACTAATTTCAGTTTTCTGATTTTTTAAATAAAAGTATTACGTTCTCGTTGCGCGAGGTGATGAATTGTTAGAAAACATAATTCCTTAGTAACTAAGTTAACGAAATTCTGAAAAAATCTGTCACCTAATAAAAAAAGTTCATTTAATAATTATTAAAGTAATAATTAGATTTATATTGTATTGATTACGTGTTTTTTTATGGTAGAATACTGCGATGTCGAATTGTCCTTTCCAACATATCCCAGACAATTTCAATTGGATTAAAATCTGAAGAATCCAGGGACGATGTTGAAAACTTGGGAATGTGCCTCGAATTATTCAGATGGGTTTTTGAATGGCGGATAATTGGGCTGTCGTCCTGAAAAAATCGATCGCAATTCGGGTACAATGAAGCATTGCAGGGCAAAGTCCCATATGGCAGACTGATACTCATTGGAGGTAACTCGACGTGATAATGGTATGAGTGGACCCACTCCATACCAGCACAACATACCCCATACCATGCTTCTACCTCCAGCGGCTTAAGTGGTGCACATGACATACTCTGGATGCATGGTTCACGGGACACTTTCACCCTACCAGTAGTGCAAAAGAGTTTAGATTAAGACTCTTCAAACCATATTCTGGAATTATTGAATTCCAGGAGGGCTTGTTAATTTATAAGGGTTTCAGAGCACAATCATTATGCAGAGTCATCAATTCGAAGAGTTTCAGATCAGTGGCATAGCAAGCATCATGTTTGGTGTCAACAAGTTGGGAGATGAGCCGTTGCGATAGCACAGCTTATATGCGTACCTTCTTCCCGGACTGGAAAGGCCCGGTTCGAATTCTATTACCATGGAATTTTTATAGGCTTTTTTCGCAATGTAGCTGAGTTATTCAGTCTCAGGCAAAGGTTGCACATGGCTTTGTATCCCAGAAACTCGGGGTTTTCATCCAGAAAACAAAGAAATCCATTGCAGAACACACGCAATTTAGAGGCATAATACGATGCAATATAGTTTAAGTCCCGATGCGCTTAAAACCCTATATGAACAACAATTGGGAGATGAGCGTTGTGAAACCTGTGGATCCTCGTGCAGACGTACATCTTACGTACGTTCACCCCAGCTTAACTTGTCGGTGATTGCATGAGGTAGAATTGCTATTCCACCATTAAAACTATATCCCATCCCTATAGAAGCAGTCTCTCCTGTTAACAAGAACAGACCACGCTGAAAAAAATTCTACCCCTTAAGCCTTGCACATTCCCTCCAGGTCCGAATTGATTGACAAGGCTCTCATCATGTACTCCCTCCTATCGTATCTAGGCATAATTGCTGACACTTTCAAATTTTCAAGTGTCCTACAAAAGTCACGGGACCTGAATTCAACTGCAGAAAATTGTGTATTACTACGAAATATGCAAATATTTTGGCTTATGAAAGTGACCAGTAGCTAGTCTGATGTCAATTTCAAACGTGTTTGCAGAAGAAGAGCTGACAAAAAGAGTTAACAGAATTTAGAGAGTGGAATGGTAGTTAGTTATCATGTGGGGGAAATGCTTACGCGTGATCAGGAGTTAAACGTCTACAAGAGGGTTTAGAAATAACTTTCTTTCTTGGGCTCAGAGATGACTCTAAGTCCAAGATGCCACTTAGAAGCCGAAAAGTACTGATAATAGCCAACTCGCCTTGAGACGGGTGGTTGTCTATCATTAAGACTGTGTATGCTTCGCCAGAGCTACAGAATCTTGAGTTTGCAGCTGCGAACGTCCATTAGTTTAATAACATGTACAGCTACGCGCCGCGATTTCGGGAAACGATGCAATCCATAAAACTTTATAATAACTACAAATACACACTATCGATTGCAAGGCACACCGAACATGGACTGATAGATGAATAGAAATTGATCCTCTCCAGTGACTAGTTAGGCCATACGCTCTTCTAGTCTGATGGGCTTATTTCAGTATGGAGGATAGCCGCAGAACGCGAAGTGGCAACAGATGAAGATGTCGTGGTTTTGGAGTTTCTGGTGATATGGATTAGGTCCACTGATCACGATGCTTTTAACCATGAATGCTGCATCCTACATTGATGCTCAGAACAATTGTTATAAATCGTGGCAATTTAATGTAAGTGGCCTTTACACTTTCCATAAAGCAACGAGTGTGGTTTGAAAAGAATAACATCAGAATATTGCAATGACCAGTACAGAGCATTGAATTTAAACAGATGAACATTTTTGGAACGAGTTGGAATGCAAACGAGTTGCTCTTCGTTATTAGAGCATAATGAAGCAGTCATTACAAGCAAAGGTGGGCAAAAGTGTATCTACAATTTCAGTGGAATAGTGTATTTTGTATATAAAAAACTAATTCCAATCTCTCTTTATTCTTCAGTACTTTTCGAGGAAAGTATAAATGATGGATCAGTAATACATAAATATAAACTTCATGAATGATCAGTCAGATAAACAAGGGGGAGCCTCTGTACAATATACCTACGATGCTGGCGTAAACCCAGAGGCGGACTTGGGTTTATGAGGCCAGGTGCAGAACCCATCTGTCGTGTTGGCATTTCAGTTTATGTCACATGTTTTGTCCACCTGCGGTTAGATGATAATATCCATTATGCTACCTGTGAGGGGTGGTTTAACTGCAGACCTAGTGATTTGCACCTCTTGCACTCGTTTATAATCAGTTTTGGGTTGACTGTATTCATTGTTTCGTTGTGTCCTAAACATTTTTTGATCCCAGGTTTTCACAACCAACTGTGGGATGAAAAACTATACAAAAACGATTGAAAAATTTTACGTTACAAAAATGCATCTTTTTTATTATTATTTTATTGCTTTGTTAGGGTTCGTGTATAGCCTGTGAGTGTGTAAAATTCTCATGTAAATAAATGAATTCGATAACCCTGAAACAATCCAAAAATTGTAAGCTTGCGTGTATGAATTGGTTATAAAGTGCGTATAAAATCATTGATTAAACTTGTAATTAATAACAGCGAATTTTTTTATAGTGATGATAACAACACCGAGGAGTGGATCAGTTGAATTATAAGGTGTTCTAAAAAATCCTTTGATTAAACTCCAGATTACTATCTCTGGAAAATTCTCTGATTAAAGCTCTGGATTACTAGCTCTGTAAATTAATTTGATCAAAAATAAAAAGAAGAAATCAGTAACTAGTAAAAATAAGTGCCTTAAAACTACAGCAAAAATCTTTAATTAATATTTTAGAGAGAGAAAAACAGTGATTAGCGATATAACAATCTAATAAAAAAGTAAGCTGCGAAATTCTTTTTTATTACATCCGTTAAAAGCTGATGGTAAACATAACCAAAGGAACTGGAACACCTTCCACGAGTTAGTTTTTTAAAAAAATGAATTCAGTTTGTTTCATAATTCCTTAGTACGAATCATTAATTAACTTTTTTAGATTTCTTGACAAATGACCTAAATTACATTTATGACCTAAAACAAAAGTTTCCGTGGCAGAAGAGATGGCTACATTAATGGTGACGATGTATCAGTCCTTGAACACCGCTCCAGACAACATCTCTTCTATGTTTTCTGTCTTTTTCTTTCTTTTTTTGTTGTTGTTGGTGAAAATAAAACCAAAATCCCCACGAGATTAAATCAAAAAACTGCATTATAAGAATTATACACGGTGTTTTGGGGTGAATTTTTAAATTTATTGTTTTTCATGTTTTTGGTGTTGTGTTTTCTATCACAGAAAATTTACAAAGAACACAGAAAAAGAGACTGCTTTTGGCTGGAATAAAAACTCGAAACAAAATATCGGGACAATGTTTTTAGTTTTGCTGATAAGTTAGTAATACGATACTAGGAAGTCTGTGGTCATTTCAACAAACTAGAAAAGTAAAAAAAGCTTTCATAAGAATGGTTTCTTTTCTTTTCTTTTGAGGAAACAGAACACCACTTTCTTCGGTTTTTCTTTTTTTTTTTTTTCAGTCGATGTGCCACTGCTAGCAGAAGAATTTCTATTGGAATTCCGCAAAAATCTATTATGTTTAAGAGCCCAACCAGTATTTTGTATATCCATGCAAATTTTACAGCTTAAACCACTTTAAGAAATAGGTCTCTGATGAGATGGTCAATTCTACTATTTTTAGAGCAAACATTTAACACAAATGTTCAGTCTCACTAGTTTCCAATATTATCTTTCATCGCTGAAATGATCTCAGATGGTTGCTATAGAAATCGGTTGGAAAAGACCTGAACAAACTCATCTGTGAGTAGACTGTAAACTGGCATTGAATAGACCCACTGACGTCAGTCTCCTATTGCCTTCATTTGACTTCGAAGTCTTCTTTTTTGAAGCATCAAAGTTCTCTAGGAAAATTGAATAAATTGGTAGCTTCAGGAAAAAATATTTGCCATTTCATGCCATTCCTTTTATTTGTTATTGAAAAGCTGTTGTGCGTTATTTTAAAGTTGTAGTGGAACATTCTCAGAACTACGTGGATAAGAATACTCAAGTATTCTTATCACCCTATAAGAAACTGTATACTGATAGAACGATATGACTTTAGCTTCAATAAATATATAAGGATTACAAACAAACAGTGACGGAATACATGATAAAACATATTAGTACATCACTAAATGTTTTTGTGGTTAGCGTCTCTGAGAAGTGAATTTTTTGGAAAACAGTTGTACAAAAACGCAGAAGGAAAGGAAAAAATTGGACTTTTTCTTTGATCTTCTGTCAAAATAAAGAGAAAATTGCAGACTGACTTAATATTACAATAAAGGCTGTTGTCTGTTGATTCAAGTGTTTTTAAATCAAGAAGGATATTCCTTCAATTTTCCAAAAGAATCTTCTAATTGGATAAGTGATATTACTCTTCATTTGAATCCTCACACATCTTTCAATTTTGTCCAACATTGGTTCTGTTGAACTCAAAGCCTATGGAAAATAGAACCCAATATCACATTCAACGTTAGGCGCTCTCTAACGAGGATAGCATGTTTTTTTTTTTTCTGTTGGACACTCCAATAAATAAAGAAATAAATTTTCTGTTTATACTCCTCAATGGCCACATACACTAGCATTAGCATTAGCATTAGCATTAGCAGAGGCATATGATGCAAGAAAGCAAGCTTATTCAGCATCAGCCAAAAAAAAAAAAAAAAAAACCCACTCCCATTTCACCCCTCCGTTCGTTCGAAATACCTGTCCAGTTGAGCTTTAAATTTGTTTAGGCTATCAACTTCAACAACCAGTGATGGAAGTCGGTTCCACCAACCAACCACCCGCTGGCCAAAGGCAAATTTCCGCACATCTATCCGACATCCGTCCTTCCTCAATTTGAATTTATGCCCTCTGAGGTGATTATTCTGAGAAAGATGAAGAATCCCATTGGCATTGAGCATGCTCAAACCATTCAAAGCATTATACACCTCTATCAGATCACCTCGCCGGTGCCTAGTCTCCAGACTCTGTAATTTGCAAAACTTAAGCCTTTCTTCGTAAGAGCAACCCTTTGTTCCATTTACTAATCTTGTTGCCCTTCTCTGTACCCGTTCCAGCAGCTCTACATCCTTCTTGAAATGAGGCCTCCAGACCTGTATACAGTACTCAAGATGTGGCCTAACCATTGCCTTATACAAGGGAATAATCACCTCCTTATCCCTGCTAGAAAAATTCCTGTATATCATTGACAAGACACCATGAGCTACTCTTGCAGCTCGTCTGCACTGCTCAGAGAACTTCATATCTGCCTGCACAATTACCCCCAGGTCCTTTTCATTCTCCACCACTGTCAGTGTAGTACCGCAGAGTTGATACGTTGCTCTGGGGTTACTGTTTCCCATATGCAGCACTTTACATTTGTCGATGTTAAACCTCATTTGCCACCTCTCAGCCCATCTGTTCAACCTGTCCAGATCCTGTTGCAGCAGCATAGCGTCAGTATTGTCCTTAACGACCCTGCCACCCTTTGTATCATCTGCAAACTTGGACATTAAACTTGATATCCCATCATCAATATCATTCATAAACACCGAAAACAACAACGGACCCAACACTGAACCTTGAGGAACTCCACTAATAACATTAGTCCACGTTGAGCAGTGTCCATTGATTACCACTCTCTGTCTTCTGCCACTCAACCATCCCCTTATCCATAGCAGCAATTTGCCTCCAATGCCACACTGCTCCAATTTGTGCAGCAGTCTTCCATGTGCAACAGTATCAAAAGCCTTTCTAAGATCCAAATATATAATATCAAAGTTATTCCCTGCATCCAGTTCTTTTGTGACTACATCATAGTATCCAATCAAATTGGTCAGGCAAGACCTGCCCTTAATAAAACCATGCTGCGTCTGAGCTATAACTGAATTCTTGTCTAGATGATCCTGCAGTGCTTCTTTAACCAGTGCCTCCATTAATTTACCTAGAACAGAAGTTAAACTAACAGGTCTATAATTACTTGTGTCAGCCTTTGAACCTCCTTTGTGAATTGGGGTCACATTTGCACATCTCCAGTCCATAGGTACCTCCCCTGAGTCCAAGGAAGCTCTCATAATTATGGCTAAGGGTTTGCTTACTTCCTTTGCTGCCTCCTTTAATATAACTGGATAGATCCCATCCACCCCAGGTGCCTTTTTTATGTTTATTCTCAACAATCTCTCCTCCACTTTCCTCTCAGTTATTACAAAATCATCCAGCTCACTGCCAATGTTTACTTTACCTACATCATTCTCCTTCCTGAATAACTCCTCATGCGTGAATGTAGATGCAAAATACTCGTTTAGATTGTTAGCCACCTGAGCAGGATCCTCAACTGTTGAACCATCAATATCCAGTGGACCAATCTGATTCATCCCTTTCCTTTTCGAGTTCAAGTATGTAAAGAACTCTTTTCTGTTTTTCTTTGCATCCTTTGCCAAGGATTTTTCATAGTCTGCCTTTGCCTGCCTAATCTCCTTTGTGACTTGGTTACAGACCAACTTATATCTATCATAGGCTTCCATGTCACCCATTAATTTGTATGTATCCCATGCATTTTTCTTCTCTGCCACATGTCTCATTAGTTCATTTGTGAACAGCTCACTAAGAGCTGTTCACAAAACAGAGATAATAGAACAGCATATAAGAACTTCATATAACAACCGCAAGATAGAGAGAATACAACACCATCACTGTATTTAGCAGTCACACGATAGAGAGTATATACAGTTTGTATTTAGTAGTAATGCAGGCTTTGACTGAGTCAACTCAAACACTAAGGTACAAGGTTCTTGCACTGTAAAATTGCATCAGTATTGAAAGAGTGACATTGTTAAGGACGTGGTACTATTGTCGCTTCTTCTGCCAGGTAACAACCACAAAAAACCATCGGCCCATCACCATAGCCACAAAAAACACGCCCAATCCAATAGACTACCACCACAGTGTTTTACAGTTGGAACGATGACGCCATACTAAGATTGGCAGCACACTCAAGTCAACAGTACAATCAGATTCTGCCATCAATGAAAACAGCTGATATCCAGATTCATGACATTAGAGGATACTTTATACTCTTTCAGAGGCCAGTTCTTTCGAACAAGATGCCATCGACTCTTTTGTTGTTCATTAACTTTATCGACGAAAGGCCTCTAGGTGGAATCCTGCTGGTGTTACGCTGTTAGCACATAACAGGGTGTTCTAAAACCAAAGGAATTTACTTACCCAATATTGACTGACTTTGCTATTGTTTTATGATATCTTTATGATATAACGCAATAGAACAGTGGCTCTACCAAGCGACTAAGCTGTAAACACTACCAATTACTCAATTTTTGAATGGCCAACTGCATTCCATTTTTGTATTGTGTTCCAGTGGAAATGTGGAAAGCAGATAGTAAACACAGTATTGACACCTTGTGGCTTTCGCTGTTTTAACCCTTACAATATTTTTAAAATAAAATTTAGTGTTGCTGAAGTAATATAGATAAAGCAGGTACTTTGTTATTACAACTGAAAATTTATTTCATTGAACGCAAACAGCTTGGGGAAAAATAGATTCTGACGAATAGAAAAGATCCTAATGAATATCGCGAGCAGAGCTAAAAACGATAATAAAAACATCAGCTGTTCATCTGTTTCTATAATAACTGAGAAGTTTCCTTTAAAAGTAACGAGGGAAGTGGAAAATTAAAGGAAACCAAAGAACACTTTAAAAAAATACCAACAATTCATTCGTTTCCATAACAACAGAGCAAGAAAAATGTGCAATCAAAATAACGTAGTTTAATTTCAGAGGAGAGATTTTAGAAGAATTATGGCGTATTTCATTTATTTTAATAGATTATTATGTAGTGCTAGTAATTATTTCTGTTATTTATATACCAGGCCATGATTATATTGTCTCATTATTGCAGAGTTGCCCTGATTGAATCCAAACGCGTGACAGGATTTTAATAAAAGGTAATTAATAACTGTAAATTAAAG
Source organism: Mastigoproctus giganteus (assembly GCF_048544385.1). NCBI lineage: Eukaryota > Metazoa > Arthropoda > Arachnida > Uropygi > Thelyphonidae > Mastigoproctus > Mastigoproctus giganteus. The sequence goes on from NC_143583.1 coordinate 39,370,381, forward strand.
AAACAAAAATAAATCTTCTGAAATAATCGGTTGAACAGTGCAGAATTATTTCATTTGCGCAATGCCACATTTGTAAACCTTCTTGACAAGTTATATTTCTGTGTGGCGCTGATCACCAAACAAAATGGAGTGACTGATGAGGTCAAACGCGAATCGACATATATTAATAATAATCTAACCATTAAATAAAAATTAAATTAATTAAAATAAAATAATGGCAAGAGGAGAATTTAAGGTTCTGTAAAGACTTGGTTTTTTACCACAGCAGACTCAACCTCAGCTATCCTATTTCATGGAGACACTGAGATGACAAGTATCTTACAGTGATGCGAACATATTAAAGAGTTTATTATTAATAACAGTTTAATTGCAAAGTACAGCTTCAAGCGTCCTGTGAAAACATACAAATAAATATATTTATTTTTTAAGTTCTTATTTACATTGAGGCGTACTATTTTTGTTAATCTATTTAAACGATGAGGGAAAATAAATTGAATTTTAATCCGATTATGTCAAACGCACTACCACACGTCACTAATGCTGACACTGCGGAAGTTTTGTAGCCATTAACAGTGTTTCACACATTCTTTAGTCGTTAAAAAAAAGCATTTCTCCATCTATTTATACGAAGAAATTAATGGATTTTAATCCGATTACTTTGAGATAAGATCCGGTAAAAAATGAGAAAGAACAACGCAACTTTAGACAATTATAAGGATGTCTTGGAAGATTTGTAAATGACAGTTGCATAAATACATTAATTAATGAAGAAATGGAGTCAGAAATTAAAATAATAGGCAGAGATGCAGGGATCTGTTCTGTTGCCTGAATAAAAATAATCTTTTTGTTTAATCACTACTATACTCTAATGATGTCTGAAAACTTTGTGATGTATCATTATATGTTTATGATTAATATTTAAGGTTATTAGAAACATTTACTTCTGTATTGTTTTTTTCCATAATTAAACATCTCATAATGTTTTTTAGTTAATTTTAAATTTATCTGCACGTGACGCTAGTGGTTTACTTATGAAGACGTCTCCACCCTTAAAAGACTACAGTAAGATCGAATTGCCCAATCTCAGTTCAATCTTTGAAAGGAAGCGCCATCTATAAAACGGTGCAAAGAGCTTTTAAATAATTACTCTATTTGAAATGCATTTCCTCTCAAAAGTATTTGTAAACGTTTCCAAAAATAGGGAATGATCACAGCTGGGTTCGAAATTTTCGACAAATCCATGTCGTGAATTTGTTGAACCTTTCGAAGCAGTGGCCAACTTTGCGAAGAGATGAAAGACCAAGGATTCTTACCACGATCCGCCAGGCCAAGAAAATTGAAGGTAGCTATTAAAGAACCTGAAAAGAATTTCCACATCGTCAACTCTACTGCCCAGAAGTGCACTGTCCATAGGGAGCTACACGGACCCTTGTTTTTATGGGAGAGCTGCAGCAGATTAAAAATCCCTCATGGCACTAACAAACACCTATAATTTCGAGTGGAGTGTTGTCTATCATTTGTGGACTCTCTAACAATGAAAAGAGATTCTATGGAGTGATGAGTTACGCTTCTTCGGACCCTAAGTAACAATTATTTTCTGGTTCCAATGTTTGGAACATTTCTGGAAACAACGGCTCCCTGAAAAAAAGACGGGGCCCTATGCCGTGGTGTAGTTTTACTAGGGATAATCCGACCCTGATCATGTTCACCTCAAGCATTAAGGTGAACATGATCAGGGTCGTGCTCTCTCTTCTAGATATTTAGGCTCTTCAGAAAATGCTCTAAACGGTTTAAATTAATTAAAAACAAACGGAATCGCGTTTCGAAGTCTACTGACACGACCCTTAAAATTATCCGCAACTTTTTAAGACTAGTGGACAACTTTGAAGAAATTTAACATCGAATTTAATTAACTAGCTTGGCATGTGAAGATAAATACTCTGTCCAGGTTGTCCTTCTTTGAAGGACAATTTCGACGTGACCCGTGGCTTATATAAATCGAGATAAATAAGCTCGTATAATCTGTCAATCAGTTACTTTACTCAACCTATGTTTTAGATGTTCTTACAGGCTTAAAATGTCAGCCGAGCACCCATTTCATTTATTTGCAAGGTGTGGCCCTTTCTTTAGATCTCTTAAATACGTATCATCAGAGTTGCTGTTTGAAACTCCGCACTTAGTATCGTTTTAAACAGACCAAATTTGTAGCGTGTTGGCATATAATCGGATTAAAAACTCCAATTTATCTTTCTACACAACTGTAACGAATTAACTAATATGGTTTAATGATTCGTTTGAATGTAGCTGAATTCCGACTGAGGAGAATAAGCAGAAAGAGGAAGAGATTTAACATTCGGTTCTCCCATCAAGAGACAAACATTTCTAAGAGCAAACTAAATCCCCTTTGAGCTTTATTAATTAGTGACACTCTGTTAATTAGATCCAAGACTGATTTCTGCGGTTCAGATTTCCTCTTTATCCCTCTCTGTAGCTGTCCACATAGGAATCCAGGTTGCAGCTTACAGTAATTCGTTTTACTATGAAAGGTAATGGATCTGTAGCGTACATCATGCAACCAGCGCATTAGTTAGCAAAATCGTTTGTAGAATACAGATAGAATGAGTTTATTCATTCATCTTATTATCACGCTAACTGTAATGAGTTGGCCAAAGTCTTTGAGATTTAGTTAGATGCTGTTTATTCTTGTCTTTAATACCACGCTAAGATAAAACTGCAACTCATCAGTAGCAATTCTTATTATGTATCTGGTTTCTCTTACACAGAGCTATTCAGACATGAGCGAATCGTTCGGAATCCAAACAGCAGAGAAGGGGAAGGTGCAGTGGTATCAGAAATCAGAAAGAACAGTTAAAAAATTTAATAAAAAGATTCATTATATGAACTTGTGAGCTTTATTAGTATCTGAATGCAGTTAGCGTTAATTTATTTATTTTATCCTTTTAATCCTGTCAGAGCACCAGTTCAATCCATCAGAAACATCAACTCGGTTATACAAGACTTTCTCGCACGCATTACACAATGGTCCGACATTGTGTAAATTGAAATTGCCCATAATAAGACATTCACACTTGCTGGCCCATTTCATTTTCCTGTAGAGGCGCTCGTTATAATCCTCGAAATCTTCTGGTTTCATATAAATAAAGTTTCAAAAAACCACACTGTTTTCGGTTCTAAGAACCTTTCTTGTCCCCCCTTTTTCCCTATCCTTCCCAATTGTTTTTCCTAAGTTGGTTGACTTTCATGATTCCTAAATCAAAACAGAAAGAAGTCTGTAATCGGTTCCAAAAATAACATATCCAATTGCTTCTATCATCTTGGGACTGTGTGCCTTCTAATGTGACGTTTTCTTTTGTTTCTTGTGTTAGCAAGCTGTTGTTGGCTTTGTGCCAGGACAGTTTCTTATTCAATTTGTCGGTTTCGCTGTGTTTATCTTATTTGATTATTCTTGTTGGACTGAAAAATAAACAAACAACAAAAAAAAAAGTTTTTTCGTCTACAGTGGTATAGTTTTCAGTTGCGAACCGAACAGAACGAGATAACTAGCCAATTCAGAAGATGTACGGTGATGTGATATATTGGATTATTTTAAGAGGCGTTATGTTCGCACAAGAAAATCGTGATCCATTACAGTCATTTTGATTTCTCTCGAAACAGCTCTTTTAGTAAACAGCTCCATGCTTGGAATCCATTGTGTGCATTAAAATATATAATACAAATATAAAATAAGAAGATACTGTATTTAAATATAGATAGCTCTGCCTTTCCTTGGAGTAATCATATGGGGGACAGCGCCACTTGTTCCACTCTTTTCCTCTGGAGACTGGAACCGACTTTACCTAAGGCCCGAAAGCGAGTGACTTTATCCTACGCAGCACTGGATTCAGTATGTTCATTACTTCTCTTGGATATCTTAATCTGTCTATGGAAGTATTATTATTATATTATTTTTCTCTTGATGGGGTGTTTCCATCCGTGACGGGAACTGTTACCAAGTGCATAGGATGGTTATTATGTGGGCTGTTATTACTATTGGTCGAGGAACTCTAACTATCCTATAGGCGTTCAGAATTGCGACTTTCTGGAGTTCCTTGTAGGTGTTGTTATTTGGGAGACCTCTTGCTGCTAGGCTCTTGTGTGGGGTCTTTGGCGCTACATGGTTGACACGATAGTAAATTACATGAAAAAAAACAAACCCAACCTAGTAGAAAAGAAAACATATTATATGCTTTCCTCCTCATCCAGTAGACTTTTGAATTTATTCAAACTGTCAGCTTCAACTACCCGCGAGGGCAACTTGTTCCAGCTATCAACGACTCGCTGGCTAGAAGAAAACTTCCTACATTCTAATTTAAATCTCAATCCCTGTAAAATTGATTTATGTTCACTAGTTCTGGAATTGTTCTTATAAATCTCAATTAGGTCACCTCTGACGTGCCTGGTTACCAAGCTCTATAACCCACATAATCGGAGTCTTTCCTCATACAGTCGTCCTTCTGTCGATCTCACCATTCGAGTTGATCGTCTTTTTTGACCCGTTCAAGAAGCTCAATGTCTTTTTTCAGATGGGGTCTCCATACCTGAACACAATATTTCAAATGTGGTTTTACAATTGCCTTATGCAATGACCAGGAAGGTCGTTACTTGTTGTATATGCCACATCTCTTTGATCTCTTGTCTTAGGTCTTTGTGCTTCCTATTATTATATTGTTGCGCTTATATTATTTCTCTCTGACTGATGGTTCCACCCCGTGACGGGTATTGCTACCAAGTATACAGGGTGGTTATGTCTAGTATTGGTCGAGGAACTCTCTGACTATCCTACAGGTGTTCATGATTGCGACTTTTTGTAGTTCCTTGTATGTGTTCTCTGGGAGCCCTATTGCTGCTCGGCAGTTATACAGTGTCTCTGGCACCATACCACTGGTTGATACGATGATCGGAATGGTCGTTACTTCTTGCATATGCCACATCTCCTTGATCTTCTGTCTTAGGTTCGTGTACTCCCTGATTTTTTCCTCATGCGGTTTCTGGAGGTTACCTGTGTTGGGCACCACTATGGCAATCCGATAGGCAGCCTTTTCCTTCTTGTCGACAAGGGTTATGTCAAGTCTGTTATGCGGGACACTCTTATCCGTTATGATGGCGCGGTCCCAGTACAGCTTGTGGGTTGGAGTTTCAAGTACTGCCTGGGATTCGTACTTATAGTACGATACACTTTCTTTGATCAACCGGTATTTCCTCGCTAGCTTCTGATGTATTATCCTGGCTACCTGGTTGTTCCTACAAGTGTAGTCAGTATGGGTGACCTTGCATCCCGTAGTGATGTGTTGGATTGTTTATGAGGCCAGGTGGCATTGTCACATGTATCATCTGACAATTCGGACTCCTTGGCGATGTATTTTCTATAGTTTCTGGTGTTAATTACCTGGTCTTGGATGGCGAGCATGAATTCTTCAGTCTCGGAAAAGAGCATCCCGCTCGTGAGCATTGGACGTAATTTAATCTATATGACCTTGATGGAGGTCATTGCCGTGCCAGCCATAGAGTCTCTTCTTTGCCCATCTTTCCAGCTTCGTTTGTGCCATCCGGCAATTTTTTTTTTTTTTTAAAAAAAAAAAAAAAAAATTGCCGTGCCAGCCATAGAGTGTCTTCTTTGCCCATCTTTCCAGCTTCGTTTGTGCCATCCGGGTGAGAGGGGACTCCTCGGTTAGGTTGAGTGGGGTATACCGCTTGTCTATCAAGGCGTATATTAGCATTTATTATTTAACAAGACGGGACACCAGTGCGCTGGCATTTACAGTTGCTTATTCCACCTGACTACCAATTAACAAGCATGTGGAGAATGGAATCAGACCAACATACGTACCGGTTATTAAGCAATTGACTTGCAACGAAGGTATATAATACAATCTATATTTATTATTATGAAACTTGATTTAGGTTCAGTTTATAACCATTATCGTTTATCTTTTCACGTAATATTTGTTATCCCTTCCGGAAATTCTTCTTCAGTACTGTTCAATTCTTTCGTATGCTTATGTAAACCAACTTCTAATCAACCAAACTTATTTGCTTCCATGTTTTTAATCCGAGATCCACTCTTCTTACTCTGTACGAATAGCGAATAATTAAAATTGATATAAAAATCTCATCAAATGCCATATTTCATTCCTTATTTTTTTACATAAAAGCAATGCATTACACGATCTTGATTAAAAAAATAAAAAGAGGTAATAATCTAGCCTTGGCGCTAAGTGAAGTCATTTCAATCAAATGGTTGAATAGTTTTTATACGTGCTGCTTTTCTCTCTCCCACCAGACAAAGTAGCAAAATGATTGAAATAATCATTTATGTAAGTACTCTATTCGGGAAGGCTTTTCATCTCGGGAGTTCCTTAATTGGTTTCGTGATTTGCTAAACACAGTTAGTAATTTGACCTTACGCATAAAAAAGGCTGCCGAAGATGAGGAGAGGAGGAAAAAAAACATTGACGGTATTAAGGAAAATCAGCCGATTCGAAGTTCAATTACTAATTTAGGACAGGGTTTAACTACGAAAAAAACTGTATAGTAAAAAACCATATTAAAAAAAAAAGGAAATACGAGTATTAATATTTTGTAGTTGCTCTTACGAAGAATTTCATAGTTTTAAAATTATAGGACTCGGTAATGAGACCGAAGTAGTCAAAGTTCAAGTTTTAAATGGTAACCTGATTTTATGTTCGTCCATTTCGGAAAATGGTAATCAACAGGGAATACTTTTTTTGGGGGCGGTAAGTGAAGAAGTTGCAGTTCAGATTTCAGAGTCAAATATCACTGAAAATTATTATAATACTCGTATTATCAAAAGGTTGCTAAAGTAACTCGTATTTTGTCTACGAATGTAAATTTTTTTAACGATACATATATCAAGGTACTGGTGAATCATGAGGGATACCAATTCATTATAGGAATAATCCAGTGTATGGCTAATTAGTGAGACCTTTATAAAAAAGATAACATCGTTCTAATAGAGGTGAATATAAAATTTCATTAAAATCCATCCACTGGGAGTCGAGTTATTATATGCGGACGGGCAAAGAGATAGCTGTCTGATTTCTATTGGTTCGGTTTTAATGAAATTTGAAATTATTAGATGAGAATGGACGGACATGGTGAAGACAATAGGATCATTACGCGTTCATGCTCATGTGCATAAAATGTAATGTATACGAGTGTAGGTAGATAGAATGTAATAGTGATAAAGTTATTTATTAACTTAAATTAGATACATTCATAATTTTATACAAGGATGATCAAAGGAACCTTGCACTAATTTGTCTACAAATGAGCAATACAAAAATCAAAATTAAGTTAATATACACCACTATACATTCAACGATATAGTCGAAAGGCGTCTGGTTATGTAAATTTACCAAAATAATTCCAATGAAGTAGCAAAACCGCCCTTTATATACAGGAGACAGTCCAAGATGTCATTGTGAACTTCTCAATCTGCCATAGATCCATGCCGATGTTCAACGAGTTGAGAGTGTCAAGAATCATATTTGGGAAGTGTTTATAGAAGATATGTAACTTCTGGACGTTTGAAAACGAGGAGGAGGAGGTGTTTAACCTGGCAACCTCCACTCTGTCGTATTACAAATGTTTATGCGAGGATTTCTGAAAATAAAGACATGCCTTTATTTTCAGCACATGGGCAAAGTGCCCATGTGCTGAAAGTGCAGATGTGTATTAATAACTACTCTTTTTTCTGCCGTCTACCGTTCCCTTATCCGTAATCGTGGTCCTAATATGACAGTTTAATTTTTAAGTCATTTGCTTCTTCTTTTAATATAAAAATAAATAAATAAAATTCTGTTTGTACTCCAGGATGACCGCATTGTCACAGGAGTTCACAAGATAGAGAGGAATACAAGAAACAGCACCGTATTTAGTCACGGGTTGGACTCCGGTCACGCAAAGAACGTGTGCTTACTATTACTTGACCACTCGGCTACAGAGGCTGGGTAGATTTCATCTGTGCACGGTGCCTTTACTAACTTTCTCGTAATGCCACACTGTTCCCATCGTTCATGTGGAACATTGTCGAAATACGTCAGAGTAACTAATCAAACTGAGCAGAGAAGATCTCCCATTGAAACATCCTTGCTGCCATTGGCGTATAAGTGTTCTTGTCAAGATGAACCTGCATTATTTCTGGTTCTATTTGCATATTTTCATATATGTATTCTGTGGGGCATCCTCTGAATCCAAAGATGTTCTCATAATTAAATAAATTTTCTATCTGGGACAGTCACAGAATCCTCGCGTTTTACCATTCCGCTGCGACTATAGCTAAAGGCTTGCGTATTTCATTTGCTTATCACAGTTGTCATAGTCACCGTCATCTCCATAGCGGTTGGGAAAGGCCAGGGTTCAAATCCCATGAATGACGCACTGAACTTTGGTTGGCCCAGTAAAACAAGCAAATAGACCAGCGAAAACGTGCAATTTATGGACATATTACGCAATGGGTGGATGAGGTCGTAGTCCTAATATGACAGTTTCTTTTTTTTATCTAATTTGCTGCTTCTTTTAATATACTTGGAGAGATTTCAACGGCCCCGGGTGCCTTACTTACTTTCATTTTCAATAATTTCTCTTTCACATTCCTCTCAATTATCATAAAAGCATTTAACTATCACTTAGAATTACATACATTTCTAGACTCCCTATCCTTGAAAACTTCTTGATGTGAGTGCCCATATATAATATTATTCCACTTTATCAGCAACCTGTACAGGATCATTCAGCATTATGCCACTCATATCCAGTGGACCAAATATAGCCGTAATTTTAAAAGTCACTTAAAAGTAATTTTAAAAGTTTAGAAAATTAAATAAAATTTTCAAATAGGTTTTATAAATAAAGTTATCTACCTAACAGTTACGTATTTTGGTATTTCTATAAACTCGAGAAAATAAGTTTCTTTTGGCGCCCATAATATTGATAAAACGCATGTTGTCTGTTGACGAGAATACACTAATTGATTGGAAAACGGAGCTGGAGGCTTGGTTCTATAGAAACACAATGCCCCATTGTTCGAACGAACATAAAGTGTTGCTAGAAAGACGCAAACAACATTGACACGGGCATGCGAACCATTGGGGCTAAGTGAGGTAACTGCTAATGCGAAATCTTTATCTGTGGAAGGGATCTTCACAGACACTTTAAGGTCAAGTGGACACTTTATGTCGTCTTCTACGGAGATCAAATGCTATTAACGATAATGGGCACAAGGTAATCGGAGGTCATGTCGATGGGCGGTTTATTGTTCATTTCTCCAAGTGGTCAATAGACACTAAATGGTAATAGTTGCAGATACGATGGATAGCGCTATATGCCATGCTAAACGAGTTGATACAACATAAACATAGAATAATATTAGCTGCTGTATTTTAATAAAACCCATTATCATTGCAATTTTAACTTAATATTACTTAAAGCACTGTAAGATTACTTGAAAAGTAAATCGCAAAACTGCATCATGCAGACAATCGATCCACAATTTTCATAAGATTAGTATTAGTAATGGCCGCATGGTGCAAGAAAGCCTATGGCTTATTCTGCACCAGCCAAAAAAAAAAACCGAATAAAACAATGATAAAAAAATAATAAATAAATTAATAATAATAATGAATAAAAAAAAAGGAAATTAAACCTATCATCCTATGCGCTTCCCTCACCCGAAGGTGCCATCCAGATGACCTTTAAATTTCCTCAAACTGTCAGCCTCTACCACCCATGTAGGCAACTTATTCCAGTGATATATAACTCGCTGGCTAAACTAAAACTTCCTGCAGTCCAATCTAAACATCCCCCGCCCCCGTGACTTGAATTTATGTCCCCTAGTTCTAGCATCATTTATAATCTTGAAAATTTCGTCCTCATTCATTTTACTGATGTCTCTCAGAGCCTTAAACACCTCAATCAAATCTCCTCTAAGGTGTCTAGTTTCCAAACTCTGCAACCCACATATTCGAAGTCTTTCTTCATAAGGACGCATTTTTGCCGATCTCACCAGGCGAGTTACCCGTCTTTGCACCCTTTCAAGAAGCTCGATGTCTTTCTTTAGGTGCGGTCTCCATACTTGAACACAGTATTCCAAGTGTGGTCTAACATAAGCCTTATATAATGGGATTATCACGTCCCTATCTCTACTTGCAAAAGTTCGATAGATCATCGATAGGACACCATGTGCCTTCCTTGCAACCTGTTTACAATGCTCAGAGAATTTCATGTCTGACCGTATCGTAACACCCAAGTCCCTTTCCTCCAGTACTGGATTTAGTTGAACTCCACCAAGTGAATAAGTTTTTTTGGGATTACTGTTTCCCAGGTGTAATACCTTACACTTTGTTGGATTAAAGTATAGCTGCCATTTTTCTGACCATTCCTGAAGTCTATCTAGGTCTCTCTGAAGAAGCTCAGATTGACAGTGATCATTAACTACTCTACCAATTTTAACATCATCTGCAAATTTAGACATCACTCCCTCTATCTCTTCGTCAATATCGTTTACGAAAATTAAAAACAACAGTGGTCCTAATATTGATCCTTGGGTAACCCCACTTCTTTCATCAACCCAATCTGAGGAATAGCCATTTATCACAACCCTCTGCCTTCTGCCCTGAAGCCATCCTGCTATCCATCTAAGGATTTTCCCAGTGATTCCAACCTGTTACAGCTTATAAAGCAACCCCTTATGTGGGTGAGTCAAAAGCTTTGCTGAAATCTAAATAAACAATGTCGAAATTATTCCCTAAATCTAGCTCGTGAGTGACCTTTCAAAAAAGCGAACCAGATTTTTTTAACATGATTTTCCCTTTACAAAACCATGCTGAGTGTCCTTGAGAATTTCAATTCTATCCAAATGATCCTGAATTCCACCCTTGATCATTTCCTCCGTGATTTTCCTTACCACTGAAGTCAGTCTGACAGGACGATAATTTCCCACTTCACTATTAGAGTGTCACCTTTATGTATGGGAGATACATTGGAACTTTTTCAATCCAACAAAATCTCCCCAGAGTCTAGTGATGCTCGCATAATTAGCCTCAATGGTTCAATGCACTCACTTGCCGCCTCCCTTAAGATTATAGGGTATATTCCATCAACTCCAGGAGCCTTACTGGCCTGTAGGCTCGAGAGTTTTTTCATTAAATAATCTTGCGAAATTTCAATATCATTATTTACATATTTTTTAACTTCGTTCCCTCAATTTCCCATTGCCACAAAAGGTTTTTCATTTGTAAATATCGATGCAAAATAACTGTTGAGTTCATCTGCAACGGTAGCTGGTATATTTTATACTATCCCCTTTCCCTTACATAAAGGTCCGATCTGGTTTGTCCTGCTCTTCTTAGCATTTATATATGTGAAGAATTCCTTATCCCCCCCCCCCTTTTTGCTCTGTTTGCTAGTGATTTCTCATAAACTGCCTTTGCCTGTCGAACCTTTTCTGTGGCTCTATTACAGATCACCTTGTAGCTGTTATAGGCTTCAGTACTTTTTATTGCTCTGTAACCTTTCCATGCCACCTTTTCTGCTCAATAATGTGGCAACTTCACTATTCATCCAACTTGGAACCCTCCTCGTGGAGTATTTTTTAATGGTATATACGCATTCAAGGCATCTGTGATTAATGTTTTAAAAGCGTACCACAGTTCAAATGTACTCATTCTCTGCGCGATACTACCCAGTTAATAGAGGCCATTTAGTACCTCATGGCATCGTAATTTCCTTTTTCGAAATTAAAACCCATTCCTCTGCCTTTTACTTCTGCTACCTCTCTCGTCATCATCCACCGTAGAACTCCGTGATCACTTCCTGCTACTGGTTCCTCTACTGTCAGCCCTGTTATGTCATCTGATTCATGGGTTATGATGAGGTCTAGGATATTCTTTTCTCTAGTACTTTCTCTGACATGTTGATACAAATAACAGTCATCTAGTTGATTTAAAAATTTTGTTCCCCATGTCGAGTTTCCTTCCCATTTACTCCAATCAATTAGAGGCAAATTGAAATCACCCATAATAAAACATTGACGCTTACTTGCCCATTTCATTTGCATGTAGAGGCTTTTGTCATAATCTTCACAATCACCTGGTCTGTAGATTACTCCTACTCGCATTATACCTTTGTTTCCAACTATCTCACACCATACAGATTCTACACTAGCATGTCAAACGTCTGAATCCGGGAAAGCAATGTTTGCACTCAGGCTGCTTCTCAAAAGAAGCATTACCCCACCACCCCTTCTATCTACCCTATCCTTCCTAAATACATTATCCAAGCCGTATTGAAACTTATCATTCCCAATTTCCGGGTGGCAACACGTCTCTCTAAGCCCTATTATGTCCGCGTAACTTGTTTTAACCAGCAGTTCGAATTCGCTCATTTTATTGACGACACTTCTAACGTTACAGTATAAACAATTAAGATTTATTGTTCTTGTATATTTAACAACCCTAACATAACACTTGAAGTTTTTTAGGCTCTCTTCCCTGGAGTTATCTACCCGCTCACTTGAAACGTGTCTTCCCCCAGAACACCTAGATAATATGTCCAGTTGGGGAAACAGATGAGAACTCTTGAGTTATGTGCAAGAGTTACTTTGAACAATATTATCAGATAAACGCGTGTCAGTATTACCCACATCCCCCCTAACTAGCAGTTTCCCTGAACCTTTAAGGTATCCTCAATAATACTGGCAAAAACTTTTACACCACCTTTGTTTAAGTGTATACCGTCTCCACAAAACAAATTCGTTCTACCTACAAGTGTGGGCCATGCTGATAGAAATTTCCCCCCTAAAGCCTTGCAGAGTCCTTCAAGTCTTGAGTTAATTAGGTTGCCATGGTGCCATAGTGAAAGACTTAAGATTGCCATTGTGCCATGGTGAAAGACTGACAGGCCTATTGAGGAAGTCCCAAAGGCGTTTCATCCACCATCCATTATGTTTTATATATATAACTTCCTTAAAATGGAGTGAGAAAGCATTTCACGTTCATTTTAGATTTACTCAATGGAATGTCTACTTTATAAAGAGGTACAGAAGTCAGGTGTAGTCAATTTGAATGAAATTTAAGAGGTTAAAAAAACAGAGAGACCTTCCACATTGATTATATTCAGTACTTTTTCGCAATAAAGTTTGATCACGACACATTAGTTTCGAATTACCCTGTCTTGCTTAGTATCATGACATTCCTGTAATGAAAAATTTTTAATAATCCGTTCTATTACTACAGCTGCTTCGAATATTACTCTACTATATCCCCTCGTTATAGAACATAAAGGTCGTTTGCCATCGACACGGTCTGCTTCCTTTTCACTGTATTACTCTAGTTCGGTGATTCAGCACTTGTCGAGGTCAGACGCACTTTGTACCGCAGTGGATTTAACAGCAAGTTAAGTAGGTCAGCGCGAGCAACTCTATCCAAGATAGGATCGGCTCGCCTGAACGTGTTAGAGAAATAATTTGATGTAAATTAACGAAAATTAGATGCACTGTTGGGAAAAAAAGATCTGTTCTGTTGGCGAAGAAGATGGCTTTTATGGATGTTGTACTACAAGAGAGCAATTTTCAGAACCAATCATCTAAAAAGAATGCGTGGTGCTGAAGCTTAGAGAGAGAGAGAGAGAGAGAGAGAGAGAGAGAGAGAGAGAGAGAGAGAGAGGAAACCAATCATAGGATTACGAAGAGAATCACTGCCAGTTTTTTGACCGGGATCCAGACTCAAAAGGCTATATACAAAGAATCTCGACTTTTCATATGGATCGGAGGTATCCTGCATGCGCTTTTGCGGGAATGATGCATCCGAACCCTTAAAGGGAGGAATGTAACAAAAAGTTACTAGGGGATAATAAGTTATGGCACCGTGCGCTTGTTTGAGGATTAATTAAAATTACACGAGACTGCCATATAGGTTTGTGCAATTGCATCAGTTTAATTCGTAGCCATCTTTCACATGCAAAACGAAAAAAAGTTCTTCCTATCTGTTTCGAAGTTCACGTGTTTTTTGATAAAAGCCATTTTGAAAAGGGAATGCCAATATTGCCAACTTTATATCGCAGAAACTAAAAATACTATTGAAAACATGAAATATATGTCATTGCACGCATGTAATGGATACTTATGTCGATGTTAAATGAAAAATCAACTTATCTGTTCACTAGACGCATAATATTGTCCATAGCGTGAACTTAATTTTCTTGAATATCAGAGAACTGGATACAAAATTCATATCTTCTTCTTCTGTAATCATTTCCATCACATGCTTGAGGAAGTTGAAATTTGTAAGGATAAATTCCATCGTGTTCCTTGGCTATTCGTAGCACTGATGAGTACCTGATTGCTGTTTGCCTTGAGACGTTTAGTTGATTGCAGAGAAGTTTCTCCACTCACTGCTAAGGCTTCAATAGTTTCTTGAATATGAACACTAATACGACAGTCTGTAGAGCCATTATTCGCGTTTCCTGATGAGCGAGTGTCTTTCGTCTTCAGCTCTAATGCCTTTACTGTTTATAAGCAGGCATAACAAGATGCAAGGAATCTTTTGTGAAATGTTCTTTGCTCGTAGGTCGATGACTTTGTTTCAATGTTATAAATAAAGATGCGCTGTTCTACGTTAAATTGATCCATTATCTTTGAAACCTGCAAACAAACAAAAAAGGTTCCAAAAACAAACGTAAGGAGACTTGAATTTTATTCATCACTATTATTAAGAAGTTCTCGCTGTGAGAAATGTTATTTTTTTTATGACTCGCATTCGTAATGATATTTTCGAAATAAATGTAAAAAACATTAGCCATCTTTCATATCTTGAACAGCTGAAATATATTATTCGTGGTAATTATCTTTACTGTCAACCTATCGAAATGTATTCCTTGAAATAAGACCAGTTTGTTCTTAAAGATGTAACTTTAATTTTGGGACTATCTCACAAGGAAACCAATGGAGATAATAGAAATAAGCTTCTTAAATGCTAGCAATTCAAACTTAACTGAAAATTTGTGAGTAGAAGAAATCTTTATTTCAATAATAATAATACAATTTCATATATTGGAATATTGCCCTTCATGGCCTTAAGGCCAGGGGTTAACAGTAATAATTCAATATGTAAGGGAAAGAACATTGATCAAATAAACATATTAAAATACATATGTAGACGAATAAAAAGGAATACAGCTCACAACTCAAGGTATAATACGTTTATATACACCACAATGCACAAATAATATATAGATGGAAAACTGAAGAGTTAGTAAGCCATCTTCATGTTATATGGTAGTGCTGGCTTGCGGCATTAAGGCGAGGTTCAAGGAGGAGGATCAGAGACAGGGAAATGCAATTTAAGGATGCGGCGTCTGTATTCCCTATCACAAGCAAACTTATTAAGGTCAGCATAAAGACTGGGCACATGAGAGTAGCTGAAAATCCAGAAACCTGTCAGACAGATGTAGACGGCTGAGATGTGGGCACAAAGTTGGATTCGCTCTGAGGGAAGGCTGAGGAATTCTCCAAGAGCACAGGACCCTGAATGATGGTGTCGAAATCTTGTCAGTGATAATTTTGACAGTCGTAGTAAGGTGTTTCATCCTAATCAGCGTGGCGTGCCCATACCTCTGCGGCATATAAAGGCGGAGAGTTTACTGTGGTATTTATATATCTTCTGGTAGTTGTGATATCATTAATATAATGTAAATGCTGTTTGGTCATCCATCGGAGTCGAGCTGCCTGGGCGAGCAGCTTTTCCATGTGGTTACCAAAGCAGAGCTTAGGATCAAAAACAACCCCGAGATCAGTATGTTTATTGACGATGGGGGGGGGGTTAGTCACAGTGGATCTATGAGGAAAGGAGTAATAGATTTCGGGATGCTGATGCGGAAGAAGTTGTTTAGTTATAAAGGGAGAGAAGTACCTTCTCAAGGAGTTTTAGAAGACTTGAGGTATTGGAGATTGGCCGGTAATGCTTAAGAAGAGTAGGAGATTGAATTTTGGGTAGAGGCCTCACAAGGTAGATGTTTCATTGCTGGGGAAAGAAATGACTTGACAAAATAGCATTAAAATAGTTAGAAGGAGACCCAAAATGGGTCTCCTTCTTACTATGGGCTAAGGCATTTAATAATGAATTGGGGTATTCCATCTGCACCTGCCGAGGCAGAAGCTGGTGTAGAATTAACGGCAGTAATAAGCTGTTTCCTTGGAGATTGATACTGCAGACAGCGTCTCAAGCGGGATTCCAGTTGTTCATGTATGAAGATCAGAACATTGTTACGGGTTCGAGGCAAATCTAGATATAAAGTCAAGATATAAATGTAGATTTATATCTAGATATAAAGTTCCGTGTTCGAGGCAAATCTAGATATAAAGTCAAGCCCTGCAGTCAGGTTCAAGTTTTAGGGCGAAATCAGAGTAGGGGTTTTTCCCGCTACGAAGGGTTATTTCTATATGATTATTTATTGCTTGAGATTTCAGCTTGTTAAACGTTGCACTAGCTCTAGAGTAAGCTATCCCGTCTTGAACACTTTGCGACTGCTTCAACATTTTGTGCAGATGCTGTTTTAGCTTGAAGCTCATATTAAGATGGGGAGTAGACAAGGTCTTTGAAATACTTTACAATATCGAAACTTTCAACACATCTTGAATGCTTTGCTTGAAAAGTTGCACACTCAGATGTGTGTAAGTCCTGTGATAGTTATTCATTAATTCTGGTAATCGGTAAACTTTTCATAACTGGAGACAAGGTATTCCATGAGTTACAAAGTAGAAACATAAAATTTCTGGGAAAACCGAGATGGAATACCTCCAGACCATACTTTATGATTTGATCTTCCAATTGATTGAATCCATGTTTCAATGGGAGTGATAAATTGATAAAAAGAACTTTAGTAATTAGACAGAACTGTGCCAAAAGTGCTATTGATATTATCCAAGGTCATCAAGAAATGATGGAACTGTTTTGAATGCATGTGATGTATTGTGCTCGCATGGTAACGTAACTCGAAAAGAGGAATCGCCTTTCTTTGTCAAAGTCTGTCAGGGATTTTTGCATCTGCATGAAGAAACTTGTTTAAAGTGTTGTGGAATACTTGTGAAGTTTGACGTCATTAAACACGTAAGTTTGTTATTCAAATAGAATAATAATAAACGTAATAAAGTAATCAGTGTTTGATTCACATGCATCCGAGGCTATTTGTACACTTCAATTGAGGTTTCCCAAAGTTGAAGCCAGTATTACTTCAGAGAGATACCCTCCAAGCAGCTCTGATTTCACCTTTGAGTTCTTCAGCTATGCTTGCGTGTGACGCACAGCTGAAGAACTCAAAGGTGAACTAAATCGCCTTTCTTTGTCAACGTCTGTCAGAGATTTCTGTATATATTTGTAAGGAAACAGTTTTAAGTATTGTCGAACAAATCCTAGACTTGATGTTTGTTTTAAATCCAGCTGTTGCGACAATCGCTTCAAGCAATTATACTCTATCACAGAAATGGACAATTCAAACTTCTATACTTATATCAAACTTGTCTATCTTTCTGTTTCGAAATTTTAATTTTTTTTTTTCTGTTACCAGAACTCACGCTGCACTGTAACAAAACTGTTAATTTGATAAACCCGTTTCATACAACAAACGCGCTGCTCAGTAATGTACCCAATCTTGCTTAAAGAATTTTCCCACTAGGCTTCATTACTAAGTGCTAAAATACTGCAATGTCATATAAGTTTATTAACACCAAACTTACCAATGCCATCCGAATTCATCAAAACTATGGATATATCGAACTTTTCTTGATGTAATTATACTATCGAGGGCCAATTGCCAGAATTGTTCTGATTGCAAAACTTAGCTTAATGAAAAGAATTATACTAGTAGGAGTTAACACGATGCTCCAAGCGTTGCACTCTTAAGACAAAATACGAACTTTTTGATTGATTGTAGGCAATATCCGAGGAGAAATAAATTGCTCTTTCTGTTGGTCGTTTAACGAGAAATTGCTATATCCTATAGGGACATTAAGCATTTCTCTATCAGTTTTTCCAAGTCTGTTCCGCCATCTTTCTCTTATAACACTGGTATTGTCTGATTCCTCTTGTCTACTTCACACTGTTCGTTTATTGCGGCTTTTTCCTGCTTTAATGACATTACTGTCCTGTTTAATCTTGTGATTCCATTGCGTGTGCTCTAATAAGATTCTTACAAAGATTTCCGCCTTCATCATACTGTCCATTTTCGCTAAGGATGGAAATATGAAACAATTCCCAAAGCACTCGATAAAACTCGCTCTCTTTATTGAATCATACTCCTGTGAAGAGATATGATTTCCTAGTTTTTATTACCAATCACAACACTTCAACTGCCCTTCTTATTGTCTAAATCTATACCATTACAAAGCGCTTTCTAGAAAAAGTTTCATTTTTCTTTAGCAATCGCGCATATTCATGACGTGGCGTACAAGTCCATCATGGTCAATTTAGTCTTGCAGCAGCACACGATATTTTTTCTTCCTAGAACTTCCTTAAAATAAGCAAACCGACCGAAGAATACCCGAGATTTATAAACACAGTACACTGGTGCCTCATAGTTTTAGTTTCCTTGGTGTTAATCGGAAGCAAACCCAAACTAACTTCTAAATTAGGAATATATTAGAGCATCAACGAGGTGCGCACCCGTGCACCATTGATTTACGTTCTGGCTCACCATTATACGTGAAGAATACATTCCAGGATCTGATGGCTTGTTTTAAATGTCACAGCTCTTAAGAGTTTTAACTGCTGGGCTGGCCACGCCATTCAGCATCACGTGACATAAATATGTCACATTTTAACTTAAAAACGAAGCTACGTTTATAAGTTTTCTGATAATTTCTTTGTTTTCCTGCTACACCTAATTCTTACTCAAAAAACAAATGATACATATTTTAAACCAGTAGGTTTAAGGAAAAAATTGTTTCTTTTTTTAAGTTTGGAAAGGAAGAATGCTGTTGTTTATTTTTAAATGCAATGCGATTTGTATCCCAATGTTATTTGTTTCCTAATGTTACTTGTTATTGCCCATTAATTTTAAGTGTACTTTATGAAGATGTTTTCAGCTGGCTGCTTTCATTTGATATTTAAATGGAACAAAATTTATGATCCACTTCGTTGTATGACCTGATTTTGATTGTTCCATTGCCATTAAGTATAATTTATAGTTCTGTTTAAGCGTTACATTTTGGCTTTTAACTTAATTTCCACTTTAAGAGATTTGATGTTTTTAATTCCTCTTTTATTCGTTACATTAACGTCTGTTTTCTGTTAGAGGGAAAAGTATTAAACCGAAAATTATTTCTTTGGAATTGTACAGAAGTATACGAGTAGTTTTAAAGAACTTCGTAACTCGATGATAAATGAACATCTGGATCTTATTGCTTGTAATCAACAAAAATAAATAAAACCCTTAACTGCGCACGTTGAAAATATACGCACAAAGAATTTGGAAGAGGATAACTTTGCTTAATTTACCACCGTTAGAGAATAAATACCAGTATTTAACTGCTTAGTTTTATTCAGAAGTCATCTATGGTTACTTCTTTAGGAAGAGTCGACGGATTATAGTTAAATGCAGGTTGCAAAGCGATCTGACAGAAGCGTAAGATGTACAACTCCTCCCACATTTTAATTATTACTTTTATTTTATTATCGAGAGACCCTGAGGAAATTTCTTAGGTCTTGATGAGCGGTATTTCTGTTTCTTCCAACCTTAACAACTATTATGTTTCAAATAATTATTTTGCTTCCAAAAATGAAATAAATATATAAATAATAACAACGGTAGCGCCATTGGATCCGATCCATTTCAAAAGCTTGAATCTGGATCACGGCCGTGCGAAGGTCAAATGACTGAATGGTAAACTTTCGATTTTAAACCCTTGACCACAACGACTGACACAGGACCTGCGAACCTTGATAAGGGGCAAAGCAATTTGTTTTCTCGGATGTTCTTGGAGGTATCTGAATATATGGAGTGTACTGTTGGGTAATTCTGCTGCATTATTTTACTCTCAAGAAGTGCAAATAAAATTGACAAGATCGTGCACCCTTCTTGTCCAAACCCCTAAGGCTAGAAGAATTCATAGGGACCAATCTATTACTGGAAATTAACAAACACTTAATTGGTAAACGCAATTCAGATCGAATTCAAATAGTTATCTCATGCTTACCATCAAAGACTAAACGAAATTAGAACCCATTCTTCTCTCATCGACATAAGCAAACTTAGCGAATCGAAAGACATCCATTCAAGGCCAAAAAGACAGCGCCCATTTTTCCTCAAAACCATTTAAAAATCTGCAAAGTCTTTGGTGGAAGTCTTTCAATGAACTTATAACTAAACTAGAACCTTCTAACAAAGATAATTTTCTTTTTTTTATTTATTGTTTTAGAAAATTTTCCTTTCTCAGTTTGTATACCATTAAAATCTGCTTTATATTGCTAATCGCGAGTATTTTATCTATTTCTGTTTTCTACTTCGCTGTACTGTAAAATTGTAGTGTATAATATTGTATAGCCTGTTTCAATAAGACTGAAAATGAAGAAGTACAGTATCCGCGTCTTTTGACAGTGAGGTATATATATTTTAAAACGACATGAATTTCTCAGTGTGACAAGATGCATTTCCCTCTTTTGTAGCCATCAAACATTGAGGATGTTCAGGAAAGCGAACGTTGCATTAGACGAGCGAACAAAGTCTAGCAACGTATTTTAAATAGGAGCGTTTCATGCAGCGACCATATACGAAGGAGAAACATTTATATATTTTAACTTCACAATTCAGTGAAACACGATAGCATGTGTTGTCTTTATAATGTACTTTTGGACTCTTCTGAAACTTCTCTAAATGCACCGAGACAGTGCTAAGGGACAATAAAAACATTTCTGTTTATACAGATGACGCGGCCGATTATTGGCAAGGAAGACACAGGCGAAAAATATCGCCTTCACAAGGACATTAGCGCCAACCAATTGCTAGAGTGACGACTCCACTTTGCCGGAGCTGTGAAAAAAAAACAGAAAAGAAAAGCAAACCCAGAGAATGCATTAAATATCACAGATGACCTGAATATACTTAACGTGACTTGAAGTTGAAGAAGAAAAGATTCAAGAGAAGAAAATGACAGAGAAATATTACATTAATGAGTTCGGGAAGCAGCCAAGTTCATCGTTGGCTGAATTTCGATTTACAAAGTTTTTGAAATAGATCAGTATTAACTTAATTATTTAATATAGTAAGAGATTGATATTAATTTATTTTTTTATATACAAATTTGTATATAAATTTACAACCCAAGAATCGTTCAAAATTTTTGATCAGGTGATGAGTCACTTGAGGACGCATCCCATGAGGACAGACTGACCACCATTGATAATGACAAACAGAAGATCGCCACCATTGAGTGGTTCAAGCCAAACTTTCCAGGTGCTTGCGCTAATATTCAATATGGACGACGAAACTGTTTGTAGCTGCATCGACTGGGAAAGGTGTACAATCTAAGAAACCTCCACAGACTATCAATTTGTTTATGGTCAAAATAACGAGCCATTTTTGGTCCATTGACGACATGAAAAAAATGGCTTATGACAGCAACACGAAATGATCACATCATTGAGTTATCATCCTGTGAATCTGTGCCACACACATCGAAACAGTCATCATCAACAGAATATTTTGTTGTGTGCCTGGTGGAATTCATTTGGTATCATTCGTTACGAGCGAAATCCTGGTGGAATTTCAGTTGGTGATACAAACTGAATTCCTGGAGGAATTCAGCTGATATCACCCGTTACGACCTTCAAGCGAAACGATCACAGGGGATATAAATTGTTTTGTTCACTTCTTTACTTATTCAGTTCTAAAAGTCCACACAAACTCTTTTGGTCAACTGATTGAAGTTTTTCATAAAATATTAAATTTGAATAAAAATTTTGAATAATTCTCAAATTCCAGGAATTATGAAAATTTGAAAATGCAACAGTCGTTCAAACCATTCGTATTTTGATCATTAAAAAATTAATATATTGATTCTAAAATTTATTTATAGGAAACATAACTCTTCTTAAAAATGTCTATCAATTTTTATGATTTTCCTATTGTGATTTTTTTTTATATAAGAACTTGTGCGAAGGGTATTAATAAAAATATATTGGACTTCAACAATTAACGCGATGCTTTGAGTTGTTTAAAAAATCTTGAGAATATTTTGTCATGGTTTATCACCATGTATGAAAAATGAATTTGACACTTTGACTCAGAAACCAAACTGCAAAGTCCTGTTTAGAAATACACTATCCCTCAGTCTCCAAAGAATTTTCATCCGTTTCTTTGTAAGAAAATTAATAGCAACAGTTTAACTGAGATGCCGAGGGTATTGTACACGCCGTGATTTTCTCTAGAGTTCCAATCATCTCCTTGATTTTCTTTCTTAAGAAAATCAAGGCGCATCCCCGAAACAGTCCTTGAATGCAAAAAAAAAAAAAAAAAAAAACCCAAAAAAACCGTGACATGAATTCTCTCAGATAAAGATGATGCGTATTTCTAACCCCTGCTTTTTTCCACTAGTAAATTTAGTGTTTAAAGGTTTTACTGTTTAGCGTTCAACTACGATTAGTACATCAAACCAAGGAAGATAAGAGTGCTGATTTTAATCAACTAAAATCAATTTAAAAGAGGATCTGCATTGGATATTTTTTTCATCCTTTGTCAATCTTCTGATTTTTTGTTTATCGAAGCATTAAATAAATATTTGGAAATCTTGAAGGAATCAGCATCTAGCAACTCTAAAAGTTGAAGTTGCTAGATGCTAGACGCTATTAAGTTGGAAAATCGTTGGTGAATTATTAATTTTTTTAGATTAAATTGTTCAGACAGTTGTTGCACAAAATGTGCAATATAATTGGAATTTTCAGCTCTTCGCATCAATTTCTAAAGTTAAGTTTGGAACCTGTGTGCATTGGTCTTTTATTTTTAAAACTTTTCCTAACGAACTATTCTATCTGAATATCATTGTTCGTATAATCGAGAGATGGCGCTACTGTAAGGAAATTTGATTTGACGATTTATTCAAAATATAAATACAATTATAGTGTAATGGAAATTGAGTCACTGCAGATAACTTTTATTGTAAGTTACAGAAATGTTCTAAGATTTAATTTTTTCGGATAATGTAACATTATTTATCAATTAGTTAAGAAAAGGGTTATGACATAATCATATATATATATATATATACCAGATTAATTTGCAATTATACATAATAATAATAGAATAATATTTTATACATAATAAATGTATTATTTATAATACATTATAAATAATAGATGACCGGGCTGCAATGGTTTGCTGGACGAAACCCCCTCCCCCCCAGTTCCTAGTGGTAAAAACCTTGCTATCTACGTCTGAGACTGACTAACTCAGTCACGGTTGAAAAAGGCCCACTAAAGTTCCTAGCGTCATAGACAGGATTCGAACCCGGGCCTTTTCAACTATGTATGTGGTGGACGGTGACGATACCACTGTGCTACCGTGCAGACTGCCCTAAAGAACACTTCACTGAATTTTAAGTAGTAGCAACTGAAGTTATTTACATCTGACAGACATTCATAAGCAAAAAAGTGTCGATAAACAAAGTCGTCACACATTTTTTAAACTGGTGCGATGTCAATATATATATATATATTGGTTTGTTGTTGTAGGTTTTAGGCACATCAGTAACTTAGGATATATATATGTATTGCATGCCTTCTGTGGTTTATTTGCTGTTTGATGGTCGAAATACTCGATTTTCCGGGATTAAAAACCATGCTACTCACACGTGAGACCGAATAACTCAGGCACGTTGTGAAAAAGACCAATAAAAATTCCTCGCTTCATCGACGGGATTCGAACTCAGGTCCTTTCCACCCAGTAAAAGAAACAAATTCGAAAATAATTCTAAATAAAATAAAAAAAATGCTTTAGAAAAACATAGTAGCATGGAACTATTTTAAGATTAAAGATGTTATACGCACAGCCAAAAAAGAATGACATAAGCCTGAGTAGTCAGCGTGAGTTTTGTCTCTAGAAGTGGGTTTATTTGTATATATTTTAAAGTATGAAAAATTTGTAATAATTCATGGGGAAAGTCACACAAATTTCGTCTAAGACTGGAAAGAAAACAAGAAAAGTCTTTCTTTATAAAATATACAAAAGTGAAGAAATTAGATCCTTAAATACGTCAGATATTTAAACCAGAAAATGAAATTAGGATTCCAATAATCAACAGAAGTAGATTCATTTGTTTAATATATATTTGTATATATTTGCGCATTACAACGGTGTTATTAAAATGTTTAGTTTCCCCTTCTTTCTTCTATCTCTCTCTCTCTTTCTCTTGTTTCGTATTTTTAAGTTTTTCGTCCCTGCTCCTGTCTTTCTTCGTATTCCAAAGTGTTTACCCTTCGCCTCTTCGTTCACATTTCTGCTTATTTTATGCCTTTTTTTTTTTCCTTTCTATTTTTTACACATTTGGTTATTCCATACGTCTACACCGACACCATAATTTTGTAGCGTGCTGAGAAGTCAGGGGCATTTGTAGGGAATTGGTCGCAATGGAGATATATCAGCCTCTAGCGTGTTTTAATATTCATGACGGCAGCTTGCTGAATGCAAATTACCTTGCTCTGAGGCAAAGAAATTGCTAATGCATTTCTATAGCTACTTACACACTGTTTCTCCTTTATGAATTTCTTAACGTTTCATAACACATTTTGTACGCAAGCCCCAAAGAAAAGAAGAGAACTTTATACATGCTTAAGTTTTCTTATGTAAGTTAATATTTTTAAAACACCCAAAATATCCTACTTACTAGTAATGCCCGTCTCTTTTTTTTCCGCTTGAATGTTGCTCGCATGTTGCTCGCTTTGGCCTTTGTGTATGAAGTTTTAGATTCCCACTTCTCTATAGTTGAATATCATCAGCCGTACGAGAAGTGATGATAAAAAGTGCAGTAAACTTTTATGGTTACACCTTCTCGGACGCATGCTGGTGGTTGAACACTGTTCGAAATCTGCTAAGAAACTTTCTATCAGTGAAAATTTGAAGATGGGCAAATGTGTGTCAGTGAAAATAAGAGTCAGAAAGAGAGTAATTGTAAACTAGAGTAAGTGAAACTTGAAGGCTATGAAAATTCGAGCTAACCAGCCGATCATGTCTGTCTACAAGCGCTAGATTGCCCTCTTTTAGTTTCTACTAAATCGTGACAACTGGAGTGCAATTTTATGCTTAACGATGCACATCTCTAAAAGTCAGACACAGTAATGAAAGAGTTGAATTTACAATAGGATAACTTTTCGCATGAGATGCTCCTCCTACTCCATCCACGCGATGTTTGGCATGTGCAAGATTGTGGGAACAATTAATATTGAGGGACGTAGTTTTTTATCCCAAAGATTATTCAAAATATAATCGATTAGCCTATCCTTTATGGTTTCTACGTATAAATAGTTTTTATTTAAATTAAATTATTTATTATATTAAAATAATTAAGGTGTCCATTTATTTTTGTGAAATGAAATTTATGTTATTATTTTAGCTTTTTGGGATTTAAATTTAAATCACCTTAATTTGATCTTTATAAAATGAGCAAAACTATGTTTTTTGTTTCGTTGCTTTGGATGACTTTTGTGTTGCGTTGAAATTTATGTGCAATTTTCTTGCTGATTAATCTCGAAATATTTCAGTAACTAGAAAAATGATGTCATCAATGAATGGAGGCTGCATTTAATGGTTGTAGAAATGTTATATTAATGTGTGTTTCAGAAACGAAAAGAAAAGAAAGTAATAATGATCAGGTTTCACATAACAGAGTAGAAAGAGAAAAGATAACTTTTTCCTTTAGCTCTCCCAAGATGGAAAAAAAGTTAAAGAAATAAAATCTCGGTTTATTTTTCAGTAAACGGATCGATAGATGTGAAACCTGCAATAAAACAATGTCCGGTTATGAAATATTTTTATTAGAAATAGAAGTGGAATAGTGAAAAACAATTTGTGACCAAGTTTACAACTGCTTCCAATTTCAACTTGTTTGTAGTTGGCAACACTACGTATAATCTCCGGATATGACCTCATTATTTCGTAATGACTGTCTCTTTGGATACTCTTCATATACAAAGGGAACGTCAATGGGAAAAAAATGACATCTACTGCAAACCATCTACTGGTTACCTGGGTAAACATCCGGTACAACGTGGGAACAGCAAGAGCAATCCATATGGACTATGCGCCAGACATTAGTTCGTATAAGCTATGGCAGTCGATAGCCAACACGAGTTCCCAAGCTCATTGCGAGATACAAGAAACTGCGCCTTACATGGACACGTTAGTATCAACAATAGACCACCGGCATGTGTAAATCTGTTGACTGGTCTGACGGATCCCGTTTCTAACTCTATCATGCGGATGTAAAAGGATCATATCGTTCCTCAATTGAATATAACCGGTTTATCTCAATGGAGTACCACAACAGGTTCTCTACTTCATTTTCAATTCTATTCTTGAGATTTCAATCGTCGTTCTCTGCATCTCATGTATAAAGCTGTATTCGCCACAATTTGTACCTATGGCGCTGGAGTCTGATTTTGGCATGGCCGTAAAACCATTGTGCAGAATAAGCTATCTTCCATCCAGCGGTCTATGCTTATGGCGATGTTTGTGTGTGTCGCAGTCTGCGCGGATAGCAATGGTATCGTCACCACCCTCCCCAAACCGGGTGGAAAAGGCCAGGGTTCGAATCCCGTCGATGACGCGAGGAACTTTAATGGGTTTTATTCACTCCATGGCTTGAGTTATTCGGTCTCAGGCGTAGATAGCAAGGTTTTTTCGTCCAGCAAAACAAACCAATCGACCAGAGAACACGCGAAATTTACAGATATAATACATATACGGGTATATGTAAGAAATTACGGGTGGCCCTAACATAATAATTTGAATTTTTATGTGTGTCGTACTGCATCAACCCAACAGGACCTGCAGGGCCTTAACGGTTGTTTGCTCCTTGATTTTGTGCTTATTTTCCGTGGTATTAGTGGTATATAAGACATGGGACTTCTATTGAATTTTTGGGTTTCGCAGTTAAAAATGCCACTGATCCCAAGGTTGAAAGGTCGCGTTCCTGGGAGGTTTTGATTCGGCGGTGGCAAGATAACTTGAATGACTTCCCTAAGGGACGGGATGAGTTTCGCAGTTAAAAATGCCACTGATCCCAAGGTTGAAAGGTCGCGTTCCTGGGAGGTTTTGATTCGGCGGTGGCAAGATAACTTGAATGACTTCCCTAAGGGACGGGTAACTTACAAATTGATTCCAAATATTATTTTTGTATCTGTGGAAAATAATTTTCTCGCTAGTTGACTTCAAACTTATATACGGTATTTCTCATTTCTGGCCATGGGTCACTAAACGCCAAACTGGCTGAATTCCATCTTACAGCTTCACCCCTGTATTTTTGTGGTGATACTGAAAACTGGGAATATATCCTTTTCTACTGCGGATTTTGTCGGTGCCCGGGTTGGGGCTCCTCGGCATGGGGCTGCCATCCACTGGTCACATACTCCACCTGTATGCGGATTTATGGCTGCCTATGACACACCTTTGGCCTTCCTTTGCTCCTGGTCAGGAAGAAACTCTGCTAAGTTTCAAGCAGAACTTTCTACTTTTTCAGGGCTGTTCTTCCAAGGCCGTCATTCGCTGAAAACAACTACTTGCATCTAAACAACCATACTGGCCACCTACTCTCATGGATAGACGTAGACCGTAGATTATCATGATGATGACACGGACATTACCCACCGAACTATTATTTTTTTCCTTTCCCTCTCTCTAACCTCCCTCTTTTTTTTTTTTTTTTTTTTCTCCTTCCTGGCCTTGAGGCTGGATTTTGTGGGTACTCGGGCTGGGGATCCTGGGCATGTGGCTGCCATCCACTGGTCACATACTCCGCCAATGATGTTTTTTTTTGTTGGCCTCTGTTTTATTGTACTTTTTCTTTTTTGAGGTTCTGCCTGAGTTTGAACTCCCTGGCTTTGAAATAGCTCGTATCCATCTTCATGAATTTCATTAGTGAATACGGGACTTGTTTTATATTTTTTAATTTTTTTGCTTTTTTTATTTTATTTGTTATAATTATTTTAATTAATTAATTAATTTTATTTAAATTACAATTTTTTTTAATGATTCCAAAGTCCCTTTGGGAATTGAGTACGGGACACAGTTAGGGCCTACAACGATTCACGCTTAGTTCTGGCCCACCTCCTCGTGGTGTAGATGGACCCTGGGCAGGCTTTCCAGGTGATCGCCTTTCTAGCCTTTTATAGAAATCTGTAATCTTCGCAGAGTACCAATGCGGAGTTGAACTGACTTTCAGGTGCCACCCTATATAAGATACTATACGTGTCTGTCATGATGATGAGGGTATTCCCATTTGGAGAAAGCAACTTGAGGCCGTAGCACCTGGATGCATTGTTCGTGTTCGGCAACTGGAGTCGGTGATGTTATGGTTTGTGGGCTGTTTTTGTGGCGTACCCTGAGTCTCAACAGCTTGGCGGAAACGGCTACCATTTTATCATCGCAGACCTAGTGCACCCTTTCATGATGGCAGTGTATCCAGACAACTCCGCCGTCTAGGAAGAAGACAACATGCCACAAGCTCAGGTTGGTTGCTAATTGGTTTCAGGAGCACGACAATGAATTTTCTCCACTCCCATGACCGCCCGACTCATTCAATCTCAACCCAATCAAGTACGTTTGGGACCTACAGAAAAAGAAATTCAATGCTGCTATCATCCACCTTATAAAGTGTGGGTATTACTAGACACATTGTGCAACTTTTCACTACCAAGGGACACCCTGCAACACCTTGTGGAGTTATGACAAGAGGTGTAGGGGCTGTGTTAAGAGTCCCACGAAGTATAGACTGGCGTTACTGAATAGAATATATTCATCGGGATATATCATCGGGAATCGGGATAGAATATATTTTATATTCTATCCCGATAATTGATAGCATATTTCATATGCTATCAGTTATCGGGAAATAACATTTTTCGGATTATTGGGACACTGGATAATATTCCTCTTTTATTAATGAGAAACTCGTGTGACAAAACTATTTTCATACATAGGTATTCATATTTATAAAAGTACGCACGTATAATATATCGAGAGAAGATTTTAAATTAAATTTAGCAATTAAGCTGCATATTATTTTTCAAAAAAGGAAAACAGTGAGGTTCGCTTTTTTCATGATAGGCCTTTCTATGAATGACACTTATGTAAATTTCGAAGCCTATCATCTTTCAGAGAGAGAGCGGTATCCTCCTTGTAGTTCTAATGTAATCGAGTAGACCTATTTCATGTTTATTGATAAGCTGGAATACTTTTTAAATAGAAAAAGCAATCCTTCCCAAGTTTAAAATTATGGATTCAAATTAAAAATCTTGGAGAAAAACGTTACTGAAGAATTACTGAAATATGACCAAAGTAAGCTAGAAGGCAGATAGCAGAGATGGGAGGAGAAGGAGATGAGGTTTCTGAAAAATTCAAGGAACTTATCTACAGGGACATTACGAAATGTAAACAAATAATGCATGGAGTAGATTTAACCATCTAAGCCGTTATCCAACTAGACTTACTTAGAGTGGCTTGGGCAGTAGAGATTCCGGATAGCTCATCCCAGGATAATCAAGAGTCTAATAAATAAATAAATAATCCTTTATTGAAACCAGAAGCCCGTGTCCAATATCCGATGACCACGAATCGTTAAGGGTTTAATTTTATATATTCAGTATTTATTGCCTGTTTATATATCTTGAACTTTATTCAATTTTTCTGTCCGTTAAAGATTCATGTTTGCCAGAATGAGGGACAGAATTATTTTTTCCAGCAATCTGTTTCAAATATTTAATTTCAGCAACGAGTAGCCATGTATATCAGCTACATCCTGAACATAACCGCAATACAGAACGGTAACCTCTCTTAGTACATTTAATACGGAGAAATAAACTAGAAATGAAATTCAAAATCAAAGGATGATAAAGTCTTGTATCTTCTGTGATTTGTACGCTTTATCATCACAGAACTTGTAAGGTCAATCTTCAGGGTGTTATACGTTTGGAGGGTGTTAGCCGGAAAAAATCTTCTGTGCATGGTTAAATTCTGTAATCAGCCTCGCAGAAGAATCCATGCGTCATTGCAAATGACGTGGGACAGCCTAGGGCTTGCAACAAGATTTTAGACATTTGGAGCGTCAAGACGGTCGGTGAGTAGCTGACAGAAGTTGCGTAGATTTCCTGTTTTGAGTAACTGATTCCAAGGGATGCAACCAAGGTTTGCATATATTATTGATCTCCAGATGGTGAAAGGGTGGCCATTAACACGGTTCCCCACCTTAAAAATTCAGTATTCGATACCCATGAATTTTTCGATGTTAGTGAGGGAAGCAGAGCACCAGATCGTCGAGATATACATGGGAATGTGAACAAGACATATTTGTATATACTGAATGGGAATTTTGTGGTTGTTTACTCTACTAATTTTCTGTCTTATCACCCACACTGCTGACAGAGTTTCTTCCTTAATGTTGGCGAAATGATGTTGGAAAGTCAGGCATTCACCCCGCGTGTCTCCCTAGATCAGTGTGATGCGAAACCTTCTGGACCCTAATACCGATAATGTACATGACTATGTTCTTTTCTCCTTCAAGTTGGTGAAAGATATTTGAGCTGACTTGAAATGGGTCGGGTTTATGGGTAGGCCAATGTTCTCAAGATGAGGACAAGTTATTGTATTTGGGCATTGATAGCGTCAGATTTGTCACTGTGTTTGGACGAGATGAACAAATTTATATCATCTGCATAAGTGCTGCAATCAGGATGCGCAGAGAGAAAGGGGTTCAAGGCGATAGCAAAATAGCACAGAAAGGATGTCACTTTGGGGGACTCCTCTGTAGATGTTGTGGTTTCATTGGAAGGTCCTGTGTTCAACCCTCAAATGCCTCTGTTTGAGGATGGAAACGGACTTTTAATAAGTCTCCCTGTATTCTAAAATAATATTCAAATATTGTCTTCAAGGCACTGATTGAAACATTGTAGAAAACAGTTTTAATGTCTAGAAGGATTACACGAATCTGTCCGTTGGCGTTCAGAGTCGACTGGAGCCGAAATAGGATATCCATTAAATCTGTCATAGTCGACCTCTTTGGAATTAGAGTGTGTAAATCTGGAGGATTTTTTTTTTTTTTTTTTGGTCCGGAAACAATGCATGGTAAGAATATTAGCATCAGAGTCTTCTTGAAAAGTTTAATAAAGTACAGCCTATAGAGATGGGATGAAAGTCCCTCATCGCTTTTAGATGTTTTGCTTTAGGCACGGGTTTTACGATATAATATTTCCATATTTCGGGCATAACGCCAGTGTGAAAGGTTTCTCTAAACACGTATAGCGAGACCTCAATGATAAACGGACTGCTTACTCTACTTTCATGATGAAAAGGGAAAACATATCAGGGCCAAAAGTAATTTACTTGGGAGTCTATTTAATGCCTGAATTTTCTTTGACTATGGTGATTTCTGTTGGGAAGGTCTAATATCAAGATTGGATCCTTATGGAGTCATGTTGTTCGTGTAATTTATCAGCCAACTGGTATTGTCTGCTGCAGGAGAGTTAAACTTTAATTTAAGATCTGTAGATATTCTGAAGGTACTATTCGTCCATTCACTAAATAAGGTTTCGTCCAATGATGAAGCTGGTATTTTTATTGCTATTGATTCTTTTAAATGTTTAATCTTATTATAAATAGAGAAGTTGTACTCTTGGCGTTTGTGCTTTAAGAAAGAGGCGTGTTTTTTTAATAATTCTTCAGCCATGATGGAAGCGGCTTTAGGCCCTGACTCTTCTAACAGACCGTTAGAAGGCAAAGAGCGTCAATAGATCTATTGTGTTTCAGCCAGATCTCTGTTGAACAAATAATATCATATTCTGCAGCAAGGAGAATAGACTTAAGTGTATGAGGTTTGCAACTTATGCCTCTTACGTTATGAATAGTGAAGTCTGATATTCGGTTGTGGATGAGGTACTCTGTAGTTTTCAAGCATGAGTATTATTATGTCCCCTCTGGAGCGCGCGAGCTTTTCTGTCTTCAAAAGGTTTTATTTGGGTATTTCGTGGCCACTGATCCAAGCGGTTGGTTGGGATCGGCTGGCTTTGAAACAATGAAGGAGGTATAAGATGCATGCCTCGTACGTTGTTTGATGGAGTACTCTGAATGAATATTCCTTTCAATACATTTCTGTGATTGCTTGAACAGGGATTTTTGGATTTAATCATGATACAAAGATTTGGTCCCGAGTCTGTACAGCAGTTATATTATATCTATATGCTGGGCAAACCATTCGTTGATTGAGTTTCGGATAATGACTTATATTCGCGTTTTCATTGATCTTTGTTGTCAGAGAGTACCATACACACGTTTTGTTCTGCCTAATTAGAAAAATTAAATTCACCAAGTAAGGCCACAGCTTCTATAAAAAGGGAGAGCTGTTTCATATTACACGGCAATGCTAGGTAGCATTTTAAGCTGATTATCAAGGGTTTTTGGCAAAGCGTGAGATTGTGGATATAACGTTCCGTCTTATTCCTTTGATTTAACTCCGTCGGATTTCTTCTTCTTCTGCAGAATCAAATCCACTCTGAAAGTACGAAAATTTAACGGAATAGATGACAATAAAAGAAATGTGACAAAGGGATTAGTGGTGATCAGTTCAAATGCGTTTAAAAGTGTTTCCAAACAGGTCCACGAGCGATTTCACAAAAATGAAGCTGCTTAAGGCGATTACTTTGAAAAATTCGTAAAAGCTTTTATCAATCTAACATCAGATTTGCTTTAAATTGACCCATTCCTGGAACTTAATTGTCAAGCCTTGTATTTACAGTCGTTCAGACCATCTGACGTGAAGAATTACCAATGAGAAAAATTTAAGCAACGGAAAATCCTGGAAGATTTATTCACTCCATTTATAAGTTTTTTTTTTTTCCACCGTTATGTTTTATCATAAAAGTGAAAGTCCCAAACATATTTTTCCATCTTCCATCGTCCACATACTTTCTAAGAAGAATATGGGTGCATTGACCTGTAGGTGAAGTGAAGTCTAGCATCTACCAGAAATATTTTCGTAACCGAAGTACGCGACATAATTGTGTAGCCATTTACCAGCTAACTGCATGCACTAAAGGTACACTTGCTAATACCACGAGCTCTTAACTCTAAAACTACACTGGAGGGATATGTTAGGAGGTCGCTGACGTAAATACTTCAGTAATGTTTAATTTCTGGCTTCATCTAAAAGCGACTGCACTAATCTCCACGGCTGGTTAAATAGCGGTCCTGAATGAGTAGGGAATGTGTGGTAACTGGAACAATGGCTCTGCGGGAGTACATGTTTTCAAATTGCCATGCAGGCTGTGCTAATTAAGAGCTCCAGCAATTCCGTGATAGCAGTTATTCCAGAAATAACATTAATCTTTCATGGTTGGCGACAGGCAGACCTTCGGCGAATCGTTTTCTATCAACATCACTGACAACAACTTGATTTTATTTTATTCTCTAAAACAACGAATCCCCGGGGATGTCCATATTGTACTGATGTGAAATAAACAGTAAGGGAAGAGAAAGTAAGTTGGTTTCCGCCTAGTCCCCTCACGTGTCTCGAATAAAATCATATTATGATTCATAATGCTTTTAAAATAGGTCGAATTTTACACATTTGTATTTCTCATTAATAGACAGAAGCGTACAAGCCCTCTCAGGATGGAAAATGGCCTGATTCCAATTCTGTGAATAACGCTAGGATTTTTATGGATTTTGTTTCGAAAAGTTTTCACAACATGGCTGAGTTAGTCGGTTCAGTCGCTTTTCTCTCGAAACTCGTGTTTTTTGTGCAGCAAACGCAACCCAATCCAAAAAATACACTCAATTACGGGTACAATATAATGACGCCTAATTGCCTTAGTTGCTTAAGCAATTTACACACACACACACCAATGATGCGGTCATGAAAATATTGCGTAAAGCGAAAACAAAAACACCATTTACTCATAATTATAATGGAAAAGGAGGGATCTTATAAAATATCCCCCAACCGTTGAGATTAAAAACAAACAACTTCATAGACACTGTAGAAAATTAACAGAACACATTGTCTAACCTACTAAATTCGATATTATATTTAGAATTCGGAGCCCGCTTCTGAGGACAGTCTAAAGAAGACTTAGCAGCCAATGACACTGAATTCCGCTTGTCATAAATTCTTTAAATTGACTTTAAATAAATAAAAGAATAAAGCAATTAATGCTGAGGAAAATCATCCACCTATGGATCTGTTAAGACTTTAAAGCAACTTGTTTGACCCAGCAGTACTCGGACACATTAATAATCAGTCCTTGGTCACATTCCGTATAGACCGACATTTCATCACATCTGAGTCCTCGCAAGCAGCACAGTGAACACGAGCTCTATCTATATCGGGTGAAAAAGGCCTGAATACAGATCCCCTCGATGGCGGGATGAATTTTTAAGGGCCTTTTCCCAATGTACAGGTCAATGTTGGAAAAAAGCCGAGTTAGGGTTGAATTCGAAAGTGTCTGCAATTCTGAACATACACGATAGGAGGGAGTACATGATGAAAACCTTGTCGATCAATTCGGCCCTGGAGAGATTGTGCAAGGCTCACCGGATACAATTGTATTCAGCCTGGTCTGTGCTTGTTAATAGGAGAGATTGCTTCTACAGGGATGGGATACACTTAAATAGAAGGGCTGCAAGAATGCTCATGCTATCGAGGCAGAGTTAGGCGGGTCGGAAAATTGCTAGCTTGGAGGGACACACAGACCAATAGATTAAAAGATTAACAGTAGCTGCTAGCAGAGGTGAAAGTGATTCTTGCACTGCTTCTATTGGAATGAGCAGCAGCGTGGAAAACAAGATGCAGGATATTTCAAAGACTGCTGGGAGTCATTGCGGTACAAGTAAACACATGGGTTGTGTTAGGGTAGCTAAGAAAAAGAACAGGTGCATGTATACTTGCGTGTACACCAATGCTAAGAGTTTGGTAAATAAATAAATTTAATGAATTTGAGGTATTGCTCAAAACATCAAAGGCAGATATTGTTGGGATTTCAGAGACGTGGTGTCGCACAGATATAAGGAATGCAGAACTGGAATTTGGGGAGTACAACGTCTACAGAAAGGATAGACTGGATAGGAAGGGAGGAGGGGTTATGCTATTAGTTAAAAAACACATAAAATCCAAGGAAGTGAAGCCAGTTGACACGGGTGGACAGTGCAGGGCGAGTCAGTTTCGTGTGACACTGGGAAAGCAAAATTGAGAGTAGGAGTGTGCTATAGTCCTAATGACTCTGATAAGTATAATGAGCAATTGTGCAGAGAAATAGATTGGGCCAGTAAATATGAGTGCCTTATAATGGGGGATTTTAATTTTCCAGATATTAACTGGATTTTGTGGGTTGGTCACTCACACACTAGGAAGGCTTTTATGGATTTATTCGATGATTGTCTTCTACAGCAGCACGTTCGGGAGGCAACTATAGGGAGTAGTACTCATGATCTGATTATCAGTAGTAGTGATTCTTCATGCATTAAGAATCTGCAGATAAAGGAACCACTAGGTGGCAGTGAATACACTGTGCTGAAACGGGATTTTTTCAAAGAGGTAACTACCATCAGGGGTAAAGGGAAGGGTTTTTGCTTTCGTAAAGGCGACTACGATGGACTGAGACAGCATTAAAATTCTATACAGTGGGACCAACTGATGATGTTACCAACAGCAAATTCAAAATGATAAGCATTCAAAGAATTAATCTTGGAATCTACTAGGCTTTTCATACCAATTAAGAAATGTTGTTCAAGGTTTAGGCCTAAATGGATGTCAGATGAACTGATCAGGCATGTGGCAGAGAAGAAAATTGCATGGGATACATATAAATTAATAGTTGATAAAGAAGCCTATGATAGATATAAGCAGGCCTGTAACCAAATCACAAAGGAGGTTAGGCAGGCAAATACAGATTACGAGAAATATTTTGCAAAGGATGCAAAGAAAAACAGAAAAGAGTTCTGAGTTCTTTATCTATGTAAATTCTAGAAGGAAAGGGATGAATCAGATTGGTTCACTTGATATCGATTGTTCAACTGTTGATTATCCTACTCCTGTAGCTAACAAACTAAATGAGTATATTGCATAAATTTTCACACATGAGGAGTTATTCAGGGAGGTGAATACCAGAGGTGAATTAAACTCTGGCAGTGAGCTAGATGACTTTGTAATAACTGAGTGCAAAGTGGAGGAGATATTGTTGAAGATAAACATAAGAAAGGAACCTGGGGTGAATGAGATCTATCCAGTTATATTAAAGGAGGCAGCAAAGGAAGTAAGTAAACCCTTAGCTATAATTATGAGAGCTTCCTTGGATTCAGGGGATGTGCTGGAGATGTGCAAATGTGACCCCAATTCACAAAGGA
The DNA here is from genome assembly GCF_048544385.1 of Mastigoproctus giganteus. Taxonomy (NCBI): domain Eukaryota; kingdom Metazoa; phylum Arthropoda; class Arachnida; order Uropygi; family Thelyphonidae; genus Mastigoproctus; species Mastigoproctus giganteus. The sequence continues at coordinate 39,407,047 of NC_143583.1, forward strand.
GGATCAAAGGGCGATACCAAGTAATTACAGGCCTGTTAGTTGAACTTTTATTCCAGGGAAATTAATGGAGGCACTGGTTAAAAAGCACTGCAAGGTCATCTAGACAAGACATCAGTTATAGGTTGGACGATACAAAAGTCGAGAGGGTTGTTAATGACACTAATGACAGTACGCTGCTGCATATATCAACTCTGTCGCACTAAACTGACAGTGGTAGAGAACGAAAAGGACCCCGTGGTAATTGTACAGTCAGATTGAAGTTTTCTGAGCAGTGCGGACGGTCTGCAAGAGTAGCTCATGGTGTCTGTCAATGATATACAGGAAGGAATTTTTTCTAGCAGAGATAAGGTGGTGATTATCCACTTGTATCAGGCAATGGACAAGCCAAATCTTGAGTACTGTATACAGGTCTGGAGGACTCATTTTAAGAAGGATGTAGAGCTGCTGGAACGAGTACAGAGAAGGGCAACAAGGTTAGTGAATGGAACAAAGGGTTTCTCTTGTGAAGAAAGGCTTAAGTTTTGAAAAATACAGTGGCTGGAGATTTTCACCTGCGAGATGATCTGATTGAGGTGTATGTGGCCTTGGATGGTTTGAGCATGCGCAATGCTGATGGAATTCTTCCTCTTGCTCAGAATAATCGCCTGAGAGGGCATAAATTCACATTGAGAAAAGACAATTGTAGGATAGATATGCGTAAATTTGCCTTTAGCCAGCGAGTGGTTAATTGCTCGAACAAACTTCCATCTGTCGTTGTAGAAGTTGATAGCTTAAACAGACTCAAGGCAAAACTAGACAAACATTTGGAGGGAGTGGATGGGTGAAATGAGAAGGGTTTTTTTTTTTTTCTGATGCTGTATTAGCTTTCTTTCTTGCATCTTATGCCTTTACTAATGCTAATGCTAACTTTTCTCAGTTAACCGGCCTCAGGCGAGGGTAACATGGTTTTCTTCTCCCGGCAACTCGGCTTTTTCGTGAAGCAAACAGAAAACCGACCTCAGAACACACGCAATTTACAGATAGTACACACGGAGCAACATGACTTTAGTCGCCAATACTCCTGAAACCCAATAACAACAATGAGCACTATCCTCCTGACACAGGGTGGAAAGGGCCCAGGTTCGAATCCTGTCAGTGACGCGAGAATGTTTTCTGTTTTTTTTTTTTTCAAAACTTGGATAAGTTAGTCAGTCTCAGGAAGAGTTGCATGATTTTTCTACCAGAAACTCAGGTTTATTGCCCAGCAAACAACAAATCGATGCAGAACACACTCAGTTTACACACAAATGGTCTAATTTTCTGATGCGCCTAAAACGTACAAAAACCAACCGTCACTTCAGAATGTGTTATATTGGGATTGTTTCCTGCCATATATTTCTTCTTCAAATTTTATTTTTTTTTAACAGCACATTGGCTAAATAGATGGTATGGAAAAAATATAGGTGGTTGCAAGATTTGTCTGCCACTAGCTATGTACGGAAAAGTTGTGGTTTCTTCTCAACTTGAGTATTCCATCCAGTAAAAACAAAAACCTGCAATAAAATACACTCAGTTTATTGACACACCACATTGATGTCTCATGGTCTTAGTTGCCGTACTTGTCACAAAGTCAAAATAATGTACAAAGGCTCTTTACCCAAAGGCTCATCAAACAAACTTACAGGTCCGTGGCGCCATATACTGGCAAATCTGTAAACAGTTCTGAAAAAAAAAATGGCGTACATGTGTTAAACAGTTTTTAGCAAGCTGGCAGCGTTATTTGGTACAGCACAAGTTCTAATTAAATTCTACATTCATTTTCTATTGAATGTAGATCAGTAATTAAGAGTATGGTTAAAACTTTATATCGTACTGATGCTATATGTGACAATAAGAAAAGCGATGATAGGAAAGAAAGGTATCAGAGGGCCTGAAAACATTGATCATGTATAAAAATAAATTAGTCATAGTTGGAGAAATCTTTAAAACGAGTTTGGCAAAGCATAAAATATTTTTCTGCATAATTCAGACATAATGATCCCTGACCAGAACTTGATAATGATATGCCACTGGGCCTTTTTATGGTGCATTCGGAAATCTTTGATGTACACACCATTATACGCATCGCATTTGGTTTACCCGGAATCTCTTTTTCCGCCAAAAGGCGATACTTCAACAAATGGAGATCCTTCCTATGACCACTTGAGTTGAATTTATATTACAGTTCGAATTGAGAGTCTATATTAAAATTTGAATTCATATTACAGACGATTCTGTTTCCGTTATTTTGGTATCTCATGGGAAAAGATGATGGAGAACTATTAGCCTATTTATCTGTATTTCCCGGATTAAAATATTCAGGGAGGTTATTCCAAATTCCAAGATATACATTCTTGGATGAATGTCCAGTATCCCCGAGTCATGAGCAGAAGTTATTGCATGAGAGAAGCAGTTACAAATCTTAAATCTTCGTGAAAGAGGCATTCCATGTTGATCACCAGGGGTAGCATCGTTTCATAGCACACCATCACGAAAATGTTATTGAACGCGTGTCTTGCCCTGACTTCTTTAACAATTTACTTTACAGTCGACTCGCCAGACATTCCATGCATTGTTCATGACCGTCATGACCATTGTCCCCCAGAATGTTGTCTAGAAATTTTAGCAAACGGGAATGCTATTAGTTGTGTGAGTGCGTGATGTCCACACACTATCCGCTTGGGTCAAATGAAACACGTTCAAATAGTATTTTCAACTCAACAGGAGAATTGTGAGTTAGGGCTATTGTCTTCCTCTTATTTTCTTTATTGCTATCTGTCGCACGGCGCACATTCAGCAAAAATCTTCTGAGATGGAATCTAATCCGTTGTGTTCTTCGCAAATAAACACAACAGGAAGCAGATTGATTAGAAGAAAACCTATCTACAGATGAGACACGTATCTTGTTTGATTTCTATATGCTCAATGAAGAATTTATAGTTTGAATTTTTGTTCTTTATACAATTTTGATATTGCACTCACTTAAGTAATTTAAATTAAGTTTTTCATTTCCGAGAAATATCGATTTTTCATCAAGTAAAACATGGAACATACATTGAAATATACGATGTACTGATTCTTCATGGAATTAGTTGCCTTCACCTAAATTCTAAACAACCCATACTCTCATTGAATTAACTCGATATACTCTCAAAAACTTAGGACAAACCCTATTTATTACACTAAAAATTTCCTTTCCTTCTTTTACATTAATAATTGATGAATCCCGTGCTACTTTCACCTTTTGTATACCATGAGTTGATTGTGCACGCAAATTTATTTAATATTAACTCATTCAATTTAGGAATCAATCAGTTGATGAAAATGTAGATGCTAACGTCGTTTTAACCATACTCGTCTTTATGGCCTCGTGACTGTTTTCACTGGGACGCATTTCAACTTTTGTCGTGCAGTACACTGAAAATAAACTACTACAGTAATTCTAATTTATATTTATTTATTTATTTTACAATAGCCAGAGCGGAAGTTTCACATTGTGCGCAATAATCAGTGCTTCCTCTCTTATTGTGCAGAATATCCATTAAGAATATGTTGGACCACGCAAGAGTGAGGTTATAATCATACACTGAATGCATACGATGTTGATCTCCTGTCTTCGTTATGACAAAGGTGGAAGATCAACAGTGACCACCATTATTCCAACACTAAAGAACTTGCTAGTTGGTGACCATTCTTAAAATCTGCTTTTTTGAATTGAAATATTGACTTTATATAAGAGAACACCATTCGCTGAATGTGGTTTCCTCTTGTGGTTTTATTTATCCCTAAGGAGAGATTTCATTTCTCTGACATCACCTTTAATTCTTTCTTTACTAGTAAATATTAATTTGATGTTCAAGTCTTCGATCAAGACACTAAAATCAGACAAATATTTAAGTTGTATTATACGAAAAAATAATAATTGGATTTAAATTCAACATAACCTTACAGTATTTCATGAATAAATTATCATAAGCAATCAGACCAAATTGATTACCAAACTAAAAATTAATAATAATGAACTTTATTTAACTCTCTTTATTTATATATATTTTCTGAAATTGTATTGAACACCAACCAATATAACTTTGCAAAGATCTCTGTGCAATATCTGTGAGAAAAATAAATACAGCTGGTTCTCTACTCCTAAAATTTTAAGCCCTGCCTATTTATGTGTTGAAATTGGTGGCCAAAATCATAACTGGACTCTTTTTGTGTGCGTCTGCACAATCAGTTATTTACTCCGCTCTTGCATTTTCATAGTGTTATCTCAGTTTTGTCCAGTTGAAAACTTCATTGCCCTTACTTTAATATCTGGACACCCCACCATCGATAGCTGTTCACATCTTACCCCAAGCACTACGTGTCAGACACAACTTTAAACATGCTGGTAGGCCTTCGAAGATACAATGGTATAATTGTGAATTCATGATGCCGCGATCAATGAAAATAATAGACTTCAGGGGATAATAGAATTCCGCACGAGCAATCGATCTGTACATGACATTTCAACGTCACTGAAGATCTCTAGGTTGCCGATTAACGATGTGGTCTGCGAACAGATGGACTGGATTGATTGACCGTTGCTGAAACCATCAAGAAACGATCCGGTAACCCTTTGACGCCGAAGGAACGCAATAGAAGACCCCTGCAAGAATTGTCCTGGGAACGCAAGGCGACTTTGTCGCAGCAGGCACAAGCTCTCAGTGAGATGATTAGGACACATGTCAGCACCAGTACTACTGCCGTGCAGCCGTCCACAAGCAGCTAATTACCCTGGCTAATAGCGTCTAACTTGGTGGAAGATCCAACGTTCTTGGACCACAGACAGCTGAAAGCTGTGCTTTAGAGTGATGAGTCTCGATACACTATCTACCAATTTGATGGTCGTCCCCGGGTGTGGGAGATGGAAGGAGAAATTTGTTTCGCGGTGGCAATGTGATGGTCATAGACGGTTTTTTCGTGGTTTAATCAGGGATTGTTGGCTGTTTTATACAAAACCATGAATGCTGAGGTCTGTCTAGACGTCCCAGACAATAAGGTGTTACCTACATTGTGCTAGCAGGTGGGGAAAAGTCCACATTTGGTCACTTCCTACCCCAAGAACAATGACATAGGACAATGCTCCATATCATACTGCTAGCGTCGTTGTTCAATCCTGTAAGGAACCTCAGTAATGAGAATCAGATGCTTGTCAGGATAGGCTGCCCAAAAGAACAGAGCTGAACTATTCGCTGCTTTTAATGGCGGAAAATATCGGAGGACATTTACAAAAAAAAATAAATAAAACCTGGTGGAGAGTGTTCCAAGAAGACTAGAGGCTGTCATAAAGGATTCAGCAAACGTTTTTAGCTTTCCTGCAAATAAAGGTTATTTGTCGATATGTAGGCATGATATTAATTTCGGTTATTAATGATAGGTCAGATAATCGGCAATGCATCTGGATTCTATGTTGAATAGTTTTATGGCCCTAAGAGCTGAGATATAATGAAACTAAATTAGATGGAATTATTTTATATGCAGGGAATATTATACAAATTATTACCTACAGATCCGAAGAAGATAAGGTGCTGCATTGTGTACCTGTTATTTCCTCCTCCGTGTTGATTCGCTGGCGTTTCTGCTTAAAAACGTTATTAAAAGAAACTCGAATAGTGGTCTAAGGAAGAAAAACTTGCTTTACATATTTCCCCCAAGGGTTGGCTCCATTTTTTTCTAAAAAGTAGAAGATTACTGGCGATGTTTACCCGTAGTTTATCTTCCGTGTTGATCAATGGCTCTTCAGATCTTTCTCCTTCAAGCGCATGAAAATTGGTTCCGTACTGATTACTAAATATTCTGTGTTGAACTGCTGAAGAAAATAGTCGATCTTAACACAGGTTATTATGTGATAACGACAATGTTTCAGTAGTCTAGAAAGTTGGAAATATTTTTCCAAGAAATTCGTGTAGTATGACACTGTTAAAATCGAAATCATTAATGCTAACCTTCATAAAGTTGGGGAATTATGCTGTTTCTCGCCATTTTGTACATCCTGCATTTATACAAAAATTAATTGATTCTTGGGTTGTGTTCTGGTGATAAATATATTTATGTGCAAACGTTGAGGAATATCTCCTCGCCATCTGAATTTTTCCACGTATTTGTATCGAAACACTTAATGCTGGAAATAAAACACAACGGTATTTATCTTTTATTTTTATGCACAATAGTCGATGAAAAATAATCAGTAAATCTGCAAGGTATTTTGCAACAAATCTCCTCATGACAAGATGGTTATTATAAAGCAAGTGATATAAAAATATTGCTTTGCTGGTATTTTTTAGCCAAAGCGTCTTATTAACGCACTTTTTTTAATAAGATAATAAACTTAACTTAAATACTCCAGCATTTATAGCTTAAATGTGTTGTAAAAAAAAAAAAGAAAATTCGTTTGAATAAATTTACATTTGCGTCTACTAAAGTTAAGAACGCTAGCTCCAGTTTTATTAATTTGTTTAAAGTTTAATAGGCTTAAAGAAGCTTATTGAAATTAAGAAACTGCGCTTTGATTTTCACCTTCAACGTTTGTTTTGTTTTCTTTTAGTTATATTTAACAAAAAAGCATTGCATTAGTACACTGGTGTGCAAACCTTAAGGACCAACACTATTTCTAAAAGTTATAATCACAAAATCTTTACTTAAGGTACTCTTTACTGATGAGAGTAGATTCAGTCTCAGCAACGATTCTCCACGTCAGCTAATCTGGCGAGAGGTTGGCACACGGTATCACACCGCGAACATCACTGAAAGGGATCGATATGGCGGTCGAGGTGTTCTCCTCTGGGGAGGTGTCATCTTGGATGGACGTACACAACTTCAGATACTGGAAGGCGGTACTGTAACCGGTGCACGCTACTGTATTGAGGTAATCCTTCCCAATGTGCGTCTGTTCCGAGGTGCCATTGGCCCCTAGGAGGATAACGCCACACTCCATCGTACTGCAGCTGTTGATATGCTTTTGGAAAGTGAGGAAATTGTTCGTATGGATTGGCCTGCCCGTTCGATTGGTCTAAATCCCATCGAAAACATATAGGACGCTCTGGGGAGACGCCTAGAGGCATGTTCGCACCCACTAGAAAATGTTAACCAGCTGAAGATGGCGCTGACACAGAAATGGACGATGTTACAGCAAGAAGTTATCAATATTTTTGCAACAACATTGTTCTAAGTAAGGACAGGCTGCACAAAGCCTGTATCGACATTAGTGATGGCCGTAAAGCCTACTGAGGACAACCTCTTCCCTTTGTTCCATCTTTGCCCATGATGCATCTGTATCATGGCAGCCAGTGTTATGTTGCCATTTTTGAATAAAGTCCCTTTGTACCGTTTTGTTTCCGTTGTTGTGTCGATGTTGTTTCCTTCATCATTTCTGTACCTCACGAGGCTGCTTTGGTATGCTTTATCTATATCTAGGCCATTCTAGTGAGAAGTTACAGGTGAAAACCTGATTGGTCCTTAAATTTTATACACCAGTGGATTATTATTAGTGGCGAATGATGCAAAGTAGTAATAGTAGTAGTACTGGGGTTTATATTTAGAAAGATACACAGTTTGAGAAGTATATATTAGGAGTGTGTTTGAACTTCAGGATTGCGTTTGATCGTATCTGGTGAGAAAGTATCACGAAGAGATTAAGATTAGCAGAGTTGCCGGATAAATCATATAGACATATGAGAAGTTACCCACAAAATAGACATTATTATGAGAACAATATACTCAGAGATAAAAATGAAAGTTGGAAGAGAATCCCACAGGGTTCCATTGTAGGGCCATATATATGGAACTATGTGATGGACGAGTTACTAGAGCAGAACTGGGAAGATAATAAGTCGATTGCGTACGCCGACTTACCAGTTGTAGTAAGAGGGAGGGAATTCTTGTAAAAAAAAAATTAAAGAGAAGGCAACTGTGGTTAAGAAAAGTATAAGTTGAGTATCTCAATAATGAAGTCACAAATGGTTCTGATTAAAGGGAGATTGAATGCAGGTAGGCATCCAGTAGTGAGAACTCCCATCGGATCCCTGAGATACACCCCTGTAGTGAAATATTTAGTAATTATGATAGATGAGTGACTGGATTTCCTCCCCCATTTCAAATACCTAAGGGATAAAATTGTGTTATGACGTATTGTAAGAATACTGTGGGGAGTGAGGGTAGATCACTCGATCTTCTGTATAAACTGTATTCTTGCCGGTAATTTTATATGTAGGAGGTTCATGGGGATACTGTGTTGATGATATCTTAGTAAGAAGGCAATTATTATCTGCACAGATATTGGCTTTGCTTTCTGTGACTCGAGCCTGTAGAACCATTTCGAATGATGCCCTGCAAGTGATTGCAGGAAGAGTGTCTGTAGATTTGATGTTGGTTAAGGGACATCTGGAATACGCAACCATCCGCATTAACCTGCGGATTTAATGGGAGTTGTGGCTCGTCCAGATAGGAATATGGAAGAGGAAAGTTGAAAGAAGAAAAGAAAAGGTTGCAGGCGGAGACTGAAGAGTTGTGGCAGGAGAGGTGGAGAGGTTCTTCTAACGGTCGAGTCACATATAAGTTTTTACCAGATGTGATATATGAGGGGTTTCCGAAAAGTAAGGTAACACATTTTTTCTCTCGATGATGTTTAATAATACGAAGTTGAAATTACACACCAAGAAATAAATGAACGTGTACTACTTCTCCACAAAGTCTCCAGTTTTATTAATGCACTTGTCCCAACGATGGATGAGTTTATCAATACTAGTACTGAAGAAGTCCGTGCCCAAATGCAGTAACCAACATCGCACCACTTGATGAACTTACTCATCTGTGGTGAAATTTCCTGAAAGGTGTTTTTTTTCAGAGGGCCGAACAAATGGAAGTCTGAAGGCGCTAAGTCTGGGCTGTAGGGGCGGGATGTGACAGAGTTTCCCAACGATTACGGCGCAACCACTCACGAGTGGTGTGGGAATTGTCTTGTCGTGCAACAAAATCACGCCGCATGTCAGGAGTCCTGGTCGTTTGCGTCGAATGTTGGCTAGTTTTTCCAACGTTGCACAGTAAAGCTGTGCATTGATTGTTCCTCCCTTCAGCAAGAAATCCACCAACAGAACGCCTTGGCAATCCCAGAACACTGTGGCCATGATGTCGATCTTTAATGTGAACACGGCCCGCTTTAAATTCATTGCACCAAAAACACACCTGCTTCTTTGTCATCACCTTTTCGCCATACACAGCAACCAGTTCATGGCGAATGTTTCTTGGTGAAGACAATTTTTCTTGCAAAAAGCGAATAACTTCACGAACACCTATTTTGGGCCACACTCGCACGGTAGCCGCCATTTTACAACTGGAATCTACTGTGAGGCGACAGTACCGCAACACTGCAATGGCGGCCTTTTTGAACGTTATTAACGGGTCTATCTGTCCACCGCGTTTCATCTCATTCCCTTTCACCATTATTAAGAGAAAAAAATGTGTTACCTTACTTCACAATTAAAACGTCTAAGTGACAGGCCAATACGTGCCTCCGGTGTTCAGCCAACTAAATGTAGCTCTAGCGTTTCTAGGAATAACTCCCTGACCGGCACTTTCAGGTTTCCGTACAGGAAAACCACAATGAAGAAAACACTTAGAAAAGCAAAGAATATGCGAAATAACATTACAATTATTGAACCGCCTGATTCGGACGGCATACCTGAACCGAGGACCCCCGGAGCAGTAACCCACACAGAAGACCATAAACCATAATCTGTTGCGATCTTTGATCCCGGTAGCAAAAACAGAGATATAAAAAGAAAAAATTCAGAATTTCATGCCACTTGTATTAGCCAGATAAATAATTTAAAAAAATATATATCTCGGCCAATGGGAAAAAACTAGAAAACTGGGTACAACGTCTCGAGAAAACTGAGGATTTAATATTGCACAGAGAAGGCCATGAAACAAAGGGCTTTGAGATGATACTTGAAGGCATTAACAGAATAGCCGATACTCTTGAAACATACCTAAAAACCCCGAATAGCTCAACAAAAGAAAAGGAAGCCATACTGAAAAGAGAAGTGGGTACTCAAACATCAGATCCTGTCTCTTCCGCGCCTAGTGAGACTGTACCGCAGCAACCTAAGGTGCCGATTAATAATAATAATAATAAACCTGCTCTTGAGGTTTCTAGTCCTCTTGAAGAAATGCTAAGGAATTCTGACTATTTATAATTTATCAAAAAAATCACACAAAGAAAAACTCTAGATTCCTTATTAAGAGGTGACAGATCCTCTCAGCTAAACAGACCGAACCAGACTACACACCAGTTACCAGCTGCACAAGGAGAAATAATGCATCAGAACCCCAGAAGACCAACTAAAGCGGCCGTCAGAGGTTCAGAATTGAACTACCCCAAAAAAAAAAAAAAAATCCAAACAGTTCAAACTGAGCTATCTGCAGCAAAACAAAGCTGCAGTGAACATATAACAGCATTACTTCCGACCAACAACGAACAGTAATGCAACAAATACAACTGATGGTCACAACATGCCGTTTGAAAGTAGCTCCAAGAAGACAGTTGAACCAAGAGCATGGAGGATGAAATCAGCACCTATCAGCAGTAAAGTTACTTCCAAGCAAGACAGGGAGACCTTCTTCACCCAAGCAGTTCAGAATCGTGATGCAGTTATTGGCTTTAACCGTAACACACTAGGTATTAAAATGGTGCAGCGTAGAGGAAGGAGGGCAAGGCCCTCCAGCATCTTTATAAGTCAACTATGCCCGGAAACAACACTAGAACAAATTGAAACCCTTCTGAAGCAGCTCAACATGCCCGATACCCCCATAAAGGTCCATACCATGCATCCATTCTATTCCTCTTTCCGGATTAAGATTAAAAGTCCCAATATAGAAAGATATCTAAACAGATATCTGGCCCGCAGGTCTCTTGGTAATGCCATCGTTTGGCAATCATAATGAACAACTAGCGGTACAAGCGATCTCGAGGCCAGAGACGGGCAGTGGGTGCTGTTTTCGTTCTTCCTAGAACAGAAAAAGACTGCTGTCTTCTGGTTCCTGTGATACCCCTGATTAGCTGCGTGATGTGATTTGCTGTGTGAACATGTTCGTTACACTTATAACACTGTAATTAACACTATTATATGTATATATCATTGTGTGTATCATTATATATTGTATCATTATATGCATCATATATATATCATTGTATGTACATAGCGGATTTGGCAGTTTCTGGCTGGGGGCCGCTTGTTGTGTTTTTTTTTTTTTTTTTGTTAATAAAGAATTACCTTACTTTTCGGAAACCCCCTCGTATTTGAGCGCACATCAAGGATGGCGAGATCTAGGGGTTCATGATATAATGATAATTTCAGGACACGGATTCAAAGCGAGATTGTATGAATTGAGAGGTAGAACAAAATGCTAATTGTTAGCGTGGAGGGATAGAGGACTCAGATCATATACTGAGGAACTGGGTGCTGTATTGTGATATCAGAGAGAAATTGAGGTGTAGTATGGAAGTAGACGAGGTTCATCAAGTAGAAGTTTATCATTCTACCCGGAAGTTTTTAAAGATTTTGCGAGGTCTGTATTTTTTAGGAGGTTGATCAATCTGTAAATATATATATGTATATTGATTAATAATGTATATATTGTATAGGCAGCGTAAATAATGTAAATAGGATTTTTATGTATACTATGTTTTAATCTATATAAAGCAGGATTTTAATTCAGTATATTTTAATGTGAATTTATTGTTGCTTATATGCTTTTTATGTTTCTTTTTAAATGAGGATGAGTGTATAAAATGGGATTTGAGCTTGCGATGCGAGCAGCTCGAGTTGCTGCAAAAGACGAGTAGTGGCGGCGTACTCCTGTTATCCCACAACTGGGAGGTCTGCTTTTGTTTTTAAATGTATCCGTATGCCTTCATAATAGAGTAGAACCGCCTCCCCGCGGCAGGGGCGGTAACCTTTGTTGTGAAATCTAAGAGTGTTAGGCAACAACATGTGGCTAAGAGGTCTAATAATGTAGTTTCTTTTAAATTTAGCGTAAACGGGTCCTTAATGGAAAAGCCAATAGCTAAGGTAACGTGTGGGCGGAGGTAGTAATAAATAAATATAAATGCTCATTCCCTCTAATAGACGTAGACTGAAAGCACGTTTTCGCACACATGTCCTGTAACTAACCTATTTCAGTTTACATTTATTTGGAAAGAATAAGGATACCATCAGCATTTGGTTCGCTAAATCCATTTAAACTCTTAAAACTTCAAAACTTAAAACTTCTAGGTGTCTAGTTTCCAGGCATTTCAATCCTCAGAAGTGAAAGTTTCGTGGTAAGGGTACGCTTTGTGCTCCAGACTAACCTTATTGCTCTTTCCTGCACCTCTTCCAACATGTTTCCTAAAATTAGGCTTCCAGACCTGTATGCAATACTCAAGAGACAGCCTAACCATTGTCGTATACAATTGGATAATTTGTTCCTTGTCTCTGTTGGAAAAATTCCCGTGTATTATTTACAGAACCCTATGATCTGTCCCTACATTACTCAGAGAACTTCATTTCAACAATTCATGCCATCTATTTAAACTGTATTTCTGAAATTATGTTAAAATTTGCTTTAACATTACACAATTTAAAAGAAAAAACTTAAACTGCTACATATTCATTAAATACACAAGGCGTAATGAGTACGACTTCGAAACTTGACTATCAAATAATAGAATATACTCTGATCTCAGTATAAAGTTTTGATTCCATCATCAATAATATAGTAGCATCAATGAAATGATTGGGATCCATTGAGGTATTTTGTGTAGAAATTTTTGGATTTTTTCAGAGTAAATTTTTCACATGTGTATGAAGTTTGTTCCTAATTATTGTAGCGACTCCTTACAGATTTTCAAGTTATATTTAAACATTCAGATAAATTATCCACTGCAGTATATATATATTAAAACTTTACTTCGTTGTACGTTACAAGTTTGCACATACCCGCGGCTTGTTGAAGCGGTTGGCACGTGGAATTGAAAAACGATTCTGCAAAATTAAGCAAGGAATTACGCCATCGTGTGTGGAAGACACACGATGACGTGATCTGAATATGCAGAAATATTTCAGCGCAGTAAGCAAATGAATTTGAATAGCTATTACTCTAATTATTTGGTTCTGTAGCACACCAGTTTATACGCTGTAATATGAAGTACAAGTGGCATTAGTATGTTTATCTGTAACTTAAACTTACTTACGCGAACTAATTTAATGTTCAATAATATTATGTATAAGTTCAATATCATGGCAACTCGTTGCCATGATATTGAACTACTTCGAATAAGTAACGCTGTAAAGTGCAATATCATGGCAACTCGTTGTGAAGGTATTCACAATATGAGTTATAACTTAAAACGATGACACTTTACTAATATTCTGTTCATTCAATTTGGCTGTGTATTATTGATGCCTTCGCACTATGCTTATACATGGTCTAGACTTTTCCATAGCTTGAGGCTTACGCTCTAAACGCTTTATGTTCAATAATATTTACATTCATATACAAAAAATTAAGAGAGCCAGTATTAGTGGCAAAATGATGCAATTCCTTGAATTCATTCGAACTCTCACAAGTTTGTTCCAACGATAAACTAATACAGTTTGGAACTTTAGGGATGAAAGAACTGTAATATTTCAAGGGATAAAGAGTTTTTTTCCAAGGAAAAAAGCCAACACCTCCACCTGAGACCGACTAACTACAGGCCAAATGGAAGGGCCATTTTAAGAAATTTCTCGTCAATCAACGGGACTTGAACCCATCCTTTTCAAACATTGCATTACAAGATCTAGACTGGCTTGTATCAATGAACATCATTCTCAAAGGAACCAGAGACTTTTCAAGTCTTCCTGGCACAATATTGTATTTTCTATTGATCACGGTAGCTGTTACCCACAAGAGTAGCACAGTAAGGACCGCCCTCCCCACATAGTCTAGACTTTTCTAGATGGAAAACACCAGTGTTTGAATCTTCATTGAGGGGAAGAATTTTTTTTCTGAAAACAGCAAATCGACCACAGAACGCAAGCAATTTAGCAACTAAGGCTATTATAATGCGCCTAAACTCTACAACCACAACGGTAATTGGTCATATATCTAGATGCGGTTATTTGATCATTAAACGCATCTGTGAACCTTGTGTATTTTGTTATCTCTTTGACTGTTTTGTACAGACTACAAATCGGTCTATAAACACGTGCCTGTATAAACATAATACGCTACATAATACCACAATATGGCCTGAGCTTCTGATGTGCCTAAAATCCAAGAACAACAATAACTGATTTCCAGGAGGAATAAATAAAAATATGAAATACTAGTCCGACTATTGGACCACGTTTTAAAACAAAACATAATCCTGTATTGGAGGAATCGGACCCAGGTCTTTTTGAACCACTTTTATTAACCGGATATTTCTTGGATTGCATCTTTCGATCATCCATGACCGAAATATCCAAGACATTCTAGAGCATTTTTTTTAATTGCATAAATTAATTAAACGGAATATAATTTAGCTATTTTCTAGCAAGCAGAATTCGCCTTGCTGAAAAATAGCTTGGACCCCACTCGTTTCTCAATTGCGGCCACCCCTTCTATTCCAAATTAGAAGAGGTGGACTCCGAGAAATTCTAATCTTCTCATTGGAATTCATTAAGAATATCATTTACCGAAAAAAAATCGAGATTTTAGTCATTTTAAGAAGATAGATAATTTCAGATTGTGTGTGCGCGTGCGTGTGGCTTGCGTGCGTGCGCATGTGTGTGTGTGTGAGCGTCACGCATGGATTAAGCGCACCTACACTACGCAATTTACAGATGTGTCACCCTTGCTCTGATTTCAGGAAATTATATGATCACGAAATAAATTAATATTTTGCTCAGAAATGGTGATCAGCTGTTAGCCGGAATTCATATCAGACATGCACACCGATGAGCACAAGGAAAGAGTAAAGTGTCAGAGGGAAATGATAGTTGATTGCCATGAGGACAACGTCTGTGCATAGGAAATAGGCATTTCCAAGCCGTTCCAAAATTGGAAAAGTGCTTTAGAAATGGAAATTAGAGGAATGCCTTGAGACTGTTGGTTACCTCATCTCGCCATCAGACACTCGAAGATCTGAGTCTGGAGATGCAAGCGATCACAGACAATCCTTTAAAAGTTTCCCCTACACGTAGAGTGCGGCGGGCCATGAATTTTCGCGGAAGATCTGTTATTAAGCTTTTGAGAACAAAAACAAATGCCCATGATGAAGTTGTGGTGAGTTCATAGGAGGTTTTTTTTTGGGTGTTGGGACCGTGGGGTTGTGGAATTATTTGCGTGAGATTATATTACAAACTGAGCAATTAATTTCATAGTCATACATTGCATTGCGTAGTGCTTATACATATATCGCTGAAATCTCGCATAGAGAATACCATCATCCCATAGACTTTGTATGGGTGATAATGGCGACTTGAAATATTCCATTTTTCGAAGTTAGTCATGGAAACAGAAAACCTTTACTAGCGCCATCTCAGTATTTTGACTTAAAACCATATGTTCATTAGTTTACTTAAGCTTTCGGGTGGATAACATTGTGGGTTTCTTTGGGCTATCATTTTTCAATCTTAAAGTTGATATTTCTCCTCATCTATTGGTCCTAGGGACCTCATTATTGGTAGGGTCCTAGGACCTACCAATAATGAGGTCCCTATTATTATTGGTAGAAAATACTTAATTTCAAGAATTCTTCTGGCACCCTCGGGCTATTAGGGAACGAGATCTAGACGCTACTTTTCGAAGATTTCAGAATTTCCCTTCCACTTTTCATCCAGCCGGAAAAGTCTCAATACACACTAAACACAGACATATTGACATAACTTTGTCTTTAGGGTACTAGTTAGTATCTTATTATGATCGAGAAGAGAAGTTTAGAATAAGAGGATATACGATAGAGTTTTATTATATTTAACCTACACTTATTTGACATGGATACTGACATGGACCATGACCAAGTTAGGATACTGACACAAGATTTTGACATTGAGAATTCTACGCACTCATCTAAGAAAAAGGAGTGCAGGGGAAAGAAAAATCCCAAAACTCCTAGAATTACTCAAGCTCGAGGAGATAAAAACCTTGTTGTGGAGGAGGTTCCCTCTGTTTCGTTCGCTTGAAGCTGGGTCCGAGACTTCTATGTTCATTGTCGAAAGTAACTCGATTCCAACAGAAGCATCCGAAGAGCTTTCTCTAACAAAGGATTGGACCTGTGTGGATCTTTGAACGCTTCAATTGTATATGCCACAGTTGCCAAAATCAGGAAGGCTCTGGGAGAGTTTTTATCAAAGGATTCTAGCAAGATAACTGTCTGCCTCTAACCGCATCCACAGTCTATGGACGCATCTAGAGGCAGTTACCACCGAAAACTTAATTGATAATGAACGACTTAAGAAAAAGTATCTGAATTGGAAATCAGGTCATGTCTTTTGGACAAGATGATACAGATCCAACGTGATCTTCATCCTTATAAGACTTTTGCGGAAGTTGTTCGTGGTAGTTCAAGGCGAAACAGACAGACTCCTGAGACAACAGAGATTCCACTGCTGACTTCTTCAGTGGAGGTGGCAGCTCCTTCGGGCAGATAAAATTGCTTGTGAAGATAGGATGGGTTCCGGAAGTGGGGTCTCTGATTCCGAAACATACTGATACTTAGGCCCTCAGCAGAATCGTCCCTAGCGTCTAGTCAGGATGTCAGGAAGGCAGTTACTGAAGTGATTAAAAAAGATCACAAGGACATGAAAATCAAGAGTGTACATCTCTTGAGAAACAGGGTGTGTTATTAGAGACAACAAATCCTGATGATGCCAAGAAGATCTCAAGTGCTTTTGCACTAAAAGATGCAGGATTGTCAATGGAAAACCCCAGATTGTCCGATTCTAAAGTTTTGATTTATGGTGCCCCGAAGGTCTAATCAAAGGTGGATATTTTGGAGGATTTAATTAATAAAAATTGAAAAGACACTTGGTTTTAGCAAGGAGGAAGTTAAGAATGAGATTACATTCATATTTAATTCTGGCACCGGGACCAGAGTGACCAATTGGGTTATTGGTTTTAGTCCACACCTTATGGGATACATGATTCAGAGTGACAGAATTTATCTGGGATTTACGTCACAGATTTGTTAAATTTACAGTTGTAAGTAAATTCTTCAGATGTCTGGGATATGGTCACAGTACGCAGTTCTGTTCCCATAGAGCCTATCTTGTGTCCACTGCGCGGGTGGAGGCCATGTTTTTGCTGACTGGGTCCACAAGGAGGAACCACAGTGCATTAATTCTAAACGTAGAGGTAGGGATTGTAATCACTCTGTTAGGGAAAATAAACGCCCTGAGTATCTTAAAGCTGTTGAGTTGACAGACCGAAGAACGAGACATGAATAATACAACGGTAATTGATCCAACAAGTGTTAACCTACAATACGGCGAAATAAAAATTCCTTAAATTAATGGGCAGAAATCTCGTGCAGCAGCGGACGAAATTAGGAAAGCTGCTGATGATCTGGAGTTTGATATTGTATGCATGCAAGAACCGTATTATTCTTCTCAAGTAGGGAGTACAGCGTATAAAGTTATGTGATATCCAATTTCTGCAAGGATTATTGCCTCATGCGAGGATCAAGACCAAGGCCGCCATATAACTAGTAATGAGAACATTCACCTGAGAAAGTTTGTATCCTGGTTTCCTCCAGGGACCAATCGTTTTATCTTGTTTCCTAGTATTTTCCTCCTTCGGAAGATATTCAGCCAGCTTTACACAGATTTGACAGGGTATGTAGTAGGATTTTCAGCAAACAACTAATTACAGCTGATCTCAACGCTAAATCTGCACTTTGGAACAGCGGCTTTTCTGATGCTCGAGATGAGTAGTTGATTGATCCGATCTTGGATCATAATCTCTGTGTAAAGAACTTATCTGATAAACCATACATTCTCGACGACAAATGGTGAATCTAATACAGATGCTACTTTAGCCTCTATTAATCTGGTAGATAGGGTGCAAGATTGGGACGTCAATCCGTACCTAATTAATAGTGACAATCGAGCAATCACCTTCACGGTTTTACCGGGGGAAAGACAAGTAGATACAACAATAGGGGATTTAAGGCATTTCCAGATGGACAGGGTGAACTGGACCAAGTTTCGCGAATATCTGAACACAATTTTTAATGGAGATTACGAAGCAATCGTTAACATCTTAACAGCAAAAGAATGTCTTTCTGGTTCAATATCATTTATATAGGCAATGGTCTACTCGACTAAAAGAAAACAGACAAGAAGAAATTCTGTCCCGTGGTAGTCTTCAGAACTAGCTGAATTGAGACAACAAACTCAACAAGCAAGAAAGGTATAAAGGAATAGGCATTTATCGGAAGCAGATACTCAAGCTTTGACAAATGATTAAAGAGACTTGAGGAAGAGGTACCATAAGGCAGTAACTGATAGCCAGCAAAACTGTTGGCAACGTCTGGTGGAGGAAACAGGAAATGCTGACCCTTGGGGTATAATCTATAAGCTTTCAAGAAATAAATTTTTGTGTGGTGAAATTTACAATACGGTAATTAGAGAGAATGAAGAAACTTCGGAGTGGGAATCTACAGTCGAAGCGATAGTGGGTATCCTCTTTTCAGAAGACTTACTTTATATGGACAGCCTTGACCAAGCGGAAATTAGACGCATTAATCGGGAATATACGGGAAAAACTGAAATTGCCATTCTTAACATGCTTTAGCTATGAGCTGCAGTAGCTAAATTGGACCATAAAATGCCCTCAGGGTTCAGTCTTGGGACCTCTCTTCTGGAATGCAGTGCTAGACCAGTGGCTCACGAAGGATGGCGAAGGGTTCATAAAAGTTTCATATGCAGATGACCTAGTGGTGGCTGTGCAGGGAGGATCAAGACAAATTCTCGAACAAAAATTTAGTCAGTTTTGAATTATTTATCAGCATGGTCGGGTTTAAATAAACTAAAGATCTCTGTCACCAAGACTAATTTCATGGTGTTTAAACACCACTCCGATTATGGAAGGCCGCCAAAGGTAACCCTATATGGTACTCAAATTCCATATGTACAGAACACCAAGTATTTTGATATAACTTTAGATGATCATTTCAGGTTTCATGTACATGTCACTAAAATCAATGAAAAAATCAAAAAGGTTTGTAGCTACAGTTGTTAGAATTTCCTGCAAGGAATGGGGTTTATTCAAAAAAACTCTGGTATTTGGTTTGCGGCTGCTACCAAATTTACGACTAAAGCTAAGCTTCTGTCCCTGCAACATACAAAGCTGCTTACAGTTATACGCACGCCCAGGACAGTATCGCCTTGCTGGTTATTGTAGGTACCATCCCCTTGGATTTATTATTTTCCGAGGTACTGTATATAACTTAAAGAAGGGAAGGCCGTTACAATACTAAATATCACCTCTACCCCAAATAACAACATAAAGGAGGAAAAACATAGAATTTAGGGTGAGCTTGTGAATTGCTGGCAGCAACATTGGATGTGTGTGAGTCTGGAACCATTACAAGAGGGTTCATTCCAGTCGTAAGCTTAGCAATGAACAAGAGAGTGTCTTATTGGTTTGCTCCCACCATGACCACGAGTTACTTAATCACTGGACATGGCTTAAAGGCCAAACTATTTGAAAGAGGAATAGAATCTGACCACTACTGTTCGTGCGGTGAGGTTGAATCTTGGAGACATGTCATCCTTGAATGCGGACTGTACGCTTCAGACAGGCAGGAATTGCAAAATAGGTTACCAAACCTCACGGAGAATAATTTACCTCCTTTGGTTCAGAGCTGGGACGTCTCTGCTTTGCTTCAGGAATTCTCGGCCAAAGTTTTTATAAAAGAATACAGGAGTTAAGAACTCTATTGCAGAATAACAATTAACTGAAGTGCTGCACATTTGACGACAGAATGCTTGCTGTACAGGCATCTTCATTGGATGTTTCTGGATTATAGTGCGTTATTATAATGTTAATCTAATTGTTAATGTTAATGTTTTTCTAAGCGTTAGTGTTAAACTAATGTAATTCTAAGTGTATGTATGCATTTGCTGTTTACATATACTTTTTTCAGACCACTTTTTTCAGTCCTGTTTTGCAGAGGTTCTGAGCTATCACAGGAGTAATAGGTGGAAATGGGCTTATGTCTAGGAGCCACCCTTCATACCAGGACAGACATATGCATATATACACAAGGGGCACAGCATATATAAGAGTATCTAAATTAATTTTGTATATAAATTGATTAATATGTATCTTGATAAGGTATATACAGTCGTGGGTTAATAAATGAAAAAAAAAATGAATACCAAATATAGACCCATCTCTCTTTTGGCAAACCTTTGCAAACTATTTGAAAGACTGTTAGCAAACAGAGTTGCAGATTTAATTGAAGGTTAAAACTTAATGTCTCCGTCCCAATTTGGCTTCAAGAAGGGAAAATCCTGTGACGACGCCTTGGTCTCTTCAGTTAACCACTTATCAGCTTTCAGGGCTAAATATGAACTGGTCATATTCATTGACTTCGAGGGAGCTTTCGATTTCCTCTGGTGGAAGAGCGCTCTCAATTATCTTAAAAAAGCCAAGCGCTCTCAGCAACTATTCCAAGTTATTAGAAGCTACTTCCAAAATAGACTCATCCAAGTAATCTCGAAACAGCAGTCTCTTTCAAGGACCATCTCAAGAGGATGGCCCCAGGGATCAGCTCTGGGAATCTTCTTCTGGAACATAGTTTTGGACACGGCTCCATCAACTCCAAACTACTTAAATTTGGCTTTGTCTGACACTAACCTCTGCTTGTGTGGTGTTGAGGAAACCTGGACGCACATTCTGTATCGCTGCATCCTGTACCACGCCAACATACCTACACTAAAAAATGATATCAGCAACTTTTCTGAAGGAAATGAAGTGGCACTGACTGAAAATTCTCAATCGTTCTCAGCTCTACAACAGTTCTGCTCTGCTGTTTTCACCAAAAGAAAGCAACTATTCTCGAGTCTATCATCATCTCAACAACAAGGAACCAACCCAACACCTGCAATGTCTATCAATATCTCTAATAACTGATATCACCTGCCATCTCCTTTTTTTATCTGGTACTCCAGTTTGGGCAGCGGTGGGTACGGGATTAGCTGGCACCCACTGGTATAGCACTACCTCCAGTGGGTGCGTTTTTCGTCCTTCCTAGGACAGAAAAAAAAAGACTGCTGTCTTATGGTTCCTTGTGCCACAATTTATATTTCTGATTAGTTGCGTGATGTGATTTGCTCTGTGGACATGTTACATGTTCATATCACTTATGACATTTTAATTAAAGTGATTCTATGTATATCATTGTATATAATATAATATGTATGTATGTGTATAGCGGATTTGCCAGTTTCTGGCTAGGAGTCGCTTATTGTTTTGTTAATAAACAGAAATACCAAATCTGGATTGTGGATCGATGCAAATTGGCCTTGTGGAACGACGGATCATGTTTCACTCTCTTCAGTCGACTGGAGGAGTTTGGATATGGAGGATGCCAGGGAATGTGCTGTTCCAACTATGAAGCTGGGAAGAGGAAGTATCATAGTCTGGGGCAACTCCTCATGGTGTGATTTAACTCTATTGGTTGCTGTTCATGGGATCATGAATGCCCTTGCTTAATTCATATTCAGGACAAATTTGTGAGCTCTAAATTTTATGGAAGAGGCCTTTATATCTTCCAACACAGCAGAATTCCAGGATTAGTTTTACAAAGATAGAATTGACAGGTTTGAAGAGCATAATATCGGAACATTTCAGCAACAGCCAGCACAGAGCGTCGACCCAACCAAGTCGAGGATATTTAGGATAAATTTGAACGCATAATTCTTAATAGAGGTCACGAATGTTTATAGGATGAGAAGGAGTGGAGCACAATCTAGCCTTCCACCACGCATTTAAGTACCCATCACTACCAAGGTTTGGCTAACGCGCTATTAATTCCTTTGAATAAAAGTGTTTTTGTTTTTGATAACTAAAAGTATCTCCTGACTCTTGATAGGATAGTGTATGTGCGATAAATGATTCTTTTTATTAACTCATTATGCTATATTGTTATGCTGATTATATTATGGATCCATATTACGATCTTTATAGTTTTAATGTAGTCCTTTAAGATAAATTTGGAATCTTATTTAATATTCAAGTTGTAGGCTACACCGATACATATGGTAATGCGCGGGCTGCTTCGCTAAATTGTATTAGTAAACACGATATCGTTGCTGTTCGCTGACAGAAATTATTCGCTTTCAACAGTCCATGAGAACAATCAACACACAGAATTATGGGCTGTGTGTTGTGGAAACAAATGCCGTCTAAATTTATCTTAAATACAAAAGAAAGTATCTAGAAAAGATCATGGTATGTAGAAAGTGTTCCTTGCGTGAAAACTTACAAAGTTATTTTCATATACTGAAAACTTTAAGCGTATTTCATGTGTGAAATTCATGTCTAAAAAAAGTACGGAAGTTTCTGTAGAGCAATGATAACATCACAAGGCCATTACGTTAGTGGAAACATTAATAAGCTGTAATGCATATTTAATGGTCTATCACGTGACTTGCAACATATCCCCTACTGGCATTCTGCTTATTCCGCTTTCTGACTTTAAATCGTCGTGTTTTCAAAAACTCTGTCCTAAGGACTTTTAATGTTATCTTCAGTAAATTTCCAACAGATACAAATGCTTTTTTTTTTAAGTCATTTTTTGTTTATGTTTGAAGAGAAGAGTGTGTTTTACTCGGTAGTAGTGTACGAGAATGTTCGTAATATTTTGTGTCAAGCCAACACATTTCTTCACTAGTTTTAAAAGATACAGATATATAATGCGTGCGTTTTAAATATTACATATGCAGAAATAACACATGAAATAATAAAAGTATTTATAATAATTTAAATAAATGTTTTTAATAATAATAATCACTCATACGAATACACTCACTGACTCCTACTCATAAACTACACTGGGACTACGCCATAATAACGGACAAGACGATTCCGCACAGCAGACCAAACATAACCCTCATCGACAAGAAGTAAAAGACTACTTATCTAATGGACATAGCGGTGCCCAATTGACAGCCTGCAAAAATCCTACGAGGTAAAGATCAGAAAGGGCACAGATTTAAGATAGGAGGTCAAAGCGATCACCCTAGAAGGCAATAGGCCTTCCAGAGAACAGCTACAAGGATCTGTTGTTATAATAGGGTTTTAGGAGCAACAGCGACTAAGGTCATGTTGGTTTGTATATTCGGTCTGTAAATTGGGTGTATGAGGTCGAGTTTGTGTTCGCTGGATAAAAAACCCGAGTTTCCGGGAGAAAAAACCATGCTACCCTCATCTGAGAACGGTTAACTCAGTCACGTTGTGAAAAAGGCCCATAAAAATTCATCGGGGGGGGGGGGACTCAGGTCTTTTTCACCCGCTGTGGGGAGAATGGCGATCCTGTCAACTGTGCTACCCACGAAGGCTAATTTCAATATAAAATCAACTCTCTCAGTGATTTTATATTGAAAACAAATTATATCTGTGTTTTAACTTTGTACTTTTTTATTTATTTATATAGCAAATTTTATGAGGCCTGATGACAGCATTCGATATAGAATCAGAAAACGTCTCCGGCAGATGAATTACTTTGTGTTACTCATTTTTTTAAATGAATACAAAACAGCTATGATGCCTAAAATTATATAAAATCTAAAATATATATGATTGAAGTTAATACTTAAGCACTAAGTAACCATTCATTGGATATCTACCTAATAGCAAACGAGTGCCTTACACTTTAGAGCAGTCTGCATTTGCCATGATATAGACTCAATAGGTGTTGAAAGCATACCTCAAGAATGCTAGAACATGTTCACTCAATTTCATCCTAAAGTTGTAGTAAATTGGAACATGCGCCGATCTACTCCGAAGAGCTCATTCCACTTCATTCAATGGGTGATTATTTCGAATGAGCTCTAGTCACTGGGGGACTGCTACAGTAAATCGAATCCACTCTCGCGTTCTTGGAACCAATTCCGTACAATTTTGGCCTTATGACGTGACGCATTATTCTGTTGGAAGACCGCATTTTCTGATAAATATACTGTAGTCATGATGAGACACGCTTGCTCAGAAACAATTTAAAGATAACCTGTGGCATCAAACTGCTGCTCTACGGTATGAAGGCGCCCAATATACACCAAGAAAGCGACATTCCACTATTACAACATCTCTGTGTTGCATTGTTGACATCTGGAAGATGGGTCCATGAATCCATGGTCTTTTTGCCATATTGTGGTCCTCCCATGAGCGTGAAACAGCAGATAATGGGATTCGTCAGTTTTTCTAATCCTCGTTGTTCAGTGTTGGGCGTTCCTTGTCTAACTTTAACTGCAATTGCCTTTTTTTTCTCTTTTTTTGCTGACAGGAGTGGAAGGCGATTCGGCCAACGGCTGCGATACTTCAAGTGATAAAGTATGATGAGTTGTGCGTTCTGGAATGCCTGCCTCTTTGGTTACCACTCTTGTATTTGGTTTGTAATTACAGGAATGAGTCAAGTTTAGTTCATTATGAGATTCATTATTCAAATTATAAGCACATAATTTTTTTTAAAATTTCGGTTGGAACTCATGTTTCAGATTACTTTAGGTGCAAGTAAGATTATAAAGTAATACCTTTTAAAAGTTTAAGTTTTATGATGCAACTGTTCAATCTTAAATAAATTTAAGATTGGACAGGAAAGTTAACAATATGAGGCAGCTCTAACTGAATAATAATATGAGGCAGCCCTAATCCCCCCCCCCCAGCAGTCCCACTACTGGAAATGCTCAAAACAATAATACTGTATCAGAGTTCAATGGCAGAGAATTTAATACGATTCCAACTGGTCTTCCAATAACGAAAGCAACTTTATTGTTAATACGATTGCTATCCATTCGTTTTCAGGATTAAATTGACATATATACCTTCAATTAACTTAAAATGAATAGTTTCAATTAACAGTTTTTATAGTGGTAAATTAAAGTTACTTTCACTCTTTTAAAGTCCCCACCTCTCCTGATGATCTCAAAGTTAGGTGGAGTAAATTCTTACTCCAGAATACTAGAATATAACCGGTTAAACAAGTGTACAACAGTGAAGATTATAGAAATATAATTTTAATTCATGAAGACAGCTAACTATAATTAGTATTAGTATTAGTAACGGCCGCATGGTGCAAGAAAGCCTATGGCTTATGCTGCACCAGCCAAAAAAAAAAAAAAAATCCGAACAAAACAATGATAAAAACAAAACAAAAAAAATAATAAAATAAATAACTAAATAATAATAATTAATAAAAAAAAAGAAAATTGAACCTATCATCCTATGCGCTTCCCTTATCCGAAATAGTGGACATAGTGGACATAGTGTTTTTTGTTATGCGGTTCCCGTGGTTTCCCACAAATCCGCGTTAAATACTCTGTTAACATAGCAAAGCCAGTCAGTGTGGGTTATGTGTGAGTAGTGTGTTGTTTGTGTTGTTTGACTGGCCTCTTCGTTACTGGGAGGCGCGATCACCAGGAAGGAGCCTCCCAGCATCCGTCCACTGGCACGAGGAGCCGGACCAGGGAGTAAAAGACATCTGACGGGCCGTCCACACTCTTGCAGGAGCGAGAGTGGGGGGGCCAAGGAAAGAGCAGAGAAGAGACAGGAAAGTGGAAGACAGACAAGATAGCGAGGATGACAGAGCGTAGGCATCCTCCCAGGTGAAACGGAGCAGGAAGAGTGCTAGGTGCAGTTGTGGGAGTCCTGGAGAAAGACTGTGGGTAGGAAGAAGAGAATAGGTAAAGTTCGAATTAAAGAGTCCAGGATTGTCACAATGGAGAATCACGGAGCGGCGTCGACAGGGCTGTCCGCCATTTGCAGTTTCATGTCTGGAAGTTTACGGTGCTGGGTATCAGTTGCTGTCTAGAGGAGGTTATCCAGGAGTAGTGTTCGGGAGTTGCAGGTGATGCCAGCGACGACGAAAGACCTCGTTGGCATAACTGGTCAGTGCACGGAAGGAATCATTAGATTCCAATAACTTGGTTTCTGGCCGAAGTGATGTAGTGTGGAGGTCTAGGAGTAGTTGGTTTCTTAGATCTAAGTATACGGTGCATGAGTGCATCACGTGATCCCAGTCTTCAGGTTCTCCGCAGATACAGAGGGCATCCTCGACTAGGCCGAACTCTAGAAGGCGTCTCTTGAAGGACCCGTGGCCAGTTAATAGGAAGGAAGCATAGACGTTAGGGAAGAACCAAGTGGAACGTTGTTTGTTGATGTAGGTTACCTCAGGAAGGAAAAGTTTAGTAGTTGCACCAGTTGTGGAGTTATTCCAGCCGGTTTGCCATAAGTTTATGAATTATAGCCACACACGTTTATGTTCCTGTTTGATGTCGGTATCGGTACGGGTTTGAATAGTGAGGAATTCTGCTTCCTTATTCTTCTTGATGGCATGAGAGAGTCCGATAAAAGCGACGTGGAGGTCCAAAGGGAGACAGCCTGTTAGTAGCTGTAGGGCGGCAGTTGATGTCGTTCTACATGCGCGGGTCATTTGTAATAGCATGAGTCGTTGAATTTGCTGAATTTTACGTTGAGCATGCACTAAAGTCATTCGGTGGTACCATACTGTAGCTCCATATGTGACAATTGGTATAAATACTGCTGAGTATAAAAGGCGTTGAGTTGGTCCTTTAAGACCCCAGTCCTTGCGGGTAAAGCGTGCTAACATAGTGATGTAATTTTTTATCTTTTCTTTGATAGCTTGGATATGAGGGATGAAAGTTCTCCTGTCGTCCAAAATTACTCCTAGGTACTTCACCGATCGGTAGTTTTTCAGTGGGCGGCCATTAAAGCGTATGGTAGGAGGTCTGGAGAAATCCAGTTTGCCTTTTAATAGGAGGGTTTTGCTCTTCTCAGTGGAGACTGAGAGTTTATTTTCCGTGGCCCATACGGACAGAGCAGCGAGAACAACCGTAGCCTGGGTTTCTATGGTAGCGCGGGTGGGGCCCTCAATGATAATAACCATGTCGTCGGCATAAGAAAGCTGAGTAGTGTGTGGGTAGTCCCTCAGGAGCCAGTCGTCGAGTATCATATTCCAGACAGCTGGCCCCAGGATGGAGCCCTGGGGACAGCCTCGGGTTAGATGTCGTGTGATGCAGTGATATTTTGTTTTGATGCTGACCTTGCGGTTAGAGAAGTAGCTTTTGAGGCAGTGGTAGAAATTCCAAGTACAGTTAGAGACTCTGGCCCTCTGAAGAACGCCCGGCCACCACACTGTGTCAAAAGCTCCTTTGAAGTCAATGAAGATTGCCAGTACATAAGTTGCATCCGACTGTTCTGCAACTTTGAGGGTTTTAGATAGAGCATCAATTGTGGAGCACCCTTGTTTGAATCCAAATTGAAGCGAGGATGCCAAACCACTGGCTTCATATCGGGGTTGGAAGCGGGAGAGCAGCAGTCTCTCAAAAACCTTGCCGAGAATGGGAAGCAGCGCAATCGGGCGATATGCCTTGGAGGTACCTGTGGGATCCTTAGGTAAGAGCCTCAGGTTAGCATGCTTCCAACGTGATGGAAAGTTACCCTCATTCAGACAGGTGTTGAAGAGCTGAAGAAGTATCATTGGAGCTATGGCCCAGAGACGTTGCACAGTCTCGCCTTCAATAAAATCCAGACCAGGAGCTTTACCTTTTTTGATTTTTTTAATTGCTGCATCGACTTCTTCCTCTGTGAATGGTTCCTCCATATTGTCTGGCTGGAAGCTGGAATTTTGTACTGCTATATTCCTGTGGATGTCAGTGTCAGAGTTGGTGTTGTCCTGATATATTAGTTGATCCAGAATCCGGTTGATTGTATCTTCCCAGTGTGTAGTCTCAGACGAGTCATCAGAGCGGACAGAGTGTATGACATCCGTGGATCCCAGCTTATTCCTCACGAGTTTGTGGACTAAACCCCACGGATTCCGGTTCCCCTCAGTCTCGACAAGGGAACGCCAGGAGCTTTGCTTGGCATGGTAAATTTTGTTAGTATATTCACGGCGGACTGCTTTGAATCGGTCTCTATACTGTTCTACGATGTGAGCAGGTTCAGTCCTTCTCTTGCGTTGGTATTCTTTCCGAGCGCGCTTCAGAGAATTGCGCAGGTTAGTGAGTTCCTGCGACCACCATGGAACAGATCTTGGTTTCCTGGAACATTTTTTCATGGAAGCCTCTGAAGATTTGAGGAGCAGACTCTGCACAAAGTCTGTTTTCTGCGCACTGTTCATTGATTGGTAGAAGTTGCTAGCTGGATCATGAAGAGCATCTTGAATTACATTGTCAAACTGGTCCCAGTTCGCTGTTTTAGTAGAGAATCTTACAATATCCTGAATAGGCACTTGACGAGGGAGGGCAGAATCGGTGACACTGTAAGTGATGAGGCGATGGTCGCTAGTAGTGGCTGTGTCATGCACCTGCCAATGGAGGAGTCTATTGCGAAGAGAAGAAGTAGTCAGTGTGATGTCCAGGTTAGACTCTCCAGTTCCCGAAGAGTAGGTGGTTGGTTGTCCTGGTCTATTGATGATTTCAAGGCTGCGTGAGGCAATGAATTCATCTAACATATCTCCTCTTGCGTCGGTAGAGGTGTTGAACCATTGTGTTGACCGGGCATTCGAATCTGCGGCTATGATGACATCAGTGTTCTCCAGGAGGTCAAGAGCTTGTTCTAGTCGAGTTATGTGCGGGAGGATATCTGTACCAAATTGGAAGTATGCTGTTAGGACCGCAATACGGCCGAAGCTGCCTTCTATTGTAGCCCCCGCTAGGTGGGGAGTGCAGAGTGATTCTATCTGTGTTACTACTAAGTCT
This sequence comes from Mastigoproctus giganteus, assembly GCF_048544385.1. Lineage (NCBI taxonomy): Eukaryota > Metazoa > Arthropoda > Arachnida > Uropygi > Thelyphonidae > Mastigoproctus > Mastigoproctus giganteus. The sequence continues at coordinate 39,436,059 of NC_143583.1, forward strand.
GGATTGCGGACGATGATAGCAGCGAGGCACAATTGGTTTGTCGTCTGGATTTTCCTGAAAGCCAGGGGGTAACCAGAGACCCTTCCACGGATGCAGTATGGTTCCTGAAGGAGAAGAATGTCTAGATTCAACTCGTCCATTAGGGGATGAAGCTGTGTTGCCACTGAGATGGATTTTTGGCCATTGATTTGAGCTATACGAAGTCTGGGAGAGGGAGGGTTGAGCATCCTATTTTCCATAGTTAGTCTTATTGCGTACTATATCTGCTGCTCTTCTATATACAAGGCACGCTCCATCCCGCACAGAGTGATCGTAGGGTTTGTTAATTGCTTTGCAATTTGAGCATTTAGGAGGTGAGGCTTTGTTGGGACAGTCCTTGTAGAGATGCCCTGCCTCAGCACAATGCCCACATATTGGTTGTTTTTTAAGACACTTAGCAGAGGTGTGCCCATAACCAAGACATTTGTAGCATTTCAGGACTGGTACAAAATCTCTGAATCTGTGGGATGACCAGCCCAGAAAAATTCTATCCTGGCTGTGTAGGAATCTCCTTATCCTGGGGGACACTTCTATAACCCAATTAAGTCGACCGCGAGTCCGTGCATTGGTGGAAAATTGAATTTTCATCTCCTTAATGGCTTCTTCTTTGCTCATGGATTCAAAGAGATTTCTGTTATATACTTCCTCCAGTAGGTCAACTTTCTGGATTGAGCCATCTACATCAAACACAATTAAACTTGGTCCCCTGAGTTTAGGGGTTTCAAAGGTAAGAGTTAGATCTTCAGCTGTGCCGCAAGACTTGATCTGTTCTAGATCTGACTTAGTAGCTGTTTCCAATATTATCCCTTTGTCGCGAATTTTGCGAATGCTTTTGATTTGGAGATTGTCTAATTTTGGTTTTATCTTCTTTAGGACGGTGTCCTTCACTCCATCGCTATCTGGGATGTCGCACCCTTCTCTAGCTTTTATAATCAGCATATGCTTGTTCTGTGTGGTGGGGATCTGAGGTAGTTTGAGCGTGGCAGCATAAGACAACTGGTGCCGAGTATCTCCATCAGAAGCTTGGTTGGAAGGTAGCCCGGTATTCAGAGCTGCTATAGATGGATTTTTAGTTACTTTAGATAGGGTTTTATTAGTTTGTTGGAGTTGAGCATTGGTGGCCTTCAGCTGTTCATTTTCTATAATGACCTCATATAACTTCTTCTCTAAAGAGCCCCAGCAGCGCGAAATTTGTAATGATACGGCCCTGGTGACGTTGCTGTTTTTGCTACTGAGACAGTATTCCATTTTGCGCCTCAGTTTGTGTATAATTTTCAGGTTGGGAAAATCTTTGCTGAATAAATTCGGCATTTCATCCCATTCCTCTTCATCCTCCCATTGTTTAGGGGGGAGTGAACCAGATGCGTCTGGTCTTTTGAGAACCTTTTTCTTGAGGGTAGGAAGTCTCTTCGTGGATGTTGCGGGAAAACAATCGCTGTTCACCCCATTACAATCGGCATCGTCGCCGCCGGGAGAGTTGTCCGCGGCAGGTATGCCGTGTTCATTTGCCGCAGAAGCCTGTTGTTTCGCGGTCCGAATTTTGTTTTTAGTCATCGCGATCGAGGAGGGAACCCCCTCCGAGTTTTCTTCCCCCGAGGACTGGTGCGGTTGCCTGCAGGAACGCAGTGAAGCTCTACGATGTGCATTTACTTTTCCAGCCATTATGCAGAGCTATAAGCAGCAGATGACAAATCAAGCATTAATTGGGGAAGGGTAGTCAGTTTACTGTTCTGCAGTAGAGTTGTAGGAAGAACAATAACGTTTAAGTCTATTGGGTTAACTACAGGTGGTCGCGGGCGGGCAACTACTGCCGAAGGCAATATAGCGACCAAAAAGCTACCTTCACACCAGTGACCTTCAGCCGGTCAAGACAATGGCAGTAGTTTGCTTCGGCTTTAACAAAATTGTTCAAACACAAATTAAAATTAAAAGTTACTTATCTGCTATAAGTCCAGTGCCTCCATGATCCGTATGATTGGAAAGCATTTGGCATCCACTATAAGATGATATCTATCATATTGGGTAATAATCTAGATTTTTTACTAAATTTAAGTTACTTTAGAGAGCACAATTTACCATCAACTTGTACTACCGGCCACCTGGCGGTCATCCTCCCTTATCCGAAAGTACCATCCAGATGACCTTTGAATTTCCCCAAACTGTCGGCCTCTACCACCCATGAAGGCAACTTATTCAAGTAATTTATAACTCGCTGGCTAAAATAAAACTTCCTGCAGTCCAATCTAAACATTTCCCTCCGTAACTTGAATTTATGTCCCCTAGTTCTAGCATTATTTATAATCTTGAAAATTTTGTCCTCATTCATTTTACTGATGCCTCTCAGAGCCTTAAACACCTCAATCAAATCTCCTCTACGGTGTCAAGATTCCAAACTCTGCAACCCACATATTCGAAGTCTTTCTTCATAAGGACGCCCTTTTGCCGATCTCACCAGGAGAGTTACCCTTCTTTGCACCCTATCAAGAAGCTCGATATCTTTCTTTAGGTGCGGTCTCCATACTTGAACACAGTATTCCAAGTGTGGTCTAACATAAGCCTTATATAATGGGATTATCACGTCCCTATCTCTATTTGCAAAAGTTCGATAGATCATCGATAGGACACCATGGGCCTTCCTTGCAACCTATTTACAATGCTCAGAGAATTTCATGTCTGACCGTATCGTAACACCCAAATCCCTTTCCTCCAGTACTGGCTTTAGTTGAACTCCACCAAGTGAATACGTTTTTTTGGGATTACTGTTTCCCAGGTGTAATACCTTACACTTTGTTGGATTAAAGCACAGCTACCATTTTTCTGACCATTCCTGAAGTTTATCTAGGTCTCTCTGAAGAAGCTCAGCTTGACAGTGATCATTAACTACTCTACCAATTTTAACATCATCTGCAAATTTAGACATCACGCCCTCTATCCCTTCATCAATGTCGTTTATGAAAATTAAAAACAACAGTGGTCCTAATACTGATCCTTGGGGAACCCCACTTCGTACATCAACCCAATCTGAGGAATAGCCATTTATTACAACCCTCTGCCTCCTGCCCTGAAGCCATCCTTCTATCCATCTAAGGATTTTCCCAGTGATTCCAACCTGTTCCAGCTTATAAAGCAACCGCTCATGTGGGACTGAATCAAAAGCTTTGCTGAAATCTAAATAAATAATGTCGAAATTATTCCCTAAATCCAGCTCGTGAGTGACCCTTTCGAAATAGCGAACCAGATTTGTTAAACATGATTTTCCCTTTACAAAACCATGCTGAGTATCCTTGAGAATTTTAATTCGATCCAAATGATCCTGAATTCCACCCTTGATCATTGCCTCCATGATTTTCCCTACTACTGAAGTCAGACTGACAGGTCGATAATTTCCAACTTCACTTTTAGAGCCACCCTTATGTATGGGAGATACATTTGCACTTTTCCAATCCAAGGGAATCTCCCCAGAGTCTAGTAATGCTCGCATAATTAGCCTCAATGGTTCAATGCACTGGTTTGCTGCCTCTCTTAAGATTATAGGGTATATTCCATCAATTCCAGGAGCCTTACTGGTCTGTAGGCTAGAAAGTGTTTTCATTAAATAATCTTGCGAAACTTCAATATCATTAATTACATATTTTTTAACTTCGCTCCCACAATTTCCCATTGTCACAAAATGCTTTTCATTTGTAAATATCGATGCAAAATAACTGTTGAGTTCATCTGCAACTCCAGCTGTTGTATTTATTACTATCCCCTTTCCCTTACGTAAAGGTCCGATCTGGTTTGTCCTGCTCTTCTTGGCATTTATATATGTGAAGAATTCTTTATCCCCCCTCTCTGCTAGCGATTTCTCATAAACCGCCTTTGCCTGTCGAACCTTTTCTGTGGTTCTATTACACATCACCTTGTAACTGTTATAGGCTTCAGTACTTTTTATTGCTCTGTAGCCTTTCCATGCCAACGTTTTCTGCTCAAGTAATATGGCAACTTCACTATTCATCCAACTTGGAACCCTTCTCGTGGAGTATTTTTTTAATGGTATATACGCATTCAAGGCATCTGTGATTAATGTTTTGGTAGATTGCTGGAGTTTTGAGTCCCTGACGAGCTCCCAGATTCATTATTTTCGAGGGCAAGCACTCGTTTTTTCAGGGACTCAAATTGTTCCATCAGTGCACCAAATTGTAATTTAAGATTGGTGCACTCCTTACATCAATCACAAAGAAAAGAATTCCCAGATGAGGTAGGATTAGTCACCAGGTCGACCTTTTTAAAACATTCCACAGGTTCCACAACGGATTAAATCATTACTCACCTGAAATCGTCATCTGCTATTTCCGTGTGAGTCACGATACCCTGTGACGTGTTTAAGGCAGATCTCGTAACTACCATTATAAAATTAAATAATTATCAATGAAAGTAACTTTAAAAAAAGTGTATCTATAATATTATTAAAATCAAACAGTTACAGGAAAACCTATAACAAAATAATCGAACAATATCTAAATAAATCAAATATTTAAAAGCACTATCCAAAAGTAAACCACTTAACTGAGGAGCCCTGTCTAAGCGCGTCCGCTCACCTCGAATGCCAACGCAGATTGAGCCCAGTTCTCCAGTTCTCCGGTTCCGATAATAACAGGGTATATAATTGGAAACAATGATTATCATTTAAGTTAAATTATTTAAGTCATTAGGATTATTATTTAAGTTAAAATCTAAGAAACTTTCTTAGAATTTAATTTGGTATAATATCCACAGCATTATGATTTTTAAATTCAAGTTGTTGCAGCCATTACCCAATTAGACATTATCACAATTAGAGTTAGAATGCATTATAATGTCTGTTTTATAATCTCTTATAATAATAAATTAACTTTAAAATCATTCCTGCATTTTAATTAATCTTTCCTCATTTCTTATTAATCTATTGTTTTCATTCTTTATTTACGCAGTTTGTAATATTTATAAAAAATGGGAATAATAAATCCGAATTTTTAGTTCTCTCATTAGTTTGATTTGTTTCATTCTAAAAGTTGGTTGCCCAGTGTGGTTTCGCATATCCGCAGCTTCCGGTTTCGTTTGTCAAAAACTTCCGGTTTCATTTGTCTGAAACTTCCGGTTTCATTTGTCTGAAACTTCTGATTTCGCTTAGGCTTACTGGATGATCTCCATAAGAAAAATTATTATAATGAATATCAAAAAAAAATTAACAAAATAAAATTAATTATTGATTTTATAATATATATATAATATAAAGTATAATACTGTATATTATATATTAATCGCAGTGTCGACAATTTTTTTGTTTTTTAAGGAAGGCGAGAAAGAGAATATTTTTTTATACAATCGACTTACTAATTATAAAGTTATATATATATAAGTTAAGAAAATTCGGTTTAAAATTAAAATGATAATTAAAATTATAATTAACTGTGTCAGATAATTCTTCTAAAAAGTGAATATTCAAGGTTTAGTGATAATTAATGAGATCGGAATGAAGTGGTATTAGTTCGTGTATCCGGTAAAGAAAGTGGGGCATTCTATCAAAACAAGTTAAGTTTAAAAATGCTCTACTTTTTATCTCCAAATATACAAGCTTATTTTAAGAGTATAGCGAAAATTTAGAAAAAGAATTTCTTTTATAATGGAGTTTCTTATTGATATAATAATGAAAGTTTGTCAAAACATTTTTGCAATTAATCAAAAGCAATGTTGGCATCATTTTTTTTTTTTTTTTTAGTAGGCGAGAAAAGGAATTTTTATGCACTCGACTTACAAGTTATGAGCTTCACTTTATTATTCCTATAATGTTCACTTATTGATGAAAATGCTTTAAAATCTTATCTTGAACCGGAAACAAAAAATAACCTCTCTGTATCAATGCCTATTTCAAGTTATCATCAAAAAATTTGCTCGGACCAACAGCGTAGCTAAAACTTTATAAAAGAGTGTATTACTTGTTACTTGAACTTCCAGTAATGACTCTGTACAAAATATTATTGATCGGAGGATGGTTAGCGGTCGTGAGAGAAGCTCTGGAAATATTTTGTAATCAAAAAACTTCCTAGATTTGGTTTTATGTACCTTCTGCCGGAACAGGTAGTTTTCATAGCGGTTATAGTGTAATCAGTCCATTGATAGCCTGCCCACCACTAAATTTTGAAAGAAAATAACTTGCATCACGTCTTATCCAACGTTCTCTTTTGTTTATTTATGTTGTTTTACGTGCACTTTTTGTTTATTTAAACTGGAATTTTGCCAGCCAGATGCTCTTTCTAGCCTTTGTTGGTTCGGGTATAAGAATCGACCTGCTTTAGGCTTACCGATAGTAGTAAAATAAAAGGGATATAAAAAAAAAAACTTTCCGTATTGATTTAACTTTAATAACTGGGCTGATGAAAACACGCAAAGGACAAGGTTTTTACTTTTTATGTTCGCTTTCTTATGTCAGAGTCAATAATCACAGCAGCCTATTATTCTAGACTCATTTCGTGAAGGGGGTTTTAACAAATAAATATCTCAGTCGTGTTATTTTTGTTGAAGGCCAAAATTAAACAAAATATAACATAAGATACCATAATAAATTGTCAATCTTCTTTGGCCTATGGATTAATCCAAAAAAAAAAAAAAAAATCCTATACTGACGAAGTTTGTTTTGGGAGCCATAATTACCACTGTCTTGGCTGTGGAATTTTGGATGAAGAATGGCGAAAGAGAGAGAGAGAGAGAGAGAGAGAGAGAGAGAGAGAGAGAGAGAGAGAGAGAGAGAGAGAGAGAGAGACGATCAGGAAAGAAAATTATATTACGTATACCTTTACATGATAGAGTTTCTTATGAAGTTTATAAAATGATTTAGATTATTCTTTAAGTTTATTGTAAATAATAAAACACAATATTTTTTCCATCATTTTAATGGCTATTAAGCAAAACTTTTTGAGACACCTTTTCTTATTTCTGAGATGGTATTTATAACTAATAATGTTCTAAAAGATAGATTGTATCATTTTTATTAGTACAAAATGTCGCCACTTAAAACGTTTTGCTTCAAGGATATAATTCATGTTTGAAAAGTTGGGTCTGCTTACATTTATTTAAGTATTTAGCTTACTAAATGTCACAGAAAATGTAAAACCTAGAAGTATATTGTTCAATATTTCATAAATCTCATTTGCTGATCTAACGTATAAAACGAATTTTATAAAGAGACTTATACTATTGAACAATGAGAGATATAGTCGAAGCATTTAGACAAGAGTAATCCTAGGAAAGATGGGAGGAACTTTTATGGGCTTTTTTTTCAGACTATGACCGAATTGGTTAGTTATGGGAATTGAGTGCACCGTTTACTTCCCTCTCCTGCTAAGCTCCGGTTTTACATAAGACCGCAATAGACGACCCGTCGTATTGCCGTCTTCTTCTCAGAAGTCAAAACAACCTTCTTTGCTGTATTTCAATCTTCAATATTTTAATAGAAACCGAAATATCTGTTAAATGCGCAGCTAAAGTAATTATTTCGTTATGCGATTTGTCCGGAAATGATTTTCTTCGGCAGAATATATTCCAGGAACTTCGTAAGCAGTCTTAGCAGGCCGTTACGACGTACTGCCAATATTATCGCATTTCTGCCAGGAATAAACAAGAAATCTGTCGGTTATTCACATCTATGAACTTCTAACAGCAGTTCTAACGCACTCCGTTACCTGCTTGGTAAATAATTGCTATTAATGACGCAGGATACTTCAGAACCTCTTCCAAATATAAATAAAATTTAGAGGTTAGTGGCACAGCCCAGGACGATCTTATTTCTATCTCAGGGTGTCCCTAACCACTTGATTAAAGTTGTTCTTTCATCAACAAAGTTGATGAAAAAGCAATTTCAGAACAGAGAAACTTAAAATTAGGATTTATTAAATTAACATTTCTAGCCAATAATCAGATTACCTTTTGAAATTTGCCTTAAAATTATATCCTATTTTTACCTTTTTCTAATTTTCCTCAACTTTCGATCTTATTTATTCCTTTATTTTAGAATGCAATCCACTCACGTAATATATGCATAACGCCCAAATTTTCTGACAGACTTAATATCAGCCTTGTCTATTGCCAAAATTTTTCCAATATCAAAGAAAACTAGTTTAGTATTCTGCCAAGATTGAATTTGCCTTCATAAGGGTTGTAATCTAGTCCAGGTAATTCAGTTATCGTTCCATCTATCTGATATGATCGTGCAACTTATAAATAACACGCCTCGGCACGACGAAATTTGCAATATTATGCGACTCTTTGCCGGTAGAATTTATAAAATTAGAACATGAGACATTTGCACTAAAAGTGAGAAACTTATTATTATGTGCATATAGAGAGGAAATTGTGCAGTATGTTGTATGGATAATCGAAAAATGATACCTGCATCTTCAAGTCACACCTCGAAGGCATACCGTATCAATTTATTGAAACCAGAATGAGAACATAAATGATATTTAGATTACACGGAAAATATCGTAATTTTATGAATCGGTAAATCCATTGGAAGTAGTCAACCTACTTCTTTCTCTTACATTCAGTTTTAGAAATTAAGAGAGAGAGAGAGAGAGAGAGAGAGAGAGAGAGAGAGAGAGAGAGAGAGAGAGAGAATATATATAGGGAGAATTAAAGATGAATTTCCATCCTTTGAGAAGCCACTCGCTTATGAATGTCAGTTATCCAAATATATGCGGAAAATTGACCACATGGAATGAAATAACTGATAACAGCTACCTTGTTTAATTAATCCCATTTCACCGATACATCTTACGAAGATCTTTAAAGTCTACAAAACACAAGATTGAGAGAAGAATTAAATGAACTATTTAATTTATGGTTTTATATTATTCCGATAATTTCTTGTTTACATTTAGCTTCTGCCTTTACATTCAAGAAATCAGATCATTCCATGACTTACTGATATGTCTCACTTTCTCCACCAAAGACAATTTAGGTCGCAGCATCTGTGTGGAGTGGAATTTTCTCATATAAGCAATTAGCAGAGCTGTCCGTGTGTTTTTCTTACCTCTTCGTAAATGTCAAAGATAACTGGACAGACTCCGTATCGTCGATTACCAGTAGGACAATATTTTGCTAAGGATTTTCGTTAAGGGAAACTTCGTTGTCATATTAGGAAACCTTAGAATCGTAGTAAAATAAAATATATAATCTGGATTTCCTTAATTTTCACTATAAGTCAACAAGAACTATTTTTGATAAACGTACGTCACTCGTTGAACTTATTTGAGTACTTTATTCTTGCAAGAAAGTTTCGATTAAACAAAATTATCCTGAAACATTATAAACAGAAACAGTTTTTGTTTTTTCAAGATTTAACAGATTATTTGATAAGGACAAAGCACGTTTTGAATGTAAAGCCGGAAGTAAATAAATTGGCAAACAGTTTTAAAGTTGTTTTATTTTTTCCCTTTAGAGTGCATTGTTAAATTACTGAACCACAGCGACATCTGCATAATTTCTTTATTTGCTATATTTATTATTAAATATTAAAAGCAAATACAAAATAAGTTTAAAAGATATTTTTGTTTATTGAAAGTTGAAGGTAAGTAATTTATATGTTTACATATTGTAAAATAGTTGCTTAACGAACAAAATGAGTCGAAAAAATTGAAGTTTTTGTAAACTTAAATTAGATATTTATTCTAGATCCCAGAAGAAGCGCTGACTTGCCATCGATCCAATGCCACAAAGTGAGAGAGAGAAAGAGAGAGAGAGAGAGAGAAAGAGAGAGAGAGAGCTTTCAGCTGTCTGTCGTTCCAGCTGCCCTATCGATCTGAACCTTGCTGTAGAAAAGAATTTATTTGTCCGCCTGGCTACTTGGGAGATAAAGTTACCGCACCAGGCCTGGGTTGTGAAGAACGTTTAACCCTGCAGAGAATTAAGAGGCGTAAAACGGAGAAGGAAGTTTTAACATTTAGATGCGGGGGAAACTGGGCCAGTCTACCTAATGGGATACAAGCATAATGCATAAAAGGGAAAATAACAATTTCGTTTCAATGGAGAAGAGTAGGTGGACGTAATCAAAGTTAAGTAATATACTTTCCATTGCAGTTAGACGCCCTGCTTCTTTTCAATCAGCTTTCTCTTCATGCAGGTTTTCCACTTTCTGAGAAACCGATCTTATTTTAACCAGTGGTAGCCTTTTTCGGTTACCCATAAGAAATGGTTTTCCTTTGTTCGAAGTTCTTCTCAATTTCAAAAAAAATAAAACGTTCTTTTAGCGTCATTTCATCAAAACTCACAAGAGACACTACGATATTTCCAGACAGTGAATCTTATTACGAACTTTGATTGCAATCAGAGTGAAGGAATGGTCACGTTTCAAGTTTTTTTTCAGGAAATTTACTTTATTTAAATATATATTTTTATGTTCAAAATCCCGGACAGAAATGCAGTTTGAGTTTGAAATCTTCACAAGCTGAGCTCTCTACCTACAAGCTAACTACTACACTACTCGTCAAATCCGCATCGAACGATGTTAACTATTTCTTCACGATCGAACTCGATTTACAAAAAAGCAAAAAAAATCTATATTATACCTTAACATTTCTCTCCTAGTACTTTTAACATTTAGCAGATACTAAGTACATTTATCAGTTGTCTTTTAACACTTACTTCCCACAGTGGCCCAACAGAGTTTAAATCAGCACTCAAAGCTAGTCAGATGTACCTTGGAGAGTTTATTTAAATTGTGCCAAATGTGTTTATTTCAATATCTTGTGATACTTTGACCAAGGCTTAGTATATCTTACGAATAGTTTAGACACAGAGTGAAAAGTTTCGCCAAAAACATTGTACATATAGTTCATATGGAGATATGCATACATCATTCCTCACGCAATCGTAAAATGCATATTAACCTTTCAGAAGTACAGTATTTGAACATCTCAAGATGTTCAAATACTGTACTTTTGAAAGGTTGGACAAGTTGTGAATGAGAATTGATTTTCATTCACTACAGGTGAATGAAAAAAATGCATAATCCACGTCCCAGAGACCCATTAATTCGTTTAAGGTGGCTACCTCTATTGCCATATCAATAAATTTATCTATGCATGCTACCAACGATCCCAGGCTGAACCACGAAAAGCCATGCTCAATAAAGACAGGAAAGTTTCATGAAGTCAAACTTGTATCGCATGATTTGAGGAAACTATGGTTCCACAATCGCCGTGATTTTTCCAGTGTCCATATTAGGACAGTGAAACAATGTCCTGATTTGAGTTCCCATATCCTAGAAATGAACTAAAAAGTCTGATCAAAACAAGGCTAGCATTGCTCACGTAAACCGCAACGATGAGGACTGCATTAAAGGGGAAAAACTTTTAAATTCCAGCTAATTTCTGTCATTAACTGGCGGAAAGTCTCCACGAGGAATCGGAACTGGCATTTGGATCAAATGTGAGCCTACAAGATTTAATTTCTTTAATAAAAATCCACTGCATTAAACATTGATAGTATCGGGATATTTCTGAGAGGTCAGTATATGAGGATAATTTTTTAATGATGGTGACCATTCTGTCTGAAGGCAGGTCCTTAATTCCGAGAATTAATACAGGCTGTATGCAGTGATTTTCCACTGTCCCAGGGTTCCATTCTTGGCCCTTTGTGTGGAACCTCGTCCTTGATGATTGGCTGTCTTCTCCCTCCAACACGGCCGATGTGCAAATGATTGCCTTTGCCGACGATCTCTCCATCTTAGTACATGGTACCTCCAGGTCCCAATTGGAACAATGGGCTAACTCTCTACTCGATAACTTGCTGGATTGGACTCTGAAAAATACAATAAGTGTGTCACCATCTAAAACCAAGATGGTGACATTTCACGAAAAACTAGACCATAATAGACCTCCGGTTGTCAAGTTTAATGGAGTGTCTCTGCCACTTGTTAGCACTCATAATCATCTTGGTATTATTTTTGATGAAAAATTGAATTGTCATTCTTATCACACATCGAGAATCTTTCCAAAAAAAAAAGTTTTACTTTTTTGGAAAGTAACATGGCCGTAAAAAAACTTTTACGCCCATGTTATTCAAAATCTCTCGGCAGGACTGGGGTTTAAAAAAAGGGAACCCTCGGGATTCTATATTACACAGTGTTTATTCCAATCGCTACATATGCAGCCAGCATATAGTTTCACAGAACCAAACTTATTACAGTTCAAACCAAACTAGATAGTGTCCAACGGACCTTTTTTGCTAGCTCTCCTGAGAACTTGGAGAACAGTTTCAACTGCATCTTTGCAAGCCATCTCAGGCTTGTTACCTCTGGATCTGTATCTTACGTACAAAGGCTTTGTTTACTATAATCGTAAAGGACATCCTCGAATTTTTTCTGATTTGACCTATGATCCCACTGCCGATCCAAAGAATGAAAAAGCGAAATGTTGGACTGAGCTTCATAAAAGATGGCAAGTGAGATGGAATTCCTTGATCAAAGGAGCATTGACCAGATGTTTTATAGCTGATGTTAAATTCACTACCTCAAAAAGTAATCAGTTTTGGTTCTACCCAAGCCTTCTTACATCATACATTCTAACTGGTCACGGTTCTTTGAACGATCGTCTTCTTCAATTCAATTTATCTACGGCAGATACTTGTTTCTGCGGCGCCTTTGAAGACTGGAGTCATGGCTTATTCTTCTGCCCAGTTTACCAAGATTTAAGACAAACATTACAAGAACAGTGCATAATTTCTCTCCTGGAATTTAAAGATATCTTATTGCAAATCAAAATGCTTTCTCAGCTCTACAGGAATTTTCCACAGAGGTTTTCAAAAGACGACGTGGATCGCAATAAGATATCTTTAAATTCCAGGAGAGAAATTATGCACTGTTCTTGATGTTTGTCTTAAATCTTGATAAACTGGGCAGAAGAATAAGACATGACTCCAGTCTTAAAAGGCGTCGCAGAAACAGGTATCTCTCGTAGATAGATTGAATTGAAGAAGACGATCGTTCAAAGAGCCGTGACCAGTTAGAATGTGTGATGTAAGAAGGCTTGGGTAGAACCAAAACTGATTACTTTTTGAGGTAGTGAATTTAACATCAGCTATAAAACATCTGGTCACTGCTCCTTTGATCAAGGAATTCCATCTCACTTGTCATCTTTTATGAAGCTCAGTCCAACATTTCGCTTTTTCATTCTTTTATCTAATTAATTAATTTTTTTTGTTTATTTTATTTATTTATTTATTTATTTATTTTTCTTTATTTCTTTTTTTTATTTATTTTATTTATTTATTTTTTTTTATTTATTTATTTTTATTTATTTTTTTTTTATTTATTTATTTTTATTTTCATTTTTTTGAAACGTAATAATATTTTGTACATTAATTTTTTTTTTTTTTTGTTGCTATCCTCTTAGGGGGGCTCCTAGTTTGTCTTCGCTGGTCTACAGTTAATTAGAGACGGGATTTTAAACTGCTTGTACTGAGATTTGCGCTTCCTGGGTATGGGAACTGTTGGCATCCATTGCTATTACACTTTCTGAAGTGGATGCGGGATTCTTTGTGGTATTTACCACCGTACGTGATTATAGAGACTGTTGCACCTCTAATAAGACTTGCGCTTATTCCTATGGATTCTTGAAATATTACATTTAGTTTAGTGCGTGTATAGATGAGCCCGCTTCCTCATAGCGTGGACGGGTACTGGGAAGCAGCTTTCCTGGTAATCGCTGCTTCCTGGTAGCAAACGGCCAGAAACAGATAAATAACACAACAACACACACACACTACGCAAACATAACACTACACTCATTTGTGGCCATTGTATAGAGTCTTGTATATCATCACAGAGAATCATGGCGGAGATAAACTAATGTTTAGGGGGCCGCCTTGCGTAAGACACAACACATGTCCATCTTCAGTTGTGGTCTACATCCCCGTGGTGTAGACGGACACTGGGCAGGCTTTCCAGATGATCGTCTGCCTGGTGACAAAACGGCCAGAAACAACTAAACACAACAACACACATACTGCACGAACATGATATTACACACATTTGTGGCCCGTTACAGTGCTCTGTAACCATCACAGTGTACAAAGGCGGAGTTGAGCTGACGTTCAGGTGCTGTCCTACATAAGATACTATACATGTCTACATCTTTTGTTTCAAGATATTTCAGCCCCACTTGAGCTCTCTGTGCAATGGCATTGTTGAGCATGAATAGAAAATCTGGGTCAACCACACCCCTTAAAAAGCGTACATAGGGTTCGAGGATCTATTCTCGGTACCGTTGAGCAGTGACGGTACCCGAATCATAAACATGAACGAGAACACCGCCTCCACCGTAAGTGTTCCTTTCTCTGATGTTGGAGGGATGGAACCGCATTCTTCTTTGTCTCTCGGTAACGTCTAGAATCTGTTTGTAGTCTAAAATAGGTCTCATCAGAGAATAGAAGTGTACCCCATTTGTCAGGGCTCCAAGTCACATGTTCATGGCACCAGTTTTGACGAGCCCTGCAGTGGTTTGGGGTTACTGTGATGAAACCTACTAGCTTTCTTGCGTAGAGTCCACTTGAATTGAGCCCTCATAACACAGTCCGGTTGGAAATGTTTTCACCTGTGACCCCAGCAACCTCAAGAGACAGTTGACGACAGGACATCGTAAGATTCCATCTTGCTTTTAGATTCAGAATTAGAATCAGGATTTGGGACCAAATCCTGATGTAAGGCCATTGGTACCAAAAATTTTTAAACAACTTTCGTGGTTTTAACAATTCCTGTAACGGAGGCCACAAAGGACGGAAGAACGTATTCCTTAATTCCTTTAAATGCTATTGAAGGACCAGGTGCCATTCAAGATCAAACCTATCTCCTTTTTAATGACTAAAATGGCTGTTTACCTAGCTCCTTTTTAATGATTAAAATTTTAAATCTTGATTAGATTAATAGTGATAGATTTGATTTATGGCTCATCTCTTCGTAGATATCATCCTGGCTCATTCTTCAGCGTTGAATTAAAGCCCAAACTGATTGAAATAACATGTCCATATTACATATATGTTGCATATGCAGCTCTTTGGATCGTTAAAGCTTGATGCATCTGATCTGAGCGGATGAATAATTTCAGATCATCAGCGTATGATATGGTTTTTTGAAAATTTGTCAGGCAGTATTCCAGTGCTGCTGTAAATAGTGCTGCAGGGAGCATATAATCCAGTGCACCATCCTTGAGACAATCAGTAATATATTTTTCTGAGAACGGCGAGATATGTCCACACATGAGAACAGCGAGAAGATCACCAACAGTTCTCTAACAGTTTACAAGGTAAGGCTAAGGCTGATTAAGAGAATGTAAGGCAAAATAAGGCTGATTAAGAGAATGACAAGCAAATAAAATAATTGGCATGTCGTATTTTATTGTTTACGTAATCAGTGGCACAGTATCCGAAGATCACTCAAAATATTCTTTTTATGGTATAGCTATATCGGTGACTATATTGTCAGGGAAATGAGATATACTCGTGTGTTGTGGAAGAAGTATAGGTGAAATAGGAGCAGGATATGTCTGCCAGATCCTTTTGGATCTGGCAGACATATCATCTATTAGGGGCGCAGAAGGTGATATTGTTGTACACGTTGGCATTAATGATATTAAGAATAGGAGATATGAGAACTTAAAGGCACCTCGTAGCCAGGTGGGCAGGAGCAGCAGTGCGTAGCATACGCTACTTGATTAGACCGGGGTTGGAGCACGTGATCCACCAAATACGGAGGATGCGGAAAGGTCAGGGAATGACCACCGCATATCCTCGGAGCAATATGGCCTTAGTTGCTAAAATGCTCCTAAAACCAAATAACTAACTCTGAGAACTTAACAAGTATACGGCAATCTTGGGCAGAATTGCAGACACTTTCAAATTCAGTTTGAAAGTGTCTGTAATTCTACCCAGACCTGGTAGTAGGGAGTATATGTTAAGGGACCTGTCAATCAATTCGGCCTTGGAGTGAATGTGCAGGTTCATGGAGTAGAATTTTTCCCAGCGTGGTCTGTGCTTGTTAACAGGAAGTCTGTTTTTACAGTGATTGAATACACTTCAATGGAAGGGTTGCTAGAATATTTGCTTCTGTTATCGAAGCAGTGATAGGTGGGTCAGAAACTGCTATCTTTGGGGGATACACAGATAGCTTAACTAGAGCCGCAGGCAGAGGTGAAAGTGATTCTTGCATTGCTACTATTGGTACATGCAGCAGCCTGGAAAGCAAGGTGTGTGGGACTTCAGATCCTGCTGTGGATCAGCATTCCATGATGACCCACAGCAGGGCATGAAGTCCTACTAAATACATGGGTTGCGCTAGGGTAACTAAAAGTAAGAATATTTGCATACACACTAATGCTAGGAGCATCGAAAACAAATTTGATGAATTTAAAGTGCTGATTAAGTCATGAAAGGCAGACATCGTAGGAACAGCGGAAACATGGTATCACTTAGACATAAGTGGCTTGTTGGACAGACAACTTGTGTAATCGAAACCAGCTAATATTCTTAAAATCGGACAAATGCTATTAACTTATTTTGAATTTTTCTTGTGAAGGATCTGTGTCCTCATTTCGAATTTAATTTTTAAATAAATGGTTTGATTTTAAATCGAATAACAATAAAATATTAAATAGAAATTTTGAAAT